>NC_137786.1:51039875-51732481 GCF_963383645.1 Muscardinus avellanarius | reverse complement strand
GGCAATCTCTCAACTATTATTCAGGAAAGAAGATACCATAGTTGATATGGAAAACACAGTTTATATGCTAAATATATTTCTATAGAAGAAAACCAATGTCTAGCTGGTTTTTCAAAATACTCTTCTGTTGCTATGAATTCTGAAGCTCAATGCTTCAATAACGTAGAGTAAGTCCATCCTAAACAAGCAAATTCCTCCAGAAATAGAAATAAAATGAACTAAAAAATCATTGAAAACCTTACCAGTAAACAGCAACCTGTCAAAACTTAACGTTAATAGTTTATCACTTTCTATAGTGGCTTAAAAAGGAAACTAACAAAAGAAACAGTGTCCAAAACAGAAATAGTATCCAAAAACTAACAAAGTAACCTAAGTGATATAAATATGAACAAATTTAAAATCTTTAATCCTACACTAAGAAATTAGTAACAGTAGAGCATAAATCAATTCACATGAAAATAGAATAATGCCCAAATATCTCTTAAAATTAATATAATTATCTTGTAATCCCCACACTTGGGAGGCTGAGACAGGAGGATAGCACAGGTAACAAAGCCAGCCTCAGCAACTTAGTGAGGCTCTCAGCAACTTTGTGAGACCCTGTTTCCAAATAAAATATAAAATAAGTCTGGGAGTATAGCCTAGAGGTAGAAAGCCCCTGGATTCTACCCCCAGTACCACAAAAAAAATAATTTAATTATGTTAATAACTCCTTTCCCCTTGGCTTATAAATTTAAACAAATAGTATTAGGCGTGCACACGTGCACTCATATGGTTTACTAGGGACTGAATCCAGGGGCATTCTACCGCTTTAGTTATACCCCCAGCCCTATTTTTCATTTTGAAACAGGACCTAAGTGGCAGAGGGCCTCCCTACATCTTTAAGGCTGGCCATGAAACTGAGATCCTCCCAAGTACTAGACTTATAAGCATGTGCCACCATGCCTGCTACTATTAGGCTTTTTTTTTTGGGGGGGGGTGGTACTGGGGTTCCTAGAAACCCTTCTACCTCCAGGCTACACTGCCAGACATGTATGTATGTATGTATGTATGTATGTATGTATGTATGTATTTAATTTGGAAACAGGGTTTCTTAAGCCAGCAAGGCTGTCTTCGAACATGCGAGATCTTCCTGTCTCCACCTCCCAAGCACAGGGATTACAAGCATGAGCCACCACGCCCAACACTATTAGGCTTTTGAGAGAAAAAAGAATATTACTACAAACAAGATTAGGGATCTCCTTCCCTACAGGAAGATTCTTTTGCTGTCATTTCCTTAAATCTCTACCTCTTTAGTTCTTAATCCCTTATGATGTGATTCTTGCCCCCAACTTACTGAATAATCTATTCTCAAGATTCCAGTGTCTTCTGCCTCTTATAAGCATATGATACTTCCTTCTGAAAACATGCTCTTCTCTAGAATATACCTCTGTACTTCTCCCATACTGTCTTACCTGGCTTTGTGGCGAACCTTTCACCTCCTCCTATCTCTATAAATCAAAATTCCAGATTCTGTCTCTGAACCTCTTTTCTTTCCAGCTCTCTCTATATACACGTACTCCTTAAGAAAAGCTCTATCTTCAACTGCTATAAATAAGGTAACTCTTTTCCCTGTCATTAAGACTCAGAAGTTCAGGAGCATTTTAGATCACTTTGCCTTACCCAGAACATTCAGTTGCAAAAAGTAAATCAATCAACAAACAGTTTTAGTCTATAGTCTGCCATACACTGGGGATAAAGAATGAACAAAAGAGATGTGATCAAGGTCCCCTGGAACTTACAGTATAGATTAATAGTCACAAACATAAATCAATGTTAGTTAAATGTAAGTAATTAATTACTTTAATACAAAATCCAATGAGCAAGAACCTAGAATTTGCATCACCTTTTGCTAATCTTTCCGTTTGTGCTGCCACCACTCTAACTGAAGCTGACACATTTCCTTAATCTTTCTTCACTACTTCCCACTTCTGCTCCAGAAAAACTATCTCCTCAAGCAACATGACTGCCATTTTGCTTAGGCTGTTATTATATTTACAAGAGCAAAACCTATCATATTTGAACTATAACTCAAGCCCATCTCAAATGCCACCCTTCAGAAAAGAACACAATCTCAGTCTTTCTCAAATTCATAGCCATCACATAACCCCAAAATTAGCACACTGCACATAGAAGGTAGTGAGACAGCTTGAACTGTCTATTAACTGACTGGATAAAGTATCACAAAGCAAATCTCACCTTGGAGGGTCTGCATCATTTCCAGAAGTACTGGAGTAAGAGTCTGATTATATTCATGGAATATATCTATAAATAATACTTCAGTGCAAGGCTGGAGGGGGAAAGGACACATTTCTAATAAAAATAATGGCATTTCTGTTAAATAATTTCATAATAAAGCAAAGAACCATTCTTAAAATCCAGACCTCTAAATAGACTTCCAACTCTTGATTTCAAAAAGATAAATATTTTGTAACTAAGATATGGAAAGAAAATAAAATTGTTACAATTTAATTCATAAAAAGCAAAGGGCTTATTTCCTTCTTTCAGTCACTTGGCATTATACACTTTAAAATAAATTTTAATTATCCAAACTTTTAAAAGGCATTCTAGAAAGCAGGGCATTCTGGCGCACACTTGTAATCCCAGCACTTGGGAGGCTGAGACAGGAGGATCGCACAAATTCAAAGCTAGCCTCCCATACTTAGTGAGGCTCTCAGCAACTGTTTCCTAATAAAATACAAAATAGGTCTGGGAGTGTAGCCCCGGAATAGAAAGCCCCTGGGTTCCATTCCCAGTGCCAAACACGCACACACGCACACACACACACAGCATTCTATAGCCACATTCATTTATAGCTTAGTACTACAAATGACTTTCCAAGAGTTGCTATGTTGAAATTTATGTTCTTAGCAATGATAAAATAAGCATCAACAACAACCCATAAATTTTATTCCCCATATAAAATAAGATTTCACAAACACAAACAGTAACAGAAATCTCCTATATTAAAAAATAAACTGGGCATGGTGACACATGCCTGTAATCCCAGTACTTAGGAGGCTGAGGAGGATAGCCAAGTTCAAGGCCAATCTTCAAAACTTACCAAGATCCTGTTTCCAAATTAAAAAAATAAATAAAAAGGACTAGGGGTGTAGCTCAAAGGTAGAATGCCCCTGGGTTCAATCCCCAGTACAAAAAAAGAAAAAAAAGAAAAGATTTTTATCCCTCAAACTACTGACTCACTAGATGGTTCATCAGAAAAGAATTAATTAATTAATGTTTAAAGTATTTTGCTTTGAGCCAGGCGTGGTGGCTCACACTTGTAATTCTAGTACTTGGGAGGCTGAGACAGCAGGACCACAGGATCCACGCCAGCCTCAGCTCTTTAGTGAGGCCCCCGGCAAAATAGTGAGACCCTATTTCAAAAATAAAGAATAAAAAGTAGGGCTGGGGGTGTAGCTCAGAGGTAGAATGCCCCTAGGTTCAATCTCAAGTATGGCAAAAATAAATAAATAAATAATTTGCTTTATGTTTAAAAAAGATTTGAAGATTCTAACACATTTCAAATTATATGCTACGTCATTCCAGATATTGCTTCAAATAAGTTGGAGGGAAGGTACTTACATGAAACTAGACAAACCCTGTGTTGATAACTAATAACCTAGTGTTTCATGAAAGGCCCAAGCTAAATTATTTTCTAGTATGTTTGACCTTGTCCATAAGCAAAGTTTATTTGAAAAAATGAAAGTAATTTTTTAAAAAGTTTAAAAACTTCAATTTCTCTAATTTACATCTAAAAATACTATGATAAATTTTTAGAAAACCATGGCAAATAAAAAATTATGCAAAATAGGTCTTTAATTTTAAAAACAAAGCTCAATTATCACATTTGATAAATCTTCCTACAAGAGAACATTTTTCCTATCAACCAATGTGTTCCCAAGCATCCTATAAATGAAGGTAATGTCCTGAGAATCACAACAAGTGGTAGAGAAATAACAAAAGAAGCTTTGTAAATAAAATATTCAAGACAAGGAAAAATTATTCTAGCCAAAAATGTGCAATAGCAAATCACTTCCAAGCAACATAACTGAAAATGAAGAAAATCAATTTGTAATACCAAATTAATATACAGAAAAAAAAATCAGATTAAATTCATAACTGAATAAAGTACCTTCCTTTCAAATGTAGTTTCTTGCAATTACAAAAATGTCCTCACCTAATGTTTGGAATTTTCAGCATAGTGTCATTCTCTAAGAGTTTTAGAAGGACTAAGCTTTCTCCTATTATTTTTTCTTTTAATAATACTTACTCTCAGACTGTATTTCCAAGAATCTCCTCCTGTTTCTTCCACTGCTGCAATTAAAAACATGACAAATGATGCTCTCCAGAAATGCAATAAGGATGTTCCTAAAACCTCATTTTAGAAAACAAAGATTTGAATAACATCATTACAGTATTTCTGTGAATGGTTTTAAACAAGTCACTAGATGCAAATTCTTAAGAACACAGGCCTTACAAAATAGTCTTATATCATCTAGAGATCACATTTATGTATCGTAAAATCACCTACCATGTGTTTAATTAATAAGCAAGGTGGGCATGGTGACACATGCCTCTAATCTCAGTACTTAGGAAGTTGAGATAGAAGAATCAAAAATTCAAGGCAAGCCTCAGCAACATAGTGAGACCTTGTTTGAAAAAGAAAAATAAAAAAGGCTGAGGATATAGCTCAGAGGCAGATGTCACTGGGTCCAATCTCCAGTAGCATACACACACACACAAAAAAAATGCTAAGTATTTTCACTTTCATTAAAAATTCTTTTTGAAAGAATGTTTTCTTTTTCTCTTTTTTCCACAATACATGACCTCACCTATTATAGTATCATTACAATCCTGAGAATCAGTAACCATTTTTCTCAAGTTAAAATGATTGGTTGTGTTGGGTATGATGGTGCACTTGTAATCTCAGTACTAAAGAGGCTGAGACAAGAGGATTCCAGGTTCAAAACTAGCCTTAGTGAAGCTCTCCGCAACTTAGTGAGACTCTGTTTCAAAATAAAGAATAAAATATAGGGCTGAGGGTGTAGCTCAGAGGTACAATACCCTGGGTTCAATCCCCAGCACAACAAAAAGTAAAATAAAATAAAATAAAATGATTAGGCATTCTTTCCATAAATGTCCTGTATACATTTAAATATTTAAAGTAAAATATTAAAGGACTTAAAAATCTAGGAGACTCTTTTTTTTTTTTTAATGGCATTACTAGGGATTAAACCTAAAGCTTTGTACACACCACACAAGCATTCTATGACTGAATTACAACTCAGACAGGGACTCATTTAATGTTATAATACTGCATAAAGAAAGCAAAAGACAAAAGATTCTAGCTGGAGCCGGGCGTGGTGGCACACACTTATAATTCCCACACTTGGGAGGCAGAGACAGGAGGATCCCGCAGGTTCGAAGCCAGCCATGCTGACTTAAGAGACCCTGTTTCCAAATAAAAAAAAGTGTGAAATAAGTCTGAGAGTGTAGCCCAGAGGTAGAAGGGCTTCCAGGAAACCCAGTACCACCAAAAAAAAAAAAAAAAAAAAGATTCTAGCTGGGGAAAAGTATAAACAAAAAAGGATGCAGCCGGGCAATCCCAGCATTTGTTTGGAAGGCATTTGGAAGACTGAGACAGGAGGAGGGCATTTGCGGCCAGGTTCAGCTACTTAGTGAGGCCCTTTGCAACTCAGTGAGACCCTGTTTCAAAAGAAAGAATAATAATTTAAAAAAAAATAGGACTGGGGGTGTAGCTTGGAGGTAGAATACCCCTGGGTTCCATCCCCAGTACAAAAAAAAAAAAAAAGAAACTAATTTCTTTCTTTCTTTCTTTCTTTTTTTTTTTTGGTGATACTGGGGGGTGGAACCCAGAGACTTTCTACCTCCGAGCTATACTCCCAGACCCATTTTATATTTTTATTTGGAAACAGGGTCTCACTAAATTGCTGAGAGCCTCACTAAGTAGCTGAGGCAGGCTTCGAACCTGCGCGATCCTCCTGTCTCAGCCTCCCAAGTGCAGGGATTATAAGCGTGTGCCACCACACCCAGCAGAAGCTAATTTCTAAATGAAATAAGAGAAAGTATGTAAAATGTTTAAAAGAACTCTTAAAATATTAAGAATGCATGTGTGTAACACTACACAAGGGCATCCAGCCAGACATAAGTAGACTAAAATCTAGTAGACTAAAGTCTAGCCAATGTTCCACTTATGTCCAAAGTAATTCACACAAAGCCTTTTTATGAAATATGATTCCTTTGCCCAGAAAGATTTATGCTACTCATCTATCTACTATTGAAAATCAAACAGATACGCAGATCTCCGGTTAGAAGATGAGGGGAAATTAAACAACAAATAAGCTTTTTAATTTTTATTTATTTATTTATTTATTTATTTTGGTGGAAACCTTTCTACCTCTGGGCTATACTCCCAAACCTATTTTTTTATATTTTTATTTGAAAACAGGGTCTCTTAAGCCAGCGAGGCTGGCTTCAAACAAGTGCCATCCTCCTGTCTCCGTCTCCCAAGCAAAGGATTACAAGCGTGCGCCACCACGCCCGGCAACAAATAATCATTTTAACAAAAAAACCCACCCTCCATGCTACAGGGGAGCAGCTCAATGGCACACCACAAGAACGGCATTTATAAGGCTGTTTACAATCCATAGCATCCCTCTCTCACAAAAGACATCCAAACTTCTTTCTTAAACAAAAATTTCTACAAATTAAAAAAGAGAACATGAAATAAGTCAGGGTAGATACTGACCTAATAGAGTTGATTTTGTATTTTTGTTTTAAACTGCATGATATATTTGTTAAGAGGATCTAAAAATTTAAAAAGGTCTCTTTCTGAACAAGCTTTTATATCACATTTAAACAAATAATTTATTTTCTGTTTCTCAATTTTTCAGTAAGTAAAAGAAAATAAATTAATTTAATAAAAAACAAGATTACCAGATCAAAGTACTATATTAAAATATATCGCTAGCCAGGCATAGTGGTGCACACTTGTAACCCTAGCATTCAGGAGGCTGAGACAGGAGGATTGTGGTTCACAGACAGTCTCAGCTTCTTAGTGAGGTCTTTTGCAACTCAGTGAGACCCTGTCTCAAGGAATAAAAAATAAGGCTGGGGGTGTGACTCAGAGGTAGAATGCCCCTGGGTTCCACCTCTAGTACAGCAATAATTAATAATAATAATAATAATAATAATAATAATAATAATAATAAATTGTTTATCATTCAAATACACATCTATGTATGGAAAAAGAAACAAGCTATGCTAAAACAGAAAAATCCTTACTAAAGCCTTCTGGATCTTCTTCCCACATTGTCAATTCTTCTTCAGTTAGTAAAAAATAATGAGAGACTAGTCTTCTACAAATCTCTGTCAAAGTAGGGTATGTGAAGAATGCCATCTTAATCTTATGGGCTTCAAGTGTTTCAGGACTGCTATCTAGAAAAATAAAAATTCCAAGTCAATTATACAGCTAAACATTCTATCAAAGCTGAATTATATACTTCAACAAAAACTATGCTCTCAGGGATAAAGATTCATTTGTGCATAAATTTCAAAGACACTATTTTTGTTTTTCAAATTATCTTTTTTACATGGTTTTATTGGTGCACTGAAATCTCATATCATAATAAAATTCACAAAATGATAGTGAAATATTTACAATGCATCCACATAAGTCCAGTTCTGTTTTACTGCTACATATTATAATTATTGTGCTATTATCACAGTACACTGAACTGAATTACTCAAGTTTCTGTCTGTCTCTCTGTCTCTGTATCTGTTTGTCTTTCCCCAAACCTTCCTCATTCATCTTAGCACACATGCACATGAATGAATTTATAAATAAATAAATAAAATAATATACAATTTAACCCATCTACAAGAAACCTTATTTTCCATAAGGTCAAGCAAACCTTTTTAAGTGTTCCAATGAATACAGCCAACACAACCTGAGTGAATATAATACCATATAATTCTTAAAATTCTATAAGCTTCTATTGATCGTCTATTGTGTTAGAAAAGGCAGTTTCCTAATGCATTGTATGGCTTCATTAAAAACCTGGTATTCACATATTAAAACCTGTAACTGTTTTTTCTATTTCGTGTCCTGGAAACAATTTATAGCAAAAATCAATTTCAAGAAATATTTATATCAAAATAGCAATTATTTCACACTTAGATTAAAATAAGTGAAAATAGGAAAGAAAAGGCCTACCAATAGAGCATTACCTTCAAAATTTTTGGATGGTTTATAAGCATAATTTTTGACAATCATCTTAATAAGATTCATGCATTGTACAATGAATCGTTCAAATGTAACGCCTTCACCAACTTCAGTAAAAACATAGCTTACAGAAAATTCCAGTGACCTCTGAATTAAAGGAGTAAATGAAAAAGGATGCTGATCCAAGAAATCCAAAAGCTGTAAAGAAAATAATTAAAATGTATTTTTCCCAAATTTATATTGAAATATAATCACTCCAATTTTAACTTTGCTAATAAATACTTAGCAAGTTTTGAACCTTGGTGGGGAATCTAAATATATGCAATTTTACATTTACTATAACCCTCTGTGGTGTAAATCTGATACTGTGGTTTTATCATATTGTATCTCATAACAAAATTTTTCTATTATTTCCAGTACAGGGACCAAAACAGGCATACTTCATATTTAATTTGATAAAAATGAGTAAAAATGACACCAAAAAATAACAAGTATAAAGCAAAAAGTGATGAGTAGAAGGAAAAAAAATCAACAAGTAAATCCTGCCTTTCCTGCACGAACTGTACTTAGATGTATCAAACAATTCTGAAGTGGTTGAGTTCTTTATAGAAGAATAGAATTAGAATACCATCATTCCATAAGCCCTAATCAACTAATAGATCTAGGCAATGATCATCAATAGCTGCTAAAATCAAGAGGGGAAAGGCTGTTGAAGACCTCTTATGGCTTACTCATTAATCTTAACCATACAAATAGACAACCTGATATTATGAACTTCCTGATATGATGCAAAATGAAAGACACAGCATTACCTGCAAAGCATTCATGTCATCCCAACACACACAAAACAAAATTTGAATATGACCAAGCCTCTAGGTTTAACTATAATTTATAAGAAACACGGGAGGAAGAAGCATAGCATAGAGACCAAGGAGTATGTAAATAACATGAGTATATAAGTAGCCAAAGATGTAAAGGTAATCTGACACTTTTTTTTGGGGGGGTGGTACTGAGGTTCCTGGAAACCCTTCTATCTACGGACTACACTCCTTGACCTATGTTATATTTTTTTAAATTTGGAAACAGGGTCTCTTAAGACAGCGAGGCTGGCTTCGAACCTATGTGATCCTCCTGTCTCCGCCTCCCAAGTGCAGAGATTACAAGCGTGCGCCACCACGCCCAGCTGATACTATTTTCAATTCAAACAAACCAATCAAAAAATGTCAGACAATCAGAAATCTAAAAACTGACTAGACAGTTAAGTGAAATCAAGAAATTATGACTATTTATAAAAGTGATAATCATGTAAAGATATTTCTTGAATCAAACATTTACAGATAATATTACATAATACCTGGGATTTCATTAAAATAATCAGTAAGAAGGGACGCAGAAGGAAGCACACAGGTAAAATAGGATTGACTGTGACTATACATTGATAATTGCTTAAACTGAGTGATAACCAAAAGGAGATTCAAAATTATTCAGTTCTATTTGAGAGCATGTATAAGGTGTTCCAGTTGTGTACATGTGTGGTACTGGAAATGAAATCAGGGGCCTTCTACCCCTGAGCTACACCCCCAGCTCTATTTTTGGCCTCACTAAGTTTCAGAGAGCCTCACTAAGTAGCTGAGGCTGGCCATGAGAACCTCCTGTCTCAGCCTCCCAAGTACTGTCTCAGCCTCCCAAGTACAAGCATGTGCCACTACACATGACTTTTATTTTTATTTTGAAACAGGGCCTCAATAAGTTGCTATGGCTGGCCTCTAGAACCTGTGATCTTCTTGTCTCTGCCTTCCAATATGGGATTGCAGATATGTACAAGGCCCAGATGAAAACTATTCAATTTTAAAAGTTTTAGTAAAGTTTGAGATATCAAAAATGAAATTTCTGCTGTCAGCTTGCTTTGGAAAAAAAATTACAGATACCATCTATCAACATCATTACCTCAAGGAAAACTAAAAGAAACAACTAAAAAATTCAGTAGGTCAATAAACAAAACGTTTTCTAAAACAGATCAAGTAAAGAATTGTTTTTAAGTTCTACATATATAATTGACATACGCAGTAGGAAGTGTGAGTAGCAGCGATGCAGGCAAGTGACAGTGATATATACTGCCAGCCACATTGAGAAATGTCATCTTGTTGTAATTTGCTTTGTGTTATCTCAAAAGGATCTGAATCAGATTTATACTGGAGCCAAGTTACCTCCTATTGGAAGCTTCTTCTTGGAAAGTTAAGCTAGCTATTTGGGATGTAAGAAACAAAGACAACTGAAACTAAAGGTAGCTATTACATATACACACAAAGAGCTTATGTCTTCTCCTTTTTTCTCCTCCCAAAAAACAGACAATTCCAATCCTAATACTGAACCTTCATTTAAAAAAGTAAAATTGAGCTGGGTGTGGTGGCTCATGCTCGTAATCCCAGCATTCGGGAGGCTGAGACAAGAGAATCCGGTTCGCGGACAACCTGAGCTACTTAATGAGGCCCTCTGCAACTCAATGAGACCCGGTTTCAAAATAAAAAGAATAATAAATAGGGCAGGGGTGTAGCTCAGAGGTTGAATGCCCCTGGGTTCTATCCACAGACTCACACAAAAATTAAAATTAAAAATAAAAAAGTAAAATAGGTCATAAGATTTAGATATCCCAGCCTATTTCCAAATACTGACTTTAGTGGAAGCAGTCCTCAAGTCAGGTATGTCTAACTTCTGTAACCCAAATCTCTCCACTTCTCCCAAACTTCCAAGCCCAAAATTTCCTAAGTTAATGTTATATAAAACTCCACATTGGCCGGGCGTGATGGCGCACACTTGCAATCCCAGCAATGGGGAGGCTGAGACTGGAGGATCGCGGTTTGTGTACAGCCTCAGCTACTTCGTGAGGCACTCCGCAAACTAGTGAGATACTGTTTCACAATAAATAATAAAAAATAGGGCAAGGGGTGTAGCTCGAGGTGGAATGCCCCTGGGTTCTATCTCTGGACCCACAAAAAAAATAAAACTTCACATTGCCTAGTACAGTACACCCATATAATTCCATTAGAAACATGTAATATTAATAATGATAATCTGACACTCATTCAAATTATACTGGCTTGCTGATAATACACCTCCTGCTGCATTTGATCTACGTCAGGCTGAACTACAATCTCACTTTCTCTAGTGGATCTAGGATTAATGGGCTGTACAGGAATCACCTTCTCTGATTCATTTACATCAAGATGGCTTACACACCAAGATCTAAAGACATATATGTTATAGAAACTTTATTATTATATGAATTCTGAAAGTTTCAAGACAGAAAGGAGGTTGTTTAGCTTTCCTATGAAATCAGAACATGTCATTTCAACTGAAATCGAAATGTGTATTTAAAAAAATACTTTTTAAATCTAAGTAGACATATCATTTTTGAGAAAAAACATACTGAAGATAAAAGAAAACTTACCACTTTAGTAAAAAGAATGATGGTCTTTTCCAGTCTATCTCTACATATATTATCTGTACCTATACTTCTACCTGTTAAAAATACATTTCAAAAGTTAGTACAAGTTTCTAATATCTTATAAATTCACAAACAAGATACCAACATTTTTACAAAAAAAAAATTGCCTGTTAGGTTTTGCATTATAAACTCAATACTTAGAAGTAATACCAAGATTTGCACTTAGTAAAAGACAATAATTGCCCATGTCACACTACACAAAATTAACTCTAAAAGACTGATAGAACCCATTTTAAAGTAAAAAGACAACAATTTTAGTAACAAATTATGAATCACATTTTCAAAGACTAAATCAACTGGGCATGGTGGCGCACACCTGTAATCTCAATCCTTGGAAGACTGAGACAGGAGGATCAGAGGTTTGAAGCCAGCCTCAGCAACTTCCTGAGGCTCTCAGCAACCTGGTGAGACACTGTTTTCAAAAAAAAATAATAAAATGGGCTGGAGATGTAGCTTGAAAATAAAATGCCCCTGGGTTTAATCATCAGCACTACAAAAAAATAAATGAATAAATAAAGACTAAATCCTATATGCATAGCTAAGGTATTTTAAGCAATATAAAGCTTTCAAAGAATAAAATACTCACTTAAAACTATGTTTTAATAAATTCTTATAATAATTCCTCTAGTAAAATTTTATATATTCAGAATAATGTCCATCAGCTCATCAACTCCTTTCCTCTCTAATCATATTATTAATCTGTTTTGACAGCCGGGCATGATTTAACACATGCCTCTAATTCTGGTAGTTGGGAGACTAAGAAAGGAGGATCCAGGTTAAAGGACAGCAGTGGCAACCTAGCAAGACTCTTCAAAATGAAAAATAAAAAGGTCTTAAGGTACAACTGAGAGGCAGAATACTCCTGGGCTAAATCCCCGATTCCCAAAATAAGTAAATAAATAATGTTTGGTCATTTATCTTACTTTCCTGTCCTAGGAATTCTTCCTTCTGCTGTTCCATATGGCTATGACCACAGAAAAATACTCCAACAAAGTGGCTTACAACCACATGGAAGAGACGAGGATCTCACATAAACTACCACTAAAATATAACATATATGTAAATGCCAAATTCTCTGTGTAGGTCAAGATCACAAAGGGTCCCAAAGGAGAGCCAGTGGACATTAATGAATAAGACAATTCATAAAATAAAAGTATCATTTAACAAGACTTATGTCAGAGTGATAAAACATACTAAAAGCAACAGAGTCTATAAAAAGTCTAAAAAGCATTTGGCATATATTGTATACTTAATATTTGTTAATATGACTATTATACATGTTTGCCTGGAAAAGAATATTGGGAGTAGAAATCAGAGGAAAAAATAAACACAAAATAGATTTTTTAAAAGTTTTCTCTAAAACGGATGGCATTAAAATATTTTCCTGAGATCAGCCAGTCTGAGAAAATCAAGTGTCATAGGTTTTCCATTCTATGTTGAAGGTAAAATGAAAACAGAAAAGAGAACAAAAGGGACTACAGTCAAATATAGAGAGAAACCAGTAGAATAATGGTAGGAAATGGAGGGGGGAGGTGGAAAGGGGAAAGAGAAAGGGAAAAGGAGGCTTGAGAAAGGGAATAGTTCAAATAGGTTAGTACATACATGAAGGTATCACTACAGATCTAACATGAATAGGGCGTTAGGAAGTGGAAGCCTGGTGGGATAAGAAAGAAAATGAAGTGATATGTACATGTGTTTATATATCACTTTGACCATCACTATGATGTATGATTACAATGTACCAATAAAAGTATAAAATAAGTTTTAAAAAGGTTTCCTCTGTAATTAGGGTAAGACAGTTACATGAAGATAAAGCTAAATTTCCAATGCTACTTCAAAAACTTAATTATCAGGATATGATACTAATTTTAACCACATAGAGGATCTATCCAGCTATAGAGAGTTTGCTCAGATTGTTCAACAAACGGGTAACTCAGACAAAATACTTTCTCTTTCGCACTTGGAGTGTAAAAAGCTATGAATGACTTGGGATCTGTTAAATACTCCCTATTAATCTTTTACTAATCTTAGCTATTAATAATCAATAAGTATTAATGAGTAAGATTCCTGTAATAAAAGAACACTCTAATGGAAGTACTTACTGCATTCCAAAAACTGTTTTAGACGTTCAAATATTCCATGTAAAAAACCCTAGAAAAGAATATATTTTAAAGTGTTTCATTTATTCTGTTACAAATGTTTACTTTGTACTTTTTTCAGGGATACTAAAACAGATCTAGCACATCATTTTTAAAGATAAGCTGAAGAAAAATAAGTAAAAAATAGACAAAATAAAAAGTAATTCTTATAAATAAATCTTCCACAAGATGTTAACTGTAATATTTCATCTCTTCAATATCTCCTTTCAACTACAATAAGTCACTTTGCAATGATTAAAAATTATTTCACTAAACACTATTCTCCAAACACTGCTAATTTTTCTTCACAGGCCTTACAATCCCCTTGATATACTATTTGTCTACTTATTATCTACTTACTCTCACTAAAATGTAAGTGCTTCAAAAGCCAGAACTTTGCTTTGCTTTCTGTTCTATCCTAGAACACAAGTGACAGCACTTGGTAGTAATAAGTTCTCAATAAATTAATAAATGACACCAGTTATTTAAGCCAAATGTTCGGGCCGAATGTGGTGGCGCACGCTTGTAATCCCAGTGCTTGGGAGGCTGAGACAGGAGGATCGCACAGGTTCGAAGCCAGCCTCAGCTACTGAGTGAGGCTCTCAGCAACTTAAGTGAGATCCTATTTCCAAATAAAATATACAATAAACCTGGGAGTATAGCCTTATTTTTAATATATTTTAAGATACATTACAAATGAGAAGTAAATATAAAGGGATAATCAAAACAGAAATTTTAACAAGAAGCCAGGCATGGTGGGACATGCCTATTGTAATCCCAGTACTTGGGAGGCTGAGACAGGAAAATAGATTCTCTCAGCAAATTGGCAAAACCTTTTTTTCAAATAAAAAATTAAATAAGGCTGAGAGTGTACCACAGTGGTAGAATGTCCTTGGGTTCAATTCAAGCACCACAAACCAAAAATTTTTTTAAAAGATTTTAATAAGAATTTGAACACAGCAGACTTTTTTGTATCACTATAGCTGGTTGCATAAAGATAACAAAAATATGTCACAAATCCTTTTATAAGTGGAATGGTGTAGGCCTCTGGATGGTTACGGCACTCCTGAGGAATGACTAACTCTAGTATCCATATTTCCTTTTTGTACATAAAAATGTGTTGTCAATTCATCAGTTGTTGAGACTGAAAATACTCAACTAGGATTTCATCAATCGAAGACTTGCAGTCTGAGATAGTACTTAGAGACTCAATTTCACTACCATCATTAAAGTTGAAAGCGCTACTCTGTCTAAAGAGCATCCATCCTCTGATTCATCTAAAAATTAGGAAATATATTTATCAACTTTCTTTCTTCTCTGCACTTCAGATAGGAAATTTTAAAAATCTAAATTCTCAACTGTAAGCCAAGTGTGGTGGCACACACTTGTAATCCCAGCATTTGGGAGGCTGAGACAGGAGGATGGCAGTTCACAGACAGCCTCAGCTATTTAGTGAGGTCCTTCCTTTACAATTCAGAGAGACCCTGTTTCAAAATAAAAAGAATTAAAAAAAAAAACAGGGTTGGGATGTCGCTCGGAGGTAGAATGCCCTTGGGTTCCATCTCTAGTACAGCAAAAAAAATAATTCTCAAATGTGTTGAATTAAGTGTTCATAGTAGAATAAAAAGATGGTATTTCTAGTCTTCTTTTGTATTATCTTAAAATGATGCAATATGGTAGGCAACACAGTAAGAAAACTGCAGTACAGGTAATTCAGCATTAAATCATCCAGGCAACTCCACCATTATCCCATTCTCATATGACTTCTAATATTAAGCATAGTTGGAAATAATTTATAAGTAATGAAGAATAATAATATAATAATTAATAGATGATAAAAGAGCAAAAGTCACAATATAGCATAAGTAAGATCACAATAATCTTATATGCATTTTAAATTTATAAAAAGGACCCAGTGGTACCACACCATAACTCTAAGATAGAAATAATGTTATATCGGCTGGGCATGGTGGCGCACACTTGTATTCCCTGCATTTGGGAGGCGGAGACAGGAGGATCACGCAGGTTCAAAGCCAGCCTCACTGGCTTAAGAGACCCTTTCCAAATAAAAATATAAAAATGGGTCTGGGAGTGTAGCCCAGAGATAGAAGGGTTTCCAGGAACCCCAGTATAAAAGAATGAAAGAACGAAAGAACGAAAGAACGAAAGAAAGAAAGAAAGAAAGAAGAGGAGAGGGAAGGAGGGAGGGAGGGAGGGAGGGAGGGAGGGAGGAAGGGAGGGAGAGAAGGAAGGGAGGAAGGAAGAAGTTATTTTTTTAAAAATAAAATTACTGTACCAGATTAGACTCTCAAAAAAAAATAGAAAATTATAAAGTTCATCAGTTTTATTAAGCTCATTAAGAAAATCAGAAATGTATAAAATTGGGCTGGGGATATAACTCAATGTCAGAGCACTTGACTATCATGCACTGGCCCTGAGTTTGATCTCCTGAACTGTGAAAGAAAAAGAAAAAAAAAAATTTTTTTTAAAAGAGACAGAGAAAAAGAGAGGTATAAAATTATAGGCAGATGTATTTCAAATAAATTTAACTGTTAAACAATAAAAAACTCAAAATAAACATTAAGTTGTAATTCACAAAGCACTTTAACCATCTGCCAAGCTTAATAAAAAAAATCATTATCTCTTTTAATACTTAAAATAACCAATGAGGTAGGTACTATTTTTTATCTTCATTTATGAAAAAGGAAACTATCAATAAGGAAGAATAAATACCCCAAGATATTCTCAGTAAAAGGGCAACTCAAGATTCAATTTAAAAAACAGACCTAGTCTCCTGAGCCCAAAATCTAACCACTCTTGTACTTGTTTTATAGACATCTTGTAAGTTCTATATTATTATTATTATTGTTGTTGTTGTTGTTGTTGTTGTTGTTGTTGTGTGTGTGTGTGTGTGTGTGTGTGTGTGTGTGTGTGTTACTGAGGGTGAAACCCAGGGGCTTTTTCTACCTCTGGGCTATACTCCCAGACCTATTTTATACTTTACTTGGAAACCGGGTCTCACTAAGTTGCTGAGAGCCTCACTCAGTAGTTGAGGCTGGCTTTAAAACTGTGCGATCCTCCTATCTCAGCCTCCCAAGCGCTAGGATTTACACAAGTGTGCGCCACCACTTTCAGCTAGGTTCTATATTATTTTTAACATCTATCATTATTTGAAATGTTATTCCTTACTTGTTAAAATTTTATCTTAAAGATACAATATGGCACACATAATTGAGTAAAGGGTGGTCATACAATTTTGGAATCAAAAGACAAACTCAAGAGAAAGCTAAGAGCCAGGCGTGGTGGCACATGCTTATAATCCCAGCATTCGGGAGGCTGAGAAAGGAGGATCAGAGTTCACGGCCAGCCTCAGCTACTTAGTGAGGCCCTTTGCAACTCAGTGAGATCCTGTTTCAAAATAAAGAATAAAAAATAGGGCAGGGGGTGTCACTCAGAGGTAGAATGCCCCTGATTTACTTCCCCAGTAGAGAGAGAGCGAGGAGAGAGAGAGCGAGAGAGAGAGCGAAAGCAAGAGAGAGAGAGAGAGAGAGAGAGAGAGAGAGTGCTAAGAGCTCATGAAAACCACTATTCCATTCTATAGGGTTATAATTCAAGTCAATTTATTTACACTGAAAAAATGGCAATCAAATTTTAATTAATATAATTTTAATACAGTAATATCACATATAATTACTGAACTTTCTGACATATTGATTCTACTGTATCATATATGTATATATTCATTCAACAAATACCAAGCATATATTAGGAAAAAACTGTTTCAGTCTCTCCAGTGAGCAGTAAATAAAACAAAGTCCTTACCTTTGTGACACTTAGAACCTATTGAAGGAAGTTAAGGGGGAGATATTCAGCTGATATCTAGAAAATCTTTTGTGGTATAATGGCAATTCAAATGTACAGTCTTTTAAATTGAGGTCGATCTTTGCTTTTTCCCCTTTGGTGGTACTACCTCCAGGCTACACTCCCAGACCTATTTGTGTGTGTGTGTGTGTGTGTGTGTGTGTGTGTGTATTTTTTTAAATTTGGAAACAGGGTCTCTTAAGCCAGCGAGCCTAGCTTCCAACCAGTGCGATCCTCTTGTCAGCGCAGGCACTACAAGCATGCACCACCACTCCCAGTGAGGTGGATCTTTCTGACATATCTTCTAGCGATTTAGAATCACATACCAATATAAATGTATGCCCAACATTTTTATTTCCAGGAAAGTATCCTAAAGATATAGTTTGTTTAAAGAAAAAATTTTTTTTTTTTTTTTTTTTTTTTTGGTGGTACTGGGGGTGGAACCCAGGGGCACTCCCACACCTATTTTTTATTCTTTATTTGGAAACAGGGTCTCACCAAGTTGCTGAGAGCCTCACTAAGTAGCTAAGGCTGGCTTTGAACCTGTGTGATCCTCCTGTCTCAGCCTCCCAAGCACTGGGATTACAAGCGTGTGCCACCATGCCCAACTTGATATAATTTGAAAAGTACATGACACAAACACTCAAATGTTCATTCCAACATTTTTAGCAACAATTAAAAATTGAGAAAAATGGTAAAATTATCACTAGATCTCAGCCCTATTTTTTATTCTTTATTTTGAAAAACGGTATCATTAAGTTACAGAAAATCTCACTAAGTAGCTAAAGCTGTCCATGAACCATGATCCTTCTGTCTCAGCCTCCCAAATGCTGGAATTACAAGTGTGTAATACCACGCTTAGCTTCTTTTCTACCTTTTTAAAAGTTCAAAATAAGAATGCAAACTTTTATAAAACAAAATAGCAATCACACTATGGTATGTATTAGTGGGTTTTAAACTCTTAACAGAGGTAGTATTTTAATCAAAATATTATCAATACATAAAACACACTAAATATTTGAGGGGGGAAAATTGGCTGTGGTCAAACTCTTATTACAGAGGCCCAAAAACCCAATGATTAATGGAGGAGCTACATTCGAATAAGTGTAAAAACTATGCATGTAGCAATGGTTAACTGGCCACTCATTGTTGGGAGGACGGAAGGGAAGTGGAAGGGGGAAGAGGGCACCAAGCACAGTCTTGAATGTATGCCATTTTCAATATGATCCATATAAAAATAAAAAGAAAAATAATTATCAAAAAATGAAATCTGGGCCAATCGTGGTGGCGCACGCTTGTAATCCCCGCGCTTGGGAGGCAGAGACAGGAGGATCGCACAGGTTCAAAGCCAGCCGCGCTGGCTTAAGAGACCCTGTTTCCAAATTTTAAAAATACATAAAATAAGTCTGGGAGTGTAGCCCAGAGGTAGAAGGGTTTCCAGAAACCCCAGTATCACAAAAGAAAGAAAGAAAAGGAAAGGAAAGGAAAGGAAGGAAGGAAGGAAGAAAGAAAAAGAAAGAAAGAAAGAAAGAAAGAAAGAAAGAAAGAAAGAAAGAAAGAAAGAAAGAAATCTGGGAAAACATCTGAAAACCAAATCTAAGGATAACTGGAATTAAGGAAGGTCTACAGGTAAAACCAAGAGTATAATAGCCTCTTCAAAGAAACAGCAGTAAAGAATTTTCCAAACTTGGACATTCATGTATAAGAGATATTCAGAAACCCAAAA
This sequence comes from Muscardinus avellanarius, assembly GCF_963383645.1. NCBI lineage: Eukaryota > Metazoa > Chordata > Mammalia > Rodentia > Gliridae > Muscardinus > Muscardinus avellanarius. The sequence goes on along the minus strand of NC_137786.1, from coordinate 51,712,964 downwards.
AGATAAGATCAAAAAGAATCTCTCCATACCGTAAGAATCATAACCAAAAGACTTAGATTAGAAGTCAAGAATAAAATCTTAAAAGCTCAAGAAAGCTGGGCAAGGTGGCACACTTTTAATCCCAGTACTTGGGAGGCTAAGACAGTTTCAAAGCCTGCCTTTCCAACTTGGTGAGGCTCTCCACAACTTTTTCCAAAATAACAGATCCTATTTCCAAATAAAAAATAAAATTAAGCTGAAGGCGTACCTCAGAGTAGAATGCCCCTAGGTTCAATCCTCAGTCAGACACACACACACACACACACACACACACACGTAAATTAATAAAAATTAGCCATATTTCTCAACTCAAACTCCAAAAGCTAGGAGGACTTGAGATGATGTATTCCAAGTTATGAAAGAGAATAATTCCAAACCAAGATTGCTACATACAGCAAAGCTATCTTTGAAAACTGGCAAAGAAATAAAGTCTTCCAAGACTAAGCCAACTCTAAGAACACTTAAGGAACGAATACATAAGTAAGAAATAAAAAATAAATTCCAGAATCTGAGAAGGAACAAATTTCATTAGAAGAACAACTCAGTAAAGGAGAACTAAAACTGAATCAAACAGAAGACATAATAAAAACAGGAAATAACAGACAGACACTCTGTATATTAACAATGGATGCGCCGGGCGTGGTGGCGCACGCTTGTAATCCCAGTGCTTGGGAGGCTGAGACAGGAGGATCGCACAGGTTTGAAGCCAGCCTCAGCTACTTAGTGAGGCTCTCAGCAACTTAGTGAGACCCTGTTTCCAAATAAAGTATAAAATAGGTCTGGGAGTGTAGCCCGGAGGTTGAAAGCCCCTGGGTTCCACCCTCAGTACCACCAAAAAAAAAAAAAAAAAACAATGGATGTAAATGGCCTTGACTTCTCAATTAAAAAGATTAAAATCATTAATCTTAATGATTAATTTTAATCTGGCAAAGCAGATTAAAAATTTAAATCCAACTATATGTTATTTACAAGACACTCATCTTACAGGCAAATATTTCACAGGGTAAAAGTGAAAGGCTGGAAAAAGGTATACCATGCAAATGGAAACTGAAAGCAAACGCCAGTAGCTACTTTCATATACAACAAAACATTTCAAGAGGATCACTTTAACTGATGAAGGGAACCATCCAACAAGGTATGATAGCTAACTTTTACACCCCAAATGTTGAAACACCCAACTACTACTTGACATCAAAATTAGATATATTCCAACACAATAATACACAGAGACTTCAATATACCTCTACCAACATCAGATATATCCTCCACACAGGAGTTTAGTAAACATTCTTCTGACCTAAAAATTACTATTAATTACCCAGTGTGGTGGCGCATGCTTGTAATCCCCATGCTTGGGAGGCTGAGACAGGATCACAGGTTTGCAGACAGCCTTGGATATTTAGTGAGGCCTAGTGTAACTTAAAGACACTGTTTTAGATGGGCATGGTGGCACACGCCTGTAACCCGCGCACTTGGGAGGCTGAGACAGGAGGATTGTACAGGTTCACAACCAGCCTCAGCTACTTAGTGAGTCTCTCAGCAACTTCGTGAAACCCTGTTTCCAAATAAAAAGTATAAAATAGGTCTGGGAGTATAGCCCGGAGGTAGGGAGCCCCTGGGTTCCACCCCCAGTACCACCAAAAAAAAAAAAAAAAAGATACTGTTTTAAAATAAAGAATAAAAAATAGGGATGGGGTGTAGCTCAGAAGGAGACTATCTCTAGGTTCAATCCCCAGTAACACACACCACAAAAACCAAAAATCCTATCAATCAAATGGACCTGACTATATTTATAGAATACTTCACCCAACAACAGTTGAATTCACATTTTTCTAAGCTGCTTATGAAACCTTCAAAATTGACTATATTCTAGCCACAAACAAGTATTAGCAAAGTTAAAAAAAACTCAACATAAAACCATGCATCTTTTCAGATTATAATGGGCTGAAATTAGATATAAACAGAAATACAAAAGAATTAAACCAATACATGCAGAACAAATAATATACTTTTGTATGAGTATTGGAACAAAGAAATAAGGGAAACATGTAAAAATTCCTTAGAGTTAAATGAAAATGAAAGAACAATTCTGGGACAGTAGGAAATCAGTTATAAGAGGAAAGCTTACAGCACTATGTGCCCACATAAAAAAAAACAGAAAGATTCCAAATAAGCAACCTAATGATGCATCTCAAGGCCCTAGAAAAATAGAAACAAACTAATCTCAAAGCCGATACAAGGTTGAAAGTAATTAAAAATAGAGCAGAAATTAATGAAATAGAAATTTTTAAAAATACAAAGGATCAATCAAACAAAAAGCTGCACTTCTATGAATATCAACAATATTGATAAACCCTTAGCCGATCTAACCAAAAGAAAGGAATATACCAAATTAATAAAATTATTTAATAATTCATTCATTAATTAATAAGAGATTAAAAAGAATGTATCACCACAGACAGAGCAGAAATCCAGAGGATCATTAGAAACTATTTTAAAAACTAATACTCTAATAAATCAAAGAACCTAGAATAAATTGACAGGTTTCTAGACACATAAAACCAACCTAAGCCTGGATGTGGTGGTGCACACTTGTAATCAAAAACTTTTTATGTTTTCCCTGTGGCAGTGGGGATGGAACCCAGGGGCATTCTACCTTCTAGTTACACACCCCACCCCCAGCCCTATTTTTTTCTTCTTTATTTTGAAACAAGTTCTCACTAAGTTGCAGAGGGCCTAAGTTGCTGAGGCTGGCCACAAACCTGCAATCCTCCTGTCTTAGCCTCTCAAGTACCAGAATTATAAGCATGAACCATCATGCCCAGCACTCAAAATCCTTAACACTCCCAACCCTCAAAAATGTAACAATTTAAAAATGGGTGACTGAATAGACATGTTGCAAATGAAGAAATACAAATGGCCCACAAATATATTTAAAAAATGGTCAACATCATTACTAGTCAGAAATATGTAAATAAAAACTACCCTGAGATTTCATTTAACATCAATTAGAATGGCAATCATCAAGAATATTATCAAGGAAGCCGGACATGGTGGTGCACACTTGTAATCCCAGCATTTGGGAGGCCGAGATCTGAGGATCACAGTTCGAGGACAGCCTCAGCTACTTAAGGCCCTTTGCAACTCAGTGAGACCCGGTTTCAAAATAAAGAATAAAAAATAGGGCTGGCGGTGTACCTCAGAGGTAGAATGGCCCTGGGTTCCAACCCCAGTTCTGCAACAACAACAAAAAAAAGAATATTAACGACAGGGCTGGGAATGTAGTTCAGTGGCAGAGTACTTGCCCAGCATGCATAAGGCCCTGGGTTGGATACCCAGTACCCTCCCCCCACAAAAAAAAAATAAATAAAGAAGAAGAAGAGTACAAACAATAACAAATGCTGGTGAGAAAGTGGGAAATAGAAGAACATTCTGGGTGGGACTATAAATTAGTACAATCACTATGGAGATCAGTATGGAAGTTCATCAAAAGACTAGAAGTGGAATCACCTTATGATTCAGAAATACCAATCCTCAGTATCATTCCAAAAAAAAAAAAAAAAACTAGAATATCATAGTGATACATGCACACCCATGTTTATAGCAGCACATTTCACAAGAGCTGAACTATGGGACCAACCCAGGTGCCCATCAACAGACAAACTGATAAAGAATATGTGATAAATACACACAATGGAATTTTACTCAGCCATCAAGAAGTAAAAACATTTTCCCATTTGTAAGAAAATAAATGGAACTAGAGGATAATATACTAAGTGAGATGGGTTAGCCCCAGAAAGTCCAGGCCAATGTTTTCTCTCACATAGGGAAGCTAGAGAGAAAACAGGATGCAAAACAGACTTCAGTCAAATAAGAGAAATGAGTAGAAGACTGAAAGGCAATTGGGGGAGAAAATGAGGGGGAAATGAGGGTTGAGAAAGGGTACAGTTCAAATAATGTTATATCCACACATGAAGGTATCGATCCCAATCTAACATGTATGGGTAGAAAGGAAGGGGCAACAAGGTGGGATGTAGAGGGGAATATATCTAGTGATGTGTGCAGGTGTTCGCATATCACTTTGAATCGCACTATGATGTATAATTACAATGTACCAATAAAAAACTGCAAAGAACATGTATTCATGTTATGAACAAAGTTAATTTTTTTTTTAAAGTGGTACTGGGGTTCCTGGAAGCCCTTCTACCTCCAGGCTATACTCCCAGACCTATTTTTATATTTTTATTTGGAAACAGGGTCTCTTAAGCCAGCGAGACTGGCTTCAAACCTGCGCGATACTCCTCGATTCTTCTCTCTCCACCTCCCAAGCACAGGGAGTACAAGCGTGCACCACCACGCCTAGCAAATATTTTAAATACATAACAACAACAAAAAAAAAAAAATCAAGGATAAAAATTAACTGTCTACAATAAATCTGATAATGTTATAATAGCATTCAAATTCACGGAAGTTAATTTTAATTTAAATTTGCTTAACACCGTCAATGTATTTTATCCTTAAAATATCCTGTTTTCAAAACAAAGGGCATATTCACTCTCCATTATACAATAGCTACTTTGATATAGTGAAAACAGATTAGACAGATTAGAAGTCTAAAAGTTCATTTTAACATATATAAAACTGTAAAAATCTACATGGTCACACTTAATAAAAACTGCTTTAAATAAATGCGAGACAAAAAGAATAGACTTTATAACATACAGAAAAATACTGAACATATGTCCCAGTGTCACAAAGAATAAATTATTTCTATTACTTACCATAACCTCCATATTCTTATGAGGTTCCACAAATCCATTAACAGTTAACTTACGCAGCACTGAAAAAAAAGGTAAGCTTTACTTAAATCTTATTTTATCATATTTCATCTCACTAAAATCGTAATTATAGTATAGACTATGAATCACAAAATCTAACAAAGCCTGAAGGTATCTCTGGCTTAATATTCTCATTTAATAGAAGAAGAGCACTCCTGATCATTTAGTTGGATAGTTGGTAGAAAAGTTACAAATCTACTTATTCTGATATACAGAAGCAGCACTGTTCTTATCCAGAACTGATCAGAACTGTAATGCAAAATTTAGTTCAACTCATGTAACTGTTAGTACTTCTTACATGCAATAATCAAAACTGAGGTTTACCTCTATTCTATAAATTTTCAGATATGATTAGAAAACTTCAGTTTTAGGCTACATTTATAGAAATACAGTATCTCCTAAAAGAGATATAAAAATTAAATTATACTTCCAAATCTAGAGTAGACAATAGTACTCCAAAGCATCACATCTCATGAATAACTCACACACTAGTGTACACAGCGGGAAAGGGAGCTAGCAGAATTAAAGTCACAGCTAGGTGGAATCTTGGCTCCACTCTGTAGTTAGTTTACTTTGAGCATCTTTCCTAGCTCTCCCTTTCCTCAGCTGTCAAATGCAGTTAATAAATCCTACCTCGCAGGGCTATAAAGATTTAGTAGTATATATAAAACACTTAGTACAACTCAGCAACAGTAAGAAAGATGACAGCATAAAAGACACAATTCAAAGAAGCAGAGACCACACTAATAGAGTTAGACATTCTTTCTGTCAGACATTGGGCTTTGAATCAACTAAAACAAGAAAACCCTACAACCACCATGGCTTGGTGGCTCACGCTGTAATCCCAGTACTTGGGAGGCTGAGGCAGGAGAATCACAAATTTGTGGCCAGCCTTAGCAACTTAGTGAGGCCCCCCACAACTTAGTGAGAACCAGTTTCAAAATAAAAAATAAAACAGGGCTGGGTGTGTAACTCTGAGGCACAATGCCCCTGGGTTCAATCCCTAGTATCCAAACCAAAAATAAAAACAACCAACCAAAAGAACTCTTGAAAATTCCTTAATTATTAAATATAGCAATATACACACAGTTTTGGATATACAGTCTTATACATGTTTCTCTTAATTTTTTCTGAGTAAATATTTCTCTCCAAGTCCTTTTAATTTCTTCCTTAAAGACAGTAATAACACCATCTCTATTCACTTGTACAACCACCTGTAAAATGGATTTTATTTGTCCTTGGTCCTTAAAATCATTTACACATTTGTTCACAGGTTTCAACAAAATGTGCTGATAATTTGGGGGTTGTGCATTCACTGACTGGCTGATACAAGTGATGCCTTATAGTAGTAATAAAAACATATGGTGGGATTCCAAAGTACAAAGGTAAGTACGATTAAAAAAAACTTTTATAAGTAAAAAGTGAGAATAGAAAATGAGTTATAGTAAGAAAAACAGAGGTCACATGGAATAAAAACAAAACTAAATGGGTCTTAGCAACTAGAACAGGAGAGATATTGAAAGAGAAACAAATGTGTGTGTGTGTGTGTGTGTGTGTGCGCGCGCGCGCGCGCGCGCGCGTGCGCGCATGCGTGTATTAGAAGGGAAAGAAACCTTGGAATATATTTATCAAGATAACTAAGCTCAGGGAAGGTATAATGGAATGTCTCCTAGAGGAATGTTTACAAGCAAAGTCTATAGGAAGGCCCAGGCCAAGATAGCATCCCATCAGGCACCTCCTAGAACCTAACCATGAAGGATGGAGATTCTCAGGGAAAGAGGGCTGAAGACAGAGCTCAACTAACCCTCCAGGACTTGAGGAAGTTAGCACAACAGTAAGTGTTGGGCCCCAAAATAAAAAGAGTAAAGTAGAAGCAAAAAGTGGAAGTACATGAAAGGAATATGTCAGGGACATGGGGCCACATTAATGTAAAACTGTCCACTTCAACTATGTTCATACTTTCAAGACTTAAGGTAGGGTAGCAGGGCGTGATGGGGCACGCTTGTAATCCCAGCATTAGGGAGACTGAGACCAGAGGATCGCAGTTCACTAACAGCCTCAGCTACTTAGTGAGGCCCTTTGTTTCAAAATAAAGAATAAAAAATAGGGCTGAGGGTGTAGCTCGGAGGTAGAATGCCCCTTGGTTCCACCCCCAGTACTGCAAAAAAAAAAAAAACTTAAGGTAGCGTATCTGGGCATGGTGGAATACACCTATAATCCCAATAACTGGGAGGCTGAGACAGGAGGATTTCAGGTTCCCAGCAAACCTCAGCAGTTTAGTGAGGCCCTCTGCAGCTTAGTGAGACCCTGTTTCAAAGTTTAAAAAAAAAAAAAAAATAGGGCTAGGGGATAGATCAAAGGTAGAACATCCCTAGGGTTAATCCTCAGTACCACACACACACAAAAAAAAAAGCTGACCTTAAAACAGGGTAGAGGAAAGCTAGTCTCACAAATGAAATGATCAATAAGCCTTTGTTAAGCCGGACATGGTGGCGCACGCTTATAATCCCAGCATTTGGGAGGCTGAGACCGGAGGATCACAGCTCGCAGACAGCCTCAGCTACTTAGTGAGGCCCTCTGCAACTCAGTGAGATCCTGTTTCAAAAAAATAAAGAATAAAAAATAGTGCAGGGGGTGTAGCTCAGAGATCAAATATCCATGGGTTCTATCCCCAAACCCGCAAAAAAAAAAAAAAAGAAAGCCTTTGTTTCTCCAGAAGAAATTAACCCCTTATAAGCAAAAGTTAATCAATTCAGAGAAACTATTCTGAGATATGCAATCCCAAATAAAAATATATCAAATTTAATAATACCTTTTAGTGATAATAGAGTTCGTTCTAGTGAACTTAGAACTGCTGCTTCATTGCCAGAAGAAACTTGTTGCAGGAATGTGTCCGTATGGTGATTCCATAGAGAACAGGCAAAATTATAAATTCCAGAAGCTAACTGCAAAGAAATACCAACAAACTTGTTCACAATACAGAATAGATTTCACTAATAAATTAGAACTACAAAATACTTTTGAAAAAGCAATCAATCAACCCTCTTGCCTTTTGTGTATATTTGATTAGAGGGACAATGACTACTTCTTGCACCACTTTTGAATATTCTTAAGTATACATACAATATTTCAATGAATAATATTAAAATACCTTAATTTTGTTTTATCAAAGCCAAAGTGATCATTCTATCAATAAATATAGTATAACAGAACAACCAGCAGTATCATTAAAAAAATTGTCTAAAACTGACATCTTTTCTGAAAGTAGTGTTATCCAGTATTATATTCTATTAGTATGTTATCTGATATTATGTTCTATTATTTGCATAGAGCACCACAAAAAAATAATAATAAAATGTTTTCAGGATGCAATTTTTTTTATTTGTTTCTTGCGGTACTTGGAATGGAACCCAGGGGCATTCTACCTCTGGGCTACACCCCAACCCTATTTTTTATTCTTTATTTGGAAACAGGGTCTCATTTGATTCTTAAATACAGTATAATAGAACAACCAGCAGTATCATTAAAAAAAATTGTCTAAAACTGACATCTTCTCTGAAAGTAGTGTTATATCCATGGGGCTGGGTGTGTAGCTCAGAAATAAAAAAGTAATGAAATAAGCAGGTAAGAAGAATAAAAACGTTTTTCTACATGTTCTTCTAAAAACTTTGGAGGAAAAAGAAATTTCAGTGAAAGAATACACAAATATGCTATTTAATGAAACATTTCAGGCACTAGTTCATGAAAACCTCAAATACTTGCATTTCCTATTTTAAAACCAGAAGAAACAGTGCCACCAGCTGACTGTTCATAGTGACTTAAACTTAGAAGAACACAGACCAAATTTCTTGAAGTATAAAAACTATTACACTAAGTTTTATTTCTTTTAGCAATTCAAATATTCTTAAAAATGTTTTTAGCCTCAAGACCAATGCCCTCACAATTTCCCCTTAAGAAAACTGAGCACCACAGCCTGGCATGGTGGCGGACGCTTGTAATCCCTGTGCTTGGGAGGCTGAGACAGGAGGATTGCACAGGTTCAAAGCCAGCCTCCGCTACTTAGTGAGGCTCTCAGCAACTAAGTGAGACCCTGTTTCCAAATAAAATATAAAATAGGTCTGAGAGTGTAGCCCAGAGGTAGAAAGCTCCTGGGTTCCATCCCCAGTACCACAAAAAAAAAAAAGTGAGCACCAAAAATATTTTAAATCAAAGTCATGTAACTCAACACTAAAGAACACAAGCAATTTATAGAGGCCAAAATGTGCATCAGCCTGAACCTACTCAATAGACATTATAAAAGAAGTGACCTTGTTTCTTTAATAACAAGGTCAAGTCAATAACATGAAAAACAAAGAAAAAAGGGAAAGAAAGGAAATACTACTCTCAAAAGACTTTTAGAAGACAAACCACATGTAATTTAACTACATTATTCATTTTCCTACTCAAACAAGCCACATATAAAAATGTATTTGAGCCGGGCGTGGTGGCGCACTCTTGTAATCCCCGCGCTTGGGAGGCAGAGACAGGAGGATTGCGCAGGTTCGAAGCTTAGGAGACCCTGTTTCCAAATAAAAAATGTAAAAATAGGTCTGGGAGTGTAGCCCAGAGATAGAAGGGCTTCCAGGAACCCCAGTACCACAAAAAAAAAAAAAAATGTATTTGAGAACAATGCAAAATATGGATAAAAGAATTAAATGATATTAAGCCACTATTTTTATTTTTCTGAGGAGTAATAAAATTGAAATTATTATTTAAACAAATTGTTAAAATCGCAAAAGTAAAGCCAGGTGTCGTGGTGTGTACCTATAATCCCAGTACTTGAGAGACATACAGGAGGATCATAGGTTTGAGGCGAGCCTCAACAATTAGCAAGGCCCTCTGCAACTTAGACCTTGTTTCAAAGAAAAATAAAATAGGGCTGGAGGTATAGCTCAGAGGTAGAACATCCCTAGGTTCAATCCCCAGAACCACACACACAAAAAAAGTAAACATCTTGTAAAACACAAAACTAAAGCCAGGCATAGTAGGTCACATTTGTTAATCCCAGTACTTGGGAGGCTGAGACAGGAGGATTGCAGGAGTTCGAAGCCTACCTCAGCTACTTAGTGAGGCTCTCAGGAGCATACTGAGACCCTGTTTCCAAATAAAATAAAATATATAAAATAAAATAAAATAAAATAAAAATATAAAATAGGTCTAGCCTGGAGCAGAAAGCCCCTGAGTTCCATCCCCAGTGACACAAAAAATAAAAGAAAACAAAACAAAACAAAGCAACAAAATAAAATACACGAAACTATTTAAACTCCTAGAAAAAAACAAAGGAAAATCCAGATGACCTTGCACTGCAATGACTTTTTAGCTGCAACACCAAAGGCATGTTACATGAAAGAAAGAATTGTTAACCTGGACTTCATAAAATGAAAAATTTCTCCTCTGTAAAACTATTAAGAGAAGAAAAAGATAAACCAATGAGTAGAAAAAAAATTTCCAAAAAACCTATTAGAAGCCAGGCATGGTGGTACACACTTATAATCCCAGCATTTAGGAGGCTGAGACAGGAGGATCACAGCTCGCAGACAGCCTCCGCTACTTGGTGAGGCCCTTTACAACTCAGTGAGACCCTGTTTCAAAATAAAGAATTTCAAATAGGGCTGGGGTATAGCTCAGAGGTAGAATGCCTGAGTTCCACTCCCAGTACCGTAAAAAATATACACATATATAAACATATATATATATGTATATATATATATACATATATATAAACATATATATATCTGAAGCCAGGCATGGTGGCGCATGCTTCTAATCCTAGTACTTGGGAGGCTGAGACAGAAGGATCGCAGTTTGCAGCCAGCCTCAGCTACTTAGTGAGGCCCTCTGCAACTTAGTGAGACCCTGTTTCAAAATAAAGAATAAAAAATTGGGCAGGGGTTGTAGTTCGGAGGTCAAATGCCTCTGGGTTCCATCCCCAGACCCCCATAAAAAAAAAAAAAATAAAGAATAAAAAATAGGGCTGGGGGTGTAACTGGGAGGGAGAATGACCCTGAGTTCCATCCCCAGTACCGCAAAAAAATAAAATAAAATAAAAAATAATGATATCACCACATATGCAAAAAGCCTAAATTTTGGACACTGACAATATCAACTGCTAGTAAGAATAGAAAATTTGTTTCCCGCAGTTCTGAAGAATAAACCCCAGGACATTCAACCCCTGGCCTACACTCTTAGCATCTACCCCCCTTTTTTCAATTAAATAGGGTCTCAAGTTACTGGTTGGCTTCAAACCTGCAAGCCTTCTGTCTCAGTCTCCAAGTACTAGAATTATAGGAATGTGCCACTGTGCCCAGCCAACAGAAACTCTTATTTATTGCTAGTGGAAATGAAATATACTACGACCACTTTGTGGGGGTGGGGAGAAAAAGGAAACTGAACACAGGGACATTCTACCTCTGGGCTATGCTCCCAGCCCTTTTCATTTTTTATTTTTGAAACAGTACCTCACTAATTTGCTAAGGCTGGCCTCAAACCTACTAACCTTCAGTCTCAGCTCACCAAGTACTGGGGTTACAGGCATGCACCACCATGTCCAGTGGTAGAGTCACGTTTTAAAAAGACTAGCAGTTTACACTGGGCGTGGTGGCGCATGCTTGTAATCCCCGCGCTTGGGAGGCGGAAACAGAAGGATCGCGCAGGTTCGAAGCCAGCTGGCGTAAGAGACCCTGTTTCAAAAATATAAAATAGGTCTGGGAGTGTAGCCCGGAGGAAGAAGGGCTTCCAGGAACCCCAGTACCACCAAAAATAAATAAATAAATAAAATAAAATAAAAAGACTAGCAGTTTCATTTTTATTTTTCTTTTTTTTTTTTCTTTTTGCGGTACTGGGGATGGAACCCAGGGGCATTCTATCTCTGAGCTACACCTACAACCCTATTATTTTATTCTTTTTTTTTTAAGTAATAAGGATTTTATTGTTATTTTTTAAAAAAATTTTTATTGGTGTACTGTATTCATACATCATGATGGATTTAAAAAAAATAAAAAAAACTTTTGTAAACATACATGCACACATTGCCCAATTAGCCCCTACCCGATTCCAACCCCGTTCCCTCCCCATCCCTCCTTCCCATGCTTGGCTTAGTGGTTGACATCTAGCATTATAGCAATTTATCCAAAATTAACAATGATAATCTCACAGAACAGTTTCATTTGTCTGATAACAATCTTTTGATGACTTAAAGATAACATTTCAATATTTCTTTTTGCTTTCTTTCTTACCAGAGAATATATTTTTTAGGTGAAACTATCATACATTTATTTATTTTTCAGAAAAAAATCTATCCTAATATGGAATATGGACTCTAGATACCCAAAACAATCTCGAAAAAGAACAAAGCTAGAAGATGTATATTTTCTGATTTCAAACCATATAAAGCTACAATAATTGAAAAAGTGTAGTACTGTTATAAAGGCAGATATATAAACAATTGGAGTTAAATAAAAGCCTAGAGATAAATTCTTCCATATATTGTCAAGTTATTTTTGACAAGGTTTCTACAAACATTTGGTGGAGGAAATAATAATCTTTTGACTAAATATTGTTGAAAAAAAATAAAATTGGACCCTTACCTAACACCATATACAAACATTAACTCAAAATAGATAATAGACGTAAATATAAATCTTAAGACTATAAACTTTTAGAAGAAAATCTGGGTCATTAAACCTCACAACATTGAAATTGGCAGTGATTTCTTGGTTATGATTTCAATGGCACAGGCAACAGAAGGGTAAACAAACTCCCTAAAAATTAAAAAAAAATATTGTATATCCAAAGACAATGTAAACATAGTTAAAAGTTACTGATAGAATGGGATGAAATATTTCCAAATGCTATATCTGAAGGTATATTAATATTCCAACTAGAAATCCTAAAAATTAGCAACAATAAAAGCAAACAATACAATTTAGAGATAGGTAAAAGACTAACATAAATAATAAATCTCCACAGATAACCAATCTTAGTTGTCTGTTGGATGGAAAATCTTGTTTCTCTGGTTCTGGTGTGTGTTACCTATTTCTTCTTTGTACTTAATCTCTTTGAGTATTTTCTCTAGCGCTGGTTTTGAAGACATAAATTCCTTCAGTTTCTGTTTGTCGTGGAAACTTCTTATTTCCCCATCTAATTTGATAGAAAGTTTTGCTGGGTAGGAAATTTTTGGCTGGAAGTTGTTTTCTTTCAGAGTTTGGAATATGTTACTCCAAGCCCTTCTGGCTCTCACGACTTGGTTTGGGAAGTCTGGAGTGATTCTAATTGGTTTGCCTCTAAATGTCACTTGGTCCTTTGTTTTTGTTGCCTTTAAGATTCTCTGCTTGGCTTCCACATTGGTCATTTTGACAATTATGTGGCGTGGGAATCCTCTTCTCCGATCCTGTCTAAAGGGAGTTCTGTAAGTTTCCTGGACCTGTGTATCGACCTCTTGCCATTCTATGTTTGGAAAATTTTCTGCTATTACTTCCTTGAAGAGATTGTTGATCCCTTTGGTTTCACCTTCTTTTCCCTCCTCTATTCCAATTATTCTTAGGTTAGCTCTCTTAAAATTGGCCCATATTTCTTCAATGTCAGATTCCTGCTGTCGGATTTTTTTTTTCTAAATTAGAAACTATGCGTTTATTTTTGGAGTGATCATCTTCTAAGAGCGAGATTCTAGTCTTCATGTGGTCTAATTGGTTGTTTGTACTTTGAATTGAGAACTTTACTTTATTAATTACATCCTTTATCTCTTTTTGGCTCTCTCTGAATTCTTTTTGAAACAGCTCTATTATTTCTAGTTATTTTCCTGATTTGATCTTCTAGAAATCTCTGAATTTCTGTTTTATCGGGTTCTGATGTTGTGGGGTTGTGGGGTTGTGGCCATTCATTGCTCCATTGTTATTCCTCTTTCCCATGATTTCGGAAGTTTGTGCCTTCTCTTGGTTCTTCCCTTGGGTCACTACGACTTCACTTAAGGTGCTGTGGATCTCGAGTCTGTGGTATCTCAGTCCCCACTACTCCTTTATTAGGTTGTATCGCAGAGTCTCAGACCCATGGAGTCAAATGAGGCCGTTTTAGACCATGGGGGGGGTGCCAGGTTGGGCGTTCTCCTATGGTGTGATATCTCTGCCACAACCACTCCCCCACTGGGTCAAGTCCCTGGGAGTGTAGTACTGGGATTTCTTCTCTAGGGGCCGCAGTTTGACTTACTGTTGATGAATGTGCAGATGGAGCTGTAGTGAACTCAGTGAATTCACTGCTGTTGCCGCCGGTGGCAATATGGTGCCACTGCCACACCCTCAGCCGTGAGGCTGGCATGTTTCTTCTCTGGGTTTGAGCTCTGCTCTGAGTCCCTGCAGGGTGTGCTGAGCCCAGCCACTGGGGGCTTTAGATGCTCCCTGCGCCGAATAATCTGCCGAATCCCGCCCAGCTGTTCCACAGCGGCTCACCTCGGCTCACTGTCAGCCGCTCCTCTCTGGAGCCTGGTGGGCTGTTGAGTGCGTTGGTCTGGTGCCGTCCAGTGAACTCGCCGCTGCTGCCGGCAGTAAGGCGCTGATGCTGCGTCCTCGGGCGTGAGGCTGGCGTATCTCCTCTGTGGCTTTGAGCTCCGTTCTGAGTCCCCCTCCTCTCTGGGGCCCGGTGCTGCAAGGAAAGATGGTACCCGCCGCTCCGCGCCTCGGCTCTGCAGTCTGGTTTCTTTCTGGTGTCTCGTTTTTCCAGCCCTCTTTTTCTCTGTCCTTTGTAATTACATTTTTTGTTTTTCTGCTGATGGTGTTTTCTGACTATGAAAGGCGCTGATTTTGTAGTAATAGAGATTGGTTGTTAGTGGGGCTCATAAGCCCCGCCTTCTCCGTCGCCATCTTCCCGGAAGTCTATTCTTTATTTTTAAATGGTCTCACTGATTTGCAAAGGTCCTCGCTAAGCAGCTGAGGCTGTCCGCAAACCGCGATCCTCCTGTTTCAGCCTCCCAAATTCTGGGATTACAAGCATGCACCACCACGCCTGGCTCTCTAGCACTGTCTTAAAAATAAACATACTTGCCAGGCATGGTGGCACACGCTTGTAATCTCCGCACTTGGGAGGCAGAGACAGGAGGATCACGCAGGTTTGGAGCCAGCCTCGCTGGCTTAAGAGACCCTGTTTCCAAATAAAATATAAAATAGGTCTGGGAGTATAACCCGGAGGTAGAAGGGTTCCATCCCCAGTACCACCAAAAATAAAAATTAAAAAAAAATTAATTAAATAAACATACTGTTATCATATGATCCAACAATGTTATTTGGTATTTACACAAAGAATTTAAAATCTTAAAGCCACACAAAACTGCACATGGTTGTTTATAGCAACTTTATTCATAATCTTTATTCATAATTGTCAAAACTTGGAAGTGTAGCTGGGCGTGATGACACACACTTGTAATCTCAACACCTTGGGAAGCTGAGACAGGAAGAACACAGGTTCAAGGACAGTCTCAGCTACTTAATGAGGCCCTCCTCAACCTGGTGAGACTCTGCTTCAAAAATAAAAAATAGCGCCGGGCGTGGTGGCGCACGCTTGTAATCCCCGCGCTTGGGAGGCGGAGACAGGAGGATCGCGCAGGTTCGAAGCCAGCCGCGCTGGCGTAAGAGACCCTGTTTCAAAAATATAAAATAGGTCTGGGAGTGTAGCCCGGAGGTAGAAGGGCTTCCAGGAACCCCAGTACCACCAAAAAAAAAAAAAAAAACAAAAATAAAAAATAAAATAGAAAGCCAGGTGTGGTGACGCACACTTGTAATCTCAATACCTGAGAAGCTGAGGTAGGATTTCAGGTTCATGGCCTGCCTCAGCTACTTAGTGAGGCCCCCTGCAAGTTAGTGAGACCCTGTTTCCAAATCAAGAATAAAAAATCGGGATTGGGTGTTAGCTTGGAGGTACAATGTTCCTGGGTTCAATCCCCAGCAGCACCAAAAAAAAAAAAAAAAAAAAAAAAAAAAAATAGGGCTGGGGATGTAGCTCTGAGGTAAAATGCCCCCTGGCTTCAATCCCCAGTTTAAAAAAAAAAAAAAAAATTCCTTTGGAAGCAACCAGGATTTCCTTCAGTAGGTGAATAGATAAACTGTGGTACATCCAAACATGGTATATTATTCAGAGATATATATAAAAAAAAGAGATATCATTAGCCGGGCATGGTGGTATACTCTTGTAATCCCAGTACTTGGGAGGCTGAAACAGGAGGATCCCAGGTTCATGGCCAGCCTTAGCAATTTAGTGAGGTTCTTTGCAACTTAGTGAGAACCAGTTTCAAAATAAAGAATAAAAATAGGGATGGAGTATAGCTCAAAGGCAGAATGCCTCTGGGTTCAATCCCCAGTACCCCAAAAAAAAAGCTCCTACCTGTCCCACAAAAAAAGAAAAAAAATTAAAATCTAGCAATCTATAAAAAATCTAGAAGGGCCGGGCGTGGTGGCACACCCCTATAATCCCAGTACTTGGGAGGTTTCACAAGCACAGCTGTGCCATAGTAATGCAGGGCAATCTGGCCCAATCTAAGGAGCAGTTACCAAAAACAAGAAAACAATCACAAGGGGAACATTCCCGCCTTGACCATGAAGGTTAGCCCCCACTACCCATGAACAACCAAGTCCAGCTGTTCCCGAAACCAGGCCCCGGTTCTCCGTCCCCTGGAACCCCTTCCTTTCCCCCTTACCCCAATAAAAAAAAATTTTCACTTCTCCTTACTGCTGCTGCTCTCCTGTGCAAGACAGTCTGACAGCTTAACCTTGCCTGCAATAAATTTTCCCTAATTGGACTAGCCTCTGGGGTCTCTAGTCCCTTGGATCATGCCAATCGGCTTATATCCACAATTTAGTGAGACCCTGTTTCAAAATAAAAAATGAAAAAGGGCAAGGAGTGCAGCTTGGAGGAACAATCCTCCTGGGTTCAATCCCCAAAACCACATACACAAAAAAAGCAGAGGAAATTTAAAGGTATACCATAAAGTGAAAGAAGCCAATGTGGAAAAGCTCCAGACTTATATAATTCTAACTAAATGACACTCTGGGAAAGGCAAAACCATGTCAACAATAGAACAGTGATTCTAAGAGGTTGGTAGGAAGAAGAGATGAACGCCAGAGAATTTTCAGGGTGATGAACATACTCTGTATGATACTATAATGGTTGATACATGTCATTATATATTTGTCCAAACCCACTGAGGGCACAACACTAAGAGTGAATCCTAAACTATGGATTCTGGATAATGAATATGTACCAATGCAGGTTAATTAATTAAAACTAATGTGCAGCCAGGCACGGTGGTTCAATGTTTGTAATCCCAGCATTCAGGAGGCTGACACCAGAGGATCATGGTTCGCGGACACCCTCAGCTACTTAGCAAGGCCCTTCACAACTCAGTGAGACCCGTTTCAAACATAAAAGACTAAAAAATGGGGCTGGGAATATAGCTCGGAGATAGAATACCCCTGGGTTCCAATCTCAATACTGCAAAAATAAATAATAATAATGTGCTTCTTTGGTGCAGATGTCCGGAATGCTATGCATGTGTGGAAAGAGGGGCTATATATCTTTGTGGGGAAATCTTTGTACCTTCTACTGAATATTATAAAGCTAAAATTGTTTTAAAAATAAAGCTTATAGAAAAACGCAAGGGCCAAGTGTGGCACAGGCTTGTAATGCCAATACATGCCTGAGACATAAGGATGACGAGGTTTGAAGCCAGCCTCAGCAACTTAGTGCGATCATGAGAATGTGGCTTAGTGTTAAGTATTTGTCTAACATGCTCACAGCCCTGAGTTTGATCCCCAGCACCACAAAAAGAAATTAAAAGTAAATGAAAACATACATTAAGTCCCAAACTTTCGATTCTGCAAACATAGTAATTGGTTCAATTTAAGTTTTAGAGGTGTCCCCTATGCTACTCAGGCTAGTCTTAAACTCTTCTGCTCAAGTAACCCTCTTGCCTCACCTTCCCAAGTGTCTAGGACTACAGGTACAAACCACCATGCCCAGCTATTTCAAAACTTTAATGATACTTAAACAGATTAACCAAGATGAATAGGATTATAAATTCATACAATCAAACAACCTTAGAAATAAAAGAAAATTTTAAAGAATTACAAAAGTCTCTTGTTACAAATCCCAAAGTTGCTCAGTACAAAGAAACATTCACCACTGGAAAAGAGGTTTTCCCATATTTGCTAACCTCAATTGCTATAAACTAATATATATTCTTTTCATAAGATCTTTTCATAGGTTTAAATTACTTCATTTACTACAATGTATATATACCTTTGTAGGTTATAAATCATAATTACCAAATAATATTCAGTTAATAAACTTATATTAGAATTACTATTTTAGCCTTAAATTTTCTTGCTTTCAGAGATAGCAATCAATTTTATAGAAAATGTTTCCTTTTTGTGTCAAAGCAGGCTCAATTTTGTTACTGCAAAACAATTTGCTCTTAAAAGCAGGGTATAAGCTGGTTGTAGTGGCATACGCTTGTAATCTCCAGTATTGGGGAGACTGAGACAGAAGGATTGCAGGTTCATACCAGCCTCACCTACTTAGTAAGGCCCTCCACAACTTAGTGATACCCTGTTTAATTATAAAGAATAAAAATAGGGCTAGGTTTGTAACTTGGAGGTAGAATGCCCCTGTTCAATCTCCAGTATCACAAAAAATAATAACCTGTTCAATCTCCAGTATCACAAAAAATAATAATAATAATAATAATAATAATAATAATAATAATAATGCTATGCATGGGGGAGCACGCTTATAATCCCAGGACTTGGGAGGCTGAGAGAAGCAGATTGTAGGTTCACAGCCAGCTTCAGCAACTTAAGCCCTCCACAACTTAGTAAGACGCTGTTTCAAAAATAAAGAATAAAAAATAGAGTTGGGGGTGTAACTCAGAGGTAGAATAACTCTGGGTTCAATCCCCAGTACCGGAAAAAAAGAAGAATTTTGCTCTAAATGTTGAATTTGCAATTTGCCTTCTCTGAAAAGAACTTAATCTATTTTAATATGGAGGGGGAAAGACATAACAATTGTTGGGACATACTGTGTAGTAGGTTGCAGTTATAAGCACATTCTGCACTACTTTGCCATAGCAACTAGTTCAAACTATAAGCTTTTAGGGAACTCTTTTAAGGAACTGATTTGGTACTTCAAGGCCATCTTGGCATTACAAGAAACATACTATTTAAAGGAAAATTTTCTACACCTCAGTTTACCAAAATAATAGAAGCCACTTCACTAGCAAAATTGTTCTTTATAATAATGTCCTTCCAAATGTGCTACTTTCAATTTAGCTACATATATTGTACCTCAACCCCATTAAGCAGGATCCTTTTCCTAGCACCTACCATAGTCCACGTCTCCAGATTCAAGCTACTCTGTTCCAAAATGAGGGATTAATTTGAACTTTTTTCCAAGTATTTTGAGCTCTGTATAATCTCAAAAAATATACATACATATATATATAGCCAGGTATGGTACTGCACACCTATAATTTCAACTACTTGGGAGACTGAGGCAGGAGAATCACAAGGGCAAGGCCAGCCTGGGCAACTTAGCAGGACCCTGTCTCAAAATAAAAAATAAAAAAAAGGCCAGGATGTAGCTAAGCTAATGAGACCCTAGGTCCACCCTAGCAAGACCATTGGGGGGAAAAAAAGAATGAAGCAACTCCAATCCTAAAAGATAAAGTAGAAACTAAAGCAAAGAGAAAGGAGGCCTGGGAAAGGCTGCTTATGATCACATCCTACATTTAGGAGGAAAAGGAATCCCAGAGGCCCACAGGGAAAAACCCTGATCCTTAGGAAAAAGTACAAGCAATAAATATGGTACTTTGAAGGAGGAAAGAGACCAAAAAAAAATTCTACAAAACATTATATTGCCCTATCTTTTCTGGAGAGCACACATGGGTGAGAACATACCAGAATAGTTTCCTAAGCCCTATCATGTGATCATATAAGATTTCAATTTATATACAACTTAAAAAGGTAATCAAGAACAACACAACACTGTATGCTAGGAAAAATAACATTTTTTTTATTGGTGCATTATATTCATACAACTTATTGGGGTAAAAAACTTGTGTGTACAAACATGTACTCATCGCTGATTTAACCCCTACCCAATTCCCACCCCATTCCCTCCCCGTCCCTCCCTCCCTTGCTTGGCTTAGTGATTGACTTCGATATGTTTAAGTACATTGTGTGCTTTAGAGATTTTCCTCTTCCCCCCTCCTTTCTCCTCCTTTAGGTTGTCTTGTTTGCTCCTCTATAGGATCTCCTCTTTCAAGAGTTCCTCCTATGACCCATTTCTCCCTAACTCTCACATATTAGGGAAAGCATCAGATTTCTTATTTTTTGTGACTGACTAATCTCACTTAGCATAATGTCCTCCAGGTCCATCCATTTCCCTGAAAATGATGTAATTGAGGTTTTTTTTGATGGCTGAGTAAAATTCCATTGTGTACATATCCCACAGTTTTGTAATCCATTCATCTGTTGATGGACATCTTGGCTGGTTCCATAGTTTGGCTATGGTGAATTGTGCAGCTATGAACATAGATACACATGCACTAGTTTGGTAGTTTGGTTTCTTTTCTTTTGGGTAGATACCCAACAGTGCTATTGCTGGATCAAATGGTAGGTTTGTTCCCATTCTTCTGAGGATTCTCCATACTGTTTTCCAAAGTGGTTGCACTAATTTGCAATTCCACCAACAATGTCTTAGAGTTCCTACTTCTCCACATCCTCGCCAGCATCTGTTGTTGTTTGTGTTTTGAATGATTGCCATTCTAGTTGGAGTTAGGTGAAATCTCAGGGTAGTTTTGATTTGCATCTCTCTGATTGCCAGCGATTTTGAGCATTTTTTCATGCATTTATTGGCCATCTGAATTTCTTCTTTTGTGAAGTGTCTATTTAGTTCATTTGCCCATTTTGTTATTGGATACTTTGTTTTCTTAGTGTTGAGTTTCTTGAGTTCTCTGTATATTCTAGATATTAGTCCTCTATCAGTGGTGTAGGTGGCAAAAATCTTCTCCCATTCTGTTGGCTCTCGATTGAGGTTCTTGATAGTTTCCTTTGCTGAACAGAAGCTCTTCAGTTTCATGCAATCCTATGTATTGATTCTCCTTTTAATTTGTTGTGCCTTTGGGGTCTTGTTGAGGAAATGTTTGTCTGTGCCTATGTGTTGTAGTGTTGGACCTATGCCCTCTTCAAGGAGCTTCAAGGTCTCTGGTTTAATTTCCAAGTCTTTGATCCATCGTGAGTTGACTTTTGTACAGGGTGAAAAAGTGGGATTAATATCCAATTTTCTGCATATGGTTAACCAGTTTTGCCAACACCATTTGTTGAAGAGGCTATCTTTTTTCCAGTGTATGTTTTTGGCCCCTTTGTCAAAAATCAATTGGCTGAAAGTGTATGGACTTGTTTCTAGGTCTTCTATTCTGCTCCACTGGTCTATATATCTGTTCTTTTGCCAGTACCATGCTGTTTTTATTACAATGGCTTTGTAGTATAAAGTCAGGTATTGTGATTCCTCCTGCGTGGTTTTTGTTGCTGAGAACTACCTTGGCTATTCCAGATAAATTTAAGGACTGATTTTTCTATGTCTGTGAGGAATGATCTTGGTAGTTTAATGGGCATTGCATTAAATCTGTAGATCACTTTTGGGAGGATGGCCATTTTAATGATATTTATTCTGCCAATCCATGAACATGGAAGATCTTTCCATCTTCTAAGATCTTTGATTTCTTTTTTCAGTGTTTTATAATTTTCTTTGTAGAGATCTTTTACCTCCTTGGTCAAGTTTATTCCGAGGTATTTTATTTTCTTGTGGGAGATCCTGAGTGGAAGTGTTTTCTGAATTTCTTTTTCAATGGATTTATGATTGGTGTACAGGAAAGCTTCTAATTTTTTAAGATTGATTTTGTATCCAGATACTTTGCTGAATTTGTTGATCAGTGCTATAAGCCTTTTGGTTGAGTTTGTTGAGAAGAATAACATTTTTGAGGCCGGGCATAGTGGCACACGCTTGTAATCCCCGCGCTTGGGAGGCGGAGACAGGAGGATCGTGCAGGTTGGAAGCCAGCCTCGCTGGTTTAAGAGACTCTGTTTCCAAATAAAATATAAAATAGGTCTGGGAGTATAGCCTGAATGTAGAAGGGTACCATCCCCAGTACCACCAAAAAAAAAAAAAAAAAAAAAAAAAAGAATAACATTTTGAGATTCATTAGCATTACAAAAAGTCTAAAATGTTAGGATGAGCAATATAAAAATGACTCTTTTGAAACATCAAACTTAGTCAAGGGCTGGAGATGTAACTCAGTGGTAGAGCACTGGCCTAGCATGCAAGGAACTAGGTGTGACCCTCAGTAACACACACACACACACACACACACACACACACACACACACACTCATTTACTCACTCACTCACTCACACATCCAATAGAAGAACATCAAAACAAGTGAATGAGGAAAGAAAAGTCTTTCCAGGAAATGGTGCTAGAACATGTACTACGAGCCACCACCCTATAGTGGTACCACTGCTCTACATCCACCAATAACCCAGACAAATCAATTCTTTTTATTTTAATTTTTTATTTTTTGCACTGGGGATTGAATCCAGGTGCATTTTACCTCTGAGCTACACCTCTAGCACTTTTTTTTCCTTTTGTAGTACTGGGGATTGATCCTAATGGCATTCAACCTCTGAGCAAGACACCCAGCCATATTTTATTTTTTATTTAGAAACAAAGTTGCACCAAGTTGCTGAAGCTGGCCTGGAATTGATGATCCTCCTATCTCAGCCTCTCAAATACTGGGATTACAGACATGCATCACCACTCTAAGGCCTTATTTTTTGTTTTGAATCAAGATCTTGTTAAGCTGCTGAGGCTGGCCTAGAACCTGCAATTCTGTCTTAGTCTCCCAAGTACTAACATTATAAGCATATACCACCATGGCACCAGTCACATCAATTCTACTTCCCAAATTTCAGCTCCATGCCTGCCTAAGTGTTCCCTTTAGCACTCCTTCATTTTAGAGATTTATTATCTCATCTGCACTTCTTCAATAGCCTCAAACAAATCCCTTAGTTTTAGGACTCTTCCCTATATTCAGTTCTCATTGGCAATTAAGCAATCTTTCTATCCATATCACTGCAGTTTAAAATTTAGAAAACTTCATAATTTTTCAATAAAATATGAAAAAGTACAACTATTCATTTTTATACAAGCAGCATAATTTTCATAATCAAATTTAATTATGCTACATAACTTACATCATAAAACAGTTTTCTATCAGCAGCCAGTCGTTTAGATGCCAGTGTCTTGGTAACATGATAGAAGGTAAGTAGTGCTCTGTGCTGTCGAAGATCATCTTGGACTTTAACAGACTCTATAAGAGTGGGAATCAATTCAGGCCATTGTCTAGGACAATCCAATCTGGCAACTTTTGCAATCAGCACCGCAATCTGAGTTGCAATCTATAGGGAAAATAATCATCAGAAATAAACATGAAATCAAGGCAATGGGTAAAGAATGCAGTCATAGCTTAAATATTACTTTTCTGATTAATTTTATTGACAAAATGATTATAATCTCAACTAACTCCTTAAGACAGTGGTTCTCAAAGTGTGATCCATGGATCCCCTAGAAGCCTTTCGGGGGTCTGTGATCTCTTCCCTTTCCCAGTTACATATCAGTATGAAGCTACTGTTGAGAGCATGTTAGTCACCCTCTTTGAGGTCTCCTCAGTCTGGCCTGAGAGGGACACAAACTTCCCACCCTACGGGGAATTGTTTGTATTCAGACAAGTTTCCAAGGACCAAATGAGACGGATAATAAGAAACTCTCACTAATAAGCAAAGTCCTGACAGTTTCCTTATTTACCCTTTCCTTCTCTGGTTATTTCCTGACTCACCCCATGATTGATTTGCTATTTCCTGTGATTAATAATTTCTTATAATGTTTTGGTTATAACCCTCAATAAAAGCAAGATGCTAGTGGAAAGTCAGCAAGAGTGGAGATCTCTCTCCTCCCTGGCCTCCTCAGCTGCCATGTTGATTCCATGGTCATTCATTTGAGAGACTACACATCGATCAATCAGCATCAATGCCATCCGCTATGAGCTACATTTTCTTACTATAATTTCTTCCAAAATATTGTACCACAGCAGAGTAAATGAAGAAGCAGGTATAAAAAGCTAGACGTGTTCTTTAAAATGACACTAAAAGCTAGACATGGTGGCAAACACTTTTAACTGCAGTGCTTGGGAGGCTGAGATTGGAGGATCACAGGTTTGA
Source organism: Muscardinus avellanarius (assembly GCF_963383645.1). Classification (NCBI taxonomy): domain Eukaryota; kingdom Metazoa; phylum Chordata; class Mammalia; order Rodentia; family Gliridae; genus Muscardinus; species Muscardinus avellanarius. The sequence goes on along the minus strand of NC_137786.1, from coordinate 51,688,734 downwards.
AGCCAGCCTCAGTAACTTCACAAGGCCCTCCACAACTTAGTAATACTCTGCCTCAAAATAAAAAATAAAATAGGACTGAGGGTATATCTCAGAGGTGGAATGCCACTGGTCTCAATACCCAGTATCAAAAAAGATTTGGAAAGATACTAAAGAGATAAGTGAAAATGCAAAACAATACCACTCCCCCTCACTAAATTTTTTATTGTTGTGACAAATAGCTATTATTGCTTATTTTTTAAAGTTCTATTCATGTTAACAAGTACAATTTTATTATATTTAAGTTAACTAAATTTATTTATTTTGCAGTACTGGGGATAGAACCCAGAGGCATTCTACCTCTGAGTGACACGCCCAGCCCTATTTCTTTTATTCTTTATTTTGAAACAGACTCTCATGGAGTTGCAAAGGACCTCACTAAGTAGCTGAGGCTGGCTTTAAACCTGCGCAGTCCACCTGTGTGTGCCACCATGCCCGGCTAACCAAAATATTTTTACTTTCTCAGTTTTATCTTCTAATCCAATAAATATCAATATATCTAATCCTTTGATATCATCAATTTCAGGAGTATAGCTTCTGCAGCCACAAAGTTTAAGAACCACTGACCTAAAAGTAGAAATGAACATCATATATTAGGTATGTAAATAAAGAAACCTTTACACAACGTTTCCCAAATCCTGGCTGACAGAACACAGAGAGAGGGGTTTATGTCTCAATTACTCAAACCTCAACTCAACCACAACCTGCTCCATAAGAGTAACCTATTATCAATTATGTCTTATCTTGTGAAGGAATTGTAAAACAGAGATCTAAGTAAACAAATCAAGATAAAACTGACCACCAATACTACCAGATACAGTGCACTTGAAATATTCAAATTGGAGCTGGCGGAGTGACGCACACTTGTAATCTCAGCATATGGGAGTCTGAGACAGGATGATCAGAGTTTGTGGCAGGTCTCAGCTACTTAGTGAGGGCCCTTTGCAACTAACTCAGTGAGACCCTGTTTCAAAATAAAGAATAAAAAAATAATAATAAGGCTGGGGGTGTTGCTCAGAGATAGAATGCCCCTGGGTTCCACCCTAGTACCTAAAAAAAAAAAAAAAAAAAAAAAAATTCAAATTACTAGAATCAAGTATAATAAATACTATAGCCTTAAAAATTTTTAAGAATTTTTATACCTATGAGCAAACTTTAATTCATTCTTAGATAAAAACCTGACTATAAAAAAGAAAATAAATTATATAATTATCCAGTTACCACAGAGTAATAAGAATTGAAAATCTAACTGATGCAGGAAATAGATATAAAAATGAGTGGGGCATGGTGGCACATGCTGTAATCCCCATACTTGGGAGACTGAGACAGGAGGATTGCAGGCTCACAGGCAGTCTCAGCAACTTAGCAAGACCCTGTTTCAAAATAAAAAATAAAATAGGACTGGGGTGTAGAACCCCCCTGGGTTCAATCCCCAGTACCACAAAAATAAATAAATAAATAAAAATGAAGCCATTCTGCAATTTAAAAAGAAAAAGTAGAGCCAGGTGTGGTGGCAGATCCTAGTGCTTGGGAGGCTGAGACACAAGGATTGCAGGTTTAAAGCCAGTCTTAGCAAGATGTCCAGCTACTCAGTGAGACACTGTTGCCCTGGGTTCAATCCCTAGCACTAAAAAAGAAAAAGAAGTAGCAGGGTACATACTCTAAATCATTAACTTCTGAAGTCTAATACTCCCATGCCTGAAGCATGTTATATATTTTATGGTTTTTTTGTTAAATAAATAACTTCTGAGCAAGGTATGGTGGCACACACTTGTAATCCTAGTATTTGAGAGACTGACATTGGAGGACCACAGGTTTGCAGCCAGCCTCAGCTATTTAGTGAGGCCATCCACAATTTCCTGAGACCTTGTTTAAAAAATAAAGAATAAAAATAGGGCTGGGGTGTAGCTCAGAAGTAGAATTCCCCTGGGTTCAATCCCCAGTGCCACAAAAGAATAAGTAATAAAAATAAAACTTCTGCCAGGTGTGGTGTCACATGCCTATAATACTAGTCCAAGGAGGTGGAGACAAGATAATCACAGGTTCAAGGCCAGCCTTAGCGCCTTAGTGAGACCCTGTTACAAAATTAAAACTAATTACATCCCTAATTACATCCCTTTGAGCTAGAGATGTAGCTAAAAGGTAAATACCTCTGGGTTCAAAAAAAATAAGTTCTGAGCCAGGCCTGATGGCGCACACTTGTAATCCCCGCAATTGGGAGGCGGAGACAGGAGGAGACAGAAGGGTAATAAGTTCTATGTAATAAGATTACAATTAAAGATTTGCTTTAAATAATGGTTTGAAAATTATACAAGTATATCTTAAAATGATTTGAGTTTTAAATCTTTTGTGTGTGTGTGTGTGTGTGTGTGTGTGGTACTGGGGTTCCTGGAAACCCTTCTACCTCTGGGCTACACTCCCAGACCTATTTTATATTTTTTTTTAATTTGGAAACAGGGTCTCTTAAGCCAGAGTGGCTGGCTTCGAACCTGCGAACCTGCGTGATCCTCCTGTCTCCACCTCCAAAGCGCGGGGATTACAAGCATGCGCCACCACGCCCGGTGAGTTTTAAATCTTTAATAGCCAATCTAACCAAAATTTGAGATACCACTGGATCTCCAAATTTAAAAACCAGCAGAGAAGTTATATATAAACAATCACAAATGAAAATAATGAAGACTTTATTTTTAGTTCCAAAAAACAAAATTAGTTTGGAAAAATGATCAAATTAAAGAAGCAGCCAAGTGTGGTGCACACATTTTTAATCCCAACCCTTGGGAGGCTGAGACAGGAGGATCACACGCAGTTCACGGCCAGCCTTAGTGAAGCCATCTGCAGGCTTAGTGAGACCCTGTTTCAAAATAAAAAATTAAATATAGGGCTAGGGGTTTAGTTTGAAGGTAGAATGCCCCCGGATCCAATCTCCAGTACCAAAGAGAGAGAAAAAGGGGGTGGGGGGAGAGAGAGAATAATTAGCAAGTACTTTCTCACTAACCTGGTTTATTGGTTCATTGAAGTTGGTGATGAGCCCTGCACGCAATGAAGACTTTTCCTCTTCTGAGAGAGCACTATTAAAAAGATAAATTTACTATGCAAGACTATACCACCTAATAATGAAGATAAGTATTACTATAAATTTCAAAAAATAAAAACCTTTTAAACATGTGACCTCAGTTGTTTCAGTAAATAGAATTATTCCCATTACTTGAATTGGCACAAGAAATAAGTGTAAAGCATAAAATTTCCTCACAAATAAATAAACAGGCAGCACATAACACAGAAAGAGACAGAAATAATCCAGGGTATTTAACACAATAGTTTGATGTTCAATTTTACTGATATAAAAAGTTAACAGCTGGCCAGTCCTGGTGGCACACACTTGTAATCCCAGCATTAGGCAGGCTAAGACCGGAGGATTGAGGTTCACAGACAGCCTCAGCCACTTAGTGAGCCTCTTCACAACTCAGTGAGACCCTGTTTGCAAATTTAAAAGACTAAGCCAGGTGTGGTGGCTCACTTATAATCCCAGCATTCGGGAGGCTGAGACAGGCAGGATTGCAGTTTGCGGACAGCCTCAACTACTATGTAGTGAGGCCCTTTACAACTCAGTGAGACCCTGTTTCAAAATAAAGAATAAAAAATAGGGCTGGGGGGGGGGTCGCTCAGAGGTAGAATGTCCCTGGGGTTCCATCCCCAGTACCACAAAAAAAAAAAAAAAAAAATTAAAAAGACTAAAAAGAATAGGGCTAGGGGTGTAGCTCAGAGGTAGAATGCCCATAGTTCCATCGTCAGTACCAAAAAAAAAAAAAAAAAAAGTTAACAGCTGGCTAAAAAGTTGTATTAAGTAATATTAGTCTTCCATTGCCTTTTTTTATAAAAATCTGAGTCAGGTTATTCTATGGGGAAAAGGATTAAAAATCAGAGAATACTTTGGATAGAAGACTTATTAGATATTAACTAGCTTATCCAGGCAATGATAGCTCAATACCTGTAATCCTAGTACTTGAGAGGGTAAGACAAGAGGATCACACATTCAAGGCCAGGCTCAGCAACTTAGCAAGGCCCTCAGCAACTTAGCAAAACCCAGTTTCAAAATAAAAAATAAAATCAAGCTGGAGATACAGTTCAGAAGTAAAAAGCCAGCCAGGTGTGGTGGTACACGCTTGTAATCCCAGCATTTGGGAGGCTGAGACAGGAGGATCGCAGTTCGTGGACAGCCTATTTAGTGAGGCTCTCAGCAACTTAGTAAGACTCCGTCTCAATAAAAAATAGGGCAGAGGCTGTAGCTCGGAGGTCGAATGTCCCTGAGTTCAATCCCCAGTACTACCAAAAAAAATAATAATAAGAGTAGAATGCCTCTGGGTTCAATCTCCAGTATATAAAAAGAAAGAAGAAATCAACTAGCTTAAGACCTTTCACTTTACATGTCTACAAAGAATAAATACAATATTAATAATTTTGACTGCAGTTTTCTAGTTTAAAATGAAAGATCAACCCCAGGTACCCATGAATGTAATCTTATTGAGAAATACTACAGCCTCTGCAGATGTGTAAACATATTCAGATGAAGTCATACTGGATTAGGGTGGACTCTTTTTTTTTTTTTCCTGTAGTACTAGGGATCAAACTCAGGGCCTCCATCCCCAGTACCCTTTCATTTTTGAGAAAAGGTCTTGCTAAACTGCCTCAAACTTGGAATCCTACTGCCTCAGCCTCCCAAGTAGCTGGGATTTCAAGCGTTCAACACCACATCAGTCTCTGATGTCCTAATAAGAAGAAAATGTTGACACCAAGAAACAGAAGATATGGGGGAAAGGGTCCTATGACAATTGAGACAGAGAACAGTGATGCAGCTTCAAGCTGAGGAACACCTAGGATTGCCAGCCACCGCCAAAGCTACAACAAAACAGAAGAATTCTCCCCAAGAGTCTTCACAGGGAACAAACATCTTGATTTTGAACTTCAGGCTGCCTGAACTGTGAGAGAATAATTTCTGTTGTCTTACACCATCCAGTTTGTGGTAATTTATTATGGCAGCCTGAAGAAACTAATATAACTACTAAAAACAATCTAGGGTAGCCAGGTCTTAGGAGACCTAGGTTTCAGAGCAAATGGAATGACCTGTGATGAACAAGAACATTTCCCCTTCAGGCATCTATCCATGAGAAACCAAACTGAAAGTGACAGCAAAAAGACCCAGGTTAAGAAAAGAAAGCGCATGCTTGGCATGCATAAGACCCTCTACTCAATCCCCAGCACCAAAACAATAAAAAGAAAACCTAAAGTAAGTTCTATTTCAGCTCCTAGTTCTTTATGTCAAAGTACAATCTGAAGTACTTAATTATCATTTATTCTTCCTTCAAAACAGTTATTACATCTATATTCTTCAAATAACAGTTAAACAAAATGAATTTTAGGAGACATGTAAAACTTACACACACAAAACAGTAGAAAAGAATGTACTGCTTGAACATTTTCTATAACCCAATAGTGTATCATTTCTCCTCATTTCTCCCCCAAATTATGAAATCCTAACATGAGAAGTCAGATTTGCTTTATATAATTGTATCCCAAGTACATCCTAAAAATATTACAGTTGCTTCCAATATTATTCAAGGACATGTTTTATACACTTTGAAGTTCTCAGGCAAGTTTTTTTTAAGGTTTTATAAGAACTTACAGAGCTATAGTGACATCTGCTGGAGAGCAAAGATTATATTGCTTCTTCAAAAAAGGTGATTATTTTCTATCAACTAAATTCCAAAGTCACAGCTACATTGCCTTTCCATCAATTATATAATACATAATTCATTATTGAGAGAAATATGTTCACTTAGTCACCTACATCGCAGTTACAATGAAATTTAATGAGATTACAAATGTATACCACCTCAGAGGCAATACTGCATAAGACTCGGGATTTCCTTCTCAATTGTTTTCCAAAATCCTAACATTATACTTTATCTTTTTGTGGAACTGGAGATTGAAACCAGGAGGATTCTACCTCAAACCTACTTTTTTACTTTTTCTTTTTTCTTTCTTTTTTTTTTTTTTTTTCTGAACAAGGGATTGAACGCAGGGGCATTCTACCTCAAAGCTACACTCTCAGCCCCATATTTTAGATTAAGTAGCTGAGGCTGGCTGCATGCCTGTGATCCTCCAGTCTCAGCATCCCAAGTACTGAGATTATAAGTATGCATCACCATGCCGGCGTTTTTTTTGTTTTTTTTTTTTTTCTTTTAAACAGGGTCTCTCACTACATTTTTTGTGTTCCTGCCTTAAACTTGCAATCCTTTCTCAGTCTCCAAAGTACTAGAATTATAGACACACAGTACAAAAAAGAAAATAAAGGGCCTAGTACAATGGTGCACAGAGGGATCAGAAGTTTGAGGCTAGACGCGGCAATTTAGCAAGACTGCGTTTCAAAATTTTAAAAATAAGTAAAAAGGGCTAGGGGTGTAGTTCAGTGGTAGAGCACCCCTATGTTCACTAGGCGTAGAAAAGGCCGTTGTTCGCTACAAATTATTCAGTAAGCCTGATCCTCTCAAGAATGCTAAAAAGGCCAGGCGTGGTGGTACACACTTGTAGTCCTAGTACTTGGGAGGCTGAGACAGGAGGATCCTGGTTCACAGCCAGCCTCAGCTACTTAGGGAGGCCCTCGGCAACTCCACAGAACTAAAACTCAGGAGAAAAACAACAATATGGCTGTTGATATGCAATTAACTATGTAGAATATTTCAGAAATTAACATTCTTTTTTTTTGTGTGTGGGGGGGTCTGGGGTTGGAACCCAGGGGCAGTCAACCTCCAAGCTACATCCCCTGCCCTATTTTTTTATTCTTTATTTTGAAACAGGGTCTCACTAAGTAGCAGAGAGCCTCACTAAGTGGCTGAGACTGTTTGTGAATTGCGATCCTCCTGTTTCAGCCTCCCAATTGCTGGGATTACCTGGCTAGAAATTAAGTTTTTCTGACTTACTTTTTTTTTTTTTGGTGGTACTGGGGATGGAACTCAGGGGCATTCTACCCCTGAGGTACATCCCCAGCCCTATTTATGTATGTATGTATGTATGTATGTATGTATGTATGTATGTATGTATTTATTTGGTGGTACTGGTCCCAGACCTACTTTATATTTTATTTGGAAACACGGTCTCACTAAGTTGCTGAGTCTGGCAGCAAACCCAGATCCTCCTGTTTCAGCCTCACAAATGCTGGGATTACAAGCATACACCATAATGCCCAGCTTGAATTATTACTGTTTTTAATACCAAATGCTTTGCAGATTTCTATGGCATCCTTGTGCTGAGACCATGGTAATATTCTCTGTAGTATACCAATGTTAGTATATATGCTTCCAAAGTAAGCATTAATACATTATTTTACATGCATGGGTATATTCTTATAACCTTAAATTTGGAAAGAATTAAATTTGATGGAACTTACTGAGGGGCTACACGTCTCCAGTAGCGATCAATTCCATGTTTAAAGTACAGCACAGCAAGCCACCTTACATTTATATCCAGAGAATGGTTAGTGAAAATATTCTGTAAATAAAAAATAGTATTAGAATGAACATGTAATACATTAAAAGCAGAGTCCAAAACTAAAGCATGGTAAAACATGAGAGGGAGGTAGAGAATGGAGTGGGAATTGGGGAAGGGCTAAGTGATGTGTGCATGTATCCTTCTACCATTTTGTACCCCATTAAGATGTATAACTACAATGCAGCAATAGTTTTTTTGTGTGATACTATTTATAGAACCCAGGGGCATTCTACCTTCAAACTACACCCCATTCCTATTTTTTATTCTTCATTTTGAAAGAGGACCTCACTGACTTGCAAAGGACCTCACTAAGTAGCTGAGGCTGGCTGCAAACTGCTATCCTACTGTCTCAGCCTCTCAAATGCTAGCATGACAAGCATACACCACCATGCCTGGCTACCAATAAAAAAAAAAAAAACACATGGAGCCGAGCATGGTGGCACATGCTTATTTAAAAAAAAAACAGGGCGACCGAGTAAAGCGGGGCTTAAGAGCCCCACTAACAACCAATCTCCATTACCACAAAATCAGCGCCTTTCATAGCCAGAAAACACCATCACCAGAGAAACAAAAAATCACCAGGCTCCAGAGAGAAAGCGGACTGAGAACAGAGCTCAGAGCCACAGAGGAGATACACCAGCCTCACGCCCGAGGACGCGGGAGCAGCGCCATACTGCCAGCGGCAGCGGCGAGTTCACCGGATGGCTACAGCAAGCCGAGGTGAGCCGCTGCGGAACAGCCAGGCGGGATTTTTCAGCGCAGGGAGCATCTAAAGCTCCCGGTGACTGAGCTCAGCACACGCTGCAGGGACTCAGAGTGGAACTCAAAACCAGAGAAGAAAAAATACGCCAGCCTCACGGCCGAGGGAGTGGCAGCAGCACCATATCGCCACCGGCGGCAGCAGCAGTGAATTCACCAAGTACAGTACAGCTACAACTGCGTACTCAAGAACAGTGAGTCAAACTGCGGGCCACAGAGGAGAAATACCAGTACTGTACTCCCTGGGACTTGACCCAGTGCGGGAGTGGCGGTGGCAGAGATATCACACCATAGGAGAACGCCCAACATGGCACCCCCATAGTCTAAAGCAGCTTCTATTGACTCCCTGGGTCAGAGACTCTGAGATACAACCCAGTAAAGGAGTAGTGGGGACTAAGATACCACAGACTCGAGATCCAGAGCACCTTAAGCGAAGTCATAGTGACCCAAGGGAAGAACCCAGAGAAGGCACAAACTTCAGAAATCATGGGAAAGAGGAATAACAATGGAGCAATGAATGCCCACAACCCCACAACATCAGAACCCGATAAAACAGAAAATCAGAGATTTCTAGAAGATCAAATCAGGAAAATAACTGTAGAAATAATAGAGGTGCTTCGAAAAGAATTCAGAGAGAGCCAAAAAGAGATAAAGGATGCAATTAATGAAGTAAAGGCCTCAATTCAAAGCATGAACAACCGATTAGACCACATGGAGAACAGAATCTCGCTCTTAGAAGATGATCATTCCAAAAATGAACGCATAGTTTCTAATCTAGAAAAAAATATCCGACAGCAGGAATCTGACATTGAAGAAATATGGACCCATTTTAAGAGCGCTAACCTAAGAATAATTGGAATAGAGGAGGGAAAAGAAAGTGAAACCAAAGGGATCAACAATCTCTCTTCAAGGAAGTAATAGCAGAAAATTTTCCAAACATAGAATGGCAAGAGGTTGATACACAGGTCCAGGAAACTTATAGAACTCCCTTTAGATAAGATCAGAGAAGAGGATCCCCACGCCACATAATTGTCAAAATGACCAATGTGGAAGCCAAGCAGAGAATCTTAAAGGCAACAAAAACAAAGGGCCAAGTGACATTCAGAGGCAAACCAATTAGAATCACTCCAGACTTCCCAAACCAAGTCATGAGAGCCAGAAGGGCTTGGAGTAACATATTCCAAACTCTGAAAGAAAACAACTTCCAGCCAAAAATTTCCTACCCAGCAAAACTTTCTATCAAATTAGATGGAAAAATAAGAAGCTTCCATGACAAACAGAAACTGAAGGAATTTATGTCTTCAAAACCAGCGCTAGAGAAAATACTCAAAGAGATTAACTACAAAGAAGAAATAGGTAACACACATCAGAACCAGAGAAACAAGATTTTCCATCCAACAGACAACTAAGATTGGTTATCTGTGGAGATTCAGTATTTATGTTAGTCTTTTACCTATCTCTAAATTGTATCGTTTGCCTTTATTGTTGTTAATTTTTAGGATGTCTAGTTGGAATATTAATATACCTTCAGATATAGCATTTGGAAATATTTTATCCCATTCTATTAGTAACTTTCAACTCTGTTTACATTGTCTTTGGATATATAATATTTTTTTATTTTTTAGGGAGTTTGTATACTCTTCTGTTGTCTATGCCATTGAAATCATATCCAAGCAATCACTGCCAATTTCAAATGTTGTGAGGTTTTATGACCCAGATTTTCTTCTAAAAGTTTATAGTCTTAAGATTTATATTTAGGTCTTTTATCTATTTTGAGTTAATATTTGTATATGGGATTAGGCAAGGGTCCAATTTTATTCTTTTCCATATAAGTATTATTTTTCAACAATATTTAGTTAAAAGATTATTATTTCCACCACCAAATGTTCATGGAAACCTTGTCAAAAATAACTTGACGCCAGGCGTGGTGGCGCACGCTTGTAATCCCAGCATTCGGGAGGCTGAGACCTGGAGGATTACGGTTCGCGGACAGCCTCAGCTACTTTGAGGCCCTCTGCAACTCAGTGAGACCCGGTTTCAAAATAAAGAATAAAAAATTGGGCAGGGGGTGTAGCTCAAAGGTCAAATGCCCCTGGGTTCCATCCCCAGACCCGCAAATAATAATAATAATAATAATAATAATAATAATAATAATAATAATAATAACTTGACAATATAGGGAAGAATTTAGCTCTAGGCTTTTATTTAACTCCAATGGTTTATATATCTGCCTTTAGAATAGTACTACACTGTTTCAATTATTGTAGCTTTATATGGTTTGAAATCAGAAAATATATATCTTCTAGCTTTGTTCTTTTTCAAGATCATTTTGGGTATCTAGAGTCCATATTCCATATTAGGATAGATTTCTGAAAAATAAATATATAAATATATGATAGTTTCACCTAAAAAAAAAATAGAAAAAATATATTCTCTGGTAAGAAAGAAAGCAAAAAGAAATATTGAAATGTTATCTTTAAGTCATCAAAAGCTTGGTATCAGACAAATGAAACTGTTATGTGAAATTATCATTTTTAATTTTGGATAAATTGCTATAATACTAGATATCAACCACTAAGCCAAGCATGGGAAGGAGGGATGGGGAGGGAATGGGGTGGGGATCGGGTAGGGGCTGACTGGGCGATGTGTGCATGTATGTCTACAAAAGTTTGTATCCCACTATGATGTATGAATACAGTGCACCAATAAATAAAAAAAAGAAAAGAAAAGAAAAATTTAAAATTTAAAATTAAAAAAAAAAAAATTATAAATTAAAAAAAAACAAAGCAGCATGGATAAATTGTTTAAATATTTGTTTAAATTTTATCATTAAGCTGGGCATGGTAGCATACACTTGTAATCCTGGTACTTGGGAGGCTGAGACAGGAAGATCTCAGGTTCATGGCCTGCCTCAGGTACTTAGTGAGGCCCTCTGCAACTTAGTGAGATTCGGTTTTAAAAAAAAATAATAATGCTGGGGGTGTAGCTCAGAGGTAGAATGTGCTTGGGTTCCATCCCTAGTACCACAAAAAAAAAAAGAAAAAGAAAATTGCAATATGATATATATATAATGATATATATTTATATGCATACATATATAGACACACACACACATATATATATAAATTTGGGTGGAATCCAGGGGACATTCTACCTCCAAGCTACATCCCCTGACCTATTTTTATTCTTTATTTTCAAACAGGGTCTCACTGAGTTGCAAAGGGCCTCACTAGTAGCTGAGGCTGGCTGTAAACTGTGATCCTCCTGTATCTGCCTTTCAAATGCTGGAATTTCAAGCATTTGGGAGCAATATGAGAGCCCATATCGCAATTTTCTAAATATATATAATTATACAATTCATATAAGAAAGCATACCTGTTCAATAGTATACTCAGTTTAAGATGAATAGATAGGTAGAGATTAATTATATTATGCTACTTTTACATACATTTGAAATTTTCCCTAATGAAAAATAAACTCAGAAACTACCAAATCTAATTATATTTCGAATGATATCATAACTATATTCACATAAATACATTTACACACCAAAGCCTAAAATAATCGCCTTCTAATTTTAAAATAAAATAGACACACCATAACATAGATTCAAAGATCCTCAAGAGTCAAAACACCTAGGTTCTTAATACATGCGACAAAATAGACAACCTATTTCACAGGATCAATATTCCTTATCAAAACATTGATAGAAATATCAATACTTACAAGCATGATGGCAAAACATTTTAAGTGAAATAAAGCCAGATGTGATTGATTAACTTCAATTCAAAATGAGCCATTACTCAAAAGACTTATTCATAAATCTTGTATTAATCCAAATAATAATCCATAGTCTTTGCTTTACAAAGTAGGGATTGACCATAAAAATAACAGTACAAGCTAACTCATAAAATATGTTCTTAATAGTCAAGGGGGAATTTTGTGTGTATGTGTGATACCAGAGATTGAACCCATTCATTTTACTTCTAAACTACACTAACCAGCCCCGTTCTATTTTTTGTTTTGAAACAGGGTCTCACTAGGTTGTTGAGAGTCTCACTAAATTGACTAGGCTGGTCTCAAACCTGTGATCATCCTGTCTCAGCCTCACAAGTACTGGGATTACAGGCTTACAACACCATGCCTGACTCATGGGGGAGATTTTAATTGTTCAATGACCTTTAAAAATGTTGCCAGGCATGGTGGTACATGTTTGTAATCCCAATACTGAGGGAGATAAAACCGGAGGATTACAAATTTGAGGCTTATATTCAATGATTTAGGTTAGCAAAGCATATAAAAATATACTACATATAGTCCTAATGTCTGCATTAATGTGTGAAGAAAACTGAAAGCATCATAGTAGGTTACCTAGTGAGCATACATTATGAATACTGTTAAATTATTTATACAGAATGAATGTTTCCGTAAGTAAAAGTCTTTATACCATAAAGAATATAGAACTAGGGCAAAAAACTTCCTTAAATAAGTTATAAATAAATTACAGTAAAAGAGAAGATCCCAAATGCTGATCCATCAACAAACACTACTTCAACACCGTCAGTAAGCTGTGTCCTAACTTACTAAGATACTGGTAATGGCAATGGCAACTAAACACATGAACCAGTTTCACTAAATGACTGATAAGCTTAGGTTTTTATTTTTTTCATTCTTTTGAGGTGCTAAAGATGGAATCCTGGGCCTCATGTATGTTAGACACATGCCCTACCACTGAGCTACATTCCCAATATAAACCTAGGTTTTCTTAAGCAATAAAAATTGTGAGCCAGGCGTGGTGGCGCACGCTTATAATCCTAGCATTCCAGAGGCTGAGACCGGAGGATTACGGTTCACGGACAGCCAGAGCTACTTAGTGAGGCCCTCCACAACTTGGTGAGACTCTGTTTCAAAATAAAGAATAAAAAATAAGCCAGGCATGGTGGCGCACATTTGTAATCCCAACGCTTGGGAGGCTGAGACAGGAGGATCGCACAGGTTCAAAGCCAGCCTCAGCTACTTAGTGAGGCTCTCAGCAACTTAGTGAGACCCTGTTTCCAAATAAAATATAAAATAGGTCTGAGAGTATAGCCTGGAGGTAGAAAAGCCCCTGGGTTCCACCCCCAGTACCACCAAAAAAAAAAAAAAAAAATAGGGCAGGGAGTGTACCTCTGAAGTTAAATGCCCCTGGGTTCCATCCCCAGACCTAAAAAAAAAAAGTAAAAATTGTGTTGTCATCAGACTTGGTGGCACATGCCTATAGTCTTTGGGAGGCTCAAACTCTCATCAACCTAGTGAGACTGTTTCAAAATAAAAACACAGCTGAGGGGGTGGCTCAATGGTAGAATGCCCCTGAGTTCAATCCCTAGTATCAAAAAACAAAACAACAAAAAAAAAACAGTTTCTCATTTCATTAAAAACAAAAGTAAACTTTTTCAGAAGTACTTACCAGCAACACTGAATAGAAGCCTGGTTGTGTCTCCCACTGTTTCAATTGCTCCTCAGCTGGTTTTAAGACAGAAGTATCCTGACTGGTGGCCTGTGTTAAGACCTGAAGAACTACAGTGCTGGCACTATTGAGATCCATGGAAATCTGGCAATAAGAAAACAAATGTATGTGTACATTACACATAATTTTAAAAAACAGTAACACAAATAGAGAAAAAGTTTTCATGTCCTGAAGTACTTCATTTAATTTCATGTGCTCCTTCATGTTTCTGACTGATTTCTACCTTTGCTATATACCACCTATAGTCTTAAAAATGTTTTAACTCAAATCATTTTACCTTAAAATTAACTTTTTTTTTTGCAGTACTGAGGATGGAAACCAGGAGCACTGTACCTCCGAGCTACACCCCCAGCCCTAATTTTCAGTCTTTTTATTTTGAAATAGGGTCTCACTGAGTTGCGAAGGGCCAAGTAGCTGAGGCTGTCCGCCAATTGCAATCCTCTGGTCTCAGCCTCCCGAATGTGGGATTACAAGAGAGCACCACCACGCCCAGCCTAAAATTGATTTGTTTCTAAAGGAAACTCCCTCTTATTGTTCCATAAGTTTTGATAGTAGAAAATTTGCGGGGTTAGGGGCATATAAACAAAACCCAAAGTTTCTAAATTCTGATTATGTATCATTACCTATCCAAGACTCTAAGGAAGGGAGAAAAACTGCAAAAGGAATGCTTTTACTCAATGGTAAGTTACCTCCAAACATCATCTATGTGCCACAAATGGTACATGTTCAACTATTTTAAATATAAAAGATAAATATACCAGGCATGGTGATGTGCACCCACAATCCCAGCACTTGAGAGGCTGAGACAGAAAATCATAGGTTCATGGCAGCCTCAGCAACTTACTGAGACCCCATTTCAAAATAAAATAGGGCTACACAGATAAGCTCAGAGATAAAATACCAGGTTCAATCCAAAAAAAGATAAGTGCACAACCAAGAAATGCTGTAAATAGTTAGCTGAGTCAATAAATAAAAATATTAAACCTAAGCTTGAGAGAATCTCAAGAGTTGGATCATCCTATACCAAATATTTGATCCATTCTACAAATTTATTGAATTTTCTAGGATTCTGGAAGGTTTTTTTGTTTTTTGGGGTTTGTTTTGGTGTTTGTTTTTGTTTTTTGCGAGTCTGGGAATGGAACTCAGGGGCATTCTACCTCCAAGCTACACGCCCAGCCCAATTTTTTATTCTTCATTTTGAAACAGAGTCTCACTGAGTTGCAAAGAGCCTCACTAAGTAGCTGAGGCTGGCCATGAACCAAGATCCTCCTGTGTCTCAAACTCCCTAATCCTGGGATTACAAGTGTGCTCCACCAAGCCTGGCAGATTCTGTTTCTTATCCTCTCCAAATTACATACAATTGAGTACTAAGCAAGTATGTTTAGCTATTCACAATATACATATATAAATATAAAGAATTAAAATTGAAAGCTAAATATCTGCAGAAAATGGACCCAAGTTTTCAATGAACTTGTAACTGGAATTTACTTTATGACAGAAGATGAACTTAAAACTGAACAAGTCTTAAAGTAATTAGCCCATGAAAAATACAGCCAAAACAACTTACTTTCTTTGTTAAAGCTATAATTAAGTTGTAGTGAAAAGAGAAGATGCTCTATGCTGGTTAAACAAAATATCTGACCAAAATATTAAAACTTTTAAGGAAACTCAGCCATGTTAAAGTCAATATAAATAAAGCTGGTATGGTGATACACACTTGTAATCCCAGCATTTGAAAGGCTGAGACAGGAGGATCGCGGTTCACAAACAGCCTCAGCTACTTAGTGAGGCCCTTTGCAACTCAGCAAGACCCTGCTTCAAAATAAAGAATAAAAAATAGGGCTGGGGTGTAGTTCAGAGATAGAATGCCCCTGGGTTCCATTACTAGTACTGCAAAAAAAAAAAAAAAAGTCAATATAAATAAAGCAGGGCTAATGCAAAATATAAAAATTTATTTGTACCACTTTAAGAAGTCCATATTGAGCCAAGCATGGCAGTGTATACCCGTAAACCCAGTACGTGAGAGGCTGAGAAAGGAAGAAAAGACAGAAATCCAAAAAATACTACCATTAGCAATAGAACTGGTTTGAGATTTGAAATCAGCACTGTTGGTTTTCCCTTTTTTTGGCGGGGGGAGGCAGGGCACCAATGGGCACTCTACCTACTAGCTACATCTCCAACCCTTTTTATTTTTTATTTGGAACAAGGTCTCACTAGATTGCTAAGAGCCTCACTACATTGCTGGGGCTGATCTTGAAACTGCAATCCTCCTGTCTCAGCCTCCCAAGTACTGGTGTTAGGATAAGCAGCCCAGTCATGCTAAAGATGGCGCCTCTCCGGCTTCTCTTCCAAATTGTGCTGGCTACCTCATAGCCAGCCAAAGGGGGCCACGGGATGCCCAACAACCAGTCCCCTGATAACACACTCACGGGGGTATGAGCCACCCAATCAGTAAATGCCCCTTACTTCGTGCGATCTTCCCCTGTGAGAGGAAGCCCCCTCCTTTTCAAAAAATCCTCAGCTGCCTGATATAAAAGGGAGCTGGGCTGTCTTAATAAAGCGCTTGCTTGCTTGCTTGCTTATTTCCGACGGCTGGCCTTGGGTTTTTTCTGCGCAGGCGTGTGCCACCTTGTCTGACTAGCACTCTACTCTTTCCTATATATTAAAACTGAGGAAGGCGCCTTGTAAGTAAATATATATTGTCTCCCTCACTAATTGGGAGTGCCTTGAATAATAAAAAAAATTCCGTTCATTATGATTTGGAAAAAATAAATAGATTTTCACCAATTTATAAGGATTATTGGCAGCATATGACTTCAAAAACACTCCAAGAAATTTCACTTTGTACAAGCTCTAGAAGATATTTCAAAGAGATCCACAGTATGTTTTTCCATCTAGGACAAATTTAATGCAAGTCTTGAAAAATGGCATGTATTTAATTTTATATTTCCAGTAGCTACACTAAGTAGAAAAGCAATACATAATATTAATTTAATTTGTATATTAAACTTAATATATCTAAAATATTCAATATATAATCATTAATTTAGGTATTAATGGGATATTTTACATTCTTCTTTATACTAACTCTTCTAAATCCTGTATATATTTTACATTTAAAGCACGTCTCATTTGAAACTAACACTCTTCAAGTATTCAACAGCCACATGTGGCTAGTGGCTACCATTTTAGCAGAACTCTGGATAGCCTTTACTCAACATGTGGCTTAAGGACTGGCAGTACCTGCATCAGCTGGAATCCTCATAAAAATGCAAAATTCTATTCCCTTCTTCAACTCTACCAAATAGTCAGAAGAAAGGGAAATGGGACAAAAAAACTGTTCTTTAAGTTCTCTGGATATATAGTTTTTAATTGCAAAAGTTCAATAAGCACAACTTCAGAAGATCTAAAATTGAAATACACCTAAAAGTCTAGCTCATCTGTTAATGCATTAGATGAAAAAACATGGTAGTTTCAATTATACAGTCATATAAAAGGAGGTTAAGACCAGCAATGAGCCGGGCGTGGTGGCGCACGCTTGTAATCCCCACACTTGGGAGGCAGAGACAAGGAGGATCCCGCAGGTCCAAAGCCAGCCTTGCTGGCTTAAGAGACCCTGTTTCCAAATAAAAAAGTATTTTTAGGTCTGGGAGTGTAGCCCAGGGGTAAAAGTGTTTCCAGGAACCCCAGTACCACAAAAACAACAACAAAAGAAGACCAGCAATGATTTGCAGTTGTACTGTTTTCAAAAGGGAATCCTCAGGGGGCCTGAATACCTATAATCCTAGTACTTAAGAAGCTGAGACAGGAGGATTGCAGGTTCAGACAGCCTCAGCAAGTAGTGAGACTCTAATCAACCCAACAAGATCCTGTTTCAAAATAAAAATAAATACAGCTGGTGGTATAGCTCAGAGGAAGAATGCCCCAGGGTTCAAATCCCCAGTACCAAAGGGGGGGGGGGTCAAGTTATAAAGTGCAGAAATTTATTATCTCCCAAGCAAGGCAAGACAATCAGCTAAAATTAAGAATTAAAAAAAAAAATATCTGGGCATATGTTCATATGCCCCTAGCACTGGGCTAAGTGCTTCATTTAATTTATTCCTAACAAGAATACTATGTGGTAGGCATCACTGTCCCCATTTTTAGGTAGCAATTTAAAGGATCAGAAACGTGTGTGTGTGTGTGTGTGTGTGTGTGTTACAAGCGACTGAATCCAGAGGCATTCTGCCTCCAAACTATACCCCCAGCTCTTTGTTTTTTATTTTGAAATGGGGTCTCACTAAGTTGCTGAGGGCCTTGCTAATTTGCTGAGGTTTTCCTTGGACCTCTGATCCTTTTTGTAGTCTCCCAAGCACTGGAATTATAGGCATGCATCATCATACCAGGGTAGGATCAGAGACTCTACCTTGTTCGGGTCTTAATTCTAGTGACAGTGCTTAGACTTAAAAACCAAAGCCACTAATTTAACCAGGATGCCATACTGTGTGTGTGTGTGTGTGTGTGTGTGTGTGTGTGTGTGTGTGTGTGTTACTAGAGATTGAACCCAGGGGCATTCTATCACTGACCTACATCCCCACCCCTATTTTTTTTTTTTTTTTTGAAACAGGGTCTCACTAAACTACTGTATGCTGGCCTTCAACCTGCAATCCTCTTGTGTCTCCCAAATGCTAGGATTACAGGCGTGAGCCAACACACTGGCTCAAAAACCAACATTTAAGGCATCTCTGGTGCCAGGAGCCTAGTAAAACATATACTTAATATTTGCTGAAAAAAGGAAAGTGGGTCATTTTTAACAATAAAGTACTTCACCCTGAACTACATGGCAGCTGACTGACTTGCTGCTGAAAACCTGCTGTGTGCCAGGCATCATTCATCCAGGTGCAGAGAACCTAGCAGTAAACAAAGCTGTCCCTGTTTCACGGAGCTTACATGGTAGAAGATAGCCCTTAAAAATTACAGAAAATAAATTCAGGCATGGTAGCACACACCTATAATAATCCCAGCACATGGGAGGCTGAGAGAGGTGGACTGCAGGTTTTAAGCCGGCCTCAGCAACTTATGAGACCTTATTTCAAAATAAAAAATAAAAATAGGGCTGGGAGAGCCGGGCGTGGTGGCACACACTTGTAATCCCCGTGCTTGGGAGGCTGAGACAGGAGGATCACATAGGTTCGAAGCCAGCCTCAGCTACTTAGTGAGGCTTTCAGCAACTTAGTGAGACCCTGTTTCCAAGTAAAATATAAAAATGGTCTGGGAGGATAGCCCGGAGGTAGAAAGCCTCTGGGTTCCACCCCCAGTACCACTAAAAAATAAATAAATAAATAAAAATAGGGCTGGGAGTGGTGGCACATGCTTGTAAACCCAGTATCTGGGAGGCTAAGACAGGAGTATCACACAGGTTTGAAGCCAGCCTCAGCTACTTAGTAATGAGACCCTTTGCAACTCAGTGAGATCCTGTTTCAAAGTAAAGAATAAAATATAGGGCTGGGGGTGTTCCTCGGAGGTAGATTGCCCCTGGGTTCCATCCCCAGTACCACAAAAATATAAAAAAGAAAAATAGGGTTGGAGGTATAGCTCAGAGATAGACTGTCCCTGGGTTTAATCCCCAGTAGCACTTTATATAACATTTTATATTTATATATATGCATGCATAATATATTTATAGAGATATATGTGTATACAGACGTATGTACTGAAATGAAGAAAAAATGTTTGAGACCAACTGGGATTGAATGTGTTGCTTTAGAGTACGGGTATTCCGAGAAGGCTTCACCGAAGTGACTTCCGTGAGACGGTGAATTACTAGAGAGATCCAGCCTTGCAGTGATTTGAAGGCAAAGCTCTAGGACAGAGAAAGCAACAAGGAGAAAAGGCCTTAAGATTTAGAAACAAGAGAGCCAGTGGAAGCTCACCAAGTGCTGTGTGCATGGACGTCCCTATCACTCGGAACTACTTTATGATGTTGAGACTACAATGTACCAAAAAAAGTATACATTAAAAAAATAAAAGATTTAGAAACAAACTCAAAGAGACAAGTGTGACTGACAGAAGAGGGAAAACTGATACACAATGAAATCAAATAAGTAGGCAAAAGAGATCATACAAGACTTTACAGGACAAAATAAGATGTTTGGATTTTCTTATATAGGTGCAAAAAGAAAAAAGCATAGAATATAAAGAATATATGAATATAGTGATAGTAACATAACAATAAAAGAAAGGGTCTATCAAAACTCACAAAATCATCCAGTCTTGACCTAATCAAGTCTCCTGACCTCATTTCCAGTTAAAATGAAACAGAGAAAGCCAGGCGTGGTGGCGCACACTTGTAATCCCAGCATTTGGGAGCCTGAAACAGGAGGATCTAGGTTCACAGACAGCCTCAGCTACTTAGTGAGGCCCTTTGCAATGAAGCAAGACCGACCCTGTTTCAAAATAAAGAATAAGAAATAGGGCTGGGGGTGTAGCTTGAAGGAATGCCCCAGGTTCCATCCCCAATACCACCTCAATAAATAAATAAATAAATAAATAAATAAATAAATGAAACAGAAAGAATCCTTCTGGAATGGCGGCATGAGACCTAGACAGAGATATCCTCAGCAAAACAATCCTACCTGGTGACAATTATAAAAAGCAACCAGAATCTCTGCAAAGTGTTCACAAGGGCATACAGCACATGGAGAAGGATCTATGAAGGAAGTACTACTAAGAGCTGGGCATGCTGGCCTGTGCCAATAATCCCAGTACTGGAGACTAAGACAGGAGGATCACAGGGTCAAAGCCAGCCTCAGCAACTTAGCAAGACCCATTTCAAAATGAAAAATAAAATAAGGCAGGGGATGCAACTTGTAGATAGAATGCCTGACTCAACCTCTATTACCAAAAAAAGAAAAGCAAATACTACTGTGCCTTGGAAAAAACAGCAAGAATCTGTGACATTTGAACCATGTGCCCAGCCCTGCTCCAGTGAGATAAAAGCTCCACTCTAGGCATATTTGGTCAAGAACTCAGGGCTCAACCTCACCCCAACTCCTAGTTTTGGCCATAGTTTCTTCCCAGAAGAGGCAGCCAGACAACATCTAATTCAAACCTTGTTGCAGCAGCTCTATTCCAGGCAATCACGGCAAGAGGTCTGGGACTCTCTTTAGTATTTGCAGAGATTCTGGTTGCTTTTTATAACTCTCACCAGGTAGGATTGTTTTGCTGAGGATATGTCTGTCTAGGTCTCATGCCACCATTCCAGGCACCATGCTTGGGGCAGAAGCTCTGCCAAGGGCAGCAGGCCAAGAATAATAGGCCTCAACTGTGTCCACACCATCATGCTCAAAGGGCAGAGAGGTGCCATGAGAGAACCAGTAACAGCTGAAGACTTAAATGTGTCATTTTCAATAACAATAGGACCGGGAAGATCAAGAAAGTCTTTAACAACTTTATACTCAAACTAAACCTAACAAAACATTCATAGAATACGCCACCCAACAACAGCAGAATGCATTCAAATACACAGAGAACATTCTCCAGGACAGACCACCTGCTAGGCTGTCAAATGAGAGTCAATAAATTCAAAAGGACTAAGATGATTATAATCAATAAAAGAAAATTATGTGAGAAATTCAGAAGTATGTGTAAATGAAATAATACATTCCTATAACCAAGAGACCAGAGAAATCACAAGAAAATGAATGAAAATGAAGCTGATATACCAAAACACATGGGACTTAGCAAAAAAGCTGTGGTTAGAGG
This sequence comes from Muscardinus avellanarius, assembly GCF_963383645.1. Classification (NCBI taxonomy): domain Eukaryota; kingdom Metazoa; phylum Chordata; class Mammalia; order Rodentia; family Gliridae; genus Muscardinus; species Muscardinus avellanarius. The sequence goes on along the minus strand of NC_137786.1, from coordinate 51,667,145 downwards.
GAAATTATAGCTCATAAATTCCTATTTTAAAAGACAAATCACTAGCCGGGCGTGGTGGTGCACGCTTGCAATCCCAGCATTCGGGAGGCTGAGACCGGAGGATCACAGTTCGCAGACAGCCTCAGCTACTTAGGTGAGGCCCTCTGCAACTCAGTGAGACCCGGTTTCAAAATAAAGAATAAAAAATAGGGCAGGGGCTGTAGCTCCAAAGTCTAATGGCCCTGGGTTCCATCCCCAGACCCGCAAAAAAAAAAAAAAAAAAAAAAAAACACAAATCATCCCTGGTTTTGATCCCCAGCACCAGCACTGTAAGAATGAGAGGTCGAGACTGAAATTTTTCATATGTATTTGAATGTTTGTGGACCCTTCCCCAATTCAGATGTTGAAATCTAATCCCTACTGTTATAGTATTTGGAAGTGGGGCCTTTGGGAGTTAACTAGGTCATTAGGGTGGAGCCCTCGTGAATGGCATAAGAGTCCTTATAAGAAGAGACCTAAAAACTAGCTTGTTGACCCGGGCGTGGTGGCACACGCTTGTAATCCCCGTGCTTGGGAGGCTGAGACAGGAGGATAATACAGGTTCAAAGCCAACCTTAGGCTCTCAGCAACTTAGTGAGACCCTGTTTCCAAATAAAAAGTATAAAATAGATTTGGGTGTATAGCCTGGAGGTAGAAAAGCCCCTGGGTTCCACCCCCAGTAACACACACACACACACACACACACACACACACACACACACGTTTATTCTCTTCCTACCATGTAAAGATTCAACAACAATCTGCATTGGGGAAGAGGGCCATTATCAGAACCCAACCATACTAGCGCCTTGGACTTTTCTAACTTCCAGAACTATTGAGAAATACATATCTGTTTACAGCTGGGCATGGTGACACATGCCTGTAGTTCCAGTACAGGCATGAGATATAAAGATTATAAGCTCAAGGACAGCCTCAGCAATTCAGTTGAGACCCTGTTTCAAAAATATTTAACTTTAAAGGGCTAGGAATAGCCAGACGTGGTGACATACTCCTATGATCCTGGTACTTGGGAGACTGAGACAGGAAGATCTTGGGTTCGAAGTTAGTCTCAGTAACTCAGTGAGGCTCTCAACAACTTAGTGAGACTGTTTCTAAATTTAAAAAATAATAATAAAATAAAATAGGTCTGGGAAGTATAGCTCAGAGATAGAAGGCCTGGGTTTCACTCCCAATACCATAAAAAAAGGGAGAAACTAGGGGTGTGTGTTTTTTTTTTATACTAGGGATTGAACTCAGGGGCATTCTACCTCTAAGCTATACATTCAGCCCTATTTTATTCTCTTATTTTGAAACAGGTTCTCACTAAGTTGCGGAGGGTCTCATGAGGTTGCCGAGGCTGGCCACAAACCTGTGATCCTCCTGTCTTAGCCTCCCAAGTACTGGATTACAAGCACGTGCTTGTATATATACATACATATGTATGTATATTTTACACATATATTTAAGTCATCCAGGTTATGGTATTTTGTTACAGAGGCCCAAACTGGTTAAGACAGACTAATAACCAAATATTCTAAATTAAGACACAGACAAGCAAGGTAACTTGAGGACCATATGGCTTCCTAATAAATTTTCCCAAACATTTAAAAAGAATCAGTATGAATCCTCCACAAACTATCCTTAAAAAAAAAAAAAAAAAAAGGAACCACTTCCCAACTCATTTCATGAGGCCTCTGTTGGTCCAAAACCAAAACCAAAGAAAGACATCACCAAAAAAACTACAAATCAATGAAACAGATATATGAAAACAGAAACAAAGTCAGGCATGGTGGTGCACACTTGTAATCCCAGTACTTGGGAGGCTGAGACAGGAGGACCACAGGTTCACAGCCAGCCTCACATACTTAGCAAAGACCTCCACAACTTAATGAGACCCTGTCAAAAATTAAAAAAGAATAAAAAATAAGGTTGGGGGTGTAGCTCAGAGCTATAATGCCCCTGGGTTCAATTTCCAGTTCAGAGAGAAAGAGAGAGAGAAGAGAGAGAGAGAGAGAAAGAAAGAGAGAGAGGGAGGGAGAGAGGGGGGGAGGAAGGAAACAGAAGCAAAAAATTATCAGCAAAATACTAATAAACCAAATCCAGTAACATATAACAAAAATTGTATACCATAAGCAGCTGTGTCATATAGGAACATAAGCTTGGTTTAATAACTAAAAACTATTTATGTATTATAACATATCAACAGACTAATAAACAAAAACCACATGATCATCTCAACAAAGACACAAGATTTTAACAAAATCCAACCTCTTTTCATGATACAAATTCTCAATAAACTGAGAAGAGGGAACTTCCTCAATCAGATAAAGGGGGATCTACAAGAAACCCACTGTTAACATCACACTTAATATAAATACCGTGTGACTTCTCCCCCCAAAAAAGTTGTCTATTATTATTACATACTTATCATTGTACTGGATATTCTAGCCAAGCAAATTAGAAAAGGCATCCAAATTAGAAAGTAAGAAATGAAGCTGGGCATGGTGGCGCACACTTGTAATCCCAGCGATTGGGAGGCTGAGACAGGATGATTGAACAGGATCAAAGCCAATCTTAGCTACTTAATGAGGCTCTCAGCAACTCCGTAAGACACTGTTTTCAAATAAAGTATAAAATAGGTCTGGAAGTGTAGCCCGGAGGTAGAAAAGCCCCTGGGTTCCACCCTCACCACACACAAAAAAGTAAGAAATAAAACCATATCTATTTGAAGATGACAAACTTCTACATAGAAAATCCTAAAGAATCTATTAAACTATTAGAATAAATGAATTCAGTAAGGATATAGCATCTAAGACTCATACAAATATCAATTGTAGTTCTATACAACAGTAATAATCTGAAAATTATTTTTTGTGTGTGTGGTACTAGGGGTGGAACCCAGGGGCTTTTCTACTTCTGAACTGTACTCTCAGACCTATTTTATACTTTATTTGGAAACAGGGTCTAACTAAGTTGCTGAGAGCCTCACTAAGTAACCGAGGCTGGCTTCGAACCTGTGCAATCCTCCTGTCTCAGCCTCCCAAGTGCTGGGATTACAAGCATGTATCACCACGCCCGGCTTTAATCTAAAAATTAAATCAAGAAAACAATTCAACTTATAATTTACAAAGAACAAAAGAGAAAATATCTTAGCAAGTAAATTTAAAGTTGTACTCTAAAAAGTACATGTTGAAGAAAATTATAAACCTTAATAAAGAAAAAAGTATCACAAGCCGGGCTTGGTGGCGCACGCTTATCATCTCAGCACTTGGGAGGCTGAGACAGGAGGATCGCACAGGTTCGAAGCCAGCCTCAGCTACTTAGTGAGTCAGTAAGTAACTCAGTAAGTAAGTCAGTAAGCAACTCAGTAAGACCCTTTTGCAAAATAAAGAATAAAAAAAATAGGGCTGGGGGTATAGCTCGGAGGTAGAATGCCCCTGGGTTCCATCCCCAATACCGCAAAGAAAATAATAATAATAATAATAATAATAATAATAATAATAATGCCTTAAGAGTGCAGCTCAAAAGTAGAATTGCCCTAGATTCAATTCCTAGCACCAAAAAGAAATTTTTTTTAAAAACTCCAGATATGGCCAGGAATGGTGGCGCACGTTTGTAATCCCAGCATGTGGGAGGCTGAAACAGGAAGATCGTGGTTCAGACAACCTCAGCTATTTAACGAGACCCTTTGCCACTCAGTGAGACTCTATTTCAAAATAAAGAATAAAAAATAGGGCTGGGGTGTAGCTTAGAGGTATAATGCCCCTGGGTTCTATCCCCAGTATGGAAGAGGAAAGAAGGAAAGAAAGAAGGAAGGAAGGAAGGAAGGAAGGAAGGAAGGAAGGAAGGGCTCACTAAGTTGCAGAGGGACTCACAAAGTAGTTGAGGCTGGCCTCAAAACTGCAATCATCCCATCTCAGTCTCCCAATTACTGAGATTACAATTATGTGCAACCAAACCCCCCAAAAATACTTATTTTAAAGTCAGCTGATTTTTGACAAGAGTACCAAACAATTTAATAGAGAAAAAATAGACTTTTCAAGAAATAGTACTAAAACAACTAGATGTCTGTATGCTAAAAAAGAAATATATGAAAGCTAGAAGTGGTGGTGTACACTTGTAATCTCAGTACTTGGGAGGCTGACAGAAGATAATCTCAGGTTTGAGGCTAGCCTCAGCAATTTTGTGATGTTCTCAGCAACTTAGTGAGACCCTGTTTCAAAATAAAATAATAAATGAGGCTGGAAGTGTAGCTCAGAGGTAGAACACGCGTGGGTTCAAGTTTTAGTACCACAAGTAAAAGGAAAAAAAGGAATATATAGACCCCTTCCTTATACTACACAACAAAGTTAACCCCAAATAAATCAGAGAATTAAATGTAAGAATTAACACTAAAGCCTTTACAAGAAAATCTAGGAGTAAATCTTCATGATTGTAAGAGTCTACTTTTTGTTGCTGTAACAAAAACCTGAAGCTGGATAACTTTACGAAAAGAAAAAGAAAAGACGTTTGATATAAGCTAAAGATTCTTACCCTATTCAAATCCATGCTGCACAAAGTTGGCTTTACTTCAGTTTCTCAACAGAGGCCCTTTGGTATTTTGGACAAAAATAACAATAATCTTCTCTGCACATAAATTACAGGTTGTTTAGCATCCCTGTGTTCCTGTGTGCTGTATGTCAATATTATGGGGATTGGCTGAAGATGATTCTAAATACTGTATTTACAAATATCCTCACATTAAAGAACAAAAGCTACTGGTACATTCCCTACAACAGTTCAGAGTATTAGAGACTAGTCCACTTGGGGGAGGGGTGCACAACAAAACATAAAACAACCAAGAGAAGAGCGATTCCTGCTTTCTCTTCCCTAATCCTAAAATATCCTAACCTCTCAGGAGCTACAAATCATTGTATACTTCTCTTAAGCACATACCAAGAAACCATGACAATCTACTAAGAATGCTATATTTTGGTAGGTTATGTGCTCGATAAATGCACTCTTGTCATAAAAACTTATAAACCTGGTCCTTAAGAGCAAAAGTACACAACCAAAAGCTCATCACATTAACTGGATTTGTGATAACAATGTTTACCAAGCGACAATTGTCTTCACTACAGGGGCTCTGAGTCTTAGAATCAAATAGCATTTCTAACTGCATATAGTCATCTTTACAAGGCCTTTAATATTCTTACCTTTTGGTATTTAAAAAGACAATAGCGTAAAATACTTAGTAGTCTAGAAGCCAGGAATCCTGGCACATGACTGTGATCCCAGTGCTTGGGAGGCTGAGACTGAAGGATCATAGGTTCAATGAGAGTCTCATTATTTGCTGAGGCTGTCCTCGAACCTGTTTCAAAATAAAAGTAAAATTGGACTGGGGGTGTAGCTTGGAGGTAGAATGCCCATAGGTTCAATCCTCAGTAACAATAACCATAAAAAACTCTAGAAGAAATCAAGCTGACTGAACAATTCTAACCTATTACTTCCTTTCCTTTAACTTCACCTTTTTTTGGTACCACAGTTTAAACCCAGGGACATTCTGCTTCTGAGCTACACCCCCTGCCCTTTTTATTTTGAAACAGGTCTCACTAAGCTGCTGACAGTCTCACTAAGTTGCTGAGGCTGAAACCTGTGATCCTGTCTCGGCCTCCCAAGTACTGTGATTACAGGTGTGCACCACCAAGGCCAGCTTAACCTCACTTATCATATACCATACACTCCACCATATAAAAGGAGAATACATTTGTGTGTGTTAGCAATAGTGTCTTTTCTTTCGGTTCTAAGTATTATCCATGACACTTCTCACATCAACTCGTTTCCTTACCAGGTACCAAACAACAGTCTGCTAGGTCTACTATGCCTAAAGATGTTAATAAAAATTTTTTTTTTAATTTTTAATAACATGCAGTGCCACCTGATGGTAAGACGTAAGTATCACACCCCAAAGAGTATGGTCCAAGTATCCCTTCTTCTGAGAAGGGCTGAGGGATGAGCAGGATTTTGGAATTCTCAGTGGCCACTTAGCCAAGACAACCATCTAAAAATACAGTATGATTTTCAGAGTTCAAGAGAACAGCACAAAAAAAAAACTGAGATATTGAACAAGTGAGTGGGAGTTTAAGGAATAACATAATGCAAGAAAGATAGAATTCACCTCAAAGCAAAACATGACAACCAATAAACTTCCTTATAACACTGGCTCACATTCTATAATAGTGAAAATGATAAGAACAGGAAGGCTACCATATTAGAAAACTTAAAGAAAAGGATATTTTATTCTCTGAGAAACCAAAATCTTAAATTAAAAAACTATGTGCAGCTGGGAGTGGCAGCGCACACTTGCAATCCCCGTACTTGGGAGGCTGAGACAGGAGAATCACAGGTTTATAGCCAACTTCAGCAACTTAGTGAGGCCCTCCACAACTTAGACCATTTCAAAATCAAAAGAATGGCTGGGAAGCTGGACGTGGTGGCACACACTTATAATCCCAGTCTTGAGAGGCTGAGACAGGAGAATCACAGGTTCATGGCCACCCTCAGCTACTTAATAAGGCCTTCCATATCTTAGTGAGATCCTGTTTCAAAATTAAAAAAGGATAAAATATAGAACTGGGGATGTAGCTCAAAGGTAGAATGCCCCTGAGCCAATCCCCAATACTGTAAAAAAAAAATTAAAAAATAGGGCTCAGGGTGGAGCTCAGAGGCAAAATGCACCTGGCTTCAATCCCTAGCACCACGGGGGGGGGGGGGGGGGGACGACGGACACCTACATGCCACAGAAAAAGCTAACTCTGAATTTAACCAAGCTTCTGTGTCTTCTACCTACATAATGAGAGAAGTTGGTGGGAGGTGGTAAAATAATGTTGATAATTGTTAAAGCTGGGCAATGAGTCAATGAGACTTCATTATACAATTCTGTCTACACTCTGTTCTGTTTTGTCTTGTTTTGCGGTACTGGAGATCGGGGCATTCTACCTCTGAGCTACACCCCCAGACCTATTTTTTATTCTTTATTTTGAAACAGGGCCTCACTGAGTAGACGAGGCTATCTGCAAACTGCGATCCTCCTGTCTCAGCCTCCCAAATGCTGGGATTACAAATGTGCACCACCATGCCCGGCTTACACTGTTGTGTGTGTGTGTGTTGGTGGTACTGGGGTTCCTGGTACTGGGGTTCTATCTCCGGGCTACACTCCCAGACCTATTTTATATTCTGAAACAGGGTCTCTTAAGCCAGTGCAGCTAGCTTTGAACCTGCGCGATCCTCCTGTCTCCGCCTCCTAAGCGTGGGGATTACAAGTGTGCGCCACCACACCCGGCTCTTACACTGTATTTTTAATGGCAGCTAATGGACATGGAGATGATTAAAGTTGCTATTCAGAGCAGACACCATCTCCTCTGGAAATCTAACTGCAGTGAAGCACTGTTCTATATAGAACATAATTTTATTACTACACCTACTTATTGCCCATATCTCATCTACAGAATCACCAACTATTTAAAGGTAAGAACTGTGCCTTATTCATCTACATATGCCATCACTTACAGTATAACGGATCTAGCAAATGCTTAAGTAATGTATGATGAACTGAACAAAACAACAATGCAAGTAGTGATTGCTGACTGGAAGATAAACTTTCAGAAAAAGCGAAACAAAAAAGTCAAAGGACAACAATCATTCTGAAAAATAAGAACTGAGCTGGGTGTGGTGGCACACGCTTGTAATCCCAGCACTTGGGAGGCTGAGACAAAAGGATCACGGTTTGCAGACAGCCTCTGCTACTTAGTGAGGCCCTTTGCAACTCAGTGAAACCCTGTTTCAAAATAAAGAATAAAAAATAGGGCTAGAGGTGCAGCTTGGAGGTAGAATGCCCTCGGTTCCATCTCCAGTACGGCAAAAAAAAAAAAAAAAAAAAAAAGATAAAAATCTACAAGAACTACTATAAAAGTAAACAGTATGCTGAACGGCTAAAAAATACTGAATAAATAAGTCCATTAAAGCTGGGAGTGGCGGTGCACGCTTGTAATTCCAGCATTCCGGAGGCTGAGACTGAAAGATAGTGGTTCCTCAGCTATTTAGTGAGACCCTGTCTCAAAATAAAGAATAAACTGCGGGGCGTGGTGGCGCACACTTGTAATCCCCGCACCTGGGAGGCGGAGACAGGAGGATCACGCAGGTTCGAAGCCAGCCTTGCTGGCTTAAAAGATCCTGTTTCCAAATAAAAAATATAAAAATAGGTCTGGGAGTGTAGCCCAAAAGTAGAAGGGTTCCATCCCCAGTACCACCAAAAAAAAAAGAATACAAAATAGGACAGGGGGTATAGCTCGGAGGTCGAATGCCCCTGGGTTCCATCCCCGGACCCACAAAAAAAAAAAAAAGTCCATTGAGTACCTTCCTATACTGATATGGGGCACATCAAACCAACAAATCTAACAATACTTTTCCCTGGGAATAGCTAATCAAAATGCCACATGAAGTCATTATTAATCTTTCTTATGAATTATATTACATCAGAATTGAAGATCAAAATTAACTGAGTCATTCAAGACAACACAGGCAAAGTTAATAAGGTGAAAATAGAAGTTTAAATGAGTACAACAAAGGGTTAATGTGTGAGTGTAAAAGGAAGTGGGCACAGTGGCACATGCCTGAAAAACCAAGTACTTCAGTGGGAAGCTGAGACAGGAAGATCACAGGTCAAGGCCAGCCTCAGCAATTTAGGAAGATGCTCAACAACTTATAGAGACCCTTTTTCAAAAATAAAAATAAATAAATAAGTAAAAAAGACTAGAGATGTAGCTCAGAGGTAGAAATCCCCCGGGTTCAAGTCCCCTGCAACAAAAAAAGAAAACAAAATACAAGGAAACTTTGTAAATCTACACAGCAAGAAATAGAAAATTAGACAAAGGATATAGATGGAACCTGCCAAAATGCTAATAAATATCAGAAGAGATGCCAAATGATTATCAAGGATTTTTTTTTTGTGTGTGTGGTACTGGGGGTGGAACCCAGAGGCTTTTCTATCTCCAGGTTATACTCCCAGACCTATTTTATACTTTATTTGGAAACAGGGTCTCACTAAGTTGCTAAGAGCCTCACTAAGTAGCTGAGGCTGACTTCGAACCTGTGTGATCCTCCTGTCTCAGCCTCCCAAGCGCTGGGATTACAAGTGTGTGCCACCACGCCCGGTTTCAATTATCAAGGATTTAAAAAAGAAACCCTGAGATACTACTTTACAGTCAACAAACTGGCAAAATTTACAAAATCAAAAAATATTCAATGCTGCTGGGTGTGCATTCGGGAGGCTGAGACAGGAGGATCGCGGTTCGAGGACAGCCTCAGCTACTGAGGCCCTTTGTAACTCAGTGTGACCCTGTTTCCAAATAAAGAATAAAAAATAAGGCTGGAGGTGTAGCTCTGAGGTAGAATGACCCTGGGTTCCATCCCCAGTATCACAAAAAATAAATAATTCAATGCTGACAACATTGCTCTTAGAATATACTAGAGTACAACTACTTTTTTTTTTTTTTTTTTTTTTTTTGCGGTAACGGGGATGGAATTTAGGTGCATTCTACCTCCGAGTGACACTCCCAGCCCTATTTTTTTATTCTTTATTTCTGAAACAGGGTCTCACTGAGTTGCAAAGGGCCTCACTAACTAGCTGAGGCTGTCCTCAAACCCGTATATTCCTGTCTCAGCCTCCCAAATGCTGGGATTACAAGCATGTGCCACCACGCCTGGCTCTACAACTACTTTGAGAGCAATCTTGCTGTCTCTACAGTAATTATTAAGTGTAATGTTCATGTGTGTGGATCCTATGATCAAGGCATGCACATATATTTTTACCTCCTATGACTCAGCAGTGTCACACCTGGTACAAGAACCAAAGAAAACTGCACAGGCATACAAGAAGGAGACTGAGTCAAGGTTGTTTAACAATTTTGGAGTTGCCTATAACAGTTCAAAACAACTCTTGTTTATCTTCAAGGAAATAGTTACACTAATGTATGTTATCCTTCCCTTGTACAATTTGTTCTCTCTGGCTGGAAGGCTCTTGCCTCTAGGTATAAAGCCTGTTTGGCTCTTTAATTTCTTTCCAGTCATGCTCAAGTTGTCATCTACTAAGAGATCTGACTACCAATCTAAAATGGCTCACCCCTCACCTCAGAATCTCTCTCTGGTCCTGAAAGCCTTCTTAATTTGCATAATATTATTATCTATCTATATAATGTATTTATATCTGTGTAATGTATTTATAGTACAAGACTCTCTTGATTAAAATTCAGGTACAGGGACTTCCATTTGTTCAAAGATGTATCCTCTAATCTAGAATAGTACTTTACACAAATTAAAGCGATAAATAAGATTCAAATAAATGAGTTTTAGGAATATATCCCAATCCCTGCTTATAGTTGCATAAAGTCACAAAAGTACCCAAACCTGTCATTTTTCAAGCCCATGTGGTCTAATCTCCAGAGCATATAACAATCTACCTTCTTTCATTCCTCCCTGTGGTACTTCAATTTACATTCACAGTATTCAACAAGGAAGTGGCCTCTATTGGCCAGGCACTCCCCAGAAAAAACAAAGGAGTGTTTACATTCAAGTCTCCAGAGGGGGAAAAAAACAAACAACAATTGCAATATAGTATAAGGGCTATAATAAGCTGCTATGGGAGAAGGTAAAAGGAGGACCTAGCTCACTCTAGGGAGGTTAGAGGAAGCCTTCTCAGAGGGGAAGTAGCATTTGACCTGAGTCCTGCAAAAGCTGAGTAGGAGTTATCCAGATGAGTGCACCTAGTGTATATTTTTCAGACAGGCAACAGGTACACTCTAAGCATATAAAGGTCTGAATTTTTTTTTTTTTTTTTTTTTTTTTTTTTGCTGTACTGGGGATTAAACCCAAGGGCATTCTACCTCTGAGCTCCACCCCCAGCCCTATTTTTTATTCTTTATTTTGAAACAGGGTTTCGATGAGTTGCAAGGAACTCACTAAGTAGCTGAGGCTAGTCACAAACTAAGTAGCTGAGGCAGGGGGCAAATGCAAACAGCAATCTTCCTGTCTCAGCCTCCCAAATGCTGGGATTACAAGCGTACACCATCATGCTCAGCTTTAAAGGTCTGAATTTTTAAAACATCCTAATCCTTTTGAGGAATTATAAACAGTTCAGCCTGACAGAAGGACATGAGGCAAATGGTACAGAACATGAGCAGGTGAGAAAAGCAAGCAAAGTGCAAACCAGGGGTGCATGTATACAAAGAGACAATCATAGGAAGAGGCAGCAAGAGTGTGACAACCTTCAGGCCAATGACGAGACCTCCTAGAAAACCAGCCCTAGGGGCACGTGGTGGCACGTGCTTGTAACTCCAGTACTTGGGAAACTGAGACAAGAGGATTTGGGTTCAAGCCCAGCCTCAGCTACTTAGTGAGGCTCTCTGCAATTTAGTGAAACTCTGTTTCAAAATAAAAACTAAAAAAATAGGGTTAGGGGTGTAGCTCAGAGGTAGAATGTCCCTGGGTTTAATCCCCAGTACTGCAAAACAAAAAAAAAAAGAAAAGAAAATCAGCCCTATCTGTATCTTGATCTTGGACTTTCAACCACTAAAACTATAGAAAAAGAAATTTCTGTTGTTTAAGCCACCCAGTCCGTTTTTTCTTTTTGTTTTGTTATGGTAGCCTAGCCAGCTAATACAGGGAAGAAACACTGCCCCTAAGGGAAAAAACCCCAGAGCACAGCATCTCTCACTCTGGAGAGGCCCACATTCTTCCTTGAATGTGTAATCTTCACTTTACCCCCAAAGTCTCTCCCTCACTATTGAGGTGACCTGCATTCTCCCTTGAATGTGTACTCCTTGCACTCCTAAATAAATCCCAATTTCTCTGAAAAAAAAAAAGGAAAAAGAAAACTCAGAGCACATCTAGAAATGGAAAAACGTAGACATGTTGCAGAAGGAAGAACATAATGCAATGGAGTTCCCACCCACCAAATTGCCTCTGTGAAGCAGAAGGGTGTATTATCTAGTAAAAAGGAAGAATTATGGGTTAATAGGCCACTATCGGAATTAGGAGCAGAACACAAGATTAAGAACACAAGATTGTTAGACTGCCTGTCCAATAATAAGTCAATAAGTCTTTGCTGTTAAATGAAAACCTAGCTTTCATTCATGAATGTTTTGGTTCAGTTTAAATATGGTGACCAGCAAATGAAAAGCATTGGAGTTAAGTAAGAACCTGAGAACATGGGGTGTGAATTTACATATGTGACCTTGTGAAAGTCACTTAGCATTTCCAGGCCCCAAATTCTTCAAACAGATGAATGGGACTTGATAATCAGCATTAAGTCACCTCACGTTAAAATAAATAATGCTATAATTTTCATGCAAGCTTGTGTGTCATGTTTTCTTCAACTTTTTACCAACCAAAGTAGTTCATCTCAAGCATCAATGAATAAATAGTCCTATCATCTTAATATCTTGTTAAAATGCAAATTCAGATTTAGTTGCTCTCAGGTTGAACCCAAGACTGTTCATTTCTAACAAAGTCCCATGTGATGCCATATGCCACATTCTGAGCAGCAAGAGTGTAGAACACTGATTCAACTTAAGCTTACAAAGCTTATAACTGTGGACTTATCTGTAATGAACCCAATACTTAGAAAACCAAGCAGCAACACTTCAGACTCACACCTGTACAAAATTTGTATGGCAATTTTTTAAAACACTCTAGAATTAACTGACAATATCCACCTAAAGCAGATAAAGATAGGAACAAATAGCAATATTACCATAAATAACATCAAATTAGAAGTGAGATTAAATATAAACACATCTGTATATACATAAAAAGCTCAAAATCCAATAATCAAACATATTCCCTTTTTCTAAATTATTCTTTTACTTCTGAAGCCAGGTGTGGTGGCATACACCTGTTTCTAGTACGTAGGAGGCTGAGATAGAAGGATTGCAGGTTTGAGGTCAGTCTCAGCAACTTAGCAAGACCCTGTTCAAAATAGAATATAAAAAGGGTTCAATTCCTAGTATCAAAAAGTTAGAAATTAAAAAGACATGTATTTATTTCTGAAAAAAATCTGTTATCCTTTAAATACTACATGCCTGCAAGGATTATTATGCATTCTGGTTTTATTCTGAATATAAATATATTATTGTCTCAAAATCTAAATATTTTTGTATTGATTGCCAAATAATCTTCAGATTTTCTTTTTAGAACCTATAATCGTATTACTATGACCAAATTCATTCGTGATGAGAATTCTGACTTAAGGAAATGTAACCAACCAGGGCAGAGACCACCCTCCTACCAAATGGCTATAATATGTGGCCACATTATTCTGTTTCTACTATTGCTAGGTTCCATCAGAAAATTTCACAATCCTACCACAACAGTGAGATATGTTCTAATTTCACCTAAAGTCTCCTTCAATAAAGAAAAGAAAGATATCATGTGATGGATGTATCATTTAGTGGAGTCACTCTGCCTTCAACTCAAAGCCTTTACTGAGCAGACGTTTGAAATGATGTGAAAATAAACAAGGAAAATACCTATCTGCGGGGAGAGGGTGGTTGTATGGCTGCAAATTGTTCTTCTTTACTCCCTTTTGAAAAATAACCAGATCTCAAGGACGCTACCACATATAAGTGAGCCATTTAAATTGTGGTAGGGAGGATGTCAATTGCAACCTTGTCACCAGTACGCAATTTACCAGTCCTTGCTATTTACTTCACTTTGAGATAAGATTACTTCTCTCACACATCGCCATCTCACAGATGAATAAAGAAAAATGACAAGTGCAATGAGCCTCAAAATAGTCTTGCTGAATCATAAATATCTCCAAACATAAAACTGCGGGAATCTGAGCTTGAGCACTGGCGGCCATAATTCAGCATGATGCTCCTCTCCAAAAATGTGTGACTTCCTTCGCTTTTTCATTAAAGGCACGAACGATCTAATGTTGAAAGCTTTCACGGCATTGCTATTAGCAGCAAGGTTGTGTGTGCAATCACCACATGCACTGCTTTTATACTGAGCACGTTCTCGCAAATTTTACATCACTTATCCCCCCCAAGGGCAAACACACCAGCCTGGCCCGCAAACGCATCCACAATGGGTACCCTCGACTCTGCTCAGCCTGGCACACTGCTCCTGCCACACCGCACCCTGGCTCTCCTCCACAACCGTGCTTCCAGCTGACAGGCAGCCTCAGGGAGCACCCTGCTCCCAGGGGTTCCCGGGTTCCACAGAAAGCCAAGCCTGCAGGCCGCCCTCGCCCGCTACTGCGATCCCTCACCTCCCGGTAGCCCCACGTTCCTCCCTCTCGCCCGGATCTCAGCTGCCCAGCCCACTCCCCCCTTCCACTCGCGCGCCGAGGCTCTCGGGCCTGGGCCTCACCGCTTGGTTCGGTCCGGAACGGTCCGGCCCTCCCGCTCCCACTTCTCAACACGAAGTGGCGTCAGTTGGTCCCGCGCCCCACGCTGCCAGTCCACACGCTGCCGCCTACTGATGCCGAAAGCCGCTTCTAGGAACGCGCCATGTTCCGCGTCGCGACTCTAAACGACATGGACGCGCTAATATTGCGTCACAGGCTCCCAACGCGCAGGAGCTAGGGAAAGGGGAAAGGCGATTGGTTGACGGCAGGAAACGGAGGGAGGGGCTTCTTCTTTGAACCAAAAGGCGCCTGGCATACCCCCCCCCCCAAAAAAAAAACAAATCAGCTAGAGCGCATGCGCAGCACTTAGAGCCTGGAGTCTGGACTAGCGGGATCTGTAGCCATGGAAACCAGAGGTCGGCGCTGCCCCACAAGCCAGGAAATCCGCTTTTTCCAAGGTGGACAGAAGCCTAAGTCAGAAACATTTTATATTCCCTATTATAGGTATCGCTGCTTCTTGTAACAAGACACATCAGAGAGGGTTATTAGACGAATTTAACTCCCTCAGGGGCGCGATAGCGGTACACCTGTATTTGGAATGCTGAAACAAAAGGTGGAAGGTTCCAGGCCAGTATGCCTCACTTAGTGAGACCCTGCTTCAAAATTAATTTAAAAAATAAAATAAAATTGGGAGGCTGAGACAGGAGGATCGCGGTTTGAAGACAGCCTCAGCTACTTAATGAAGCCCTTTGCAACTTAGTGAGACCCTGTTTAAAAATAAAGAATAAAAAATAGGGCTGGGGGGGGTGCTGGGAGTATAAAATGCCCCAGGGGTCCATCCCCAGGACCACAAAAAAAGGGGGGGAGGGCAGGGATATAGCTCAGAAGTAGAACACCTTTGGCTTCAATCCTCAGTACATAAATAAATAAATAAATAAATAAATAAATAAATAAAATCTCCAATCAACTCTCTTCACTATGAATACTTAATTTTTTAAGTTCTTGAACTTGCTGGGCACTCTATTCCCAGAGCAATAACAAGGGTGAAAAGATTTAAAAGGACCAGTTCTAGCAGGGTGTGGTGGTGCACACCAATAAACTTGGGAGGCTGAAACAGGAGGATACCACATTCAAGCCCAGACTCAGCAACTTAATGAGACCTTGTTTCAAAATAAAAATAAATAATAAAATAGGGCTGGGGGCCTAGCTCAGGGATAGAATGTTCCCGAGTTCAATCCTCAGTGGGAGAGAGACTTGGATAACAAACTCTTGGAAATCTCTAAATTAGAAAAATGCAAATTGCAAATGCAGAACTGAATGTGGTGGTGCATGTCTGTAATCCCAGTACTTGGGAGGCTGAGAAAGGCAGATCGCAGGTTGGAGGATAACTTCAGCAAGTAATGAGACGCTCATCAACCTAGCTAAACCCTGTTTCCAAATAAGAAATAAAATCGGGCTGGGAGTGTAGTTCAAAGGTAAAATGCCTCTGAGTTCAATCCCCAGAACCACAAAAATAATTAGAAAAATGCAAATGTATAAATTTTACCTAAAATACAAGGATACCAAATTAGAATCCATTCAGGGTTCCTAGCTACTATAAATGTAAAATCTAGTCACATAAGTATATACGAAACAAACATGTATGCTAGATAATCTCTACTACTTCATTTTTTTTTTTTTTGCGGTACTGGGGTGAAACCCAGGGGCTTTTGTACCTCTGGGCTATATTCCCAGACCTATTTTATACTTTATTTGGAAACAGGGTCTCACTAAGTTGCTGAGAGCCTCACTAAGTAGCTGAGGCTGGCTTTGAACCTGTGCGGTTCTCCTGTCTCAACCTCCCAAGCATGGGGATTACAAGTGTGCACCACCACACCTGGCCCCTATTACTGCATTTTATTGCTTTATTCTCCTCAGGTAGGTAGGTGTGTGTGTGTGTGTGTGTGTGTGTGTGTGTGTGTGTGTGTGTGTGTTACTGGAGGTGGAACCCAGGGGTTTTTCTACCTCCAGACTATACTCCCAGAACTCTTTCTTTTATATTTTATTTGGAAACAGGGTCTCACTAAATTGCTGAGAATCTCACTAAGTAGCTGAGGCTGGCTTCAAACCTGTGTGATCCTCCTGTCTTAGCCTCCTAAGCGCTGGGATTACAAGTATGCGCCACCATGCCCAGCTTCTCCTCAGTTTTTTTTTTAAGAGTAAAAGGCAAACATGTTTAAATTAAATCATCATTGGATGTGTTCTTGATACATCTAAAAAAGTGTGTGTGTGTGTGACTGGAGATTGAACCCAGGGAGCATTCTACATCTGAGCTATATGCCCAGCCCTATTTTACTTTTTTCTTTTGAAACAGGGTCTGGCTAGGTTGCGGAGATTCTCACTACTTTGCTGAGACTAGACTTGAACATGTGATTCTCCTGTCTCAGTCTCTCAAGTACTGAGATGACAGTCATAGGCCACTACACTCTGCTCATCTAAAATCTGAATATAAATTCTGTGTTTTGCACCACATATAGTTGAGAACTATAAAAGAAAAGCAAAAGGTTGATTAAACTTATTCTAAATTAAGAAAACATTTAATGGATTGGGATGGAGCTTAGTGTTAAAGCACTAGCCTTGCATGCCCAACACCCTGAGTTTGAGCCCCATTACTGAAAAAGAAAAGACGGGGAAAAAAGAAGAAAGAAAACATTCAAGCCGGGTGTCATGGTGCTCAGCTGTAATCCTAGTACTTGGTAGGCTGAGAGAGGAGGATTGCAGCCTCAGCAACTCAGTGAGACCCTGTTTTAAAATAAAAAATAAAATAGGGCTAGGGCTGTAGCTCAGAAGTAGAATACCCCTAGGCTCAATCCCCAGTACCACAAAAATAAAAAAAACATGGAGAAAGATGTGGCATTTGTAATCCCAGTAATGGGGTGTCTGAGACAGAAGGATCACAGGTTTGAGAACAGCCTCAGCAATTTACTGAAACTCTCAAGACCGTATTTCAAAACAAAAAATAAAGAGTTGGGAGTGTAGCTCAGAAGTAGAATGCTCCTGGGTTCAATCTCTAATATCAAAAAAAAGAAAGAAGAAAAGAAGCTGGGTGTGGTGGTGCACCCTTGTAATCCCAGCATTGGGGAGGCTGAGACCAAAGGATTGCAGTTTGCAGACAGCCTCAGCTACTCAGTGAGGCCCTTTGCAACTCAGTGAGACCCTGTTTCAAAATAAAGAATAAAAAAAAATAGGGCTGGGGGTGTGGCTTGAAGGTTGAATGCCCCTGGATTCCACCCCCAAGTACCACAAAAAAAAATATTTTTTAAAGAAAAGAAAAAGAAAGCATTGGATTCCCAATAAAGAAATCATCCACCATGCCTATAATCCCAGTACAGTACTTGGGAAGTTGAGATTGGAAGACTGCAGATTTGAGGAGAGCCTCACCAATTTAGCTGGACCCTCAGCAACCTAGCTAGATCCTGTTTCTTTTCTTTCTCCACCCCCACTGTGATACTAGGGGAGCTTCACCCCCCTGCCCTATTTTATTTTTTGTTTTTGAAACTGGGTTTCAATAAGTTTTGGGTAGCCTCACTAAATTGCTGAGGCTGTCCTCGAACCTGTGATCCTCCTATCTCAGCCTCCCAAGTACTGGGATTACAAGCATACACCAGCAACCCTGGATTAGACCCTGTTTCAAAAAAAAAAAAAAAAGCTGAGCATGGTGGTACACGTTTGTAATCCCAGTACTTGGAAGGCTAGGACAGGAGGATTGTAGGTTTAAGGACAGTGTCAGCAAGTAATGAAATTATCATCAACCTAGTGACACTCTGTTTCAAAATAAAAATAAAATAGAGCTGGGGTGTGGCTTGAAAGTAGAATGCCCTTGGGTTCAATCCACAGTACCACAAAAAAAAAATTAAAAGAACTGGAAGTGTAGCTTGGAGATAGAATGTCCCTGGGTTCAATCCAAGAGAAAGGAGGAGGAGGAGGAGGAAGAAGAAGAGGGGATGAGGAGGAGGAAGAGGAGAAAGAAGAGGAGGAAGAGGAAGAGGAGGAGGGGGAGGAGGAGGAGGAAGAGGAGGAGGAATAATCCCAGTAACATTGCTACCCATTTGCCTCAATAATCACATCATTATAATTAACTTCTTTTTTACTTTTTTTTTTTTTTGGTGGTACTGGGGTTTCTGGAAGCCCTTCTACCTCTGGGCTACACTCCAAGACCTATTATATACATATATATATTTTTTTTTTGGAAACAGGGTCTCTTAAGCCAGCGCATCTGGCTTCAAACCTGCATGATCCTCCTGTCTCCGCCTCCCAACTGCAGGGATTACAAGCATGCGCCACCACGCCCGGCTTTTATTTTGTTTTTTAATAAATTTTTATTGATGCATTGTAGTCAAACATCTTAATGGGATTTAAAAAAAAACTTATGGAGATATACATGTACACATCACCCAATCAGCCCTTACCCAGTTTCTACCTTCTTCCCATGCTTGGTTTCCTGATTGACTTTGGTATGTTTAAGTACATCATGTGCTTTAAAGAGTTTCCCTCTTCCTCCCTCCCATCCCCTCAGATAGGTCACCTTAATTGCTTCTCTATAGGATCCCTTCTTCATCTAGAGTTTCTCCTATTACCCATTTCTCCCTAGTTTTCACACATTACGGAAAGCATCTGATTTCTTATTTTATTGTGACATTTTACCGTAAATGCCATAATTTTGTTCTCCTTTATGGCTGGGCAAAATTCCATTGTGTACACATCCCGTAGTTTTGTAATCCACTCATCTGTTGAAGGACATCTTGGCTGGTTTCACAGTTTGGCAATGGTGAACTATGCATCTATGAACATGGTTGCTCATGCATTAGTTTGATATTTTGGTTTTCATTCTTTTTGGTAGATACCTAGAGGTGGTATTGCTGGATCATATGTTAAGTTCATTTTCCTTCTTCTGAGGATTTTCCACACTATTTTCCACTAATAATGTATTAGAGCTTCTCCTTCTTCACACCTGATCAATTGTACTTTCTTTCTTCCTTGGAAGTCCTTCTTTTAATTTCCACACTGATTCCCACTTACTGAAATCCTGAAAGCCAGAAAGTGAGTAACTTTGACAAGATGAGCCACTCACAACCAATTTTTTTTGTGTGTGTGGTACTGGGGTTCCTGGAAGCCCTTCTACCTCCGGGTTACACTCCCAGACCTATTCTATATTTCTATTTGGAAACAGGGTCTCTTAAACCAGCGCTGCTGGCTTCGAACCTGCGCAATCCTCCTGTCTCCGCCTCCCAAGCGCAAGGATTACAAGCATGCGCCACCACTCCCGGCTCCATTTTCTTTTTAAACAGAGGTCACTTGGATCTGGAAATCTGCTGAGAGATGAGGCAAGGCTGCGTCTGGAGCCAGTGAGGCCCGGCCCAGAGCCTGCTGTGCAGCGAGCCTGGGACTGGAGCCAATGAGGCCAGGCCTAGAGCCTGACACATGGTGAGGCCAGGCCCAGAGCCAGCAAGGCTGGGCCCAGAGCCTGTCACGTGGCAGGGCTGGGACCAGGGCCTACTCCACATCAAAGGGCCAGTTGGTCCCTGCTACTGTGTGGCTAGGAAGCACTAGAAGCTACCGCTGCCTACCTTATTTCTATGATTAACTTTTAATAAATACTTCCCTTCAATCAGGTATGATGAAACTCACCTATAATCCCAGCTAATAAGGAGGCCAAGGCAGAAGGATTTTGAGTTCAAGGCATACCTAGGCAACTCAATGAAAATACTTAAATCCCTAAATACTCCAAAAAATACTTAAGTCCTCATAGAGACTATCTTTTCCTTGCTTTACAGATTAGAAGATGATGCTCATAGGAATTAAGCCATTTTTTTCAATGTTAGATTGTTAAGTAGAAGAGCTCTGATTCAGATTAAGATATGTATAGGTCATGTCATAGAACAAAACATATCCACACCCTGTCCCCAAAACCAGTGAATATATTACTTTTCAGGTGTGGGGACAGTCAAAACTTGGTGTGTGTTAGGCTTCCTCACCTCCTTCTGGTGAAGGTCCCTGTTGTGAAAAACAGCTAAGCGCATCCTTGAGGACACCATATTGTCTATGTAACTCTGTGCCCTGGCTAGTTACCACTTTTGTTCTGATTTGGTATAGGACTGGAACAGCTCACAGACACATGGGTGCTCAGGTAGGCAGATGTCCAATGGGAAAGTCCCCATTGTAACATTAAAATTGAGCGGGGGTCGCAAAGGAGATAAATGCCAGCCTAGTTATTGTGTGAGACCAGGCATCTTTAATTAACCGGCACCACTGGGCAGGTCTGCCAATCATGGGGGAAGGGACGGATGAGCCATGCGGTCAGCAGAGTCACGCTCCCCCATGACTCTGGGTTTTCATCTGAACCTTAAGTGATTTCCTTACATTTATCATACTTAACCGCTTTATAGGAAGCAGCCGCATGCAATCAAGAAGGCATTGTATCATATGGTCTCTCATTTTTATTCCCTCACCCCTAACGTTAGGGGCTGGCTGATAATCCCAGTAGGGATCCTCAGAAGGAACTGCAGCTGCTCCTGTAGGGAGCACTGGGTTGGTTAAATGAGCCTGGTCGGCCCATTCCCAGGCAGCCTTTACAATACGATCATGTTTAGATCATGTTCATCCAGATTTAAGGCAGAAGTTAGATCGTATGCTTGTGCAATGTATTGGAATTCTTTAATAAAACCGGATGGATTGGCGGAGAAAGAATGCAGTTTTCTTTCAATTTGAGCAAGGTCGGGGGGAGGGAGAAAGGGACGTGGACACGGATTACGCTTTCTGTATAGGACACCTCATGGAGTGGGGCCAAGAGAGAAGGGGGGGGTCCCTGGAGTGGGTACGGTAACATATGAGGGAAGGTGAGGGGGAGTAAGGGTTGGTCCCTTAAGGGAGGACGGTGAGGGGGAGGAGTGGGTCAGAGTGAGGGGCTGTCCTGGGAAAGGAGGGTGGCTGGGGAAGTGAGGAGAGATCCTGTGGATAAGGGTCCTCAGAAAGCAGTGCCTGCAACCCAGCTGGGTCAGACGCAATCACATGTGGCCACAAAATGATGACTATGCCTGTGACTCAGCAAAATTACAAGCTGGCAACTGTGCCTGTAACTCAGCAAGACCACCAGATGGTGCCTGCACACCGCCACAAGGAGACAAAGATGGCGACTGCATAACGTCACAAGGTTGTGACTGTGTAATGTCACAAGATGGCAACCAAGGTAGCGACTGTGATGTCACAAGGTAGTGACTACGTGCCATCACAAAACAACGGATGACAGGAAAATGGCAGCTAATGGGGGAGAGCAGTCAGAGGGACAGGGATGCAAGAAAAAGAAAGGACTTTTGACCATGTACCAGACTGCTTACAGAAGTTACTGGTCTTGGTCAGGGTATTAAAGTCCAGATTTCTGTTTTGGGGCCACAGTGACTCATTATTTTGGAATTCTGGCTTCCCATGTCTGGTCGGCAGGCAAGAATGAGGAACAGGAAACAGGAGTCCCCATTTTCCTCATCAGTCATTCAGGAACAGGGGTTAAGAGATCAGGAAAGACATTTCAATCCCTTCTCAAAACTGGAGGACGACCTGGTCATCTAGGAGGAGGTCCCAGTGGACCGGAGGATAATGGGTCACCAAGCACTTGGATTTTAGTCCCAGTAGCCAGGCAGAAAGGGAGGACCCAAGTCCGGAGAGGAACCCACCGCACAGAGGAAGAGGAGGGAACTTACCCAGTCTGAAAAACCTCTGCAAGATGTAGGAGTGCAGAGCTGGATCGGCAGTGGGTGCGTGATGTGGCCCAAGTGATCACAGGGTGTGTGGTGGGGCCTGAGCAGCTGCAGGGATTGGCGCGGGGGCCGGAGCATGGCGGCAGCCTGTGAGCAGCGGGGGTGGTGGTGGGTGGAGCCGTGGCTGTGGCCGGAGCAGCGGGCAGTGACTGGAGCAGCCATCCAGCGAGTCTGGTGCAGGACCTCATGGGCAAGTGGCTGGTGGGTGCGCTCTGCCCAATGAGCCTGGGACAGGTTGAAGAGTCCGGGATTGGAGCCTGCCGAGGGGTTAGGCCAGTGCCGGGGCCAGCGTGGCCGGGATTAGAGCCTGCTGTGAGGCAAGGCCGGTGCTGGGGCCTCCGAGGCCAGGATCGGAGCCTGCCGAGGGTTTAGACCGATGCCGGGGCCAACGGCTGGCATCGGAGCCTGCCAGGAGGCAAGGCTGCTACTGGGGCCTCCTAGGCCAGGACTGGAGCCTGCCGAGGGGTTAGGCCAGTGCTGGGGCCAGCGAGGCTGGGATCGGAGCTTGCCGTGAGGCTAGGCTGGTGCTGGGGCCTCCGAGGAGAGGATCGGAGCCTACCGAGGGGTTAGGCCGGTGCCGGGGCCAGAGTGGCCGGGATTGGACTCTGCCGTGAGGCAAGGCCACTACTGGGGCCTCTGAGGCTGGGATCAGAGCCAGCCGAGGGGTTAGGCCGGTGTGGGGTCCAGCGAGGCCAGAATCGGGGCCTCCCATGAGGCAAGGCTGCTGCTTGAGTCAGCAAGGTCTGGATCAGTCCACTAGGTAGCCAGGCCACTACTGGGGCCATCAAGAGTGGGATCAGTACTTGCAACACAGCATGCACAGAGAAATATCGCAGAAAATAAAAATCAGATGCTTCCCCTAATCAGCAATAACTGGGAGGAAAGGGGTAACAGGAAGAGGTCAAGTTATAGAAAGGGCCCTATAGCAAAGAATTTAAGGTGACCAATCAGAGGGTATGGAATAGGGGAGGATGGAGCCTCTTTAAAACTCAGGAGGTACATAAACAAATGTATCAAAGTTAATCACCAAACAAGCATGGGATCTAGGGAGGGGGAGGGAATGGGATGGGGACTGGATGAGGGCTAATTGGATGATGTGTGCTTGTGTATCCTCTCTTGTATTCCAAGGTGATATATGATTACAATGCACCAATAAAAATAAACTTAAAAATAGGTCTGGGAGTATAGCCCGGAGGTAGAAAAGCCCCTGGGTTCCACCCCCAGTGCCACCAAAAACAAACAAAAAAAAACTATAAACTGCAATTTAAAAATAGTGGGAATGTACACAATTAAATTACTCAGAAAGAGTCTGCTTTACTAATGACCAAAGAGACTTTTCTTTCAAAGACAGTTACACACTGAAAAAGTAAAAACGGAGAGCCATTACACTGGCAGGAGAAACAGATGTGGATTCATTGAGGTTACGGTTATATACCTATCATCACATTTACAGCGTTTGATATTTTTGTTTCTTTGTAGATTTCTCCAATGGAATAAATTTTTTTTTGCTCATTAATTTTTTTTATTGGTGCACTGTATTCATACATCATAGTGGGATACATACTTTTGTAGACATACATGCACACAATGCCCAGTCAGCCCCCATCCAATCCCCACCCCATTCTCTCCCTATCCCTCCCTCCCATGCTTGGCTTAGTGGTTGACATCTAGTATTATAGCAATTTATCCAAAATTAAAAATGATATTCTCACATAACAGTTTCATTTGTCTGATACCAAGCTTTTGATGACTTAAAGATAACATTTCAATATTTCTTTTTGCTTTCTTTCTTACCAGAGAATATTTTTTTTCTATTTTTTTAGGTGAAACTATCATATATTTATATATTTATTTTTCAGAAAAAAATCTATCCTAATATGGAATATGAACTCTAGGTACCCACAACGATCTTGAAAATGAAAAAAGCTAGAAGATATATATTTTCTGATTTCAAACCATATAAAGCTACAATAATTGAAACAGTGTAGTACTATTCTAAAGGCAGATAAATAAACCATTGGAGTTAAATAAAAGCCTAGAGATAAATTCTTCCCTATATTGTCAAGTTATTTTTGACAAGGTTTCCACGAACATTTGGTGGTGGAAATAATAATCTTTTAACTAAATGTTGTTGAAAAATAATAATTACATGGAAAAGAATAAAATTGGACCCTTACCTAATCCCATATACAAATATTAACTCAAAATAGATAAAAGACCTAAATATAAATCTTAAGACTATAAACTTTTAGAAAAAAATCTGGGTCATAAAACCTCACAACATTGAAATTGGTAGTGATTTCTTGGTTATGATTTCAATGGCACAAGCAACAGAAGAGTATACAAACTCCCTAAAAAATAAAAAAAAATATTGTATATCCAAAGACAATGTAAACAGAGTTAACAGTTGCTAATAGGTGGCAATATGGCGCCGCTGCTACGCCCTCAGCTGTGGGGCTGGAGTTTTTCTTCTTGGTTTTGATTTCCACTCTGAATCCCTGCAGCGTGTGCTGAGCTCGGCCACTGAGAGCTTTAGGTGATCTCTGCGCCGAGAAATCCCACCTGGCTGTTCCGCAGTGGCTCACCTCGGCTTGCTGTAGCCGTCCCGTGAATTCGCCGGTGCCGCCGGCAGTATGGCGCTGCTGCCGCGTCCTCGGGCTTGAGGATCTCCTCTGTGGCTCTGTTCTCAGTCCGCTTTCCTTCTGGAGCCTGGTGATTTTTTTTTCCTCTGGTGATGGTGTTTTCTGGCTATGAAAGGCGCTGATTATGTGGTAATGGAGATTTGTTGTTAGTGGGGCTCTTAAGCCCCTCTTTTCTCGGTCGCCATCTTCCCGGAAGTCCTCCAATGGAATAAATTTTGAGGGCAGTTTTCTTAACTGCAAATTTTTAGCAGTGTCTAGTATACAGCTGGAGCTTAATAAGCGTTTAGGAAATTAATGATGAGGCACAAGGGGGAGGAAAGGAATCAGTGCCTGTAGTGGAAACGGAGCCTAATATTCCATTCTCTGAATTCCTTTCCATAATGCAAGCAGCAAGGTACACATTCCCCCAAAGGAACAGGTTTCTCATCCCCAAATCCTGGGTATTTTGCTCCACAATTAGCAGGGAGACAGGAAAGAGACACGTAAAAGGACCTTTTTTTTTTGTGGTACTGGGGGTGGAACTCAGAGGCTTTCCACCTCCGGGCTATACTCCCAGACCTTTTTTATATTTTATTTGGAAACAGGGTCTCACTAAGTTGCTGAGAGCCTTACTAAGTAGCTGAGGCTGGCTTCGAACCTGTGCGATCCTCCTGTCTCAGCCTCCCAAACGCGGGGATTACAAGCGTGGGCCACCACACCTGGCTTAATCACCCTGAATTTACCCCTTAGGTGAAGTGCGCCACACAGCCCGTACTTATAGTCAGACAGGAGGCCCCGCCCCTAACTTCCAAACAGCCAATCCTAGCGTTTCCTCCAGCGGTGACTACATTTCCCGGCGGCCACCGGGCTCCCCTGGGGGCGGGCCCAGGGCGCAGAGGGCGGGGCGCCGCGTGCTCTGTCGCGGGACAGGCTGGAGGTGGCTCTCACGTGGTGCCCCGGCTCCGCGTTTCCCGGTCTTTACACCGGGACCACTGGGCCCGGTGTAGGCTTTCTGCAGAGATGCCGAAGGTCAAGTCCGGGGCGAGTGTTCGTCGTCGCGAGCGGCAGCAGCAGCGCGAGCTGAAGGGCACCGGAGGTGCGGAGCCGGGCAGGAGGCCGGGGCCGCGCAGGGGTCCGGGGCCGCGCAGGGGTCCGGCTTCCAGCGCTGTCAGCGCCGGCCTGGAGCCAGGCGTCCGGCGGCCTCCTTGGCACAGATCTTCCTCCTACTTACCCTGCTTTCTACCCTGGGACACCCTGATACCTACTGTTAGTTGGGAATTTAAAGCTGTTTCGTGTTTCCTTCCAGGACTCAGGTTCAACACGGGGATTGGACAGCACATTTTGAAAAATCCTCTCGTTGTTAACAGCATTATTGATAAGGTGGGTATGGAAGAGGAAAGGGAGAGAGTTGTTCTGTTTTTACGTTTATTATGATAGAAGCGTTGTAAATATTTGTTGAATGAATTGAAGAATTGACTAGGGTTCATAGGCTGTTCTATGTATGATATACTGCATTCTGTGGATTTGGGTTTCTCCTGACTCCAAATCCTATGTCTTTTTGTGAATTATATACTTCACAACTGGGTTTTTGTATTTGTTAACAGATTATTCTAATAATCACTTTTTAAGCACCATATCACTGTTAATTTTTATTAATTTCAGAGTCTAAACTTATGTCTAAATTACATATTAGGTAACTGCATTATTTGGTGTGTTCCTGGGCCCCATGTAAATGATTGTTTCTGTATGGGTTACTGAAAATTTTCTTACTGTTGTGGGTGATTGAGTGCTAGGAAATGAACATAGGTAGTAAAAATTACTTTTATAGTTACAAGGTAAGGTTTCCTACAACTGTAGAAAGAGCATAAAGAATATCTTACATACTTATTGGATCTTATAGAATATTGCAGCTGTATGCATACACAAACCCAGTTCTGTGTACAATTTCTTGTCCGTAGTTCTTGAGACCGTATAGCTTAAGAATTGAGAAATATTGATTCAACAATGCTGTGATTCTCAGGCAGGTTCATCATCCAATACTTTCTCTTTTTTTTTTTGGTGGTACTGGGGTTCCTGGAAGCCCTTCTTCCTCCGGGCTACACTCCCAGACCCAATACTTTCTCATTTTAACTTGCCTATATGAACAGAGTTGGTAACAAGGGATATTGGAATTATTGCCAAGGTAGAAAGCAGAAAGCCAATCATAGAACTACTATTCCTGTTTTTCTGGCTTCTAAAGTTGAGGAGTATTCCTCCAGATTAGTAGAGGTCTTAGCTTTTCATTTGCACCTAATGTTATTGTAGTAATTTTGTGAATCACTTACATCATGAAAAAAACCTCCTAAAAATGAAGTCAGAGTATGCTTGCTCTCTTAACTAAGTACTTTCAAACAAATATCTTTGGGTGTAAACTATGTTTCAGATGTGCCAGAAGAATTAAAGTGGGTGTGCTTACTTTTAGGCTGCTCTAAGACCAACTGATGTGGTGCTGGAAGTTGGACCTGGAACTGGCAACATGACTGTAAAGTTGTTAGAAAAGGCAAAAAAGGTAAAATGTAGTTTAATGTTTTGGTATCAGAAATGACTCTGGGCAAGCCTAACTGGTTTACAAATACAAATCTGCTTTAATTACTATTATCTTAATAGTAATTCTTGATTCCTTGCTATACATTTTTTCTTAGAAATATAATGGGCTTGGTGGTACACACTTTTTTTGGGGGGGGGGTGGTACTGGGGTTCCTGGAAGCCCTTCTATCTCTGGGCTACACTCCCAGACCTATTTTATACTTTGTATTTGGAAACAGGGTCTCTTAAGCCAGGACGGCTGGCTTCGAACCTGCGCGTTCCTCCTGTCTCCGCCTCCCAAGTGCGGGGATTATAAGTGTGCACCACCACGCCCGGCAGTGGTACACACTTTTAATCCCAGTACTTGGGAGACCGAGATAGGAGGATTGTAGGTTTGAGGATAGCCTCAGCAAATAGACTTTCATCCCCCAGCAAGACTCTGTTTCAAAATAAAAATAAAATAGGCCTGGGGTTATAGCTCAAACACAGAATGCCCTGGGTTCAATACCCCATACCAGGGGCAGGGGAGAAAAGAAAATGTAAGATCTAAAATATATTAGTCAGGAAAACAAATCATGCTAGGTCTATTGACAGGGAATTGAATATAGGGAACTGGCTTCGAACCTGTGCAATCCTCCTGTCTCAGCCTCCCAAGTGCAGGGATTATAAGTATGCGTCACCACGCCCGACCCCCAGTCCAGTTTTTTCTTTATTTTTATTTATTTATTTTTTTTGGTGGTACAGGGGTTCCTGGGAACCCTTCTACCTCCAAGCTACACTCCAAGACCTATTTTTATACTTTATTTGGAAACAGGGTCTCTTAAGCCAGTGCGATTGGCTTCGAACCTGCGCGATCCTCCTGTATTTGCCTCCCAAGCGCAGGGATTACAAGCATGCACCACCATGTCTGGCTTTATTCTTTATTTTTGAAACAGGGTCTTACTGAGCTGCAAAGGGCCTCATTAAGTAGTAGCTGAGGCTGTCCTCAAACCGCGATTCTCCTGTCTCAGCCTCCCAAATGCTGGGATTACAGGTGTGTGCCATGTTTTTGTCTTGAAGTGGTAGAATATAATCAAAGGAATATAGATGGTAGAATTAGAAAATGAAATGTGTAACTCATCAAGAGTTACTATCTGAATAATAAAGATTTATATGTTCAAATTAGCCTGATGAAACTTATTTATTGTTGGTTTAGGTAGTTGCCTGTGAACTTGACCCAAGGCTAGTAGCTGAACTTCACAAAAGAGTTCAGGGCACGTGAGTACATGTAATAGGGTTAAATTGCCTTTCAGTCTCATGAAGAACATTCTTTTAAAATTTCTTTTTTTATCATTAGGCCTCTGGCCAGCAAACTTCAGGTTATGGTGGGTGATGTGTTGAAAACGGATTTGCCATTTTTTGATGCTTGTGTGGCTAATTTGCCTTATCAGGTATGTCCTTAAGTTGTGAAACATCATACTAAGTGCTTTTCTGGTGTGTGTTCCCTGAAAATAACTAGCAATTCTCTTACAGATCTCGTCTCCTTTTGTCTTCAAGCTCTTGCTACATCGACCCTTTTTCAGGTTTGTGACAAAAGACCAGTTACTAACAAATTTTAGAAAGTTGACAGTTTAGGCCACGAACACAAACAAAAATGAAAGTCAATTGAAAAACTACTGGAGATTGCTTTTGTGTGTGTGTGTGTGTGTGTGTGTGTGTGTGTGTGTGTGTGGTGCTGGGGATGGAACCCAGGGGCTTTCTACCCCCAGGCCACACTCCCAGACCTATTTTTTCATATTTGGAAACAGGGTCTCAGACCTATTTTTTCATATTTGGAAACATATTTGGAAACAGGGTCTCACTAAATTGTTGAAGAGCCTCACTAAGTAGCTGTGGCTGGCTTCAAACCTGCGTGATCCTCCTGTGTCACTCTCCTAAGTGCTGGGATTTTAAGTGTGAGCTACCACGCCCAGCCTGGAGTTTTTTTTTTTTTTTTTTTTTTTTTTTGTGGTACTGTGGGTAGAATCCAGGGTCTTTTCTACCTCCAGGCTATACTCCCAAACCTATTTTATACTTTATTTGGAAACAGGGTCTCACTAAGTTGCTGAGAGCCTCACTAAGTATCTGAGGCTGGCTTTGAACCTGTGCGATCCTCCTGTCTCAGCCTCCCAAGTGCTGGGATTACAAGCATGCACCACCATGCCTGGCTTTTTAAATTTTATTTCTTTATTTCTTTATTTACGGGTCTGGGGATAGAACCCAGAGGCATTCAACCTCCGAGCTACACCCCCAGCCCTTTTTTTTTTTTTTTTAAATTAATTCTTTACTTTGAAACCAGGTCTCAATGAATTGCAGAGGGCCTAAGTAGCTGAGGCTGTCCATGAACCACGATCCTTGGGTCTCAGCCTTCCAAATGCTGGGATTACAAGCGTGCACCACCACGCCCAGCTTTATTTATTTATTTATTTTAAAGCAAGATTGGAAGCCAGAGCTGGGCGTGGTGGCGCACGCTTGTAATCCCAGGGCTTGGGAGGCTGAGACAGGAGAATCACATAGGTTCCAAGCGGGCCTCAGCTACTTAGTGAGGCTCTCAGCAACTTAGTGAGACCCTGTTTCCAGATAAAGTATAAAATAGGTCTGGGAGTATAGGCCAGAGGTAGAAAAGCCGCTGGGTTCCATCCCCAGTACCACCAAAAAAAACCCAAAAACCAGATAGGAAGCTGGGTGTGGTGGCGCACACTTGTAATCCCACTACTTGGGAAGCTGAGACAGGAGAATCGCAGGTTTGTGGCCAGCCTCAGCTACTTAAGTGAGGCCTTTCACACCTTAATGAGGCCCTATTTCAAAATAAAGAATAAGCCAGGCGTGGTGGCACACGCTTGTAATCCCAGCATTGTGGCTGAGACTGGAGGATCGCGGTTTGTGGACAGCCTCAGCTACTTAGTGAGGCCCTCTGCAATTTAATGAGACCTTGTTTCAAAATAAAGAATAAAAAATAGGGCTGGGGGTATAGCTTGGAGGTATAATGTCCCTGGGCTTCATCTCTAGACCCACACACACACACAAAAATAAATAAATAAAAATAGGGATCAAAACCCAGTTATTGCAAAAAATTAATAAATAAAAATTAAAAAATTAAAAGCAAGAAAGGACCTAACCAAATTCCACACGTTGCTTTTTTTTATTTTTGTGGTAAATATTCTACACCCCACTTTTTTTTTCTTTTTTTTTTTTTTTTTAGTGGTACTGGGGGTGGAACTCAGGGGCTTTTCTGCCTCTGGGCTATACTCCCAGACCTATTGTATACTTTATCTGGAAACAGGGTTTTACAGAAGTATCTCTTAGTATGATTCATTGTCAGAAAAGTTAGAAGTTAAAAGTGCAGCTTTGGCCGAGTGTGGTGGTGCACGCTTGTAATCCCCACACTTGGGAGGCAGAGACAGGAGGATCATGCTGGCTCGAAGCCAGCCTCGCTGGCTTAAGAGACCCTGTTTCCAAATAAAATATAAAATAGGTCTGGGAGTGTAGCCTGGAGGTAGAAGGGTTCCATCCCCAGTACAACAACAACAAAGTGCAGCTTTGAAGATGCACTGTTCATTAACCTCCAAAAACCTCTCCCATTTCTTGAGGAAGAGGAACAACAACAACAACAACAAAAACCAACAAGACTATATCCCTGCCTCAGCCTCCCAAGTACTGGTATTATAGCCATGCATCTGTGCCTGGCTGAGGTGGGCCATCTTCCGTAAGGTTTGGGGGACAGCCATTATAAAACAAAACAAAGCCATCTGTTCTCATTTTGTAGTAATGAAGCTAAAGTTTTTTCTAACCAGCTGAACTATTTGTCGTTAACTACATGATATTGCTTTGCTCTTTTCTGCCCAAGATTGATTGTAGCCAAAATACATTTATAATATTTCCTTATTCCTTTTTGCTTTCTTTTTAGATGTGCTATACTTATGTTTCAAAGGGAATTTGCTCTCCGACTGGTTGCAAAACCTGGAGATAAGTTATACTGCAGACTTTCAATTAATACACAACTCTTAGCACGTGTGGACCATCTAATGAAAGTAAGTGTTTTTTATTCTTGAAGAAATCTACCTTAATTCATCCCTTAACATTTAGTTATACCTTCTGTGAGGAGAGCATCTTTGATTACTAAAAGTTGCCTTTGAGAGGACTGTACTTTTTTTTTTTTGGTACTGGGTATGGAACCCAGGGGTATTCTACCTCCAAAGCTCCACTCCCAGCCCCCCCTTTTTTTTTTCTTTATTTTGAAACGGGCTCACTGAGTTGCAGAGGGCATACGTAACTGAGGTTGTCGTGAACTATGATCCTTCTATCTCAGCTTCCCAAATGTTGGGATTATTAGCGTGTGCCACCACACCCGGCCCTGAAAGGACTATACATTTTCTAATTAACAGGTTGGAAAGAATAACTTCAGACCACCACCCAAAGTAGAATCTAGTGTTGTAAGGATAGAACCCAAGAATCCACCACCACCTATCAATTTTCAGGTAAGGTTAAAATACTTTGCCATTCAATAAAGGGGAAGAAATCTCCATGCTGGAAGATATATGTCTATAGCAGCAGAAAAATATTGAGTCAGCTTAAATGTACAAATACAGGAAATGTGAATTATGATAAATCATTGTGAAGTAGATGGACTTACTTGCATTATGCAAGTTACTTACAAAGACCATAAATATGGAAAATGTAAAAGGCAAAAACAATTAGAATACAATTACAGTATGCTTGAAGATTATAGTTGTGGAAAACTCATCTAGTTGGATAAAACTTGCAAAACAAGATAAAATGAATATAGTTGTGTTTTGAATCATTTTGTAGGTGTAACAATTGTTTTCTTTTTTTGGCGCTGGAGATGGAACCTAGGGGCATTCTGCCTTTGAGGAACCACATCCCCAGCCCTATTTTTTATTCTTTTTTTCTTTTCTTTTTTTTTTGTGGTACTGGGGGCGAAACCCAGGGGCATTCTACCTCTGGGATATACTCCCAGACCTATTTTATACTTTATTTGAAAACAGGTTCTCACTAAGTTGCTGAGAGCCTCACTAAGTAGCTGAGGCTGGCTTTGAACCTGAGTGATACTCCTGTCTCAGCCTCCCAAGCGCTCGGATTACAGCATGTGCCACTATGCAGGTTTATTCTTTATTTTGAAACAGAGTCTCACTGAGTTGCAAAGGGCCTCACTAAGTAGCTGAGGCCACGAACTGTGATCCTCCTGTCTCAGCCTCCCAAATGCTGGAATTACAAGCATGTGTCACCACGCCCAGCTTAGTGTAACACTCTTGCAGATTGTTTTCTGTGATTTTAAAAAAGAAATCCAGAGCACTGGAGGCAAAGTAATACCTTATTATAGTCATGTTAGAGAAAAATTTGATTGTGTGTAAATCTGGTGTTATATGGAGTTTTAATGTGTCTTTGATACTGGGGATTGATCCCTGGGTCTCTTCTATCTCTGAAGTATTCTTAGCCTTTTTTATTTCTTGAGATAGGGTCTCCCTAGGTTGCCCAGGCTGCTCCGAAATTTTTGGTCCTCCTGCCTCAGCTTCCCAAGTCACATGTAAGACAATTTTACATTTTTTTCCCAATTAAAAAAAATTCAGTGAAGTGCACAAAAGTGCAGAATCCAAGTATACATTTTAATTTTGCATGTAGGCAAGCCAGACCAAAATTAAAATAATTTTCATCACTGCAGAAGATTCCCTACTGTTTTATATGTTAAAAGGCGCCAGCAGCAGGGTGTGGTGGTACACACCTGTAACCCCAGTACTTGGAAGGCCTGAGACAGAAGGATTGTAGGTTTGAGACCAGCCTCAGCAACTTAAGATATAAAGGGATTGGGGATAGTTCAGAGGAAGAATCCTCTGGGTTCAATTACTAGTAGCATTATAAAAAAAAGAAAGCAACAGTGCCTGGCACAGATATAAGAGACCGGGGGGGGGGGGGATATGAATATATGAATGTGTGTGTGTTAGTTACTGGGGATTGGACCCAGTGGCATTCTACCTCCGAGCTATAGCCCCAGCCTATTTTTTTTTTTCCTTTACTTTGAAGAAGGTTCTCACAGTAAATTGTGGAGGGCCTCACTAAATAGCTGAGGTTGGCCTTGAACCCGTGATCCTCCTGTCTCAGCTTCCCAAGTACTGGGATATAAAAGCATGTGCCACCATTCCCTGTTAAGGTTGGTGTTTTGAAAAATATATCCGTCTTCTATTTTAGGAGTGGGATGGCCTTGTAAGGATAACTTTTGTAAGGAAAAACAAGACACTATCTGCTGCATTTAAGTAAGTATTCTCATTTCTAATGTATTATAAAGGGCCAGTGTTCCAGATACCATCCTGGAATTTAGTCCTTGTCCTGAACAGCCACTGTAAAGCGTAAAGATTGTTCAAGTCCGAACTTAACCTTTCTAACTAACTTTGTATGTTTGGAGATAGGAAAATGTAATGAAGAAACTTTCTGGACTTGTGAGTCAGGGTTTTTTTTTTTTGACAAAACAGGAAAAAAGAACAAAAATCTGATTGCACATTTGCTTAAACTTGTTGCAAAAGTGTGATAATGAACCAGGTGCAGTGCCTCATGCCTGTAATGCCAGCTAAAGAATCACCAAGTTTAAGGCCAGCTAATTTAGTTTAGATCTTGTTTCAAAATAAAAAATTAAAAAGGCTGAGAATATAGTTTAGTGGTAGAGCATCCCTGGGTTCAATTCCTAGTATTGCACACACACACAAAAAAAGTAAAAGTAATAATGGGCCCCTTTCACACTCATGAAGGATTTGTGCCATTTTACTAACTTGGAAAAGTGGAACCTAACTTGAGATCCAAGGGTAAAAGACAGATGAGGCCAGTTTTAGAAGGTAATGCCAGTATTTGGGAGGCTGAGACAGATATCACAGGTTTGAGGAGAGCCTCAGCAAATAGACCCTGTTCCAAAATAAAACATAAAGTAGGGGTTGGGTTGTAGCTTGGAGGTAGAATGCCCCTGGGTTCAATCCCTAGTGCCACACACACACATAAAAATGCAACGTTTGGCTTGGTGGTGCATGATTATAATCCCAGCATTTGGGAGGCTGAGAAAGAAGGATCGCAGTTCTCAAATAGCCTCAGCTACTTGGTGAGGCCCTTTGCAACTGAGACCCTGTTCCAAAATAAAGCAAGCTGGGTGTGGTGGTGCACACTTGTAATCCCAGCATTCGGGAGGCTTAGACAGGAGGATAAGTTTGAGGACAACCTCTGCTACTTAGTGAGGCCTTTTGAAACTCGATGAGACTCTTTCAAAATAAAGCATTGAAAAAAAATCAGGCTAGGAGTGTAGCTTGGAGGTAGACTGCCCCTGGGTTAAATCCCTGATAAATAAAAAATAGGGCTGGTGGTGTACCTCAGAGGTAGAATGCCCCTGGGTTCCATCCCCAGTACCACAAAAATAAAAAAAGCAACGTGTGGAATTGGTTAGATCCTTTCTTGCTTTTATTTTTTTAATTTTTATTTATTGTTTTGCAGAACTGGATTTTGAACCCAGAGGCATTTGATCTCCAAGTGATACCCCCATCCCTATTTTTATTCTTTATTTTGAAATAGGGCCTCACTAAAGTGTGAAAAGCCTCACTTAAGTAGCTGAGGTTGGCCACAAACCTGCAATTCTCCTGTCTCAGCCTCCCAAGTAGTGGGATTACAAGCGTGCACCACCACGCCCGGCTTCCTATCTTGCTTTATAAAAAAATAAAAAGCTGGGTGTGGTGGTGCATGCTTCTAATCCCAACACTCGGGAGGCTGAAACAGGAGGATCACTCAGGTTTGAAGCCAGTCTCAGCTACTTAGTGAGGCTCTCAGCAACTTAGTGAGACCCTGTTTACAAATAAAATAGAAAATAGGACTGGGAGTATATCCCAGAGGTGGAAAAGTCCCTAGGTTCCACCCCCAGTAACTAACACACACACACACACTCACTCTAAATAAATGAAAATTAAGACTTTAATAAGCTGGGAATGGTGGCACATGCCTGTAATCCCAGTACTTGGGAGGTTGAAATAGGAGCATCACACGTTGAGGCCATCCTCAGCAACTTAGTGAGACCTTGTTTCAAAATAAGTAAAAAATGGCTGAGGGTGTAGCTCAAGGTTACAATGTTCCTGGGTTCAATCCCCAATACCACATACACACACAAAGACTTTGATAGATGTTTATAGGGACTCTACTATATATATTTATGTAAATACATTTAACATTATATATATAATTACTACTGGTACTAGGGGTTGAATAGAGGTTCATTTTACCTTGTAGCTGCACCCCCCCCCCCCCAGCCTTATTTTTTATTCTTTAGTTAAAAACAGGGACTCAACTGAATCGCTAAGGGCCTAAGTAGCTGAGTCTGTCTGCGAGCTGTGATCCTCCTGTCTTCAACTTCCCAAATGCTGGGATTATAAGCAGTGTACCACCACTCCCAGCTTCCTCCAAACTTTTTTAAATTTTTTTTTAAATTTGGAATGGGGTCTAGCTATGTTGCTGAGGCTGGCATTAACTCTTGACTCAGCCTCTCAAGCACTAAGATGATAGACAAGCATATACCACCATATCTGGTTAGGACTACTGTTTTTAAATTTTAGTACTGGGAATTAAGCCCCTGGGGCATTTTACCTTTAAGCTATACCCCCAGCTGTATTTTATTATTTTGAAAAAGTCTTACTAAATTGCTAAGGCCTGCCTCAAACCTGCAATCCTCCTGTATCAGCCTCCCAAGTATTAGGACTACAGGCATGTGCCATCATGCCTAATACTCTGAGTGCAAATACTCAACACCTTTTAAAATCTCTTAATTTCAACAAATGGAGCATAGAGTTAATCTTATCTAAACTGAATGGAAATTATGTATCTCTTATTTTGGAATAATGGGGATATTACTTCTTTATGCTATAGATCAAGTGCAGTACAACAGCTTTTGGAAAAAAACTACAGAATTCACTGTTCAGTCCATAATACTGTAAGTAGAAATTGTTTCAGTGATTTCCTTCCCTCCTTCCTTGCACTAGAAATTGAACCTAGGTGTTCTACCTTCTCAGCTAAATCTCCCAGCCCTATTTTTTTTTTTTTTTTTTTGCAATACTGGGGATTGAACCAAGGGGCATTATATCTCCAAACTATACCTCAGCCCTATTTTTTTTTAATTCTTATTTTGAAGCAGGGTGTAAGTTGTAGAAGACCTCACTGAGTAGCTGAGGCTGACCTCAAAACCTGTAATCCTTGTCTCAGCCTCCTAAGTATGAGATTATAAGTGTGTGCCACCACACCCAGCTTCTTTTTTTAATTTTTAAACAGGATCTTATTAACTTACCATGCACTGGCCTTAAATCTGTGACCCTCCTGTCTCAAACTTCCAGGTACTGAGAGAGTGATTTGCTTTCTTTTCAAATTCTTATTTTACTTTTTGATTAGATTCTCTATATATTCTTTGGACTCCTTGAAAGATAGTATATGATGTATAACTAGCACGGTGTTAAATTTTGACAGGTCAGTGCTGCTGTAAATTTTATGCAGATCTGAGCAACTACTTTATTCCTCCCTATCCTTTTCAACTGACTTTTTATCCATAACAATCAAATTCAGCCAAGTTATAATTTCTACAAAGCTATAGATGTGGACTGCTCACCTTAAAATAATTGTGTACACTTTGCTATCCCTCTAATCTACACCTCCAGCCCAATTTTATTATTTATTTATATTTTTGTGAGTCTGGGATGGAACCCATGACCTCCGAGCTACACTCTCTGCCCAATTTTTTATTCCTTATTAACAGGAATAATAATAAACAGGGTCTCACTGAGTTGCAGAGGGCCTCACTAAGTGGCTGAGGCTGTCCATGAACCGCAATCCTCCAGTCTCAGCCTCCCAAATGCTGAGATTACAAGCGTGCACCACCATGCCCGGCTTTATTTTTATTTGGAAACAGGGTCTCACTAGGTTGTTGAGAGTCTCACTACTTGCTGTGACTGTCCTTGAATGTGGGATCCTCCTGTTTCAGCCTCCCAAGTAATAGGACTACAGGTGTGCAAAACAATGCTAAAGTTACAGTTTTCTCTGTAACTTTAATACCAGAAACTAAGACAAGTAGAGTATTGACTGAAGAGCAATTTTCTGGTTGTGGGCTTCATGCCTTTTCTCATGTTCACAAGTTCCTTTTAAATATGTAGTGCTCATTTACATATACATATATACATATAATGAGAATGTGGTTGTTTGCTAACCTTTTAGCTATTCATTTTGATTAAAGCAGACAAAGGAAAATTTCCTTTGTAGCTTTTTTTAATGACTCAGATCCTGTGTGGTTTAAAGTATCATAATACTGTCTTCATTGTGTTTATGAGAAGTCTTTAAATACTGACCTAAGTAGAAAAAAATGAGCTGGATTAAGGAAAATTTTTAGGTAAAAGATATGAATCAAGCATGAAAAGTTAATTTTCTCAAAGATTGGAGAGGTCATCTGAAAAAAATTGCTGGTTAGGTGAAATCTGACAAGAAAATGTAAGTTATTTTGAAAGGAGTAACAACCACTTTAAAATTTAGTTATAGCTTTATTTTATCTGCAAAATCTGTAATTGGTAAGTACTTTAGAATTTAAAAAGAAAAAAGGGCAATAGGCATGATTACTTCAAGGTTATTTTGCATATTTGTTAATTGGTAAAGATCAGCCATTTAACTAGAGGTCCAAGTATTATTCAAACTGTCAGCCTTTCCAAGTAGTCATTAAAGTTATACTAAAGATGACTATGACTTTAAAAAAAAGAGCCAAAATACTTCATTAAAGATGTTGTTCATTTATTCTAAACTTTATATTGATAGATAATACCAGAAGATTTCAGCATAGCAGATAAAATACAGCAAATCCTAACCAGCACAGGTTTTAGTGACAAACGGGCCCGTTCCATGGACATAGATGACTTTATCAGGTAATTACATTTTTGCTCTAAGTGTTTACATTTTACTGTGATACCTTCAGATTTGAGATTTAAAGGCTTTTAAGCGGTATAAGGTGCTACCTGGGAGAGTTATTGCATAGCACTTCCATGGCATGGAATAGTATTTGGTGTAGAAGACAGAGGTTAGTTAGCTGCAGCAGAATGAACATTTTCTTTAAAAATAGTAGTAAAGAACAGTCTGAGCCAGAAGACTGCCTCTGTGTTAATGTGCACTGTGGTGTATGTGTTTCTTCCCTTCTGCCCCATCTCCACCTCTCATTTATGGTCTTAGTCTATTTTAATGCTTGTCTCTTCAAAGCAGCCGATACGGTAGAAAAATCCTAATACATGTAACTGGACCTGATTATCTCCTTATTGGGAATAGATATCATTAAATAGATCTGAAGCATGAAATGCTGGTTATAATCATACTTTACTATCTATTTAGTAATAATTGTTTTGTAGCCTGAAACAAATTCTACACATTTTGAGTAAAGGGTGTCAAAATTACCTGGGCAATTTAGACCAAAATTTGTTCCCTTGAACTAAAGCAAGTAAATCTAATGAAAATAAAGCTTTGATAAATTAATCTAGGTAAATTAACCTGTAGCTCATTGTTTAATGACTTGTTAGGAGTCTAGGTGAGGCATTAGTATATGCTGATGTGTTCATGCATTGGAATGGTATGGACTTATGTATAGTGCCACAAACTTTTAATACCACATTTTGGTTTTGTTTTAGATTGTTACATGGATTCAATGCTGAAGGTTTCCATTTTTCCTAGCAGTTGGAAAAGTTTTCAAGGTCAAGACAAAGTGAATTATGTATTTCTAGTACTTAAGAAGATGAACTATGCTTCTGTTCCACTGGGACATTATTTTCTTTACTATTTTTACTGTTTTTGACTTATTACTACTATGTACCCTTTTATTATTTTGTACCTTTAAGGCAGTCAATTCTAAGTACCTTTGTGGGATTTTTTTTGGTTTTGGTTTGTTTTGAATATACTAAGTAGGGCAGGATCTAGTCTATACATAATAATCTTCAAAAGCCGCACATACGCACAACCTTACACTTAAAATAATCATTTTAACAGTTTATTGTATAAAGATGATCCTCTTATTATTTACTGTTACGTACTGAGGCCCTCTTTAGTTCTTTAACTATCTGTCCTTTAAGTAGTTACAGTACGTTCATTTAGTCACATATTCCCCATACCATTTATTATCCACATGTATAGTAAAACAGTTGTTTCTTAAAATGTTATTATGCTTCTCATTCTTTCCCGCTTATCCTATACAATTTCTTCTAATACTGCCTACCTTTTCAGTTGTCCACCTTGCAGCACAGGCTACATGAGGGTCCTGAGTAAGACTTGGTTGGTTATTATCATGTGCTGCTGCCAGGCATGTTCTCTGTATGACTCCTTACCTATAAAATGAGGAAGCTCTACAAAGATGAAATTAACTATAAAATCATGATTTTTCTTGTAGAATTTAGCAAAATTTGAAAAGATTTTAAAAATCAAAATGGGCTTTAATGTTAAAATATTTCCTCTTCAAAACAATGGCCATTTTCCCACAAAAACAGGCTTCTGGCATTTATGAGATTTCGAGATAAAATCTCTACTACTTTTTCAACTGCCTATAGCTTAATTTTAAGCTATTTAAAAACTTGAGATTGAGAATTTCAGTAGATGTCATATACAAGCTTTATTAGCTACTCTGTTCAAATCAGATATTTTAGGTGCAGTTAATATTTTAATAAAGAATTAAGGAAATTAATAAATATATCATCACTGATACTTGGCTTCCTGTATACCTAAAATTTACAGGAGTGTTTCCAAGTAATTTAGCAAAGGTACACTGAGTAAATAAAGAAGGAAAGATAAACTGTAGATTCTTTTCAGAAGAAAGTCTGGCTTCAAAGTCATGTTACTACATAATTTCAAGTCTGTCTGACAAAGTACTAAAGAATGTTTAACCCATAAAAGAAAAAGTTAGCTGCATTTTTGTTACAAGAATATTAAGGTTTTTTTTAACTTTCACAAAACCATTTACTTTGCAAAGTTCATTTGTACCATTTCTATCCTTACAGGAAAATAAATTTAAGATTTATTGTTTCTCTCTAACCTATGAACTGATTTTTAGTCCCTTTTCTATCAGTAAAGCTGAGAAAAGACTATTATACTACCTTCCAAGTTCTGTTCTGATACTAATTTTTTAAATACCTTGGCTACCAGTCAGTATGAAGCCATCATAGTATAGGCAGCAAATTTGTCTATAGAAATACTTTTCAAAGATAGTACCCATCCACTGCACATAATATTAAAGCAGATTCTTGTGCTTGAAATGCTCGTGTTCACATGTCTTTATTGCCCTTTAAAGATCAATCTCAAAAACTACCTTTTTTACCAACCCCTGTAAAGTCAATAGTAACAGCTCTCCA
Source organism: Muscardinus avellanarius (assembly GCF_963383645.1). Classification (NCBI taxonomy): domain Eukaryota; kingdom Metazoa; phylum Chordata; class Mammalia; order Rodentia; family Gliridae; genus Muscardinus; species Muscardinus avellanarius. The sequence continues at coordinate 51,626,362 of NC_137786.1, read as the reverse complement.
ATCTTTCTCTTTGAAATAAACATAAACAATATATCTTACAACTGCATGAAAACCTGAGTCCCTTCCATAACAAAGGTGACTGTATTGAAGTAAATTATCTCTATAAACTCATTTCATATATTTCATTTGTTAATAAGCATCCGCGAAAAATCTACATTTGTCTTAGATTTCATTGTTTACAGAGCTTTTCACCATGGCATTAGGATTTCTCACAGCTACCCTCTGAGGTTTGAGTTTTATGAACAGTGATGCAAGAGAGTCTGGCTCATGTGGCTCTATTCATAGCTTTCCTTGAGCTCATGAATGAGCTAATAGTTCCCTACAGTAAATAAAATGTTATCTTTGGGAGATTTTGTTAATCTACTCCTGGACTCTACCTTGGGAACAGAGGGAAAACTCCTAGAGAGAGGACAGATAAATATTTAAACAAAATATTTACATGGAAAATGGCCAGTTTCCTTTACTGGAGTAGCAATCTGTAAAAAATAAGTACTGTCATTTAGAGTAGCGCATTTTACCACCAATTCAAATAGTGGTGAAACATCTCACATTAGGTACCAGATGGAGATTGGGTTAGATGCCCTTTACGGCAACGTGAATCCTTTCTTGGCTTAATTCTTAAGGAAGTTACGTATTGTCTACACTCGGGTTAAACTAACTTCTATTGTGGACTACTTTCAATTTACATATTACTGTTCATGCATCAGAAGCCAGTTTCCTTTAACAGTATATTAAAAGGTATATTTTGGGGTGCTAATGATCACTTCAACTTAAATAATGGTATTGGTAGGGATCAAATTGCACTATTACTCTTGTTAATACCACACTGGCACACACACTGCATATATATATATATATATGTATACCATCCTAAGATAAAACTCTTCTCAGAATTTCATTACTTTTTATTATACACCAACTAGTTTATATTTTAGGTTTTTTTTTTTTACAAAGAAAATGCTAAGAAAATTAAAATCACATGTATGGTTTTAAAATCATAATTCCAGATTTCTTTACATATAAGATGGAATGGTCCAGCAGCTATGTCCACTGTCACAGGCTTTAGTTCCATTCAATGATATGGCACATCCTGCAAAATTAACTAGTCACACACACACACACAAAAAAAAAGTCTCAAATACAGCAGAAATGTACACACGATAAAGGTAATTTACAATGACAAATAAGGAATGTAATTTAGCTTGGCTGTGCTTCAGAAATTTCGGGTCAATAGCCTTAAGTCAAGGCACAGAGCAGGAAGAGGCGAGCACAGCTATCTCTAGGAGTAGGCAAGGTATGTACAATCACTGATGAGGTATGCATGCACGCAAAGAAGTTAAAACTGTTCAATCTCGCTACGAAAATTGAACTGAGTTAACAGGAGTGGCTTCCCCCTACTATCCACTTCTGGATGGAGTCCACAATCTTAACTTCATCATAAAGAAAATGACTGGCAAGGACCTCCAAAAGTAAATCACTATTTGGGTAAATGGAACAAAATGCTTCAATAATCCCAATTCTTGGTTGTGCCTCTTGGACTAGAAGCATTTTGCAGACAAAGGAGTGTTTCACAAAATTGAAATGCCATTCAGGTGAGGGACAAGACATTTTCCACAGACACTCAAAAATTCAAACTTTCAGACTGCCCTTACAGCTGAACCACTGTATGTTACAGTAGTGAGAGTTCTGGGGATCCTTTAGCAGCAAATATCACTTTAAAGGGCACGGGGTCTCTTCGGGTTAATTTGCTTGCTGGCTTGTTCTTCTTCTTGTAGAGCTGCACGAAAAGATTTCACTTTATCTTGGAAAAATAAAAGAATAAAGGAATAAATATTAAACACAAAATAGTACATAACTAGGTCTTATCAAGGTAGCTTTCTTAGTTGATAGGAATTCAGTATTTTCCCTGTTCTATATTGTCTAGAACCTTAAAACTAAATACAATGTTCAATTATAATAGCAGGAGTTTAATTAGATTTCTAAATGCCAATTTTCTGCAGCACTGCTGCCTTTATTGGATAATTTCAAATGACCAACTTTATGAAGGAAGGGCCTGCATTAAAAAATTAAGCAACCTATTTGCTGTTAAAAACTAGGAATTTCAATGTGGTTTCATGTTGAATTGTTGTACATACATGCCAAAAGCCCACCCATACATAAGCAGAAACCAAATTAGTACATATAAGGTGTGTATGTATTTGAAGCTAACCAAATAAGCTAATTAAAAAGCCAAAAAGACATTGTATTATAAGCAAGCCACATGCTTTCTTCCTTTTATAAATAAGGTGAAAAGGCTCTAGTCATCCAGATAGCACTGCCAAATTAAGGATCTGAACAGGCATATAAAAGTTGCAAGTTTGTTTAAACATGTCCTTTTTAATAATGAAATGTCTTTGTTATCTCAAAAGATGGAAAAAAGATAACTAGAGATAATAACTTGAAGATGTTAAACTTAATTTTCGCTTCAGATGTCCTCTTGCAGTATGAAACCTCACCACCACTAGTATACATCTCAATAACAAGCAGATTTCAAACTAAATACTAAAATGAAGAGAATTACCCCGCAGCTCAGTTAAAATGTCTATTTTTTGCTCAAGAATAGCTTCAAGTTGTGTGGCATATGAATCGACATCATAGTCTACTTCTTCAGTCATCTCTAGGAGAGCCTTTTCATCTTCTAACCATCGAATAGATTCCTAAAAAGAACAAAAATTCATTAACCCAGTAATCCTCTTTGTAAAACAGCAATTTACACATTCTGCTAAACAAAATCAAATATACTTATGACATTCTCTAAAACATAAGTAGATATAAAAATCTACTCACATAGTAAAATTAACTTTCCTCAAATGTAAACACATGTATGATGGGCCAAGTAAGATAACTCATTGCTTTTTTTTTTTTTTTTTGGTGGTACTGGGAATGGAACCCAGGGGCTTTTCTACCTCCGGGCTATCCTACCAGACCTATTTTATACTTTATTTAGAAACAGGGTCTCACTAAGTTGCTGAGAGCCTCACTAAGTAGCTGAGCCTAGCTTTGAACCTGTGTAATCCTCCTGTCTCAGCCTCCCAAGCGCTAGGATTACAAGCATGCTCCACCACACCTGGCAACTCATTGCTTTTAATTTACCTTGGGTAGAGATTTGGGGGGAGGGAATGAATCAAAAACATCAGTGAACAGAATAAGTCCTAACATCTCAACAGTTATCCCTAAAACAAAGGAGCAATGGGCATAATAAAACTGAGAAATGTAATGGGGGCTATGGTAGCCTATGACTTTTAAGTAATCTGTAATAAAACACTTTTGGCCTGCTATGGTTTGTCTCTGAAACACATGTTGGAGTTTAATCCCCCATTGCAAGGTTGAATATCCAGAGGTAAAAACTTAATCCAACCATGGTGTTTAGATAGGGTCTTTGAGAGGTGTAAAGCCTCCATAGTTGAGTACTAGTGGCTTTCTAAGACAAAGACCAGATCATACAAGAGCATTGCGTACAGGTCCTCTCTAACTATGTGAAGCACTGCACCGCTTCAGGTCTCTGCCAGCAAGGTGGCCATAACCAGATGTGGCCCCTCAACCTCGAGACCATGTGAGCCCAAATAAACCTATTTTCTGTATCACCTACCCAGTCTGGTGCTGTGTTATTAGCAACAGAAATGGATATAACCCTAAATATTAAACATTAAATTTTCAAAATCATTGTTAACTATAAATAACCAATAAATAGCCAATTTTAGAAAAGCCAAGCCACTCAATAGTAGCTACTTCAAATTTATAAATGTTTCAAGGAATCCCATCATTCTTGATTCATTTTAGATATGTGAAAGATGTAGCAATATCATAAATCATCCAGATTATCAATGAGGCCAGATGATTCAGAATTTATTCAAGTGCTTTTTTTGTACATAATAGCCTGGTGTGATAGTACACATCTGTAATCCCAGTACAACCTTCAGACCAAGTACAGCCTTCAGAAATTATGTCCAAATGATGTCTTTGCTTCATCATAATATCACCTCTAGGATATTTTCCTGATGAAAACAAAGGGAACTGAGCCTCATGTGTGTACCTATAGTCCCAGCTACTCAGGAGGGGAGGCCAGATTGCTTGAACCCAAGAGTTTAAAGAGAGCCTGGGAAGCAAGACCTTGTCCACCCCCCAAAAGAGGAACAGGAACAAGAAAAAAAGGGGGTGGGGGAAGGATCATACAGTAAATAAGTCCAAGTAATAATTCCCCATCTCCTGAAGTACACTTCCTTTTCTGTAAAGACTGATACTTCAACTGCTCCATAACTATTTTATTTATTTATACCACTATACTCAATTTCCATAACCCCTTGAAGACTTTTTCTTACTGTTAAAAAAAGGGACAAGAAAGGTTTTTAAATAAAGTAGATCTTTTCACCATGGTGCAGAGAAATGTTTAGTCACTGTTCATTCTGTTTAAAAAAATAAGGCTGGAGAAAAAACTTCCATGTCATATGCCCTTATAAGTACCTTTTTTGATGGTACTGGAGACTGAACTCAGGGGTGTTCTACCTTAGAGCTATACTCCCAGGAAAATTTTATTTTTTTAATTTGGAAATAGGGTCTTGCTAAGTTGCTGGGGCTGGCATTAAACCTGCGATCCTCCTGTCTCAGCCACTTGTGTATTGGGATTACAAGCATATGCCACCATTCCTGGCCCAAAGAAGTACTCTTTTGTGATATAGGGGATGGAACCCAGGGGCATTCTACCTCTGAGCAATAACCCCAGCCCTATTTTTTATTCCTTATATGGAAACAGGGTCTCAATGAGTTGCAAAGGGCCTTACTAAGTGCTGAGGCTGGCTTCAAACCTGCATGATCCTCCTGTCTTGGCCTCCCAAACACTGGGATTACAAGTGTGCGCCACCACGCCTGGCTCTAAAGAAGTACTTTTGTTGAAATTTTTGGTTAATAATCTCAAACATTTTGATGAGAAGTGTTTTCTTACTTTACCTGGAACACTGCCCTGTGATCTTCTACAACCTGTTCTTCCATTTCAACCATTTGTGAGACAGCTTCGTGAAAAGTAAACAACTGTGGAGAAACCTCTTCTTCCTTAAAATAAAGAGTTTAAAATTATGACATAAAACTTGTATTTTTAAATGTTAGAAAAGTAGTGGTTTTGTTTAGATTTTCAGTGCTGGGGATCAAACCCAGGGCCTCACATGCTAAGTATCCACTCTACTACCTAGTCACATCCCCAGATCCTGAAAGTAGTTTTTCAATGTTATTTATAAAATATCATTTAGAATTTAAGGAAGCTTAGATGGTATGTATATACATACATAAAAGAAAAAGTCAGAATTCTACTCGTGGGTCAAAATAATTAATGTAACTCTCAGTTAAACGACCCAAACTTTATCATATGAGAATAATGTTCACTTAGCCTAGGCTTCACTGTAGAATTGCTCTAAAAAGAAATCTGCTTGGGAGGCTGAGACAGGAGGATCGCAGGTTCACAGCCAGCCCCAACAACTCAGTGAGGTCCTCAGCAACTTAGACCCTGTTTCAAAATAAAATAAAATAGAAATAGGACTGGGGGTGTAGCTCACAAGCAGAATTTATTCCCATTACATAAAAAAGAAAAGGGCAATCTCTTTTGGAATATTAACTTTTACTGCAGGTTATAAATACTTTTAAAATATTTCTTGGGACCCAGTAAGACACTGGGTTCTGGGCGGGGGTCGCGGGCTGGGCACGCCAGATGGGGCCCGGGTCGCGGGACTCTGGGCCCCGGCCGAACTGCGCGTAGCACGCCAGACCCCTGGAGAAACCGGACCCAGTAAGACGCTGGGTTCTGGGCAGGGGTCGCGGGCTGGGCACGCCAGATGGGGCCCGGGTCGCGTGACTCTGGGCCCCGGCCGAACTGCGCGTAGCACGCCAGACCCCTGGAGAAACCGGACCCAGTAAGACGCTGGGTTCTGGGCGGGGGTCGCGGGCTGGGCACGCCAGATGGGGCCCGGGTCGCGGGACTCTGGGCCCCAGGCCGAACTGCGAGTAGCATGCCAGACCCCTGGAGAAACCAGGCCCAGTAAAGAAGCTGGGTTCTGGGCGGGGGTCGAGCACAGGGCACACCAGCTGGGGCCCGGATCGCGGGACTCTGGGTCCCGGCCGAACTGCGAGTAGCACGCCAGACCCCTGGAGAAACCGGGCCCAGAACAGAAAAAGATAAAGAAAAATATCGGAGAGGTGGTAAGAAAGCCGTTATGGATGCCAGGACACTGGAATGCAGACAAAACTTATCTAAATGCACTGGAACTTATGGAAAAATTCGCCGTGAAAGAGGACTGCTATTTCTCTATATTGTTAAGAATCTCAGACATCACATATAAGGAGAGAGTTAGCAGAGACCAAGGAGAAATGCGGTGTTGAAAGAGTTCTTCGCGATGGTGGTGGAGACTTGTATTCAGGAGAAGCAGAAACCGGATCTTACCAACTCTATTTTTTTTGGAGAAATTACACCAAATGTCGAATGCTACCATCACGCATGCTTAGGAACACTGGACAACATTCAGAGTGGAAAAAGAGCCTGGGAAGGATTTGAAACGGTGGAGGCAGTGGCAATGCCAGTGGCCAATATTCGGGGGAGGCAGAGATCTGATACATTACAACTGGAACCTTTCAAATAATAACCACAGAGACAGTGATCGGAACCTGCTGAGGGGTTAGGCGGGCACCGGGGCCAGTGGCCGACATCGGAGCTTGCTGTGAGGCAAGGCCACTACTGAGGCCTCCGTGGCCCGGATTGGAACCTGCAGAGGGGTTAGACGGATGCTGGGGCCAGCGAGGCCGGCATTGGAGCCTGCCATGATGCAAGGCTTGTGCTAGGGCCTCCGAGGTCGGGTCCGGAACTTGCTGAGGGGTTAGGCTGGTGCTGGGGTCAGCGAGGCCGGCATTGGAGCCTGCCGTGAGGCAAGGCCAGTGTTGGGGCCCCCGAGGACGGGACCGGAGCCTGCTGAGGGGTTAGGCCGGTGCTGGGGCCAGCGAGGCTGGCATCAGAGCCTGCCATGAGGCAAGGCCGGTACTTGGGCCTCCGAGGCCAGGATAAGAGCCTGCCGAGGGGTTAGGCCGGTGCTGGGGCCAGCAAGGCCGGCATCGGAGCCTGCCTTGAGGCAAGGCCGGTACTGGGGCCTCCGAGGCCAGGATAAGAACCTGTTGAGGGGTTAGGCCGGTGCTGGGGCCAGCGAGGCCGGCATCGGAGCCTGCCTTGAGGCATGACCAGTGCTGGGGCCTCCGAGGCCGGGATCGGAGCCTGCCGAGGGGTTAGGCCGGTGCTGGGGCCAGCGAGGCCGGCATCGGAGCCTGCCGTGAGGCAAGGCCGGTACTGGGGCCTCCGAGTCCAGGACAAGAGCCTGCCGAGGGGTTAGGCCGGTGCTGGGGCCAGCGAGGCCGGCATTGGAGCCTGCCGTGAGGCAAGGCCGCTACTGGGGCCTCGAGGCCAGGATAAGAGCCTGCTGAGGGGTTAGGCCAGTGCTGGGGCCAGCGAGGCCGGCATCGGAGCCTGCCTTGATGCATGACCAGTGCTGGGGCCTCCAAATCCAGGATCGGAGCCTGCCAAGGGGTTAGGCCGGTGCTGGGGCCAGCGAGGCCGGCATCGGAGCCTGCCTTGATGCATGACCAGTGCTGGGGCCTCCAAATCCAGGATTGGAGCCTGCCAAGGGGTTAGGCCGGTGCTGGGGCCAGCGAGGCCGGCATCGGAGCCTGCCTTGAGGCAAGGCCGGTACTGGGGCCTCTGAGGCCGGGATCGGAGCCTGCCTTGAGGCAAGGCCGGTACTGGGGCCTCGAGGCCAGGATAAGAGCCTGCCGAGGGGTTAGGCCGGTGCTGGGGCCAACGAGGCCGGCAGCAGAGCCTGCCGTGAGGCATGACCAGTGCTGGGGCCTCCGAGGCCGGGATCGGAGCCTGCCGAGGGGTTAGGCTGGTGCTGGGGCCAGCGAGGCCGGCATCGGAGCCTGCCATGAGGCAAGGCCGGTGCTGGGGCCTCCGAGGCCAGGATAAGAGCCTGCCGAGGGATTAGGCCGGTGCTGGAGCCAGCGAGGCCGGCATCGGAGCCTGCCTTGAGGCATGACCAGTGCTGGGGCCTCCGAGGCCGGCATCGGAGCCTGCCGTGAGGCAAGGCCGGTACTGGGGCCTCCGAGGCCAGGATAAGAGCCTGCCGAGGGGTTAGGCCGGTGCTGGGGCCAACGAGGCCGGCATCGGAGCCTGCCGTGAGGCATGACCAGTGCTGGGGCCTCCAAGGCCGGGATCGGAGCATGCCGAGGGGTTAGGCCGGTGCTGGGGCCAGCGAGGCCGGCATCGGAGCCTGCCGTGAGGCAAGGCCGGTACTGGGGCCTCCGAGGCCAGGATAAGAGCCTGCCGAGGGGTTAGGCCGGTGCTGGGGCCAGCGAGGCCGGCATCGGAGCCTGCCTTGAGGCAAGGCCGGTACTGGGGACTCGAGGCCAGGATAAGAGCCTGCCGAGGGGTTAGGCCGGTGCTGGGGCCAGCGAGGCCGGCATCGGAGCCTGCCGTGAGGCAAGGCCGGTACTGGGGCCTCCGAGGCCAGATTAAGAGCCTGCCGAGGGGTTAGGCCGGTGCTGGGGCCAGCGAGGCCGGCATCGGAGCCTGCCTTGAGGCATGACCAGTGCTGGGGCCTCCGAGGCCGGGATCGGAGCCTGCCGAGGGGTTAGGCCGGTGCTGGGGCCAGCGAGGCCGGCATCGGAGCCTGCCTTGAGGCAAGGCCTGTACTGGGGCCTCTGAGGCCAGGATAAGAGCCTGTCAAGGGGTTAGGCCGGTGCTGGGGCCAGTGAGGCCGGCATCGGAGCTTGCCGTGAGGCATTACCAGTGTTGGGGCCTCCGAGGCCGGGATTGGAATCCTGCCAAGGTGTTAGACCGGTGCAGGGGCCAATGGCCAGCATCGGAGCCTGCCTTAAGGCAAGTTCACTCCTGCGGCCTCCAAGGTCGGGACCAAAGCCAGCTTAGGGGCTTGACCGGTTCAGGGGCCAGCGAGACCAGAACTGGGTCCTCCCATGAGGCAAGGCCGCTGCTTGAGCCAGCGAGGTCTGGATCAGTCCACTGAGTAGCCAGGCCACTACTGGGACCATCAAGAGTGGGATTGGTACTTGCAACGCAGCATGCACAGAGAAATATCGCAGAAAATATAAATCAGACGCTTCTCTTAATCAGCAATAACTAGGAGGAAAAGGGCAACAGGAAGAGGTTGAGCTATAGAAAGGGCCCTATAGTGAAGCAACTAATGCGACCAATCAGAGGGTATGTAATACTGGAGGACGGAGCCTCTTTAAAACGCAGGAGGTACATAAACAAATGTATCAAAGTAAATCACCAAAGAAGTGTGGGATGGAGGGAGGGGGAGGGAATGGGACGGGGGCTGGAGGAGGGCTAATTGGATGATGTGTGCTTGTATATCCTCTCAAGGCTTGTACTCCAATGTGATTGATATATGACTACAATGCACCAATTTAAAAAATAAATTAATTTAAAAAAATATTTCTTTAGTATTGTTTCTTCTAACAATTCATAATCAGTCCCTGACTTGGCTTATGATTTTTAATATATATATATATAAAATTTGGAAACAGGGTCTAAGTTTCTGAGAGCCTCTCTAAGTAGCTGAGGCTGGCTTCAAACCTGTGCGATCCTCCTGTCTCAGCCTCCCAAGCGTGGGGATTACAAGCATTTGCTATAGCACCCGGCATGATTTTACTTTTAAGTAGCATTAAAGTCACTATGTATTCAGAAATCATAACTCAAATTTTGAGTTTTCATCTTTTCTTAGGCTAGAAATATGTGATAATCTCTTGTGGTGGACAGTAGCAATATGCCATAGCTCCAAGTCAGCCATCAACTGTGAGAGTAAACAACTGATATCCTACATGGCTCTACTGTGTTGCTAAGCTATCATATGCTCAGTGGGTCAGGTGCAATACATGTATTTTCCACTTAAGGTATTTCCAACTTACGATGGGTTTATTAGGACATAGCCCATTGTTAAGGTGAGAAGTATCTGCACATATCTTAAGTTTCATTCCTTAACAGAAAAGAGATGAGCTGGGCATGGTGGCACATCTTATAGCCCAAGTCCTATTCAGGAGGTTGAAACCAGAGAACTGCTAGTTCAAAACAGTTTGGGCAACTTTTAAGATCTTGATTCAAAAAAAGAAAAAGGTTAGGGATATGGCTCAGTGACAGAGTGCTTGCCTACCACACACAAGGCCCTGAGTAATGCAAAGATGGTGTCTTTCATGATGGTGACTATCCAACTAGCATTCTGAAGGAATCAAGTCTTACTAAACCTTAATTTCATAATTACACTGTAAAATTTGCTTATTGCCCCCCCCCAAAGGCATTCTACTTTTGAGCTACACCCCTCACCCTATTTTTGTTTTTTATTTTGAAAAAGAGCCTCAATAAGTTTTGGAGGGCCTCACAAATTGCTGAGGCTGGCTGCGAACCTGCAATCCTCCTGTCTTGGCCTCCCAAGTACTGGGATTACAAGCATGTACCACCAATGCCTGGCTTGCTTATTATTTCTTTTCTTTCTTCTTTTTTTGGGGGTGGTGGTACTAGGGGTGGAACCCAGGGGGCTTTCTACCTCTGGGCTATACTCCCAGACCTATTTTTATATTTTTATTTGGAAACAAGGTCTCTTAAGCCAGCAAGACTGGCTTCAAACCTGCATAATCCTGTCTCCGCCTCCCAAGTGCGGGGATTACAAGTGTGGCCACCACGCCCAGCTTGTTTCTTTAAAAAAAAAAAAAAACAAAAAAAAAACCCCTTTTTTTTTTCTTTGAAAGAGATGGGGTCTTACAATGTTGCTCAGGCTGACCTCAAGTTCTGGATTCAAATGGTCCTCCTGCCTCATCCTCCTGAGTAGCTGGGCCTATAGTAACCTACTGGGTTGTACAGAAACTCAAATTGACAGTACACAATTTTATTTCATCAACAATATAAACATATTAAAACATATATACATATATAACATACGCATATTTTGGCCTTACATCATGTCAAAATTTATTTGGTTTAGCAGGGCGTGGTGGCGCACGCTTGTAATCCCAGCATTTGGGAGGCTGAGACAGGAGGATCGCGGTTTGCAGCCAGCCTCAGCTACAACCTAGTGAGGCCCTTTGCAACTCAGTGAGACCCTGTTTCAAAAGAAAGAATAAAAAATAGGGCTGGGGGGATAGCTCAGAGGTAGAATGCCCCTGGGTTCCATCCCCAGTACTGAAAAAAAAAAGAAAAAAAAAATCCTTTGGTTTAGTTTTTGGTGGTTCCTTCCCAGTGTCTAATGGCTTATTTTACTTTCTTGAAATATGGCTTTAGAAATAAAGAAAACCATTCAGAAGTCTACTTAAAACTCTGCATATTGTAAAATGCAAGGAGAAAAAAGTATCACTTCTAAATAAAATACACAATTCTAAATATACATACAAAATTTGATTAAATCAATTGCTTTAAGTAGATATTTGATGACTATATTTACTAACACTTTCTCATACACATATTCTCTCTTTCTGATAAAAACACAATTAACATACCGTGCTCTCCCCCACCCCCATTACTTCCCCTTCAAACTCAGAATATACTCTTTCATTTGCTTCTAGATACTATGAAAATTCCTATTATTCTACATAATACACTCCAAACACTTTTGTCAATATAAATTTCTTCTACTTCTAGTATTCTAATATACTTGATTATTAGTTATTAGTTTTATATCTAGTGTATGTTTTAGATGCCATTCCATTTTAACCCATCTTGTTAAGAGTCAATATTTCAAGAATACATACATATAGGTACATAGGCCCTAGTAATACTAACTAAAAAATGAATCCTAAACCATTACAAGGAAAACCCCCTGGGGGGTGGTAAAGGTCAAAGAAATGTACCCTCTGAAACATGGAGGCTATAAAAACTCATGTCATACTGAAAACCACTAGATTAGTTTTGGTCATCTAACCAACCTATCCAAATTAAGGTCCAATAATTGCAAGAATAAAATGCAAAGAGATGCTGGGCGTGGTGGCACACACTTGTAACCCCAGCATTCGGGAGGATGAGACAGAAGGATTGCGGTTTGTAGAGGGCCTCAGCTACTGAGTGAGGCCCTTTGCAACTCAGTGAGACCCTGTTTTAAAATAAAGAATAAAAAACAGGGCTGGGGGTGTAGCTCGGAGGTGGAATGCCCCTGGGTTCCATCTCTAGTACTACAAAAAATAAAATATGCTATAGGAATGCTTATTTTTCTTTAGCTTTCCATGTCTTTGAGAGTTAACCTATCTAGGTACAATGCAGTGATTACATTTGAGTATCCTAAGAATTACTATAAAGTATTTTTAAGAACTTCTGAAAACAACAGGGTGGACCGAGGCCAGAATTTCATTTTTAGTTCTCTTGTTTTCCATAGTCCACAGTTTAGAACTCTCACTTTAAATGAAGTTTTTTCAACTTTGTAACTACTGGCATTTTTGAGGGGTAGCGTGGAGGATGTTGTCCTGTACACTGCATGATGTTTAACTGCATCATTGGCTTCTACCCATTAGAGGCCACAATGTCTCCATACATTTTTTTCTTGGGGAAGCAAATTACCTCTGGTTGAGAAAAGCTGCTTTCAGCTCTGCTTTAGTAATACTACACAGAACATGGTAACAAAAAAGCAGCATGCCTATCTGTTACTCTAGAATACTTTGACTTAAATTAGAACATCACCACTAGTTATGTTGCTTTCAAAGAATGTTATATTGCAGGTTAAATAAACTTAATATAAACTTGGGTCTGGTATAAGAGAGATTTAGCTTTCAGTCCTGGCTCCAGCTTATATACTCTTGGGTAAATATAATCTTGGTTACTATTATAATCTTGGTCAATTATTTAAACCTTTCAGAAAATTAAGTATAGCCGGGCATGGTGGTGAACACTTGTAATCCTCGCGTTTGGGAGGCGGAGACAGGAGGATCATGCAGGTTTGAAGCCAGCCTCAGCTGACTTAAGAGACCCTGTTTCCAAATAAAATATAAAATAGGTCTGGGAGTGTAGCCCCGAGGTAGAAGGCCCCTGGGTTCCAAAATGCTTGGCAAATGTATAGCATATAGTAAGGAACTAACAATATTAGAAAATGCCATGATAGAAACTATACTACAAAACCATTGTAATAAAAACAGCATGGTACTGTCACAAAAACATATACATAGACCAATGGAACCCAGGGGTTTTTGTACCTTCAGGCTACACCCCAGCCCTATTTTATATTTTATTTGGAAACAGGGTCTCACCAAGTTGCTGAGAGCTTCACTAAGTAGCTGAGGCTGACTTTGAACCTGTGTGATCCTCCTGTCTCAGCCTCCCAAGCACAGTGATTACAAGCGTGCGCCACCACGCCCAACTATTCTTTATTTTGAAACAGGGTCTCACCAAGTTGTAGAGGGCCTCACAAGTTGCTGAGGCTGGCCATGAACTTGAGATCCTCCTGTCTCAACCTCTCAAGTACTGGAATTACAAGTGTGCACCATGACTCCCAGCTTGTTGGTGTTTTAATAAGGTTAAATACATGATTTTTAATACAGCTCATGCATATATATACATATACACACACACACACATATGTACAGACATATATACTTCTAAATGTTCATATATATGTTCATATATATATGAAATGTTCATATATATATGAACATTTAGAAATATATATTTATTTATTTACATATTAAAAAAATATATATATATTTTTTGGTGGCACTGGGGACTGAACCCAGGGGCTTTCTACCTTTGAGCTATACCCTCATCCCTATTGGGCCTTAAACCTGCAATTTTCCTGTCTCCCAAGTAGTGGGGATTATAAGAATGCACCATCATGCCCAACTATGTATGTGTATTTCTTAAACTTGCTTTCTCCCTGTTATAGTTTTAAAATTTTTTCTACTGATATAAAATCTGAAAAGAATATTTTAGATAAGGTAAGTAAACCAGATTAATAGTTGTTTTGGTGTTTTGGAATTGTGAGCCATGAAGTCTCTGACCTTGAGGCCCCATAAATAAATAGGTATAGCTGTGTTCCAATAAAACTACTTGCAAAAAAAAAAAAAAAAAAGATGATTGGTCCACAGTTAGAGTTTGTTGACCTCAGACTTATTTATTTTTATTTTATATTTTCTAGTTTTGGCACTGGAGAGTAGATCCAGGGGCATTCTACCTCTGAACTAATCCTCCAGCCCTTTTAAATTTTATTTTTTATTAAAACAGGGTTTCTCTAAGTTACCTGTGCACTGTCCTCAAACCTGCAATCCTCCTGTCTCAGATTCCCAAATACTGGAAGATTATAGGCATGTGCAACTATACCTGGCTCTGACTCCTGATTTAAAATGACAGTTTTCAATTAAGTTCTGCTATTAATGAAGTGAGATTAGATTAATTACAATTATATTATGCCACTCACATTTTGTTCACAAAGAAGTTTTAGATCATCTCTCTGAGGAGAACTTCCCACACCCCATTGTGTCTCTAAGTCATCAATCTGGTTTGGTGGATGGTGCATTATTGGACGGACATCACCAGCTGCTGTTGGATCTACAGTCAGTTCTTTCACCCTGTAAATACATAAGAGGTATATAAAATTAACAAAGACTCACATGCAGGAATAAGAAAATACAAGTCTATTAAATCTAAAAGAATTCAATTAATATACTAAAATTGATGATGTCACTTTTGAGTCAAATTTATCTGGAATCTGTGGAAATAAGTGGGTGTCTGGTTGTTTAATTCTAGATTAGTTAAGCAACTTTATAGCTACTTTAAGTATAATTACTGTGCCTAATAAGTAAGAATTAGCAAAGTACGTAGATTTAGTACTTCAAAGACCTACTATTGCAATTACATTATATGAAAAGAAAAATGTTTAAATACACAAGAGTCACTGCTGAAATCAAATAATTTGATACACTTTGCAGATTTCTAGTAGTTGAAATACTCAAGATAAATATGAAATGGTTTTATTTCTAATGTATAAAGGTTATAAAATTTCTGTCATTTTAAAAATTACTTGTCAGACTTAAATTTACATTTGGAGATGGCTATACTTTTAATTCAAGAGGATCTTTGTTATTTCCTTGCAGACAAGGAAATTTAGAAGATCATACAAAATAAAGGTAAGCTCTTCATTTTAAGCAAGATAATTTATCTTTTAATGGTAAATATGCAAAAGTGACATCATCCTTAAAAAAAAAATGAAGGGACATAGGAAGCTGGAATTCTAAACCAACATTTTAAGCAAATAAATAAAAGATAAAAAATTCCAATCATGCAGCACAATCACCACCTGCCAAATGAAATGAAAATGCAAAACAAAATGGCCCAAAACAAAAGAAATGTTTATGTACAGCAAAATTCAAAGAAAACTATTAAAATAAATATCTTATGTATAGAATAAAGTAGACCTGGTAATCGAAGGAGAAAAGTCGTCATACTCATAAGAAGGAGAGAGATCAGGGCGACTGCCACTACCCTGCGAGAAGGGAATGTCTGATGGACTAATTCCAAACTCCTTTACTCTGCAGCACCAAAACAGCAACAAATTAAAAGAAAATGCTCTTATAAAGACAGCAGTGCACATTTCAAGTTTTCATTTGCTATTCAGTTTTGTTTAGAAAAAGGTATCAAAATTATTGCAACAATGTATTTTGAATATTATTTTACTAACAATTAATTTTAAGAGTTTTTTAATTCTCTTAGTTCTACAGATATTTTCCCTTTTACTCATTATACTTCCTAGAATTAACATAGACCACTCAATTTTCTCTTGTGGTAACATGAATATTTTTTTTATTAGGATTGGTGAATCTCTAGCATTTTTTTTTTTTTTTTTTTGGTGGTACTAGGGTTCCTGGAAACCCTTTTACCTCCGGGCTACGCTCCCAGACCTATTTTATAATTTTATTTGGAAACAGGGTCTCTTAAGCCAAGCGTGGCTGACTTCAAACCTGTGTGATCCTCCTGTCTCCGCCTCCCAAGCTTAGGGATTACAAGAGTGCACCACCATGCCCAGCCTCTAACACTTTTCTAAATCTCCTCAAACAGGACACAAAGAGAATAAAGACCCAGTGCCTTAAGGCATCCATTGTTTGTAATGAATTAACTTCTGCTTATGCATCTAGAATGGTGTGAGCTATGAAGTATTTTTCATATGACTGAGAAAACAGTTGCTTTTTTTTTTATGGTTGGTGATTTAGTTGAAGAACCCTAATTCAGAACAGCCTACACCAGTGGAATTAAAATAACTTTTGCTAATGTTTATAATAGTTATATTTAACCACATTATGACTTTTGTTGTCCTATTTGATTCCCTATTTCCCTTTTGGGTTTAACCTCATTTCAAAGCAATAGACAGTGATTACTAAGTACTCCTATATGCCAGGTATTAGAATTAGTAAGCTTTAGGAATTATATAAGTCCTATTTTATAGATGAAAAAAGTGACAAAGTATCTTACCCAAGGTCATTCAACAGGTCTGTGTGAAATAACTGAAGTTCAAACCTAGTCCTGAATATAAGCTCAATGCTATTCAAGCATTTCAGTGTACTAACAAAATTGTTTTCTCATTTTTCTTAGGTTGAATTAAATATCTTTCTTAGTAAAAGAAAAAAAACCTTAAAATATCAATAACTACAATACTAATATATGCAAACACTACTTAAAATCTCTTAAAATATATTGTACTTAAAAATCTCTCTCTTTTTTTAAATCTGGCATGGTGTCATGTACCTGTAATCTCAGTACTTGGGATGCTGAGACAGGAGGATAGCAGGTTTGTAGCCAGCCTTAGCAATTTAGCAAGGCCCTCTGAAATTTAGTGACACCCTGTTTTAAAATTAAAAAATATATAAATATATATAATAAAATAGGAAAGCTATTTTAGCTCAGGGATAGAATGCCTTTGGGTTGTCTCAAGTACCAAAGGTTCAATACTAGATTCATTTGTTCTTTAAACTTTTTTTGTGGTATTCTGGTTTGAACCCAGGGGTGTTCTTTCCCTGAGCTCTACCCCTGCCCCATTTTGTTTTGAAACATGGCCTCACTAAACAGTTGCAGAGGGGCCTGCCCTTTATCCTTTAGAATACTCACTTGGAAAGTTTACCTACCCCACATGTTTGCTGACAAATCTGATTTCTAATACTAACTGAACTCTTTTTTTCTACTGATCATCTCAAGAATTTCCAATTTAGACACACCATTAATTTCACCCACAATTTCTTCTACCCAAGATCCATCCCCTCCAACCTCTTCCATTAACCAAAGATTGTATACTCTGCTTCAGAACAGAGGCTGTTTCCTATACATTCTGTTCTTCCTTTGTCCTTGATACAGGCACTCCTTTTACTCTCAAGATTTTCTCTTTAAAATATCTCAACTGTGTCAAGTGATTACAACTGGATTTTCAAACATCGTCATCAATTACCACCAATGTGTGCTGTTACAAATTGTCCCTCTACTCTCACAAAACACTTCCAAAGTATTTCATACTAACTAAAATAAAGATTGAAGTCAGGAGTGGTAGTGCATGCTTATAATCCCTGCACTTGGGAGGCTGAGACAGGAGGATCGCACAGGTTCGAAGCCAGCCTCAGCTAGCTAAAGAGACCCTGTTTCCAAATAAAATATAAAATAGGTCTAGGAGTATAGCCCGGAGGTAGAACACTCCTGGGTTCCATCCCCAGTACCACCAAAATAAATAAACTGAAAAAATGAACACAATTTCCACAACTTTTTTTTTTTTGGAGCTGGGGATTGAGCCCCCAGGGACAATTTTCCTCCAAGCTATACATCCACCCCCATATTATTTGGAAACAAGGTCTCAAAGAGTTGCTAAGGCTGGCTTGAACCTGTGATTGCCTCCCAATATTGGGATTACAGGCATGTACCAACCACCCCTGGCTCAACTAACTGAACTTTAAAGCCAGACTGCTCACTAAAGAAGCAACCAGAAAAATAACTAATGCACTTAATATACTCTAGGGACTAAATAGACATGATCATTAATCTCTCTAAGGACAAGGAAACCAAGGCACAAAGAAGCTTTGCTGCCATTAGGTAGAAATGGGAGTATTAAACTCTTAAGAACAACAATATATAAAAGATAAAAATTTTCCTAAAAATATAGAAATTTTAATACAACACCTCAAAATATTGATTCAAACAATCAATATTAAGGAGGAATAAATTCTCCTTCACTAATGAAAGAAGAGGAGTTACTGACCAAATGTTATAAAATACTGGGAAGAGCCATTGAGGGAGAGTGAAAATCTTTACTTCTAGGATTTGGAAATAAAAGTGAGACAGAAACCCGGGTGTGGTTGCACATGCTTGTAATCCCAGCATTTGGGAGGCTGAGACCAGCGGATCTCAGTTTGCGGACAGCCTCAGCTACTTAGTGAGGCCCCTTCGTAACTTAGTGAGACCCTGTTTCAAAATAAAGAATAAAAGTGAGACAGAATATTTATCTCAGATGGTTAGTTATTTTGCGAAGAGTTAACATTATACAATAAAACAACTTATTTGGATCTAAATGAAGTGAAGAAAAAGCCTACCCTTAATCTCAAAATCTAAAATCCCAATTGCTCTAAAACCTAAAAGTTTTTGTGGGCCAACATAACAAGTATCAAATTCTACACCTGGCCTCATGGGATGAGTCTGACCACAGCTGCACTAGAATAGTGTATATAAAGTTACCTTCAGGCTATGTGTATACGGTGTTTCATAAATGAATTTTATGGTAAGACTTGGATCTCATCCCTAAGACACCTTATTGTATATGTTCAAATATCCTAAAATTTAAAAAATACAAAAATCTAAAACACTTCTGATCATAAGCATTTTTTTTTTTTTTATCAATACTGGGGATGGAACCTAGGGCATTCTGCTACTGAGCCCCCAGACCTATTTTTTATTCTTTATTTTGAAACAAGGTCTCATTAAGTTGCACAAGGCCTCACTAAGTAGCTAAGATTGGCCCCAAACCTGCAATTCTTTTGTCTCAGCCTCCCAAGTACTGAGATTACAAGCATGTACCACTATGCCTGGCTGATCACAAGCATTTTAGATATGGGATATTCAACTTGTATAGCATTTTCATAATACTAGGGAGAATCCTTTGGAGTGTTAAGTTTTAAGATATGAAGAGATTTTGTTTTAATTCTATAACATGACAAAAAATCTACCACTCTAAGGTGTTCCCCACCTCTCCATAAACAATTTTAGAAAAAGAAACATTTCAATGAGGAAAAAAAAATCCCATGCCCAAAATATTAATGACAAGTCAGGTGTAGTGGCGCATGATTCTTCTTCTTCTTCTTCTTCTTCTTCTTCTTCTTCTTCTTCTTCTTCTTCTTCTTCTTCTTTCTTCTCCTTCTTCTTCTTCTTCTTTTTTTTTTTTTTTGTGGTACTTGGGGTGGAACCCAGGGGATTTTCTACCTCTGGGTTATACTCCCAGACCTATTTTATACTTTATTTGGAAACAAGGTCTCACTAAGTTGCTGAGAGCCTCACTAAATAGCTGAGGCCGGCTTTGAACCTGTGTGATCTTCCTGTCTTAGCCTCCCAAATGCTGGGATTATAAATTCACCACCATGCCTGGCTGGTGCATGCTTCTAATCCCAGTACTTGGGAGGCTGAAACAGGAGGAATGCAGGTTTGTGGCCAGCCTCAGCTACTTAGTGAGACTCTCAGCAACTTAGTGAGAACTTGTTTAAAAATAAAGAATAAAAAATAGGTCTGGGGGTGTAGCTCAGAGGTAGAATGCCCCTGGATTCCATCCCCAGAACTGGAGAGAAAAAAAAAAAGTTGCACAATAATGGCTTACCGGTACGTTATCACAATCAAACTTTAAGAGGGATTAAATTTTGAAAATTAAAGTTCTATTACATTTTTATAGTACTTATATTTTAATAACATTTACAAAAGTTTAGTAGGCTTATACTTTCCAACAACCACCATTTAAAATCTCTTCAGTTGAAACAACTGGAGCAAAATATAAGGGAACAAAAGGAATGACCCAAATATAGCTTCCTATGTTGCTCAAGGATACATTTATAGGTAATAAAACTATTTTCAAAAGGAGGAAAGAAAGGGGGAGAATGGGTTAGGTGTGGTGGTGCATGCCTGGAATCCCAGTTATCTGGGATGTTGAGAAAGGAGAAACACAAGTTTAAAGCCAGCTGCAGCAACTATGTGAGACCCTGTTTCAAAATAAAGGGGCCAGGGATGTAGATCAGTGGTAGAGCACCCCTGGGCACCAGTACCACACACATACACAAAAAAAGAAGATGAAAAATAAAATAATTGTTACATAGAAGTCAGGAAAATGGTTATCTCAGAGTAGAAGATTAATGGGTTTAGGCAAGTAATTACACATGCCATTAAATTATTCATATAGTATTTATATATATGTATTTCATACTTTAAGATTAAATAAAATTTGTACTATGATAAAAACAAAGAAAAAGAACAAACATTTTTGTCAAACAAAATTAAGATAAGATCCACACACTAGAAATAGGTCATAAAGATGAATTTTATCTCTAGATTAAAATCATAAATATGTAAAAACAGAAATTTAAAACTATGTACTTGGCCATTCAAAATAAGAGCAGTGGGGGGAAAAAATCTAAGAAATATATATGCCCATCATAATCCAAAGTTCCAAGGGCATTTCATTTCATGACTATAAGGAATAAATTGCTTCAATACACTATCATGTATTCTGTCCTTCCATCTGTAACGACCCAGTTGTTTATTAAAGTTGGAAACACTACTGACATAGTAACATAGTAACATTCCATGCAGAATCACCACAAAGAACTGTGCTATCATCACTTCTTACTCAAACTCTAAATTCCCTATAAGTAATACTTAATATTAGGAATAATTTTCTGTATATAGCAAGATGATTTGTATATAAACTAACCCCCCAATTTTCATAAGTGAAAAGGTCTGAAATAGGAAGAAACTGCATGATTTAAATTATAAATGTAGCAGTAAAATATTATGATAAAATATTACCTGTTCAGCCCCCTCCCTAATTATGTAACACATTTTCACTCACTTTTAGAACTTGACAAAATGATTCTAAATGTTTAAAAATTAAAATTTCTTAAAAATTAAAAAAATGGAGTAAAAAATTACCCATTACATATAAAGCCATACTACATACTGCTCTAATTTAGTATTAGATTTCAAAACAGAACTATTTGTCATACCTATTTGCATATCTTAATGTATTAAGAGTATTTTCACAGGATGCCATTCCTGGGGAGATTGTAGCAATCTATAGGGGAAAAAATGAAAAGTAAAAGGTCACAAATAAAGCAATAATTCTGACAAATAGCTCACCTACATATATTACAATGGTTATTTAAAAATATTTATCTGCTATTTTATACCCATAATCATATTTATTGTTTTGCAGTACCAGGGATTGACTCAGGGCCTTTCTACCTCTTAAGCAACACTTTCAGCCCTATTTTTTAATTCTTTATTTTGAAACAGTGTCTTACTAAGTAGCTGAGGCTGGCTTCAAACCCACATTCCTCCTGTCTCAGCCTCCCAACCCATATAATCATATATTATAAAGTTCAGTTAAAATATAAACAATTCAATCAGGATGCAGTGGTGCACACCTGTAATCCCAGTTTTTGGGAGCTTGAGACAGGAGGATCACAGGTTCACAGCCAGTGCTTAGTGAGGCCCTATTTAAAAAATAAAAAATTAAAGTAGGGCTGGGGGTATAGCTTAATGGTAGAATGCCCCTAGGTAAGATCCCCAGCACACTCCCACACTATATATGTATATACACACAGACAGACAGACACAGACACACTTACCCCTCTCTCTAAAAGCAATGATTAAAATTCAGCAGAAAACTAAGCCGGACGTGGTGGCGCACGCTTGTAATCCCCACGCTTGGGAGGCTGAGACAGGATCGCACAGGTTCAAAACCAGCCTCAGCTACTTGGTGAGGCTCTCAGCAACTTAGTGAGACCCTGTTTCCAAATAAAATAGAAAACAGGTCTGGGAGTATAGCCCGGAGGTAGAAAGCCTCTGGGTTCCACCCCCAGTACCAAAAAAAAAAAAAAAAAAAAAAAAAAAATCAGCAGAAAACTAAACACTGAGAAGATAGGAAAAATCACTAAGTAAGTGCTCCCTTCCACAAATAAACATTTTGCCAGAGGGCAGGCCCTGATGCTGTCACACACATCGAAAACTTCATTAGAAACTTGCAATATCACTACGTTAAAAACTAGAGTATATACTTTGGGAGTAGGGGCCCTAACAGCTGGAAAATCTGTCTCACAAGGGACAGAACACTAAAAAAGAATCCCAAATTTTACATATATCTATCTACACAAAGCTCTGCCTGATCCCTAAGTGAGGCATATACAAGACAAACTACAAGCAACACAGCTATCTAATCAGAGATTACAATTTCAGTTGTTGCCTATACCAAGGGAAACAAGAGTTTGAAGTAAATTCAGTCAAATTATTTTCAGCTAAAAACAAAACCCCATAATCCTCAGAATACAATAGAATGTGCAGTATTCAATTATAAAGTAACTTGGATACTGGAATTAGCAGCATGCATTATAGATGCAATAAATCTTTTCTATATCAGACTGGCAGAGACATATTTAAAATATCACTATCTAAAGATACAAATGATTGTTAACTAATAAAGTACATTAAATTTTCCAGAGGTGGATAATTTTTCCTTCTGGATTAAAATAAAACAAAACAACAACAAACTTACCATGCAGGTACGAGAGTTTTCACCTATGAATGAATCTCTTAACACCTGAGTGAGTTTACTTGCTCGGAAAGGAGTGTGAGGTTTATTTCTACCTAAGGCTCTGATGCACTCCTGAAAATTAAGAAAACAAGCATCACAAATTAGGTTTTCCTATAAACAGTGGTCTTAATTAACATAACTTAAGAGGTCTCTTACTACAACTGTAACATATAAGGTCTAATAAGCTCTGAAATTAAGTTTCAGAGTTTTGTAAAAATGTTCTCATAAATGTTAATTCAAGAAAATGAACAACAGAAAATCTATTTTATTTTAAAAATATATCTGTATCTGGAAATTCTGACCAGTGTTTAAAAGTAACAAGCAATAGAAAACTGTAAAAAGTTTAACTTTAACACTTTATTATATTCCTCCCAACCTTTGCTTTTCCAGTAAAGGAAAAAATGTAATAACCTAGCCAAACTTTCTCAAAACAATTTCACTTTTTTTCTTCTGAGAAACTATTTCTTTACCTACTTCTGTGGTTTCTTGCCCTCCCCAAGAAATTATGACTGATTAAGTCCTTAGTATCTGATTATGCAGTCTCAAAACTAGCATGCCAATGCCATCTAAAAAGAATTATATGTAAGAAAAAATTTTAGGTATAATAAAATCTACAACTTCAGGTATAACAACTAAAACTTGAAATCCTCTTTTTATTTGATAAAGTACTATTATTTTGCAAATAAGCAAATAAGATTAAAGAAAAAAGTAAGCCTTTTTACAATTAAATACATTTAATTTACCTTGAGTGCTAAAAGGCTTTTATTAATTTCAGCACCTTCAAGCCTAGTTTGCCTGTCTGCACTGGAAGTATCAGCTCCTCTTTCATTTCCAGCTAAATCGATGAGAGAAAATTTGCCATGGAGTTTTCCTTTCCTTCTAAGAATAATCTGAAATACTGCATGGCTCCGAGATGAATGGGCATTTGCAGATGTTTGACCGGATGTCCTACAATGTGATTAAGCACACATGAAAACGAATTTTTCATTTACCATGATATTTACATTTAAATAAAAGCAACAACAAAAATCTACTTAGTTTTTATCCTTGTTTTTTTATTTTGTATTGGGCATTGAAACCAAGGGTGTTGTAACTGAGCTGTGTCCCCAACCCTATTTTTCTTTTAATCTTGAAATAAGGGTTTTGCTAAATTGCTAAGAGTCTCACAATATTGCTGCTGTCTTTGAACCTGTATCCCCTGTCTCAGACTCCCAAATACTTAAATTGCAGGCGTGTAACACTGTGCCTGGCTAGTTTTTATCATTTAAATGCCAAAGCGACACTATAAATTAACAGTTAAATATAACCAGATTCATTCAATTTCACCTGCCATTCTCCTAATGTAGTATGGCATCAATATAATAGATGTGATTCAAATTTCCATGTAATAAAATTTTTATGAATAATCTTTTCTTCCAATATGTATCAAAAGAACACCCTTGCTTTGTTTTGTGCTATACTCATAGTACCTAAAACTGAAGTTTAACCAGGCATGGTGGTGCATGCTTGTAATCCCAGGACTTGGGAGGCTGAGACAGGAAGATCACAGGTTTCAAGGCCAGCCTCAGAAACTTATGAGGCCCTCTGTAAATTAGTGAGACCCTGTTTCAAAATAAAGAATAAAATAGGACTAGGATTGTAGCTCAAAACTAGAATAAAAATAAATAAATAAAACTGAAGTTTCCCTTTCTTAATTAAAATGAGATTTACCTGCAACTGTTGCCTATATCAATAAGCTTCAGTACATCTTCAACACATTTGACCTCCCGTTCCTGTAACCCCACCACTTGAACCTGCTGTTTTCCATCTTCCAGAACTCTTAATTTTGTTTTCCTATTTAGCAAGTCAAACACCTATGAAAAACCATTCAAATGAGAAAACCAGCTTTAAAAGAAAAACAAGCAGTCCTATAAAATTAAGTCACTCAGAACCTGACAATAATTTCAAATATGAAAATAGTAATTATTAGAATAATGCTCAATAATACTGACAACTTCAAATAACTTTTAAATCTTAAGATAGAAATTCTAACATAATATTCCAAATACATATAGTTTGTGGCAGAAGTTGTGATAAAATATGAATATACCCAATGCCAATAAATTGTACAATTAAAATGGCAAAAATTTTATAATTTTAATTAACATTTTTTTTAAAGTTTCCACATACCTTTCCACTATAAATTTCAAAAAAAGTTGCATATACTTGAAGTTCTAGCTTCTTATAGTTTGGCTTCTTTAGCATTAAAAAGACATCTCGAGCTATTAAGAATTTCATATACAGAAAATTGTTAAGATAAAATATTTTTAAAATACAATACAGATTTTCTATTGGTAAAGTTACCTAGGATGGTAACATCAATAATAAAGATAAAAATTAAAGTGAATATATACTTGACAAAAATAGTTTACAGAAGTTACTCTTCTTTATATTCCATATAAGGATGCTACTGCTTATAAATAACATAAAATTATAAGTGGTAAGCATAAGACCATTTTTTTTTCTTTTCTTTTTTTTAGTACTGGGGATGGATGCCAGGGGTATTCTACCTCTGAGCTACACCCGCAGCTCTATTTTTTATTCTTTATTTTGAAACAGGGTCTCACCAAGTTGCAAAGGGACTCATTAAGTAATTACCAAGGCTGGCCACAAACCATGATCCTCCTGTCTCAGCCTCCCAAATGCTGGGATTACAAGTGTGCACCACCATCCCCAGCTAAGAATAAGGTCATTTTCATAATCATACCAAACAAAAGTTTTTACAATTGAGCCATTCAAAAATTTATACTCATATTCAACAATATGCCAGACTATACTGATAAAAAGATCATTGTCACTTAGGGTTTTTTCTAGTAATTTGATACTCTAACAACTGACATCATATATAGTAAATATAGCGTCAAAGTTGCTGAACAGAATTTAAAGCTTTATTTAAAAAACACCTTAGTTATATCCAAAAATAATATTACAAATTACGTGCATAAAGGGCACTTACCAGCTAATGCATAAATTCCTTTAGAACAATCTTGGTTCTTTCCTGAAAAGTCACCACCCATTGTCTATCCATTGAAAAAATAAAATAAATAATAATAAACATTATTCAGGACAGGAATATGTTTTCAGAATTTAGATCTTAGAATTAAACTATAAGAAAAAGACTATAACATCACAAGAGGATTTAACTTCAATGAATTACTTACATGAGTTTTTCCACTTCCAGTCTGCCCATAAGCAAAGCATGTAGCCATTCCCCTTTCAAATATAGTTTCCACTAGTGGTCGAGCAGTAAACCTTAAAAATAAAATGCATCAGTTGGAGCTTGTCACAAATAAATTTAAGTTGTAACTGATAACAAATAAAATAATAGTGGGTAACAAATACCAAGTAATATAAAGCATATGGCAAGATATTATGCAAATCTTTAATTTTAAACAACCATACCCCAGAATTGCTCAGAGCTATTGAAAGCATAATTTTAATCAATAATTCTATTAAAAAATGGTAACAAAGCCAGATGTGGTGGCGCACCCTTGTAATCCCAGCATTTAGGAGGCTGAGACAGGACGATCTGGGTTCAAGGCTAGTCTCAGCTACTTAGTGAGGCCCTCTGCAACTCTCACTAAGTTGCAGAGGGCCTCACTAAGTAGCTGTGAATCTCCTGTTTTAGTCTCCCAAAGAAAGTACTTGGATTACAGTGTGCGCCACCATGCCAGGCTAAAAATAAAAATTTAAATAAACAAACATAAAAGAGAAATCTCTAACTCGAATACTTTATATAGGTCTGCTAAAAGAAAATTAAGACAAAACTGAAGAAAAGTATGAAACAAAAACAACAAGAAAAAGAGAACCGGGCATGGTGGCGCATGCTTGTAATCCCAGCATTTGGGAGGCTGAGACCAGAGGATCGAGGTTCGTGGACAGCCTCAGCTACTTAGTGAGGTTCTCTGCAACTCAGTGAGACCCAGTTTCAAAATAAGGAATAAAAAAAATAGGGCAGGGGTGTAGCTTGGAGGTCAAATGCCCCTGGATTCCATCCCCAGACCCACAAAACAAAGAAGATAAAAAAAGAGCCAGGCATGGTGGTGCACACTTGTAATCCCAGCATTCAGGAGCCTGAGACAGGAGGATTGCGGTTCGCAGCCAGCCTCAGCTACTTAGTGAGGCTCTTTGAAACTCAGTGAGGCCCTGTTTCAAAATAAAGAATAACCTGGGCATGGTGGCACACGCTTATAATCCCTGTGCTTGGGAGACTGAGACAGGAGGATCGCACAGGTTCAAAGCCAGCCTCAGCTACTTAGTGAGGCGTCTCAGCAACTTAGTGAGACCCTGTTTCCAAATAAAATATAAAATAGATCTGGGAGTATTCCCGGAGATAGAAAGCCCCTTGGTTCCACCAAAAAAAAAAAAAAAGGGGGGGGGGTGGGGAGCTAGGGGTGTAGCTTGGAGGTAGAATGCCCATGAGTTCAATCCTCAACACCGAAAAAAAAAAAAAAAAAAATCTAATTTATCAATCCATAAAAGTACAGAAAATAAGTACTAGTAAAATTAAGAATAATATTGGGTGAAACAGAACATTTACTAAATCTACCACAAAGAGAAATGTATCTGTATAATGATTACTTGAAAACTTACAAGTCAAACAAACTTAAATTTTATGAGGCAGAGGTAGAAAAGGGAGTAAGGGGAAGTAGAGAATTACATTTGCCAAAAGCTAAAAATTATTATATTTACTATATAAAAATTTATAAATTTATAATAAAAAATTTACTATTATAATTCATTCTAAAAACATTCTTCATATCTTTCCATGTAGCATTCATACAGTCTTTAATTTTGTCTTTATTCTTTATAACTAAACTTCCAGTTGACTGGGATTAAAGATCATTGAAATCAGTCTAACTGTATTTCATTTGTAATACGTTTTTGTGTCTATATGTGATAACAGGGACTAAACCCAGAGACATTCTATCATTGAGCTTTACCCTCAGCCTTATTTGTGATACTGAGAATTGAACTCAAAGGCATTCTACCTCTGGCCTCCACCTCTATCTCTTTCTATACTTTGTTTTTGAAACAGGGTTTCCCTAGGTTGCTGCTAAAACTGTCCTTGAATTTGTGATTATGGGTGTGCACCAGTACACTGGGCCCTTTTTATTTTTATTTTTTGCAACAGTGTTTCATTAAGTTACCGAGTATTGGCCTTGAACATGGACCCTCCAGTTTTCAGCTTTCCAAGTACTGGGATTACACAGATCACACTCAGCTATTTGTAATACCTTCAATTAGGATTATTATTAACTCTTCTGCTTTCTAGGCATTTTTATAAAATACAAGGGCAAACAAACCATGGTTCATTCAAGTAACTGCAAAGCAGTTTTATACATTAAACTTCTCTGCTAATAAAACTCTTATATATGTAAGATTGAATTGTTTTTAAGTTGAATGTACAAGAATTAAGAATCTCATGTGTTGAAACTATTCCCAAGTTTAAAGAACAATAAAGGTTAAGCAAATGTTAGGTAGATTTACTGAACTGTTTAACCTTAGAAAGTAGTCCATGCTAAAAAAGATTTAAAAAAGAAACCGAACTATTGAGGTATACAAAAGGGATTCCAAATTTATTTACTAGTGAAGCGATTAAAACATAAAAGTTAGCCCGGCGTGGTGGTGCACGCTTGTAATCCCTGCATTTGGGAGGCTGAGACCAGAAGATCGCGGTTAACAGACACCCTCAGCTACTTAGTGAGGCCCTTTGCAACTCAGTAAGACCCTGTTTCAAAAAATAAAAAGACTAAAAAATAGGGCTAAGGGTGTAGCTCAGAGGTAGAATGCCCCTGGGTTCCAGCCCCAGTTCCACAAACAAAAAAACAAATAACATAAAAGTTAAAAATATTCTTCATACCACATCCTATTCCTAAAGGTTATATTAACATTTTCCGGATTATTACCCACATGTTTCATAGTATCCACATGTGTATGTGGTCTGTGACATGTATATAATAGGTGAAGTAACAATTAGCAATAAAAACTATGTTTCGGGAAGCATTATGGAGAACAAGTGTTAATAGTCATTAAAGAGTTTTATTACATTTTCTTCATTTAAACTCAGAATGAAATACTCATTATACCTCTGGAGTGCTGTATCAAAAACCATTTTAAGACACAAGGTGGTGGGGAAAACAGTTTAAGAACAAAATTCTGATTTTAAATAAATTTACCTACCGGTAAACCATTTCATTAGGAGCTGAGTCATCAAAGGCATAATCAAAACGAAATGTTTGGTTTTCTAGGTACCTTGTTAAATCTACTTTTTGCTTGGGTTCGTGTACCATTACAACATCTTTACTGGGAATTGTGATTACATCAAGATCTTTCATTTGCGTTTCTAAAAGAGTAAATGAAATCAATGTTCAGTAATTTACACAGCATTTAATGTACATAAGTAATTTTTAGTAAGAATTTCAAAAGTAGTAAGATGTGTGAATACAACGACAGTATCCCATAAATATGCCATTCAATAAGACAAATTAATTCAATAGCAAAATGAAAGAATCAAGATTTCTGTGAAGCAAAAGCCAAGAATAGAGGCTGGGCGTGGTGGCACACGATTGTAATCCCAGCATTCGGGAGGCGGAGACTGGAGGATCGCAGTTAGTGGACAGCCTCAGCTACTTAGTGAGGCCCTCTGCAACTTAGTGAGACCCTATTTCAAAATAAAGAATAAAAAATAGGGCTGGAGCTGGGCGTGGTGGCGCATGCTTGTAATCCCCACGCTTGGGAGGCGGAGACAGGAGGATCACGCTGGTTCGGAGCCAGCCTCGCTGGCTTAAGAGACCCTATTTCCAAATTAAAAAAAAAAAAAAAAAAAGGTCTGGGAGTGTAGCCCGGAGGTAGAAGGGCTTCCAGTAACCCCAGTACCACACACACACACACACACAAAAAAAAAAAAAAAAAAAAAAAAAAAAGAACTAGAGCTGCAGCTTGGAGGTAAAATGCCCCTTCCCCAGTACTGCAAGAAAAAAAAAAAAAAAAGGGAATAAAAAATTAGAGCTGGGGGTGTCTCTCAGAGGTAGAATGCCCCTGGGTTCCATCCTCAGTACCATTTAAAAAAAAAGAGTAATGCTTTACAAAGCCACAACCAACAGGTTTAGACACAGATCTGCATAACACTTAATATTCAAATGAAAACAAATGATTTACAACACTGCACACAAGAGAAAATTAAGTTTTTTAGAACTAAGTAAATATCATACCTTTTTTATTGAGTGGTCGTTTTCTCACACAAACACATATCCTATGTTCATCAATCTAGAAATAAAAAGTATTTTATCAGTGATTATCAGTGATATATAATAGAAAGTAAATTATGCAATGCTTCTTTTCCAGAGCTTTTAAGAAATTTATACATAGCATACATATGATAGGTAAGCTTAAAAGCAAGCTTTGCATGAATTTTAATGGTTGTCAGACAATTATTTCAAGACTTTTAAATATAATGAAAACTTGTCCACTACCTTAGGAAATAATTTTGTAGAGTACTACTACTCTTGGCATTAAGTTCATGTTAGAAAGGTGCCTTATTCACTTTAAGAAGAGTTGTATGCAACTGAAGTGAATATTTATCTTCTACCAAGTAGTGTATTTTCAAGTGATTATAGCAAAGTTGTTTTATAAAGATCCTTATAAGCAAAAATTGTATTCTCTAAAGATTACTGAGCAAAATAATCAAGTTTTATAAACATGACAATTCTTATACACAAATATTTTTCATAAAACTAATGTCCTCACAACATGCCTTCTTTAATAATTAATACAAAGCAGGAACTTGAAAGCCAATAACATCTACTATCATCAGGCACAGTTCAAAAAACTTTGTCAGTCTGCCTGTCCTAAAACATGGGCTTACGTATAGTAGGTAAAACAACACATGGAGGTGTAGCAAGGCCTAAAATATATGAAATATAAATGTTAGAAAAAAATCTATTAAATTCTATATAATAAAACTGTCTAACACATGTATTTTTTGTAACCAACTCCTATCTGTTTATGCTGGGTCGGGCAGATTATTTTTCTTAAGAACCACCACTCATAAAAATATTTTCTACATAAGAAATTCTTAATCTATGACAGAGAGGGAGCTTAATATTAAGACCAAAAACATTTTTCATCACTGGATTTTTGGTTCTTGGCAGGTTCCAACAAATATCACTTAACATTAAAAGCAAGAATAACACTTTAGAACAACAAATTAATAATGAATTGGGATGATGGTGGGATCTACAGTCTACACTAAAAGAGTTGTAATGCAAGCTTGGAATTAAGATAAAAATAAAAGTGATGATCAGAAAGAGACACACACACACACACACACACACACACACACACACACTCTGGATTGAAACCTGGGGCATTCTACCTCCGAACTACATCCTCAGCCCTATTTTTTATTTTTATTTTGAAACAGGGTCTCACTAGGTTGAAAGGAGTTTCACTACTTGCTAAGGCTTCCCTCCAACCTGTAATCCTCCTGTCTCAGCAGCCTCCCAAGTATTGAGATTACAGGTATGTACCACTATGTCAACCTAAACTGGGTCTTATTTCCTGCCAAAAGTGTTGTTCTACCTTTCCAAAGACAAGAAGTCTTTGTTTTAAAAAAAAGAACATACCTAGCTGGGTGTGGTGGTACACTCTTGTATTCCCCACACTTTGGACAGGAAGATTGCACAGGTTCAAAGCCAGCCTCAGCTACTGTGAGGTGAGGTGCTCAGCAACTTAGTGATACCCTTTGTCCAAATAAAATATAAAATAGGTCTGGGAATATAGCCCAGAGGTAGAAAGCCTCTGGGTTCCACCCCCAGTACCACCAAAAAATAAAATAAAATAAAAAATAAATTAATCCCCGTGCTTGGGAGGCAGAGACAGGAGGATCGCGCAGGTTCGAAGCCAGCTTTGCTGGCTTAAGAGACCCTGTTTCCAAATAAAAAGTATAAAATAGGTCTGGGAGTGTAGCCCAGAGAAGGGTTCCATCCCCATTACCAAAAAAAAAAAAAAGAAAGAAAGAAAGAAAATGAGGAATTCCCTTAAGAAAAAAATATTAAAATAAGAATTTGAGTAGATCAATACAATGCTCATAAACAGTCCAAAAAGGAATGGTTTAAGATGGAGAATCTTACAGGATCTGCTGTTGTTAATGGTCTATAATCCAAACTTCCTCTAAAGTCTCTGATCATACACATAATTTCATAATTTGGATTCGTAGCATCAACATCCTATTAGAAGAAAGAAAGCATTTGTTATTTATTATAATACTGCTATATATATATTTTTTGTTATATGTAAGGTTTAAAAATTACAATTAAGAGTGTCATTTATCATAACCAAGCCCAAATTCGAATTGAACATGCAATATATAAATTTTACAATTAAGATTTAGTATGTTCAGAATCATTTTCATATTAAAAACACTCTATTAGTCTATATGCATCCTGTTAACGTCAAAGATTCTCTCTTAAAACAGCTCTTTAACTAGTTAAGAAATCTCATATATACTGTATCCTAGAAAATGGAACAAGAGAAAAAGTACTCATTTAAAGTACTACTAGCAAAGAACTCTAGAAGTTCAATTACTAAAAAAAAATCCGTTTTACATGCAAAATCTTCTAAATGCTTTGTTTAGTGTTTTAGAAAAATGGAATGTAGATTTATTTAGGTTCATGTCCTATTTTTGTTAACTCTAAAGTAAATACTAAGGTATGGTAAAAACACTAAGGTATGGTAAAACAACCCCAAAATGACAGAACAGAACTTAGAGAAATCAAACCAAAGACTGCTTATTTATCTGGTACTCTGGATTGAACACAGAAACATCCTAACTTCAAGCTACAACCTCAGGCCTTTTCATTTTTTAAATTTTAAAACAGGGTCTTGCTAAGTTAATGAGGCTGGCATTAAACCTGCAATTCCCCCTTTAAATACTGGGATTCCAGGCATATGCCACCAAGCCTGGCAAGTCAAGATAATTAAAAAAATTTAAATTCAAATTGTTGAATGATAACTGCAATTTATTTTGCTTCAAAATGGATAAAGTTCAGATTCAATTACAAATATCAATAGTCAAAAGCCTCTCCCAGGTGTGAATAATTGAACATTCTAAGTGAAAATTTTCATAAATCATATTCAATTTTCTCTGAATACAAATTTCATAATCATTACTGAAACTTACTTTCAATTAACCTTCTAGGAAATAATACCAACTATGTCAACTAAGCAGTAGAATATGAAAAGAGATTCACGAGATCAGAGAAAGAAATGTTTAAGTATTATGAAGTACCCAAAGAAAACACCAGGTGGCATCTATGCTAAGTTATCAGTAAATGTCTGTTTTGTGTATTACTTATTTCAAAACTCTACTAGTCAGTCTCAGATAATTTTCAGACACAAGCTGATATTTATTCACTTTGAATATTATTATTTTATTTTTGTGGTCCTGGGAATTGAACTAAGGGGCATTCCATCTCCAACCTACCAGCCCTTTCTATTTTTTTGTTTTGAAACAAGGTCTTGTTTCAAAAGGCTGGCCTTGAACCTGCAATCTTCCTGTCTCATTCTCCCAAGTACTGGAATTACAGGCATGTGCCACCATACCCTGGCCACTTTGAATATTATACTGGGTTCAAAATCCACAATACAATATATGAATGAACTGGTAGTCTAACATGATGGGGCATTTGAATATACCACTAAATAAACAAACTTGTTTTACTATAGAAGATATGTTCTGAGACTAGAAATAGATATAATACTAAAGCACATTATACGAGCTATAGGTAATTAACAAAACTTCTAGATCTGTAAAAAAGTTTGTTTGTTTGTTTTTTGCAATACTGGGGATGGAACCCAGGAGCATTCTTCCGCTGAGCTACACTTCCAGCCCTATTTTTTATTCTTCATTTGGAAACAGGGTCTCACTGAGTTGCAAAAAGCCTCACTAAGTAGCTGAGGCTGTCCTTGAACTACTATCCTCCTGTCTCAACCTCCCAAATGCCAGATCTGTAAAAGTTTAAAGACCAGTTTTCTATGCATTTGTTCCATTGCTATAAAATTTTTTTTTTTTTTTTTTTTGGTGGTACTGGGGATGAAACTCAGAGGCACTGTACCTACAAGCTACACTCCCAGCCCTATTTTTTAGTCTTTTAATATTTATTTATTTATTTTATTGTGGTACTGAGGATGGAACTCAGGGGCATTCTACCTCTGAGCTACACTCTCAACAAGAGAGGCACACAAGAAAGGCCCACTCTCAATATTAGTATAAGTTGAAACACAAATTCCCCTCCTTTCCTTGTGCCAAATAGTATTTAAACATTCTTTAAACACAAGAGCTATAAAAATAGAACTGGGGCTAAACACCCATTAAAACATGAAAAGTACATGCAATAAAAATCTGTTAATGGTAATTTATTTTCATAAAAGTTTACATGATTCCTCAATATTAAGGAATCATTTTAAGCTCTTTAAAATTAATGCCTCTATTATTTTTTCACAAGTCAATCACTTTCACTGATATAGCTTAGTCTTTAGTTGGAAACAAAATATGTTTGTTACAAACCTGGGCTCTTTTTTCTCTAAGTTCTTGCTGTTGCAATCTCCTTTTTTCTCTTTTTTCTTGCAATTTTTCCACTTCTTTCACACAATTAGATTTTCTACGTGCTATAAGAAACAGATGAGCTGTAGAAGTATAGTTTTTTTTAAGAGTAATATGGTGGTACACAAAAATTTTATGAATAATTTCACCACATGTACAAAAAAATACAGTGACAAGGCACACTGGTGTGAGTTTGACTTATGAGCTGCTTTAACAGAACCAGGGATAGGACAATATACAAATGAGTCAAGAAAAAAATGACTCAAACATATTGATACATGCCATCTCTTGGTTTAGAAGTACAGGTCTCTGAATTGAAAGATGTTTATCTTATAACATCTGAAAAATTGTATCTGGCCAGAATTTCATATCTAAAGTAACTGAAACTTTGTCAAATTTTCCAAAGTGATAAAATGAAATGTGAAATTAAGTTCACAATTAGACTGTTTACCATTTGAGGATTTATGACAATGACCAAGAGAGAAAACATGTATGCCTAAAAATGACTGAATCCTTGATACGTGATTTACATACAAGGGGGTCCAAATTCCTTTTTTGCAGCTTGAACTGGAGATATATCTGAAACACTACCATTCTGTTGTGCAGAGGAAGACTGTTCAGGAAGTTGACTAGGCCGTGCACGTGCAGAACCAACCACTGTAAGAAAATTTTTAAATTCAAAACAGAAAATCAGTAAAAGCTAACCCTGGTAAAAGTAAATGACATAGAAAGACTCAATACTTACATAATACCTTTAACAAACTGTAAAAGTTTTCTACTTATGTGTATAAATAGGATATAAAACAATGAGTTCTGTTCAATAAGCTGACAATAATAAAAAAGGTTTTCAAAGTAATATGTGTAGACTTAGCTTCCACCAATGTAATTTTAGCTATAAAATGCAATGAATAATTTATATAAAAACCAAAAGCATATTTTACTTTTAAGATTTAAAAATATATGTGAGAACTCTTCCATGTCTTAAGATCTCAGACTACAAAGGAATTTTCCTAAAATATGTATACAAAACATAAATATTAAAAAGGACTCATTCTGAAAAACTGACACTATTCAGGTACACAAAAAACAAAACCTTAAAATCTCTCCAACCCTCTTTATATCCCAAGACTTATTCTTTGTTCTTCAAATATACAACTCTTCAGAAGAGAATTTCCTCATTGTAGATGTTATAAAAATAGAAAAAGAAACATGATGTTAAATAGCAAATTTTATAAGGAAATACAAAATTTCACAGGACTCAAAAGACAGATGTTCAAGGAAAGACTGTCCCTTCTACCTCAAACCTCTCCTCTGAAAACATCTGCCCATCCTGTCCTATCATCCATATGTACAATAAAATGAAACAGATACAGTAGTCTGAACTAAACAGTAGAAAACATATTGTGTTTTATATTGCCTGCTGAAAGCATGTGAGAGGTTTGATTTACTACAATTTATACTTTTGTGTCACTGACTCTGACAGTGACCATAATATTTTTTGGAAGCTCTTTAGTCAGGTAATTAAACACTGTGATGACTAAATTTACCCTTGTGAAATCTATTAGCTGATTCTGTCCCCATTCCTTCTTTCTCTCTTCTAATTTATAAACTTATCAACTGAGATGACTAAAAAATTGCATACTTCATGGAGTTAATATTTATCTAATTTATAAAATCCTTTTTAAAAATAATGTCGCCAGGCGTGGTGGTGCACGCTTGTAATCCCCGCACTTGAGAGGCGGAGACAGGAGGATCATGCAGGTTCGAAGCCAGCAGCGCTGGCTTAAGAGACCCTGTTTCCACATAAAAAAAAAAAAAAAAAAAGTATAAAATAGGTCTGGGAGTGTAGCCCGGAGGTAGAAGGGCTTCCAGGAACCCCAGTACCACCAAAAAACAAACAAACAAACAAAATACTGTCACTTATATTAGGAAATTGAGAAAATGTCAATCTTAAAATTAGCCACATAAGGGCTGGGGGCACAGCTCAGTCGGACAGCACTTGCTTAGCATGCATGCGGCTCTGAATTCAATCCCCAGTACTACAAAAAATAAAATAAATAATAATAATAAGGCTGGGTTTGGTGGTGCACACTTGTAATCCCAGTACATAGGCTGAGACAGGAGGATTGCAGGTTCACAGACAGCCCCAGCTACTTAGTGAGGCCATCCACAACTTAGTGAGACACCCTGTTTCAAAATAAAGAATAAGCTGGGCGTGGTGGCACACACTTGTAATACCAGCATTTGGGAGGCTGAAATAGAAGGATCATGGTTCGCGGACAGCCTCAACTACTCAGTGAGGTCCTCAGCAACTTATTGAGACCCTGTTTCAAAATAAAGAATAAAAAATAGAGGCCAGGCATGGTGACGCATGCTTGCAATCCCAGCATTTGAGAGGCTGAGACTGGAGGATGTGGTCCAAGGAGAGCCTCAGCTACTTAGTGAGGCCCTTGGCAACTCAATGAGACCAGGTTTCAAAATAAAGAACAAAAAATAGGGCAGAGGGTGTAGCTCGGAGGTCGAATGCCCCTAGTTTCCATTCCCAGACCCGTAAAAAAAATAAAAAATAAAAATAAAAAAAAGGGCTGGGGGGTGTGTAGTTCAGAGGTAGAATGCCCCTGAGTTCAATCCCCAGTACTGCAATAAATAATAATAAATAACCCACATAAAGTTCAAATCACAATACCAAGGGTAATGTTTTTGTTTTACTTTTGATTTACCTTGTAAAGCCCATACTAAAAAGTCTATAGACAAGATTAAGAGATGAAGTTTTGCTTTACCTCTGTTATCTCTTGGAGGAGGGTCATTCTTAATAGATGCCACAGTCCGTCGATTCTATAAAAGAAGAAAATATGTTCACTGTATTTCCTCTTCATTTCTCACATATACACGCCATGATCTGTTTCTTTAACTGAACAAAAGTAGACATAGTAATATAAAAACAAATGGAGAAAACCTATAATTTAACAAGTTCCTGTTACCAAATTCAAGTTCTTGTTTATGTTCTAGCTGAGCACAATGGTACACACCTATTATCCCAGTACTTGGGAGGTTGAGATAGGAGGATTGCACATTCGAAGCCACCCTGTGTAACTTAGCAAGATTCTCAGCAACTTAGCAAGACCCTGTTTCAAGATTAAAAACAAACAAACAAACAAACAAACGAGTTGGTAGTGTAGCTCAGAATGTAGAATGCCCCTGGGTCCAATCTCTAGTACCAAAAGAAATGGGGCCCAGAAAGTACTTTTTAAAAATTCTTCAGATGATTATATCATAAAGCCAAAGTTGCTAATGATATGTCAAGAAAGATAAACTATAAAGATTGCCCAAGGTTTTGAAGTTAAATATAAAACAGTCACTTAAGCC
Organism: Muscardinus avellanarius; assembly: GCF_963383645.1. Taxonomy (NCBI): domain Eukaryota; kingdom Metazoa; phylum Chordata; class Mammalia; order Rodentia; family Gliridae; genus Muscardinus; species Muscardinus avellanarius. The sequence continues at coordinate 51,588,493 of NC_137786.1, read as the reverse complement.
AGAGATGGTGGCACTCACTTGTAATCCTAGTACTTGGGAGGCTGAAATAGAAAGATTGCAGGTTTGAGGACAGCCTCAATAAGCAGTGAGACGCTCATCAACCTAGCAAGAGCTTATTTCAAAATAATAATATAGGGCTAGGGTGTAGCCAAAGGTAGAAGGCCCCTGGGCTTAAGTAGCTTTAATGATATATGAATTAAAAATCTGATCATACACCATTTATAAAGCAGAATGTTTTGTTAATTTGTCTATCATACTGTATTTATATATCTATGCATGTCGTCTTTGTAAGATACTGAGTTCCTATAGGCTGAAAGTGATGTCAAATTCATCTTTGTACTTGTCTAGCAGAGTACAACATAGAAAAAAATTAATATATTTTTAAAAAACTAAAACTAAAAATTGTGGAAAATTTATATAACTATTTGGTTTAAGAAGAATTGTATTAGCTGGGCATGGTGGCGCACACTTATAAATCCCAGCATCCAGGAGGCAGTGACCAGAGAATTGCAGTTCGCAAACAGCCTTAGCTACTTAGGCCCTTTGCAGGGGGCTGAGAGTGTAGTTCAGAGGTAGAATCCCCAGTAAGCAAAAAAATCCCCAGCACCAGCCGCCCCCCGCCCGCCCAAAAGTTGTATTTTCATACAAAGTTTAAATAGTAAAGGGGTTTCAAAGAATGGAAGAGAAATAATTTATTTTTGCGGTATTGGTAACTGAACCCGGAGGCATTCTACCATTGAGCTCTGCTCCTAGCCCTATTTTATTTTTTAATTTTAAAACAGGGTCTAAGTTGCAGAGGGCCTCATTAAGTAACTGAGGCTGGCTGTGAACCCGCAATCCTCCTGTCTCAGACTCCCAAGTACTGGGATTACATGTGTGCACCACCACACCCTAGCTAGAAATTACCTTTAAGAACAACAAAAATAATGTGCTTTTAACTGCCAGGAAGTAGCATGGTCTCAAAGTTTATCTTCACAGATAATATACAAAGTAGCTAAACCATATTCTTTTTTTGGTTTTTGTGGTACCATGGGTGGAACCCAGGAGCATGCTACTTTTAAACTACACTGCCACCCCTATTTTGTGCTTTTTTTAAAATCTGAAAAAGGGTCTTACTAAGTTGTGGAGAGCCTCACTAAATTCCTACAGCTTAGGATCCTCCTGTCACAGTATTCCAAGTACTGGATTATAAACACGTACCACTATACTCGGCTTAAACTATACTATTATCATTTTTCATGTATAGTAAACTTGAATAGCAAAATTGTAATTTCAAAAGACTACTGGAAGCCGGGCGTGGTGGCACAGGCTTGTAATCCCCACGCTTGGGAGGCTGAGACAAGAGGATCGCGCAGGTTCGAAGCCAGCCTCAGCTACTTAGTGAGGATCTAAGCAACTTAGTGAGACCTGTTTCCAAATAAAATATAAAATGGGTCTGGGAGTATAGCCCGGAGGTAGAAAGCCTCTCTGGGTTTCATCCCTAGTAACACACACACACACACACACACACACACAGAGACCACTGGAATAGGTATTTATTATTCATAATAAACAGCTATTTTAGTCAAGGTCTTGTCTTATGTATTTCTTTTGAAAACATTTGCAAGTTGGGTGATAACAGGTGGGGAGCACCTGTAATCCCATAACTTATGAGGCTGAGATAGGGAGCCCATAGGTTCAAAGACAGCCTCTCAGCATTTAGTGAGACTCTCAGTAACCTAGTGAGATCCCTTCAAAACAAAATATAAAATTGGGCTGGGGTGGTGTAGCACAGGTTGTAGAGTGCCCCTTTGTTCAATCTCTAGTACCACCAAAAAGAAAAAAGAGAAAAAAAGAAAACACAAACCTTATTAACAGATAAACCCTACTAACCAATAGTACTGACTGCTATTTGCTTTGAAGCTGTTTTTCAGAAAACATCCTACTTAAGAAAGTTCTATAGTCTTACCTAATAATTGTGAATTTGACAACCCCAATCCATGAAAAGTAGTGTTTATATACTTTTGTTTATGTGGATGGTACAAAAAGCTTTTCTTAAAAAGCAAACTAGTAGCCGGGTGTGGTGGCACACACTTGTAATCCCAGCATTCAGGAGGCTGAGACAGGAGGATCGTGGTCCGCAGATAGCTTCAGCTACTTAGTGAGGCCCTCTGCACCTTAGTGAAACCTTATTTCAAAATAAAGACTAAAAAATAGGGTAGAGGGTGTAGCTCAGAGGTTGAATGCCCTTGGGTTCCATCCTCAGACCAGCAAAAAAAAAAAAAAAAAAAAAAAAGCAAACTAATCAATATTAAGACAAACTCTCACAATCTACCAACTTTAAACCAGAAGGTTTAAGAAGTGGTATATGCCATACATACTCCTTTCTCTCAATTCTCATCACTAACCTTTACAATTTTGTTTACTTTTGCTGAGGATGCTGGAGGTGGAGGTATTTCTGGACTGGGTTCAATTTCTTCATCAGGTACAAGGTCAGGGTTAAGTGAAAAAATGCTCTCCAGATCAATCTGTTGAGAAACATACACATATATTTTGAGAAGACATTTTGACATTTTCATTTTCAGATAAATTTACACTCAGTAAATAAATGATTTAACCTAATGAATAGCAATGCTTTGCAAACTATTTAGAATGATAATCCACATATATCAAATAATCTTTCTTAAAATAGCATTTTTTATTTACTTATTTTCTTGTGGTGCTGGGAATGAAACCGAGAGGCCTTCTACCTCTGGACCACACTCCCAGACCTATTTTGTTATTTGGAAAAAGGGTTTTCCTAAGTTGCTGAGGCTAGCGATCCTCCTGTCTCAGCCTCCCAAGTACTGGGATTACAAGCATGCAACCACCACACCCAGCTAAAATAGCATAATGATAGTATGACTTGCTACTAATATAGCAACCATCAAATTACCTAATTATTCAGCAACTTTCAAATTTAATGAACTAGGTTAAAGGAATAGTACATTTTCATCTAATAGTAAACATGATTAACGTGCAATCACTCAAAATATGTAATCTAACTTTTCCTGAAAGTTTTTAATCTGAAAGTTTTTGAAGGTATCATAAAGAATATATGTACTATACAAAAATTAGGTACTTTCTACTTAGTTTTACATTCAGAATCTTGACTGAAGTACTAAAAATTCAACCTAGTGATGATACCTCTTTGCCTTTTGTATCTCCATTTTCTATCCATTCAACAGTTACACTTTCATTATCTTCATTTAAAGATGTTACCATTGCTTGGTGTATTCGGCCTAGGAATAAAACACACATTTTTAAAAGAAATGGACAATGGTACTCCTAAATGCTATTAAACTGTAATGTGCTATTTTACATATTTACGTATACACACATATACATTACATATGATGCTACCTTTCTTACAAGTTTTTCCACAGAATCTCAGGATTAGGGACAAACTTTGTTCATGGGTCATAAATCAATGTGTTTCTCCTGTCTCTGCCTCCGGAATGCTGGGATTACAAGCATGTGCCACCACGCCTGACTTGTATTTTAAATTCAAATGCAAGTACAAAGACTCAACAAAATAGCCGGGCATGGTGGCACACGCTTGTAATCCCAGCATTAGGGAATCCCAGCATTAGGGAGGCTGAGACTGGAGGATTGCAGTTTGCGGACAGCCTCAGCTACTTAGTGAGGCCCTCCGCAACTTAGTGAGACCCTGTTTCAAAATAAAGAATAAAAAATAGGGTAGGGGATATAGCTCGGAGGTCGAATGCCCCTGGCTTCCATCCCCAGACCTAAAAAAAAAAAATAAAAAAATAAATAAAAAAATAAAAATAAAAAAATTTTTCAAAGAAAAAATGTCAAAATCAAGTATGGTTTCAGCATCTAGGCATAAGAACAAAGTTTTTCGCCTGATGGTACTAGGGGCAGAACAATGGGATAACTTATCCAAAGTTTTAATTGTTAAAAGAAATTAGGTAGCCAGGGCACTCCAGTAATCCTAGTATTTGGGAGGCTGAGAAATGAGGATCGCAGGTTCAAAACTGGCCTCAGCAACTTAGGAAGACTCTGGGCAACCTAGTGAGACCCTGTTTCAAAATAAAAAGGGCTGGGGATGTAGTTCGGAGGTAGTATGCCCCTGGGTTCAATCCCCAGCACCTGCTCCCACCCTAGCCAAAAATCATGTATCAGTATTAATAGAATGACTACAGGTATAGAACAGCAAACTAAAAAAAAAAAAAAAAAAAAAAAAAAATCAGGATTGGAAACACCCGTCCCTAGAACCCAAGACAATCTTCCTAACGACATTTATCTAGTCCAATTGAGAAAATTTCATTTTATTTGCTTATTTTTTCTTTTTTTTAAACTGAAAATGGTATACATTTTAAACTGTATTTGGTGCCTTCTCCCCCTCTGCTTTCCCTCCCCCACCAACAATGAGTGTCCAGGTTAACCATGTTATATTCATACTTTTACACATATTCGGATGTAGCTTGTCCATTAATTAACCTCAGCCTTCTTCCTCTATCTTTCAATTCTTGCTTTGCTGAGATTTCCTCTCCATTAAATGGAGTCCCTCTGGTATTCCCAATGCTCCCTAGTTTGGGCATATTAGAGAAAACATGTCCCTTCTCTTTCTGTGCTTGGCTGATCTCACTTAACATAATATTCTCCAGGTCTTTCCATCTTCTTGTGAATGCCATGATTTTTGTTCTTCTTTACAGCTGAACAGAATTTCATTGTATGTATTTCCCATAATTTTGTAATCCATTCATCTGTTGATGAAGACCTGGGCTGGTTCCATATTTTGGCTATTACAAACTGTGCTGCTATGAACATAGGTATGCATATGTTACTGTAGTTCTCTGATTTCAACCCCTTTGGAAAAATACCCAGGAGTGGTAGAGCTGGATCATATGGTGGATCTATTCCCATAGGAATAGGATAGGGAATCTCCACACTGATCTCCAGAGCAGCTGAACTACTTTGCACTCCCAACAACAGTGTAAAAGTTCCTCTTTCCACACATCGTCGCCAGCATTTGTTGTTGATTTCTTTATGCTTGCCACTCTGATTGGGGTAGATGGAATCTCAGTGTAGTTTTGATTTGCATCTCCCTGATTGCTCATGATGTTAAACATCTTTTCGTGTATCTATTGGCCATTTGTATCTCTTCTTTTGTGAAGTTTCTATTCAGTTCAGTTGCCCATTTATTGGGCTGTAAATGGAGCATTACAAGATGGCCACTAGAAAGTGTGGAAGTGGTCATGGCTAGAATGCTTACAGAAATATGAATAGTAAAGGCCATTTGATGAGGTCTCAGATGGGAGTAGGAAATATCTTACAAGGAACTGACATAAATAAATAAATCCCATCATTATCTTTTTTTTTTTGGTGGTGGTACTGAAGATAGAACCCAGGGCCTCAAATATGCTAGGCAAGCACCAGCCCTGACACCTTATTTGTTATACAGTTGCAAAGAACTTGGCTGCAATATGTCTATGCTCTAGAACTTTATAAAAGGTGGAATTTAATTAGCATATGTGGCTGAAATTGCTAAACAAAATAGGAAAAGGAATTTCATAGTTACTTTTAACTGCTTACACTAGGATTTAAGGCCAAATGAATGAACTAAAGTTGGTAGAATTTTTTTGGTACTGGGGACTGCAGCATCCTACCCCCAAGCTACACCTCCAGCCTGATTGTTTTAATTTTGAAACAGGGTCTCACTAAGTTGCTAAGGCTGGCTGTGAACCTGAAATCCTCCTGTCTCAGCCTCTAAAGTACGGGGATTACAAGCGTGCATTACCACACCCAGCAAGGTGGTAGAATTTATAACTAAATGTAGAAAGTAAAAATTTGAGAAATTTGTTGCCTGGCCAAAGAAAGAATAGCTTGAGGGTGTGGCTGAGCTACAAATTACTAGAGATTCGCTTGGACAGAAGGGAGCTAGGCATTTTACCATCAGAGGGAAAATGCCCTGAAGGTATTTCAGAGGTGTGGAATGGGCAGCAGCCTCTCCCATCACAGGACAGAATGTTAGGGCCTTCAGGGCAGAAAGGGACTGCTTCTAAATGTTGCTTTCACCTGACACTCCCAGCATCCTAGCTGTGGCTCAAGTAGCCTCAGGTGCAACAAAGACCACTACTATGGATGGTGCTGGCTGTTAACCTCGTTATGTGCACAAGGTGCTAATTATGCAGGTATGAATAAAAGTGCTATGATAGCAACTTCCACCTAGATTTCCAAGGCTATTGCAAACTGCCTGAGAGCACAGGAAGAAATATGTTACAGGGAAGGAGCTACTACAAAGAGCCCCCACGAGGGCAATGCCTACTGGAGCTGTGGAAATGGTGTCTTTGACAGGACCCGGGAATAGTTACTGGTAGCATGCAACACCTGAGACGGCTAAAGGCAAAGTTAACCCCAATCCCAGAGATCTGCCATGTGGGTTAAACCCAACATAGGTATGGATGTAGGTATACTTGAGAGGCCTTAGGGGCCCAACCTCTGCCTGCGTGTGTCCAAGAAAATAATATATGGAATAAAAATAATTTTAAGAGCCTAATTTTTTTTTTTTTTTGGTGGTACTGGGGTGGAACCCAGAGACTTTCTACCTACAGGCTATACTCCCAGACCTATTTTATACTTTATTTGGAAACAGGGTCTCACTAAGTTGCTGAGAGCCTCACTAAGTAGCTGAGTCTGGCTTTGAACCTACGCGATCCTCCTGTCTCAGCCTCCCAAGCACGGGGATTACATATTGCATATGTCTCCCTTTTGGAAAGAGAATTTTTACCCTATGTCTTCCCTATAATCCTCCCTTGGAAGCGGATAAAAAAAATAATAAAATAAAAGCAAGAGCCAGGTATTGTAGCCCAGGGCCATAATCCCAGTACTTAGGAAGATGAGAAAGGAAAACCACAGGTTTGAGGCCAGCCACAGTAATTTAGCGAGACCTTCAGCAACTTAGCAAGACCTCCCCTCCACCCCCCGCCCGCCCCTAGGATGTGTACCAGTATTGGGAATGGCTTAGGAAGATTTGCGAAAGCTCTGATTATTAATAGATATATTTCAGAAATAATTGTGTCAAAATGGCAGACCTGGAGAGAGAAAGGCTTGGCTTTGGTCAGGAAGCAAACAACTATTGAAACTTAGATTGATTTAGCTAAAAGTAATTAGCAAGTCGATAGGAGAGGGGAACTAGGTCTTCCTGTCTAAAGACAGATCTACAGGATTAGATAAGCTAGCTAGGATGGGAGGAGGGGGTCGACTTTCCTGAAAGGAGACATCTTGTCACACCCTGCTGGGGGAGAAACCTAACAGGGACCTTGACTAGTCAGAATTATGTAAACAAGATGGAGATCATGGGTATAAAAAGTCTGGTCCACATGCTGTATCTTGGGTGGGGCATTCATTTGAAACCCCCCCCCCATGCCATTCTGGCATGGGGCTGTAACTATCTTCTGTATTTCTATCTTTTTAATAAACTTCTTTAAATCTTCAGCAAGTGTTTGAGCTATGTATACTTATCCTTAGCTCAGGACAAGAACCCGTGGTTTTTCGGTTTTTCTGGGTTTTTTTTGGGTTTTGTTGTGGTTTGAGGGAAATTGTGTCCAGGACCCTAACGGGGTCCCCGGGGACAGTGTCCCCCAAACCATAACATTCCCACACCGTAACATATTTCACCATTAACAGTATGGAACCAAGGGGCATTCTACCTCTGAGCTACACATCCAGCCCACTTTATTCTTTTTTATTTATTTATTTTTGAGGTACTGAAGATTGAACCCAGGGGCATTCTACCTCTGAGCACACCCTCGGCCCTATTTTTTATTTCTTATTTTGAAACAGGGTCTCATTAAGTTGTTGAGGGCCTAAGTAGCTGAGGTTGCAATCCTCCAGTCTTCAGCCTCTCAAGTACTGGGATTAAAAGCATGCACCACCATGCCTGACCTTTCTTTTATTTTCAAACAGGACCTAAGTTGCAGAGGACCTCATTAAGTTGCTGAGGCTGGCAGCAAACCTGTAACAAAACAAGACTGAGGGTGTGCGTAACTCAAAGGCAGAAGGTCTGGGTTCAATCCCTAGTGCCACAGAAATAAACAAGCCGTGCATAGTGCACATGCTTGCAATCTCAGTATTTGGGAGATTGAGACAGGAAGATCATAAGTTCCCTGCCAGACTCAAGCTACCCTCCCCAACTTAATGGGACCCTGTTTCAAAAAAAAGAAGAAAAAATAGGGCTGGGGATGTAGCTCAAAGGTAGAAGAATGCCCCTGGGTTCAATCCTCCAGTACAACAAACAAACAAATAGGCTCCTGCTCAGCATTTCCACCATCTAATTTTTAGGAATTGCTTACTGACCTCAAATGAGACACGACTATGTATTGTTTAAAAACAGTACTCTAACAGGTTTCTACTGAGAACCAATAAGATCTTCAAATATATTAAGGCACTATGCTGGGCATGTGATGCAACACAAGTAATTCCAGTACTTGGGAGGCTGAGATAGGAAGAGAGCAGGTTTCAAGGACCACCCCACCAATTTAACAAGGCTCTTAGCAACCTAGCAAGACCCTGAAACCCTTTTTCAAAATAAGAGATAAATAGGGTTGGGAAGTGTATCTCAGAAGTAGAATGCTCCTGGATTCAATCCCCAGTACCAATAAACAAATGAATAAATGTACTGGATCATGAAGTCTAATTTCAACCATCTGATGTTTTAAAAAAGGGTAACTTCATAAAGCTCAACCTAGTAGGAAAAGTAAATTGCATCTCACATTTAAGTGTCAAGTTAATTTACAAAAATGTAATCTGCTAATTGACATACACTTGTAATCCCAGTACTTGGGAGGCTGAGACAGGAAGATCAAATGTTGTAGCCAGCCTCAAATACTTAGGTGAGGCCTTCCACAACTTAGTGAGACCCTGTTTCAAAATAAATAATTAAAAAATAGGGCTGGGGTGTAGCTTGAAGGTAGAATGCTCCTGGGTTCAATCTCCAGTAACCCCCCCCCCAAAAAAAAAACTTTAACATTATTTAAGGCTCAACTTTTTTTGTTATGGTAAAATTAAAGGAGAAACAGTTCAGATATCAAGTTTTAAATGTGTTAGAAAACCTTAAGACAATTTTTTAAAAATCACAATAAGTGATCAGAAGAATATATATCCTAATTTAAGCCATCTTTGTCCCAGTGAAAAAAATAATAGATGCATAGATTCTACATTGTAAGACTTTCTAATCTTTAAAGTTAAGTTGGTTACTTAAAATTGGTATTAGTGCTGGGCATGGTGATACATGCTGGTTACCACAGTACTTTGAGAGGATGATACAGGAGAATCACAGGTTCAAGACCAGCCTTGACAACTTAGCCAGACCCTGTTTCAAAATAAAATATAAAAAAGTGCTGGGGGTATACCTCAGAGATAACTAGGTTGAATTCCCAGAACCAAAATAAGTTTGGTATTAGTATTAATTTGCCATAGAGCTCATATACTTATCAAGCTGTCAAAAACAAGTATTACATGTTGACAATTGCCTTTTGGTCTCTGAAAACAGGATCCTATTATATGTTTCCTAGTTCACAGCTGAATTCACAGCAGCTGTGAAGCTAAGAAATGCCAACAACAATTAGGCTGGAATAAACCTTGTCTAGCATATAAAGTATAATCTGCTTGCAAATGTAGAAGAGCCAGAATAAACCAGCCAACATTACCAATATAATTTCAAGTATTCTAAAAATCAGATATTTAATATTTGAAAATATATGTATTGTATTAAAAAATTCAATTCTTTAGAGATCCAAGCTTTTTTTATTTTTTAAGACTGCAGCTGTTTCTGACACACCAGATTACAAATTCAGTGTTTGGGTTTTTTTTTCCCCCTTTTGTCTTGTTTCGAATTACCCTAATCATAGGTTGGAAGTATACATAAACACACATATGACAAGACTTCCACAAAAGTGAACATTTTTATCAGTTCCTTTTGAGATATTTCCATGAAATTATTTCATCCTTTCAAGATATTAAGAACTTATGATTAGTAAAAATAAAACTTGAACCCAGGGGCACTCTACTTCAGACCTACATCCCAGCCCCCGCCCCTTTTGGGAACAGGGTGTCACCAAGTTCCCAAGGGTCTTCTTGCTAAATTGCTGAAACTGGCCTCCAACCTGGATTCTCCTGGCTTAACCTTCCAAGTACTGGGATTACAGGCATATACCATTGCACTTTGCTTAATATATCTCTTCTTGATAAAGACCCTCAATTTTCAATCAGAATACCACTACATAATTTGAAAGGATTTTTGTGTAGACTTTAAAAAATGTTAATAAAAATCTAATTATCTCCTGTGCCTCTCAAGCAGGAACTAAGAGGGAAAGCATGCATAAATATCCATTCTCAAAATAAAGGTAAATTTTTCTCACACATTCAGACCAGGTGCCTGACATAATAATGCTGTTCCCAGAAGGTGAGTAAAACACATGCTTACTCAAGGTATTTGGTAAACAGATATCTGAAAGAAGTATTTTCTTCTGAAAGAAGTACTTTCTTCCGAAAGAAGTACTTTTGGACCTACCAGAAAAGAATCCTGATAAATTATCTGAGAACACACCGACCTCAAAACTTCTGACACTTTCTACCATGTCACTGATTAAAAACAGTCTTAATTCAACAGGCTTCTCACTATAAAAAAATGAATAAATATTGCATAAAATACCGATTTAAATCAATTGTGTATTTAGTTCTAAGAATCAAGTGCCAAGTAGAATGGAAATTCAAAACTTTTCTCGTTCCAAGTAGAGTCAGAGCAAAACATGTTAACTAGTTCATTTGGTCTAAGGAGGTCTATCTCAAGTTTGTTTTTAAAGCAAATATAATTCCTTTCTTCAAGTTATTGAAAGGATTACAAAAGAATAATCTTTCAGGAACAGAACAGCACATTCCTTAGTAAATTCACAATGTATGATTTAATATTGTAACTACAATGGGGGAAAGCTGAAAAATAAGAGAATGTTAATGTTTCAAAATAGACTAAATATGACAAAGATACTACAAAAACATTTTTTAAATGGAAGGCATTCTTAACTACACACTATATATTCATCCATTGTATCTCAGTTTTACCAACTATCTAGAAGCACTTTAATTTACTTGTGTCCTGACAGTAAATACTAATCTGCTCTTAGATGTTGATGACTAGTAAAAGAGGAGAGAAAGAAATCTGGTGATTTGTTGGAGAGCAAACAACAGAGATGAGAAGTACAACCAGCAAAAGTCAAATTCTCAAAATGATACATCTTATCTAAACAGTGATGCAAAGAATTCTTAATGAGGACCATGTAAGCATTACACCTTCCTCAATAGCTTTGCTGAAACAAAAAGCCATTAGAGGGCATAAATAATGCTTCAGCTGACACTGGTAACAGTGCGTTGCTGTTTAGTAAATCCCCAGGGAATATGACTTTGCCAAACATAGACACCTTTGTGTTTTGGTTTATTACACTTAAGATGCTGTTTATAACTAAATTAAAAAATTCTAGCATTTCCTTTCTTAGACTTTAAACGTAACACTGGAATTCTGATATTAGGGGAAAAGGGGGGGGACAAACAAGATTTTCACGAAGAAAATAAAAAATGGGACAGACTCATACTATATACAAACTTAATTTTCAAATTCTAAAATCAGTCCATTGTTTTGAAAAGTATATAAAAATTAAATACTTCTCAGTTCCTCTGGGTTGACTGAATTTCACTAAAAATTCAGATCTATTTGGGTTTATGATGATTATAATAGCAGTATTTAGGAGGTTGAGACAAGAAGAGCTCAGGTTCGAGGCCTGAGTAATTTAATGAGACCCTCAGCAACTGAGACCCTGTTTTAAAAAATAAATAAATAAAATAGAATGCCCCTGGATCCAAACCCCAACTGGGGGACTGCATAACTTTTTAGAAAAGTTCCAATCAGAATTAGCATAAGGTAATAAAAACATCATAAAAAGGCTAACCATTTAAATGTATTTAATTACTATAGTTCCCTAATCCACTTGTAATAAGAACATAATAACTGAAGTTCTAAAATCATGTTATATGAACACAATTCTAGCTGAAATAGTGAAAAACACATACAGCAGTAAAAACCCACTTTGTGAAGTTTATTAAATTTATTAACTAAATAAGTCACAATGCATATGGACTTTAACTTAAAGGATATGTTTTATACTCTATCCCCTGGGATGATAGAAAAGCCCACTATATTTTTATTCATTGTTCAAAAAAAAAAAAAAAAACGGTTTGCTATCTAGAATACCAGAGTTCTATAGCATTGTTAAAATTATGTTGTTTATAGTCCAAAGTTTTGAAGAATTGCCTTTCACAGATGTTCTGCTGCATATACCGAGCAATATTATCCAATTGTTCCCTGACTTAAATTCTTATTTACTCAAAAGGAAATTCTATACCACTACAGCTGGGCTATTCCATGACTTTTCATAGCTACATATAATGTCTTCCCTTTTGCTTACATATATCCTAAAAAGAGGTAGAAATCTTGTGGGATGTTTTTCAACAGTCTGTGTAAAGCCACTATTTTCCCCAGTAATTCGACATCACAATTCTTGCTACATTCTACCTATAAAAGCCTAATATAGTAGTGGCAGGACAATTTGAACTGTTTAGTGCCTGGCCAAATTGTATAAAGACAATTCATAATCACACTTTTAAACTTTTTAATTGCTAGAAGAAACGTGGAAAACCAAATTCAGTGTGGCTAGAGAAAAAAAAAAAAAACACCACACACACACAAAGAAAAGTCATAGAAGCTCAGTGTGGAAATAAATGCTAAAGTCAGACTACTGAGCGCACACAGAAGTTTTTAGCAGGGGTGAATGCTCCAAAGGGGTGGATATTGGTTTTTCAGGTCGGGTAATCTTAGATACTGCAATGGTATATGATCCACCAACCGTCCACAGTTCTTCAGTAAGTGTACAGTATACCCATAGCATAAAATTTTAGAATATTTCACTGGTGGGGGAAATTAGAGAAAAAAATTCATAAAAAGTTCTTTGGGTGGTGCAACAATGAAAAAGTTTGCAAAAGCACTGGTACAAACATTAAGTCAATAAAAGTACATCTGATCACAAAGACAATTGTGAAACAGTGAAAATGTTTGCAAAACACCAGTATAGACATTAAGTCAATAAAAGTACATGTGTGTGTGTACTTGTGTGTTTCACTGGAGATTGAACCCAGGGATATTCTACTCTGAACTACACCCCCAGCCCTATTTTATTTTTTATTTTGGAACAGGGTCTCGGTAAGTTGCTGAGACAATGAGTGAATCTGTGATCCTCCTGTCTTAGCCTCCCAAGTACTGAGAAACAGGTATGTACCACCATGGCCAATTCCTGGTTTTTCGAAATATAGAAGTCAGGCAGCTAATGAAGTATCAGAAAAAGAGATTCAGAGGTTTGTCAGAGAAGGAGAAAAACTAGAATAAAATCCTAGACGAAGGGATATGAGGCAAGAGAATGTGAATTAACTAACAGATCCAGTTAACAAATCAAGTAAAGTAAGAGCAATGCCTAAAAGTGAAAGTGGTGTCAAGGGTTTTTTTTTTCCCCCCCAACGAGAGGAGAAATAACATTTCGATATGCAATAGAGAAGGAAAAAAAGAATGGTGAAACACAGAAAGACCCATTAAAATTACCTACTTGGTGACTACAAGCAGGTAAATGGGGATAGGCTCTAGTGCACAAGTAGCAGAAATGGGACTAAAATAGGAACATAAAGAGCATGTCTAGAGTAAAGTAAGGGATGCAGAGACAAAGACACAGATGCTGGTAGCTGGGTGTTTGTGGTTGTCGTAGACTCATAATTCTTTTCTAGTGCTTATATTCTACAGTGATGGAATAGCAGGCAAGGCAAGTCAGAATAAAAAAAAAATCTCCAAGGAATGAGGGAAAGCAGCATTGTCTATAGGGTTTCTATCTTGAGAAATCAGGTATATGGTGTTTCCATTAAGATAGATAGATAGATAGATAGATAGATAGATACATACATACATACATACATACATACATACATACATACTGGGGCATTCTACCTCCGAGCTATACCCCCAGCCCTATTTTACTTTTACTTTGAAACAGGGTCATTCTAGGCTGATGAGAGTCTAACTACTTACTGAGGCTGTACTCAAACCTGTGATCCTCCTGTCTCAGCCTCCCAAGTACTAGGATTACACACATGCGCCTACATGCATGGCAACAGCTTTTACTAAAAATTTTTAAAATCATAAAAAGTTAAAAGCCTGTACAATATACTGTAAAACCCACATCTACTTTCACTAGTTTTTCAACACATGGCTAACTTTACTATCACTCCTCCCACCACTGAGTTATTTTGAAGCAAATCTCAGTCATCATATCAATTCAACCATATTTACTTCAGTATGTACAGAAACATAATTTTAAGAGTTCCTTCTTTCCTACTGGGGATTGAACCCAGGGGCAGTCTACCTCCAACTTACACCCTCAGCCCTTTTAATTTTGAAACAGGGTCTAAGTTGTTGAGAGTCTAAACTGCTGAGGCTGTCCTAGAATCTGTGATCTTCCTGCCCCAGTCTTCCCAAGTACTAGGATTACAAGCATGTGCCACCACACTTTGCATGAGCATTTTAACAGAATACATAAAGCAAGGGTACTTATCCTAGTCTGGAAGGATGAAATGTTTCACAAAGGCAAAAGGGAGAAACAGGAGTTAGCTAGTAAAGACAGAAGTAGTAGAATGTCCCAAGTAAAGTTCAGTGTATCTGAAGGATAGTGTGTCTCAAGTGGCAAGAATGAGACTAGAGGCAAGATAGATTGTTCGCGAATGTTCAAGACACAGTAAATAACCAAAGGTGGAGAGACCTACGAGAAATCTGCTACAACAGCACAGATAAGGCATAATACTAGCCAAAGTTGCAGTGATATGGAGTAAGTGTATTTTGAAAAGGTACTCAAGCAGTTAAATTAAGAGAACCTCATGACAGAATATGAGGTTAAATGAGAATAAAAAATAAAAAATGATGTATAAATTTCTAAGTTGCAATAGGGTCAATAAAAGTGATGAGAGATACTGAAGTAGATTTGAGGGTGGGCTCAATTTTGGACACAAATGAATTTGAGGTGTTTTACAAGACATTTTAGTAGAGATTTTCAGTAATCCATTAGGTACACATACAATATATGTCTGTAGCCACCCTAGGCTCAAGCAAAGCATTTAGTTTACCCAGAGAGCAACAATTACGTGAAGAGTACGTCAGGGTTAGGACCAAGTCCTGAGGTACACCAGAAGAAAGAAGCACATGTAAAAATTAGGAAGAAAAGAACTGAAGGATGGGAGAAGACTGAGAAGTTGAAATGGCTTCTACAATAGAAACCCAGAGATATGTAAAGGTAAAAGCAATGTATCACTCTTAATAAAACTCCAACCCCAAAAGCATATAAAGAAAAATACCTATATACTTAGGGCCATGTTATAGTAAAACTCTCAGTATAAGCTGTAATTGAAAAGTAAAAACACAACCCATATATAATCTAAAACCAATTTCACACAAAAGGTTTATAAAAATAAGTATCACTAAATCTGGACAGGCCTACAAATCAATCTATTATATCAGCAGATGCTTAACAAGTTGCCATAATATAACAGTTTTCTGATAATACCACTGCTCATCTAGTAAGAAGCCTCCTTTCACATGACAGCATATCTTCCTATTTAAACTTCTGAAAGTCTTTGAACAGGTGAACCTAAACTTAGGTAGAGAGATTGGAGAAGACTAAAATTCCTTTTCCAAAAGAAATTATAGAGCCACACAACACTTACATGAAATGCAACAGCTATAATAATTTGTTGTAGCTGGGCATAATGGACTATACTTGAGGGGCTGAGATGGAGGATCACAAGTTTGAGGCCAACCTCAGCAATTTGGTGGAACCCTGTGTCAAAATAAAAAGCAAAAAGGGCTGGAGGTGTCGCTCAGAAGTACAATGCCCATAGGTGCAATCCCAAATCCCTAGTTTAAATTAAAAAAAGATATAAATGACATAGTAACCTTTTCTAGGGAAAAGCCCTTTATTCCTTCAAAAGCACCATATGAAGGAACACATCTGTCACCTAGCAAATATTAGCTTGATTAATAGAAACACCTGGAAACACACTCTCCTTGAAAGGAAAATGAAAATATATGTACTTAATGATCTGATATTGATGCCCGGAACAGCCACAACACAAATAACTAAAAGGAATTCTTAAGGGTATAGAGATCTTTGGAGGCAGACAATCTATGTTCTAAACTCAGATTTGCTACTTTGTATGACTTTGGGCAAATCAATGTCCTTGTAACAGTGCAAGCAAGTTTTAATCAAAAACAGTATTTCACCAAAGAGCTGTCGGTGGTTAAATTCCAAGATTTACCTCATTAATAAGGACCCTGTCATATCCACTTCTCTTTTGTGGTCCAAACTAAACTGCAGGCTTAATAGTACCACCCACCCAAGAAAAGAAACAACAACAAAAAATGACACACTTAGATACACTGTTTGGACATTTGTCATGGCATATGAAAAAAAATTTTTTGTGTGTGGTACTAGCAATTGAACCCAGGGACATTCTACCTCAGAGCTATACTCCCAGTCCTATTTTTTAGTCTTTATTTTGAAACAGGGCCTTAACAAGTTGTAGAGGGCCTCACTAAGTAGCTAAGGCTGGCTGCAAACCTGTGATCCTCTGTCTCAGCTCTCAAGTACTGGGATTATAAACACGAGCCACCATGCCCAGCATGGCATATGAATTATAAACATTATTTCTGTGGGCTGAAATAAAGAATTTGGGCCAGCATTATAATTTCTCAATAAAAATTTAATCCTCATTCTTAAAAAATTCTAAGTTCAAGCCAGGTGTGAGACCCCCAGCAATCTGGGGAGACCCTGTTTCAAAATAAATAAAAAGGGTTGGGTGTGGCTTGGAGGTAGAAGGCCTCTGGGTTCAATCCCCAGTACCACATACACACAGGGGGGAAAAAAAACCTACATTATTAATCAAATCCATTATTTCAAGAGCATCTTTGGCTTTTAACATCTCAAGTTTGCAGAAACATCCTCTTTTTTTTTTTTAGGTTCAGAGTAAAAGTGAGTGGCAGATACATAGATTCCGATATATCTCCCTCCCACACCTGTGCACACAGTCTCCCCACAACATCCTGCACTAGGCACATGTATCATTACAGATGAATCTACACTGACACAGCACCATCACCCACAGTACTTAGCTTAAATTAGGGTTGTACCCCCTATGCATTTGGCAAATATATAATGGCATGTATCCATCATTATGGTATATCACACACAGATTAATTTTACTGCCTCCAAATCCTCTGTACTCTGTGTTCATCCCTTACCTATCCCTATGTGTGTTGTGTGTATGTGAGTGGTACTGGAGATTGAATCCAAGGGCATCCTATTTTATTATTTTTTTATTGAAAAGAGGGCCTCATTAAGTTGCTGAGGCTGGCCTCAAAATTGAGATCCTCCTGTCTCAGCCTCCCAAGCACTGGGATTATAAGGATGTACCACCCTACCTATCCCTTTTTAAGTCTTAAACTGCAAATAGCAGCTAAGAGATTCTAAACACTGAAATGGCTATGGGAATCTTGAGGACAAAAAAGGGGAGGATGAAAGGGGAAAAGAAGGACAAAAACAAGAGCAAAGAAAATGTAAAGGAGTGTAGCCAGTGGGAGGAGCTACGGGGGATTCAACGCTAAGCCTTACTATAAGCACACAGTCCACCGGCCACACAAGCACACACTCTACTGAGCTATACACCGGGCCCCTAGAAGATTCAAGAATCAGAACACTTCATTTATTAAAGAGCTAAAACTAGATTTAGTACTGTTTCTCCTTTCTATTCCAGAAATTCTGTGAGGGTCTTAGCTCAGTCTTAAGGCAAATCAGTTAGTTATAGTTTAAGTAAGTTGTTGCAACATGTAAACATTTATTAGAAGTGACCCATACCTTACTAATGGCAAAAAGCAGCCTATGTACTAATGGCAAAAAGCTGCCTATGTTGGACAGGCTCTTTGATATTATACTGTACACAGGCTTCTGCAGTGCTCTATACTGTATTCATAAATAGGATTAGCTTTAGCAAACAGAACTGAAGAAATTTTATCATTTACACTCATCCATTCCTTTCAAACTCATCTGTTCTTTATTTAACACAAGTGACGTAGCATCCCATAAAATCAAATTTTTTGTAGCACGTTCTGCATCTCATCTGCTGTTTAATCATTTGTCCACTCTCCTAGGCTGATGAAATCTTATCCCTGCTAGCTCTCATATTCAGTACTACTCGCCCTTTATCACTAATCGCTGGCTAACTCCTATTACTGCTCTTAGGAGATTAAGTCCTACAGTAGATTCCAAGTGTCCTAGAAATTAATTCCAAGATACTTACCTATGTTTCCAAGTCTTTAATAAGGTACCCCAGATTATCTCTCCTTACTTCATCTTTCTCATCTATCTGTTTTTAAAGCACTTTACCTGCCTGCCCTTTTTCCAGCTCAGGAACTTTTCCCATATTGTGTGCCTTAAGCGTAGAATGCCTCCTCCCCAAGACAATCAATACTCTGGTCATCTTCCTCCCTCTACTTAAAGTTCATTCTCCATGAAGTCTTGTCAGGTCACTCCATTAAGAGATGCTACTTCTTTGTAAAATAATAGATTGCAATCCTGGCTACAAAGGAGCAACTGTATGTAAGATCAAGTTTCTCTTCTGTCTCTTCTGAAGATACTGTCTACCTTATAAAGTTGTCATAAAAATCAAACAAAAAACTATATACTATACATTTAGCAAAGGAAGACACTCATAAAGGGCACAAATGTTAAATCTCTCCAGGTATCAAGAGTAACAACTAGACTGACTTCTTAGGAAAGAAACACAAGTCATGAAGTCTAAAAAATATAAGCTCTTTGTGTGAAACTGAGCAGATTAACTGCTGGCCAAGAATTATGATTAAAAGAGTTATCCTCAGCTGGGCACAGTGGCATATACCTATAATCCCAGTACTTGGGAAGCTGAGACAGGAAGACCACTGGCTTGAAGCAGGCACACAGTAATTTAGCAAGATCCTGTTTCAAAATAAAACAGGGCCAGGAGTGTAGTGCCTGTACAATACAATCCCCAGTATGAGAGAAAGACAGACAGACAGACAGACACACACACACACACACACACACACACACACACACACACACACACAGAAAGACAGACCGACAGAAACACACACATGTGCTTTAGCCTAAGATTGTTGAGTTTTGACCTTTATAATTAATAAAATGTCAGAATTCATTCAGGAGAGCACGATGGCGCAACACTTGTAATCCCAGTACTTGAGAGGCAGAGACAGGAGGACCAGGAGTTCTAAGCCAGCCTCACCAACTTAGAGAGGCTCTCAGCAATTTAGTGAGACCCTGTTTCAAAATAAAATAAGGAGGAGGAGGAGGAGGAGGAGGAGGAGGAGGAGGAGGAGGAGGAGGAGGCGGCGGCGGCGGCGGCGGCTGGAGTGTAGCTCAGAAATACAATGTCCCTGCGTTCAACTCCCAGTACCACCAAAAAAAAAGTCATAATCCAGTATGATTTCACTGATCTGGCAAATTTAAGCTATGTTATCAATTGTTCGTTTTCTGAGCTCATTAGGAGTGAAGCACTTTATTATAGGGGTTTCTATGTCTCAAAAAAAAAATCAGTATCTTAGTAATACCACTCAATACTATCATGAGCAAACATTTGCCAACCCTTAAAGAAAGCTAGAAGTAAATTTAGGATTTAGCCCGGGGTATGCTCTTCATAAATTACATGATGATATTGGTAAATAACTTTATATTCTGCTGTGTAAAACAATGAATCTACTCTTTTACCCTACTTACTTCACAGGGTTCCTGTGTGTTTAGAAGCATCTGGAATACTGTACCTAACAAATACATATATGAACTATTATTATCCTAGTCATCATGCAAAGAAAATGATTTTATTTTATTTTTATGGTACTGGGGATGGAACCCAGGGGCCTTCTACCTCCGGGCTACACTCCCTAACCTATTTTATATCTTATTTGGAAACAGGTTCTCTTAAGCCAGCTGAAGCTGGCTTCGAACCTGTGTGATCCTCTTGTCTCAGCCTTCGAAGCACGGGAATTACGAGTGTGCACCACCACGCCCATCTAAAGAAAATTATTAATCCACAAATTCCCCTATCCTATCCCCAAATCTTTCACATAATTATAACAAAAGAACTATATTGTTATGTGGTTCATTTTTATTATCTAAATTCAGAGTTTATTCTTCAGAAGCCTATATAATAACATGTAAAGATGAGCTAGCCAAATAATAAATGTGGCAAAGCATGTAAAGACTTAGGCCATTTAAAGCCAAATGTGGTGGTGCACATTTGTAATTCCAGTATTTTGGAGGCTGAGACAGGAGTATCAAGGTTTGTGGACAGCATCAGCTATTTAGTGAGGCCCTTTGTAACTCAGTGAGTCCATGTTTCAAAATAAAGAATAAAAAATAGGTTTGGCGTCAGGCGTGGTGACGCATGCTTGTAATCTCAGCATTAGGAAGGTTGAGACCCAAGGACTGGGTTCGTGGACAGCCTCAGCTACTTAGCAAGACCCTTTACAACTCAGTGTGACTCTATTTCAAAAATAAAAAGACTAAAAACTAGGGTTAGGGGTGTAGCTCAAAGGTATAATGACCCTGGGTTCCATCTCCAAGGGGAAAAAAAAGAGCTGGGGGTATAGCTCAGAAGTAGAATGCCCCTGGGTTCCATCTCCATAAGTAACACACACACACACACACACACACACACACACACACACACCCATTTAAAAATCTTAAAATCTTCTATTTCAGCCGGGCGTGGTGGCACACCCTTGTAATCCCCATACTTGGGAGGCGGAGACAGGAGGATCAAGCAGGTTCGAAGCCAGACTCTCTGGCTTAAGAGACTCTGTTTCCAAATAAAAATATAAAACAGGTCTGGGAATGTAGCCTGGAGGTAGAAGGGTTCCATCCCCAGTACCACCCCCACAAAAAAAAATCTTCTATTTCAGCTGGGCGGGTACATGCCTATAATTCCAATAACCAGGAGGCTGAGACAGGATGATCACAGGTTTAGCACCGGCCTCAGTAACTTAGCAAGACTCCATTTCCAATTACAAAATAAAACAGAGCTGGCAGTGTAGCTAGGAGGCAGAATAATCCTGAGGTTCAATTCTTAGCACCACTTACACACACAACAGCCAAACTATTTTCTTTGGATTGCAGGTACTTTACTTAAAACACTTTTTAAAATAACAAGAAACAAGAATATTTTCCTCTCACAATTTTGAGTTTTGTGATATTCTAGTGTACACTATAATAAGGACTAGGCTCTGTAATACTGCTCTGTTATCTTTTCCATGAGAAGCAACTTACCACATTTTGATAAGGCTATAAAAAGCTGTATATGGCTCCAAAATAAGAGAATTCTTCCTTTACTGTCATAGTGTGTGGAAATCTGGTTTCTATGCCGTGCAAAACAGGTTCCTAGCTGCCACTGAATAACTGAAAGTAAGCAAGTCAAAGTTATTGTGACTTAGGACTCAGTTTCCATATACTTAAAAAATGAGAACTAAATAATCTCCAAAGACTTTCCTGATTAAATTATTGTAAGATTCCCTTCAGATCGCAAACATCAATACTATGACTAAAACATCCCCCCCCCAAAAAAAAAAAATCAATGCTATCTTAGGTGCAGTTTCCAAATAATCAACATTTCTCATCTTTTCTCCAGTCTCTAAAGAGTTGTCACAACTACTGTAGAACTGATAAATATTTAACAGTGCAGCCTTTTTTTTTTTTTTTTTTTTTTTTGCGGTACTGGGGATGGAACCCAGGGGCATTCTCTCCCCCAGCTACACCCCCAGCCCTATTTTTTATTCTTTAGTTTGAAACAGGGTCTCACTGAGTTGCAAAGCTGTCTGTGAACCAAGATCCTCCAGTCTCAGCCTCTCAAATGCTGGGATTACAAGCATGCACCACTGCGCCTGGCTACAGTGCAGCTTTTAAGAAAAAATCTCCCAAACTGGGCATGGTGGAGCATGCTTGTAATCCCAGCATTTGGGAAGCTGAGACAGGAGAATCGCGGTTTGCAGACAGCCTCAGCTACTTAGTGAGGCCCTTTGCAATTCAATGAGACCCTGCTTCAAACTAAAGAATAAAAAATAGGGCTTGGGGTATAGCCTGGAGGTAGAAGGTCCCAGGTTCCACCTCCAGTACCAAAAACCAAAACCAAAACCAAAAAGCACTCCCATTAAACTGGGCATTGTGGCCCACATCTATAATCCCAATACTTGGGGAACTGAAATAAAAGGAAAGAAGGTTCGCCAGCCTCAGCAAATTAGCAAGGCCCTCAACAACTTAGTAAGACCCTGCTTGAAAATAAAAAAATATGGATAGATGTGTAGCTCAGAGGTGAAATGCCCCTTAGTTCAAACCCCAGTACCCTCTTCCACAAACAATTCTCCCACTACAGACTACTTAGCTACACAACTGTAAACAGGCCTAAAACAGAAAGACAATAGCATGACACATGAAAGAAAATATACATGAGTGTTTCTAGAAACCAGTCCAATTTCATACCAGGTTACCTCCTATAGCTAAAAACAATCTCAGGAGTCGAAGCCAACTCCTACCACTTCTAACCTTAGAATATCAGAGAAAGCAGATTGGTCTTAGATCATTTTAATCAACCCTGGGGATCCTGAACCAAAAGGCTATCAGAGTATGTAGGGGTGGAGAGATAGTAGGGCAGTGACAGTGCAGAATGAATACAGAAGTGTTTTATTTCATAGGAAGATATAATCTGAGTGGTTAACTAAAATAATGTTTAGAAACCAAAAGTCCAATAGTATATGATTCACTCAACGCTGTTATGTCAGTCATATTGGAGGGGAGAAGAGGAGGGATGATACACAGATGAAGTGTATATAGCCTCTTAGTTAAGTACTTTAACGCTATAAAACCCTGGCTCTAGTTGAAATGAGTGTGGGTAGCCTGACATCCCTCCACTGCATTCGCTATACCATACCTGTGTTTGAAAAATACTAAGAATTTTATGCCCAAATATTAATACTTAATGAAATATGCTGTCTCATACAGGGTGACTTAGGAATTCAAAAGCTGACCAATCACCTGTTTCTAATAATCAGCGAAGACTTTCTGGGATTAGCTTTTTTTTTTTTTTTTTTTTTTAGGTAGGGCCTTAAAGTATGAATAAGTCCTTTTTATTTTTTACTTTTTGCTATTGGGGATTAAACTCAGGGACATTCTACCTCCAAGTTCATACCCACTCCAATTTTATTTTTTTACTTTAAAACAGGATCTTGCTAGATTGATGAGTCTCGCTACTTGCTGAGACTGTCCTACAAACTGTGATCTTCCTATCTCAGCCTCCCAAGTACTGGGATTATAGGCATGAGCCAACAGGCCTTTTTTTTTAACTATCATTTTTATCTCTGGAATGAATTTTATTAACATATCAGTATCACTGATGGGGAAAAGTATAGTCTGAAACAGGGACAAGGATCACCATTAGTATCCATGCAGAAAAACATCAAGATGCCAGTTAATAGCAGTGTGAGACAGCCCTTCTCTTCTGCAATCTCCACCGTTTCAGATATTGCATTAGTGTTTATTCAACTACAAAGTTTTTGTTACAACAACCACTATTTTTTTAATCCAATACAGATCTGTTATAGAAGTGAGAAGAAGCAAAACAGTTTTTTTTTTTTTTTTGGTGGTGGTACTGGGGTTCCTGGAAGCCCTTCTACCTCCGGGCTACACTCCCAGACCTATTTTATACTTTATTTGGAAACAGTCTCTTATACCAGCGCGGCTGGCTTTGAACTTGTGCAATTTGCACCACCACGCCAGGCGCAAAACAGCTTTTTTAAAGTGAAAAGGAGAAAGCTTGAAGGGAGTCTCCTAGACATCAATTTCCAGTGTAAAACACTACCTTCATGCAACTTATTTCTTGAGAAGTTCTCTTCTTATCTTTGGCTTTCAACCAACTCCATCGTGCATCCAGGGCACTTCACTCTACAGCGACAGGTTAGGATAATACACACTGTAATGACTTCCACTATTTCTTTTTTTATAAGAAACCACTTCTGAAACATGGATTTAGGTTACCAGCACTTAAGTAAGAACACAAAGCTCTTATATGTCCAGGAATTTCTGGGATGGGCTGAAGGTAAAGGCTGAAAGAATATACCATATTCTAGAATCCACAAAGAACCCAAATTGATTCAAGCCCAAAACAATAAAAGATCGATAAAAGATATGAATTCAGAAAAGTTAAAATGCAGAAAATTTCTTAATGTTTTTTTTAATAAGATTTCACAGCTAACACCTATAATCATAGAGGCTTACAAGATGTTAAAGAACTTACATTTTATTGCAGCCCAAGTTTTTTCCCCTCTCTGGTACTGGGAATTGAACCAGGTGCATTTTACCTCTGGGTTATACCTCCAGGCCTTTTTTTTTTTTTTTTTTAACATTTTTTTTGTTTTTAAACAGGGTCTCCCTGGGTTGTCGAGTCTGGCAATGTTGCTGAAGGTGTCCCGGGACCTGTCTCAGCCTCCCAGGTATTGATATTAGAAAAGTGGGCCATGATGCCCGGTTGCACCCCAAATTTAAAAAACACTATGTAAATACTACTTTAGTTGGTCTACAGTGAACACATATAAACCTAAGAATAAAATGATATTGACAGCACTCTTTCAAGAAAATAATCTGAAGAGAAAATACAAAATAACTCCAACCCAAGAAGGTATTTCACTAGTGTCACTATAACATCTAAAGCTCTAAGTGGCATAATTTTTTTCATATACAGGATAATGCTTTCAGTCGTTACCACAAATTACCTCAAATACAACGGAGAAAACAAAAGACTAAACAAATAGGTCTTCCATTATAAAGATAACATGAAAATTACTTGCTCAAACTTGATGAGAACGAAGAAGGCATAGGTGTTATAGCCATGTCACTACTGACAATGCTACAAGATGAATAAGGAAAAATACACATATGTAACAGAGACGGAATTAAGAACGCCTTATAACTACTACATTACCCATCTCTAGTTCGTTCAATCTCCGCACTGAAAGAAAACAATTTTACTTAACGCCTTATAACTACATTACCCATCTCTAGTTCGTTCAATCTCCGCACTGAAAGAAAACAATTTTATTTCCCCCTGCGCATTTTCTCCTTTTCAATGACTTCCAAGTCTGGCCGATGTATCTCATTCCACATCCCAAGCCAGTGACTTAAGACATTTTCCCCAAGAGGAACCTACGGAAACATACACTAGCCTAAGGCTCTTTTTAAAAGCAAGAAGCGTGTGTCTTCACCTCGCCTTCCACTTCTCTCAGTTACCTCTCCTGAGGGTGTGAAAACATCAACATCCGGTCGCCCACCCCACCCTCCAGCCGCCCGGGCTCTGCCTCGCTCCTCGCGCACCGCCGCCCGGCGAGGCTGGTCCAGGACGGCTCCCGGGCTCCCCGCCCCTCGTGATGGCCGAGGCGGCCTTCTCCCCATCCCTCTCCCAGGAAGCGGCCACCCGGAGCCGCGCCCCGGGGCGCCGAGGCCCGAGCAGGCCGCGGCCCGCGCACGGCCCCGCGGCGCCGCCTCCCCGCCCCCACCGCCGCCCGGCCCGGCCCGCACCGCACCGCCGCGGCGGGCGCCGGGCCGCAGCCCACCCGCCGCCCGTCCCCCGCACGGACCGCGGCGCCGGGCCGCCCGCGCCCGCACACAAAGCGCCGCGCCGCCGCCTTCCCGCCCCCACGGCCCCGCCGAGACGGATGGCGGCCGCCCCCCCCCCCGCGCGCACGCCGGACGCCGGCTCACCATCGCTGCGCTTGATCTCCACGTAAATGCCGATCTGGATCTTGCCGAAGTTGGCCGCTGCCATCACCTCATCTGGAGCGGCGGCGGCGGCGGGCCGGGGGAGGGGGCCGGGCGGGCGGAACAGGCGGGGAGGGGGCGGGGTGGGCGCGGGAGGGGGCGCGAGGGCCCGCGGCCGCGCCGGGCCGGGCGGCAGCGTGGACGCGAGCGGGGCCGCGAGGCCCGGGCGGGCAGCGGGCGGGCGGCCTGCGGGCCGGCGGGAGCAAGCGCGCGCCGGGCGCGGGATGCAGCGAGAGCCGGGGCCGAGAGCCGCGAGAGGCGGAGTGCGAGGGCCCGCGCCCGCCGCCCGAGTCGACGCCGGGGGGCGGGGCGCCGCGCCTGCGCAGAGCGCGCCGCCGCGGCGCTCCCCTCCCCCGCGCGCGCCGCCGGCCCCGCCCCTTTACGCCCCGCCCACTCCCCGGCCCCCGCGGGCCCGCCGCGTTTGACTGGAGCGCGCGGCCTTCCAGTCCCGGCCTGCTCCGGAGGCGCAGGGGCGGCCAGGGCTGGAGGACGCGCGGTTCCCGGGGTCTCGGGGTGCAGCGGAAAGCTGAGGGTGAATTTAGGAGCTGGCCATTGGCAGCACTGGTTAGGCTTTTCATCTGCAGGTGTCACCCCACTTGCCTCGTAAAGGTGGCCGGCCCCGTTACCCTCCCGAGGCACACCGGGCTCAGGTTCCCAGAGAGTTACGGGGGAAGAAGGAAACGCCTTTGAGATGCCCCCACCTTAACTAGAGAGAAGATCGCTGCTCGCCCGCCTCGCTCCCGGCTCCGCCCGGGGTGGGGCGGCTTTAACTGTTCGCTTTAGGATCCATCACTTGCTCGTGCTCTGTTTCTGCTGTAGGGTCAAGACTTTGCCCTGGCCTGAAGAGCCAGCAACCATGACTCAGGGACCGAGGGCAGGGGTGACTAAGGATGCGCCTTTTCTGCAGTCACTTGACGAGTCTGACCACATCAGTGTGGAGAGCAAGACTCTTCATCCTCGCAGAGCAGGAAGGCCACGTAGACCCACCGGGACTATGGCGGCTGTTGACAGCACCACGGAAAAACCTCCAGGGAGGAGGTTGCTTGTAGTATTGGGACTTGATATGGAGGAAACACTCTTTTCATGACCTACTTTCCCTAGTCATTGTTACTCAGCCTGTAATGATTAAAAATATACAGTCTTAAAATTCAAAACTGGGAGACTGGTTATATGTGTATATAAGTGCATATGTGCATATATGTGCGTGCCTAGAGTTGCAGCCTAATATAAATAATTCAAGTGGAACCTTAAAAAAAATTAAGACTTCAGCTCCATCTGTAACTAGAACATACTGAAGGTCTACTTGTCAAAAAAGTGCCTTTTAAATCCATGCTAAAGTAGGCATAATTTCTATGAAAAAAAAAGCACTGTATAGACGATGTAGGAAATAACTTCTGCTTTGTGCTCAAAAAATGACAGTACACTTCAGAACCTCTTTCAAAAGCCTTGACCAAGTGAGTGTTCCTCTTTTTTCTACATATAAAGTGAGTTTTATCTGAACTTGTTGAGCAGCAGTCTAATAGAAATTATTCTCTCATGTCTCTGAGATATAAAGCATCTATTACTTGCAAATCCTTAAAAGAATGGAAAAAACTATACAGCTCTTAAATTGCTTAATACATATGTTTTATTATGGTTGCTAACACCTTCCACCCTCTGAGTTATATAATTAATAAGTCTTAACCTTTAATCCATATACAAAAGTATTTTCAAAATAGGTATATGAAGCTGGTCATGGTGGTGCACGCCTGTAATCCCAGGATTTGGGAGGCTGAGACAGGAGGATTGCAGGTTCAAGATCAGCCCCAGCAAATTAGACCCCATTTCAAAATAAAGAAGGCAAGGGGTATCACTCAGTGATAGAACCCTCCAGGGTTGAATCTCCAATACCGCATACACACACAAATATGTACACCATCCTGCTTGATAAAAATGTATGAGACACTTGCCAAACACACAAACTTTTTCTTCATAAGTCATACCCAAAAGGCTGAAGTTATTTTGGTACACCCCAGCATTTATGTTTACCAAGACTTGCCTTTTGGACATTTTATGCAAGTGGCCTGAAGAAGAGTAGCCATAAAACATGCAATGTAACTGTTTCCATCAACATCCTGGATTAGTGATTTTAATTCTGATTCAGGAATTAGGGAGAAATATATCCTTAAATAGAACTAATTACTGTTGCTAAGATCATTGAGCTAGTAACTAACAACTAATTGCTAATGTATGTAACTCTACTAAGAACTATTATCCTCAGCCAGGTGTGGTGATGATGCATACCTGTAATTCAGTACTTGGAAAGCCGAGACAGGAGTATCACAGCATCAAGGACAGCCTCAGCAAGTGGCAAGACTGAGCAACCTAGTGAGACCCTGTTTCAAAACAACAAAATTAAAAAAGGATTGGGATGAATCTCTGAGGTAGAAGGCCCTGGGTTCAATCCCCAGTAACACACACACACACACACACACACACACACACACACACACACCTATCCTTTATTTAGGATGGCATATTAGGCATTCGTTTGTTCAGTAAGTTTACTTCTTAAACTGCTTGGTATCTCAGTTATCTCTTTGATCAATCCTAGAATGATAGCTTCTATTTTCCCAATCACAAAGTTCTTGTGAGGGCAAATAAAATGCGATAATGCTTTGATATTTATAAGTTTTAAAAAACACCATTGTTTTTATTTTTGTGTGTATGTGTAATACTGGGATTAGACCCAGGGAGGTTCTACCTCCGGGCTATACCTCCAGCCCTATTTTATTTTTTATTTTGAAACCGGGTCTCACTAAGTTACCATGTACTGGCCTTGAACTGGCAATTCTCTCTCAGCCTCCCAAGTGCTGGGTTTACAGGCATGCATACGCAGGCCCAGTTAATGACATCACCGTGTGTGTGTGTGTGTGTGTGTGTGTGTGTGTGTGTGTGTGTGAGCACAGAGGCATTCTACTTCTGTGCTTCACCCCCAGCCCTATTTTATTTATTCTTATTTTAAAACAGAGCCTTACTAAATTACTGAGACCAGCCTTGAATCTGCAATCCACCTATCTCAGCCTTTCAAGTCCTGGCGTTGTACATGGTGTGTGCCACCATATCTGATTTAGTAACATCGTTCTATAAAAGAAAAACACCCCACAATACTATAATACTTAAGTGATAGTTTATGTCTAGTTGTACAAAATTAAATGCACCTTATCAATTTGGTTTTGGACCTCATTACCTCATGTTAAGAGAATAGCAAGCTGGGTGCGGTGGCGCACGCTTGTAATCCCAGCATTTGGGAGGCTGAGACCAGAGGATCCCGGTTCGCGGACAGCCTCCGCTACTTAGTGAGGCCCTTCGCAACTCAGTGAGACCCTGTTTCAAAATAAAGAATAAAAAATAGGGCTGGGGGAGGGGTGTATCTTGGAGGTAGAATGCCCCTGGGTTAAATACCTAGTATTACCAAAGAAAAGTAGGAGGTAACAAATCCTACTTTTTACCCTCTCTATAAAATGTTCTCTCTTTTCTCTACATTAGATTCTTCTCCACCATCTATAAATATTCAGGCTCCCTCCTCTTGGGGGGAAAAAAAAAAACTCCTCTTGATCTATCTATTTAACTTTTCCTCTGCTGCCAAATTCTCAAATGAGTGCTGTCTTGGTTCATTTCTATTGTTAAAACAAAATACCGGAGACTGCGTAATTTATAAAGAAATGTCTTTCTTATGGTTTTTGAAGTCAAAAAGTTCAAGACCATGATGCCACTATCTGGTAAGGACTGGCCTCATAATATAATCACTTTTTTTTTCAGTACTGGGATGAAACCCAGGGGCATTGTACCTCTGAGTTCAGAGGCAGAATATCCATATCAATATCAATATCAATCTCCAGTACCACAAAATGAAACAAAACAAAATACTTTTTGATTTACTTCATTTGTGTGTGTTCTATATTTTTACTTTTAGAAATCTAAAATATGCAGATTGTTAGTTCCTATTAAATATGGGTTTTCCCTTATGAATGCTAGTTATAATATTCATCACACTTGTTTTTATCTGATATATTCTTTAAATTCCTTTAGTGTAAATTAAAATACAAAAAGTATTTTAATTCAAAGCTGGGCATGGTGGCATAAGCATTTGGTGGGCATAATCCCAGCATTTGGGAATCTGAGACCAGAGGATGGCAATTCACAGATAGCTTCAGCTACTTAGTGAGGCCCTTTGCAACTCAGTGAGACCCTGTTGGGAAAATAAAGACTAAAAAATAGGGCTTGGGGGTGTAGCTCGAAGATACAATGCCCCTGGGTTCCATTCCCAGTACTGCCAAAAAAAACCCCCCAAAAGAATAAAAAATAGGTTGGGGGTATAGCTCAGAGGCTGAATGCCCCTGGGTTCCATCCCCAGTACCACAAAAATGTATTTTAAAACAAATGCATACATTAATGAGTTATTATAAGGCAACCCCCCTGTAACTACCACCTATGCTAAGAAATTGGACTTTATTACTCTCACAGACACATTTCCAAGTGCTACAGTCCTGCCCACTCTGTTCTTCCCTCCAAAATTATCCATTTAGCTAACATTTGTAATAATAACTTCTTTGTACTTTTTAAAAATAATTTTATCTCCTAAATGGGCACCTGTAAGCATTTAAGTTTATTTCGTTCCATTTTGTAAACTCTATAGATTTCCCACCTCCATCTATTTATTCCCTTATAGTTTTTCTTCCATTGAAGAATTCAGAATATTGACTTGTGGAATTTTCTCTTTTCTCTTTAAAAAAATATATAATTATGTATATTCCAGGTAAACAATGTGATGATTTGATGTATATTATGCAATGATTTTCATTATCAGATTTACTAATGTGCCCATCACTATTCATGCTGTATGTACTGTACATCCCTAGAACTTGTTCATTTTATAACTGAAAGTTTGGACCCTGTGCCATCAACATTTCCCCATTTCTTGACTTTATGACTTATTATTATTTTAGTGTTTTATAACCCATGCACATAGTTTTAAGACATTTGTTATTCCATATATTTCTAATTTTTTTACCTGCATACTCACTGTATTGTTGATTTGTCTTCAATTTTATACCAAAATAAAAATCCTCATTATAATCATCTTTGTAGAATTGTGTATATGCAGGTGTATATAGTATTAGGGATTGAACCCAGCATTTTACCTCTGAGCTATATCCCCAGCCCCATTTTAAAATTTTTATTTTGAAGCAGTCTTGTTAAGTTGCAGAGGGCTTTGCTGAGGCTGAGGCTGGCCTAAATCTGTGATCCTCCCATCTCAGCCTTCTAACCACTGAGATTACAGGTATGCGCCATCATGCCCTGCTGATTTTTTTTTTCTTGTGAATATATGCCACAAAATAAAAGGTCAAAGAGTATGAAAGATGGCCATTTAAAAACATGAAGGAGTAAGCTGGGCATGGTGGCACATGCTTATAATTTGGGAGGCTGAGACAGGAGGATCACAGGTTCTCAGCCAGCCTCAGCTACTTAGGGAGGCCCTCTGCAACTTAGTGAGAACCTGTTTCAAAATAAAGAATAAAAAATAGGACTGGGGTAGAACTCAGAGGTAGAATGCCCCTGGATTCCATCTCCAGTATGAAAACAATCAATCAATCAATCAATCAATCAAACAAACAAACAAAAAACACCAAAGGAAAGTTGAGTGTAGTGGTACAAAATTGTAATCCCAGTACTTGGGAGGCTAAGACAGGAGAATCTCTTGTTCACAGCCAGCCTCAGATGCTTAGTGAGGCCCTCTGCAATTTAGTGAGACCCTGTTCAAAATAAAGAATAAATATAGGGCTGGGGGTATAGCTTGGAGGTACAATGTCCCTGAGTTCAATTCCCAGTATTTAAAAATAAAACAAAACAAAAAAACCCCACAAAAAAACAAAGGAGCTAATGTTAGTTCTTTCTTAAAACCAATCACTAGCTGCTTAGAACAAAATATAAGGCCAGGAGTGGTGGCGCACACTTGTAATCCCAGAGCTTGGGAGGCTGAGACAGGAGGATTGCACAGGTTCAAAGCCAGCCTCAGCTACTTAGTGAGGCTCTCAGCAACTTAGTGAGACTCTATTTCCAAATAAAGTATAAAATAGGTCTATGAGTATACCTCAGAGGTACAAAAGTCCCTGGGTTCCATCCCCAGTACCACCAAATAAATAAATAAATAAATAAATAAATAAATAAAATATAAATATTTTATAGAACTGTGCATGCTTTATCTTGGCTTCCTCTGCAGCCTCACCTAGGCCTGCTCTCTCCCTTACAGAATACCTATCTTTCCCACAAAATGTCAAGCTCTGGAACTCAAAGCAGTACCTGGAACACAAATGCTCAGCAAATATTTTTGAAGAAGTGAAGGAAAAGTTTGATATCTCACTATGTTGCCAAATTTGTAGCCTTTGGTTCAGTGGCCTTTGCTTTTCCCAGATGAGCAAATAGGTTATGTATTCCTCATCTACGTGACCCAGACAGTCAATATTTACCATTCTTACCTTCCAAGCCTCAAAAATCTCTAGTGGATTGTTACATATGTAATAATATTTATAAAAATTTAACACCAGAAGAGTAGCCACTGCAAGTAACCCATAAGTACTG
Source organism: Muscardinus avellanarius (assembly GCF_963383645.1). NCBI lineage: Eukaryota > Metazoa > Chordata > Mammalia > Rodentia > Gliridae > Muscardinus > Muscardinus avellanarius. The sequence goes on along the minus strand of NC_137786.1, from coordinate 51,555,845 downwards.
TATTTTAAAACTTTATTGGGCACAAGATTCATGTGAATTAGTTGTTATGCAGATTCATGGCTCCTATCTCTAGAGATTATGAGTATTTTATTCTTTATTTTGAAATAGGGTCTCACTAAGTTGCTGAGGCTGGCTGTGAACCCTTGATCCTCCTTTTTCAGCCTCTAAAGTATCAGGACTCCACGCATGTGCTACCAAACCCAGCCTCATCATCATTTTTTATAGTTAATCCACACCCTCTCTCTTTCCTGAGGATTTCTACATTTGTTATAGTTTAGATATGATTTGTCCCCTAAATATTCTTGTGCTGAAGCTTGGTCCCCAATGTAACAGTGCTGAGGTGGTGGGAACTTTAAGAAGTAGAACCTATCAGGAGATGATTGGCTCATAAATCTTGGAAAGGATCCATACATATCTCTAGAGAATGGGTTAGCTCCTCGTGTGTGAATGACTAGTTCTCACGAGAGTGAGTGGTTGTAAAGCAAGGCCTGGGCATGCTTGGTTCCTTTTCCATGTGGCTGTTTCCTTTTCTGCTTCTGTATTGTGTAGTGGTACAGCCAGATGGTTCCTCAGCAGATGCCAGCTAGCACCATGCTGCTCGGACTTCTCAACCACCAGAATTATGAGCCAAATAAGCTTTTTTTTTTCCAGTGCTGGGGATTGAACCCAAGGCCCGGCACATGCTATGCAAGCATTCTACCACTGAGCTACATCCCCAGCCCAAATCTTTTTTCTTTATGAAATACCATATCTCAGCCATTTTGCTTTAGCAAACCAAACAGACTAAGACAATCTCTAACAAATTCTTGGCCTTGACATTCTAGGTAGTTTGACTTCAAGTGCACGTAAAGCCTCGTCTCAGGATTTATTCCAGGGTCCTACTCTAGATTCACAGTACCATATTCTTTAGTTTTCCAGGGCTAGCAGTTTTCCTGCCTTGGACTCATCAACTCTAAATCCACACCCTATTCCAGATCCCTATAATTCTATTCCACCCACATCCTTGTCACCTACTCTAACACATATGGAACAAACAATGCCAAGAATGTGTAATTAAATGCTAATTGTGCGGTGCAGGCTCAGAGTAGGGAGAAGACAAAAGTCAATGAAAGGTAGAACAGTCAGGGGTGATAGGCTGATGCTAAATTTTCTTGATGCTTTTTATGTTTTGTTTTTGAGTAGTAAAGAAGTTCAATTTAAAAAAGGAGTTTTTACATCTGTGGCTTCAGTTGGGCCATAAAAGATGTCTGGAATTTAAATAGGCAGAGAGCAGAAAAGACATTAAACAAAGCAAGAAAAACCAGAGGCAGGATCTTTTTATATGGTCACTTTGATGGGTCCACTGTAATGCCAGCCAGGACTACTGGATTAAAATGTAAAAATCAGTTGCGTGTGATAGTGCACGCTTGTAATCCCAGTACTTGGGAGGCTGAGGCAGGAGGATTGCAGGTTCTCAGCCAACCTCAGCAATTTAGGCCCTCTGCAACTTAGTGAGAACTTGTCTTAAAATAAAAAAAAAGAATAAAATAGGGCCGGAGTATAACTCAGAGGTAGAATGCCCTGGGCTCCACTCCTAATGTCACATACACAAAAAAAGTAAAAAGTCACCACTTTTATTTTTATTTTGTGGTGGTACTATATATTAAACCTAGAGGCATTCTACTTATAAGCTATACTCCCAGCCCTATTTTATTTTATTTTTTTTTATTTTGAGACAGAGTCTTGCTAGGTTGCTGAGAGTTTTGCTACATGGCTGAGGCGGTCCTTGAACCTGTGACTGTTGTCTCAGCCTACCCAGTACTGGGATTACAGGCATGTGTCACCATGTCTGCCACCATTTACTTTTTAACTATAGGAATGTACACAAGCAGCTATCCATGACCTATATCCAATCCCTAATGCTCACTCCAAATGTGGTGGATTTTCTGATTGTTACTTTTATATTATTTGACCTTTAAGTTAGTATGTATTATTATAATCATGACTTTTTTTTCTCAGAAGTGTAGGTTAATGGATGTGGACCAGTTTACAGTAGGGAGATGGGAGAGACATCGCTGATGAGTGAGGTACACATTGAAGGTAGATGGAAAAGTCTTCAGCTAGGATATAATTATGGCAGGCCTTAAAAGCCATGGAGAGATGTCTGCCCTTGATAGGGGCATGAGGAGGGAGCTTCCAAGAGAGCAGGCCTGCCATGAGTCACGAAGCAGAAGCAGGATCTGAGGGCAGGAGCACAGGCCTTGAAGTGGGACTGACCTGGTTTTCAGTACCAGTTTTGCTGCTTCTTATGTGTGTGGCCTGGGCCAAGTCACTGACATTTCTAAGTCTCAATTTTCTCAGCTGTAAAATGGGAGTAATATCATGTCAGAGTTTTTATAATGATTAAATAAAATTAGGTAAGACTTACAAAACATTTGGCTTGAAGAAGGTCCTTGAAAAATAGTTGTCATGATTATTTGGAGGATATTAGTATAGACATATTTACCAAGCAGATTCGAGGGAGAAGAGTTTTGCATTGAGATGGTGAGATTCCTGAGAAAGAGGAGGAGAAAAAGGAGACTCATGAGAAATCCAAGCATGAACTGAAGTTTGAGTTAGTGGGATGGCAGGGAACAAGAGGAAAGACTGACAGACAAAAGAGAGATGAAGAATGGAAACTGAGTACATACAAGATATAGAGAATAAAGGAGAATGATACATGTAGTCCTCTGATTCTTAAAAAATGAGAAGAATGTGGCAATACCTATAATTTCAGTATTTGGGAGGCAGAGACAGAAGGATTGTGGGCTCAAGGGCAGCATTAGCAATATTATTTAATATTAATATTAATTAGCGAGATTCTCAGCAACCTAGTGAGACCCACCTTCAAAACAAAAAAATAAAGGGCTGGATGTGCAGTTTGGAGATAGAATTTCTCTGAGTTCAATTCCTAGTAACACACACACACACACACACACACACACACACACACGTACACACACACATGGACAAAAGGGAAGGTTGTCAGCAGATGCTAGAATTTTTCTGGTGTACAGTTATACAAAGTAGGAAATAGTCTATGTTGGCATTATTACAAAAAGTAACTTGGAAAACTAGAAGCTGGCAAGATAAAAGTAAAAAAGTGTATAGAGAACATAATTTAGAGAAAGACATTAAAGATACAACATCAGAGGACAAACTTTGTTGGAAAATATTATTATGGTTCCCAGTGCTGAATGATGGTAATATGACATTTGACAAACACATTTAATATCTGTAAGAAGAAATTAGAGCTGGGTGTGGTGGTGCATGCCTGTAATCCCAGTACTTGGGATGCTGAGACAGGAGGATCGCAGGTTTGTGGACAGCCTCAGAAAGTAGTGAGACTCTCATCAACCTAGTGAGACTCTGTTTCCAAATAAGAAATTAAATCAGCTGGGCATATAACTCAAAGGTAAAATGCCTCTGAGTTCAACCCCCAGTACCACAAGAAAGAGGATGAGCATGAGGACGAGGACGAGGACAAGGAGGAGAAATTAGCTGCAGCTGGGCATGGTGGCACACATCTGTAATCCCAGTACTTAGGAGGCTGAGACAAGAGGATCAAAGGTTTTAGGCCAGTGCATGGTAACTTAGAGAGACCTTATTTCAAAATAAAAACTAAAATGCTGCCGAGGTGTATCTCAGGGGTAGAATTCCACTGGGTTCATTCTCCAGCAACACACACACACACACACACACACACACACACACACACACCATAGCTATAAATTTGCTTCAGTGTTTCAGCTAGTTTAAACTGGACTTTCTACTACAATGTCTCAACTACTACAAGTGCTGAGACATTTACCAACATCAGTATTTTCCTGCACTCTGGAGCACATTGCCCATTATCAGGAGTCATGGACAATAAATGGATCTCAGTTTAGGATTTAAAGGCTTTTATTTTGTGAACTGGCACAGAGTTTGTAGCAGAACTTGAAATTACTGAGATACAAATCTCCATTTGGATATGAATCTTCAATAAAATTTAAGATTGTCTCACTAGTAGATGTTAAGTCAGCTTCTAGAAATATTTTCTAAAATCTATCAAGCTTCATTTTACTACTTATGGGAGTACTTGAAGAGATGGTGCTAAAGATGCTTGGGTAAACATATTTCAGTCTATTTTCTAACCTCTTGATGAGAGGTATTTGTGCTGCATTTAAAGATATAAAATGTGGTTTTAAGCTTTCATTTAAAAAAATCTACTCATTGATTTTTCTACAATGTCCAAACTATAATATGAGGACATATGATGGTTTTGAAACAAATCATTATCTAAACAATGTCCTCATGATTAAACTTGAGGATTTGGGAAACCTTTTTGAAAAAGTGATTTTTCTGAGGGTGTAGAAGCATTTGCCTGTCAATCATATTGGTGCAGAGCAGAATGTAGCAAGGGCCCCAGCCTTGAGGCATTTATAGGAGTTGTCTTCCAGGGACTGGAAAATACTGTGGCTGGAAGAATAGTAGATGAGAAAATGAATGAAGACTCTGCAGAAAACAAAACAAATAAACCACTAGCAGTTAGCAGGGAACCTATGAAAGGTCCATTTATGATTTGGAAATGACACTGCATAATTGCAACAAAGTCAGTCAGTTCAAAAGGAAGAAATAAAGCCGGGTATGGTGTCGCAGGTTTGTAATCCCAGCATCAGGAGGCTGAGATCGGAGGATCGTGGTTCACGGACAACTTCAGATACTTAGTGAGGCTTTTGCAACTCAGTGAGACCCTGTTTCAAAATAAAGAATAAAAAATAGGGCTGGGGGTGTAGCTCGGAGGTAGAATGCCCCTTGGTTCCATCCCCAGACCTGAAAAGAAAAAAGAAAAAAAGGAAGAGATAAATGAATCCTACCTGCTGTGGTTTGAATTCATCCCCCAAAGTTCATGTACTAGAAACTTAATCTCAACATCGGTAATACTTGGGGATGGGCCTTTGGGAGGTAAATAGGGTTAGATAGGGTGATTAGGGTGAGGCCTCCATGATATTAGTGACTTTATATTTTTTTACTTTTTTGCGGGTCTGGGGATGGAACCCAGGAATATTTGACCTCCAAGCTACACCCCCTGCCCTATTTTTTATTCTTTATTTTGAAGTAGGGTCTCACTGAGTTGCAAAGGGCCTCACTAAGTGGCTGAGGCTGTCCATGAACCGTGATCCTCCAGTCTCAGCCTCCCGAATGCTGGGATTACAAGCATGCACCACCACACCCGGCTGATATTAGTCACTTTATAAGGGGAAAAGAAACCTGAACTTGCACACTCTTGCACACTCTTTGATATGCAATACCCTTGGCCAGGATAGGAGGCACAAGAAGGCCTCTGCCAAAGGCTGGCCCTGTGCCTTTGGACTTCCGAGCCTCCAGAACTGCAAGAAATAACATCTAAGTTCCTTTTTTTTGTGATATTTGGGATGGAACCCAGGGGTATTCTCCCTCCGAACTACACCCCCAGTCCTATTTTTTATGCTTTATTATTTTTTTTTAATTTATTTTTTATTGGTGCAATGTATTCATACATCATAGTGGTATAAAGAAAATACTTTTGTAGACATACATGCACATATCGCCCAGTTAACCCCTACCCAATCCCCACCCCATTCCCTCCCCATCCCTCCTTCCCATGCTTGGCTTAGTAGTTGACATCTAGTATTATAGCAATTTATACAATATTAACATTGATAATCTCACATAACAGTTTCATTTGTCTGGTACCAAACTCTTGATGACTTAAAGATAACATTTCAATATTTCTTTTTGCTTTCTTTCTTACCAGAGAATATTTTTTTCTTTTTTTTTTTTTAGGTAAAACTATCATACATTTATTAATTTATTTTTCAGAAAAAATCTATCCTGATATGGAATATGGACTCTAGATACCCAAAACAATCTCAAAGAAGAACAAAGCTAGAAGATGTATATTTTCTGATTTCAAACCATATAAAGCTACAATAATTGAAACAGTGTAGTACTGTTCTAAAGGCAGATATATAAACCATTGGAGCTAAATAAAAGCCTAGAGATAAATTCTTCCAAACATTGACAAGTTATTTTTGACAAGGTTTCCATGAAGTTTTGGTGGAGGAAATACTAGTCTTTTAACCAAATATTGTTGAAAAATAATAATAAATGAAAAAGAATAAAATTGGACCGTTACCTAACACATATACAAATATTAACTCAAAATAGATAAAAGACCTAAATATAAATCTTAATACTATAAGCTTTTAGAAGAAAATCTGGGTTATAAAACCTCACAACATTGAAATTGGAAGTGATTTCTTGGATATGATTTCAATTGCACAGGCAACAAAAGGGTAAATAAACTCCCTAAAAAATAAAAAAAATATTGTATATCCAAAGACAATGTAAACAGAGTTAAAAGTATGACCCATTTCTCCCTAACTCTCACATATTAGGGAAAGCATCTGATTTCTTATTTTTTGTGCCTGACTAATCTCACTTAGCATAATGTCCTCCAGTTCCATCCATTTCCCTGAAAATGATGTAATTGAGTTTTTTTTTGATGGCTGAGTAAAATTCCATTGTGTACATATCCCACAGTTTTGTAATCCATTCGTCTGTTGATGGACATCTTGGCTGGTTCCATAGTTTGGCTATGGTGAATTGTGCAGCTATGAACATAGATACACATGGATTAGTTTGGTAGTTTGGTTTCTTTTCTTTTGGGTAGATACCCAACAGTGGTATTGCTGGATCAAATGGTAGATTTGTTCCCATTCTTCTGAGGATTCTACATACTGTTTTCCAAAGTGGTTGCACTAATTTGCAATCCCACCAACAATGTCTTAGAGTTCCCACTTCTCCACATCCTCGCCAGCATCTGTTGTTGTTCGTGTTTTGAATGATGGCCATTCTAGTTGGAGTTAGGTGAAATCTCAGGGTAGTTTTGATTTGCATCTCTCTGATTGCCAGTGATGTTGAGCATTTTTTCATGCATTTATTGGCCATTTGAATTTCTTCTTTTGTGAAGTGTCTATTTAGTTCATTTGCCCATTTTGTTATTGGATGTTTTGTTTTCTTAGTGTTGAGTTTCTTGAGTTCTCTGTATATTCTAGATATTAGTCCTCTATCAGTGGTGTAGGTGGCAAAAATCTTCTCCCATTCTGTTGGCTCTCGATTGAGATTCTTGATAGTTTCCTTTGCTGAACAGAAGCTCTTCAGTTTCATGCAATCCCATGTATTGATTCTCCTTTTAATTTGCTGTGCCTTTGGGGTCTTGTTGAGGAAATGTTTGTCTGTGCCTATGTGTTGTAGTGTTGGACCTATGCCCTCTTCAAGGAGCTTCAAAGTCTCTGGTTTAATTTCCAAGTCTTTGATCCATCGTGAGTTGACTTTTGTACAGGGTGAAAAAGTGGGATTAACATCCAATTTTCTGCATATGGTTAACCAGCTTTGCCAACACCATTTGTTGAAGAGGCTATCTTTTTTCCAGTGTATGTTTTTGGCCTCTTTGTCAAAAATCAATTGGCAGAAAGTGTGTGGACTTGTTTCTGGGTCTTCTATTCTGCTCCACTGGTCTATATATCTGTTCTTTTGCCAGTACCATGCTGTTTTTATTACAATGGCTTTGTAGTATAGTTTAAAGTCAGGTATTGTGATTCCTCCTGCATGGTTTTTGTTGCTGAGAACTACCTTGGCTATTCTGGGCTTTTTGTTATTCCAGATAAATTTAAGGATTGATTTTTCTATGTCTGTGAGGAATGATCTTGGTAGTTTAATGGGCATTGCATTAAATCTGTAGATCACTTTTGGGAGGATGGCCATTTTAATGATATTTATTCTGCCAATCCATGAACATGGAAGGTCTTTCCATCTTCTAAGATCTTCTTCGATTTCTTTTTTCAGTGTTTTATAATTTTCTTTGTAGAGATCTTTTACCTCCTTGGTCAAGTTTATTCCTAGGTATTTTATTTTTTTGTGGGAGATCCTGAGTGGAAGTGTTTTCTGAATTTCTTTTTCAGTGGATTTATGGTTGGTGTACAGGAAAGCTTCTGATTTTTTAAGATTGATTTTGTATCCAGATACTTTGCTGAATTTGTTGATCAGTTCTATAAGCCTTTTGGTTGAGTTTGTTGGGTTTTCTAAATATAGTATCATGTCATCTGCAAATAGTGAAAGCTTAAGTTCTTCTTTTCCTATTTGTACTCCTTTGATTTCCTTTTCTTGCCTTATTGCTCTGGCTAGAGTCTCTAGTACTATATTGAAGAGAAGTGGTGATAGTGGACATCCTTGTCTCGTTCCAGTTTTTAGGGGGAATTCTTGAAGTTTTTCCCCATTTAATATGATGTTGGCAGTGGGCTTATTGTAGATTGCCTTAATAATGTTGAGATATGTTCCTTCTATTCCAATTCTCTGCAGTGTTTTTATCATAAATGGATGTTGAATTTTATCAAATGCTTTTTCAGCATCTATTGAGATGATCATGTGGTTTTTGTCTTTGATTCTGTTTATATGATGAATTACATGGATTGATTTTCGTATATTGAACCAGCCTTGCATCCCTGGGATGAACCCTACCTGGTCATGGTGAATGATTTTCTTGATGTGGTTTTGAATGCGTGTTGCTAGTATTTTGTTTAATAGTTTTGCATCCAAGTTCATCAGAGATATAGGCCTGTAGTTTTCCTTCCTTGAACTGTCTTTATTCGGTTTGGGTATTAGTGTGATGTTGGCTTCATAGAATGTATTTGGGAGAGTCCCGGTTTTTTCTATTTCCCGAAATAGTTTGAGTAGTATTGGGATTAGTTCTCCTATAAAGGTTTTATAGAATTCACTTGGGAAACCATCTGGTCCTGGGCTTTTCTTTGATGGTAAGCTCTTTATTGCTATTTCAATCTCTTTGATTGTTATTGGTTGGTTTAAGTGTTCTATATCTTCTTGACTCAGTTTAGGAAGGTTGTATTTATCTAGGAAGTTGTCGATTTCCTCCAGATTTTCCATTTTGTTGGAGTATAGTTTTTCAAAGTAGTTTCTGATAATCCTCTGGATTTCTACGCTGTCAGTAGTAATCTCTCCTTTTTCATCCCTTATCTTCATAATTTGGGTTGATTCTCTCTTTTTCTTAGTTAGGTTGGCTAGTGGTTTATCAATCTTGTTAATTTTTTCAAGAAACCAGCTTTTGGTTTTGTTGATTTTCTGTATTTTTTTTTATTCTCTATTTCGTTAATTTCTGCTCTAATTTTAATAATTTCCCGACTTCTGCTGGCTTTGGGGTTCAATTGTTCCTGCTTTTCAAGGGCTTTGAGGTGTGTCATAAGGCTATTTATTTGAGAATTTTCTGTTTTTCTTATGTGAGCACTCAGTGCTATAAATTTTCCTCTTAATACTGCCTTCAAAGTGTCCCAGAGGTTTTGATATGTTGTTTCTTTATTTTCATTTGTTTCTAGAAATTTCTTGATTTCACCTCTTACATCTTCTATGACCCATTCTTCATTCAGAAGTGTGGTGTTCAGTCTCCACATGTTTATGTTGTTTCTCTGGGTCTTCTTATAGTTGATTTCTAGTTTCATTCCATTATGGTCTGAAATGACACAGGGAAGTATGTAACATTTTTTAAATTTGCTAGTGCTCATTTTGTGTCCCAGGATGTGATCTATTTTGGAGAAGGTTCCATGAGCAGCTGAGAAAAATGTAAACTCTGCTGTAGTTGGGTGAAATATTCTATATGTGTCCAACAGGTCCATTTGGTTAATGGTGTTCTTTAGTTCTGAGACATCTTTACTGACCCTTTGTCTGGACGATAGGTCTAGTATTGTGAGAGGTGTGTTGAAGTCTCCCAGTATTATTGTGTTGGGATTTATGTGTGACTTCATATCACAGAGAGTTTGATTTATGAAAGTAGCTGCCCCTATGTTTGGGGCATAGATGTTGATTATTGTTATTTCCTCTTGCTGGACTATTCCTTTTACCAGTAAGATGTGACCTTCTTTGTCTCTTCTAATAAGTTTGGGTTTGAAGTCTAACTTGTCTGATATCATAGTTGCTAATCCTGCTTGTCTTCGAGTGCCATTAGCATGGATTACCTTGCTCCAGCCCTTTACCTTGAGTTTGTTCCTATCTTTACTTGTAAGGTGTGTTTCTTGTAAGCAGCAGATGGATGGATTCTGGCTTTTAATCCATTTTGCCACTTTATGTCTTTTTATTGGGGAGTTGAGGCCGTTTACATTCAGTGTGATTATAGAGAGATAATTTTTAATTCCCAACATGTTAAGATCTTATTTCTGTTTAAGATACTGTTTATTCTTCTTTGCTTAGTTGTCAGCTGGATGGGAATTCTTGTTTCTTTGGTTCTGGCGTGTATTACCCATTTCCTCTTTGCAGTTAATCTCCTTGAGTATTTTCTCTAGCGCTGGTTTTGAAGACATAAATTCCTTCAGTTGCTGTTTGTCATGGAAGCTTCTTATTTCCCCATCTAATTTGATGGATAGTTTTGCTGGGTAGGAAATTTTTGGCTGGAAGTTGTTTTCTTTCAGAGTTTGGAATATGTTACTCCAAGCCCTTCTGGCTTTCATAACTTGGTTTGGGAAGTCTGGAGTGATTCTAATTGGTTTGCCTCTGAATGTCACGTGGCCTTTTGTTTTTGTTGCCTTTAAGATTCTCTCCTTGGCTTCCACATTAGTCATTTTGACAATTATGTGGCGTGGGGATCCTCTTCTCTGATCCTGTCTAAAGGGAGTTCTATAAGTTTCCTGGACCTGTGTATCGACCTCTTGCTCTATGTTTGGAAAATTTTCTGCTATTACTTCCTTGAAGAGATTGTTGATCCCTTTGGTTTCACCTTCTTTTCCCTCCTCTATTCCAATTATTCTTAGGTTAGCTCTCTTGAAATGGGCCCATATTTCTTCAATGTCAGATTCCTGCTGTCGGGTTTTTTTTTCTAAATTAGAAACTATGCGTTCATTTTTAGAATGATCATCTTCAAGAAGCGAGATTCTATTCTCCATGTGGTCTAATCTGTTGTTTATACTTTGAATTGAGGCCTTTACTTCATTAATTGCATCCTTTATCTCTTTTTGACTCTCTCTAAATTCTTTTCGAAAGTCCTCTATTATTTCTAAAGTTATTTTCCTAATTTGATCTTCTAGAGATCTTTGGGTTTCTGTGTTATCGGATTCTGATGTTGTGGGGTTGTTGGCATTCACTGCTCCATTGTTATTTCTCTTTCCCATGATTTTGGAAGTTTGTGCTTTCTCTGGGTTCTTCCCTGAGTCACTACGAGTTCACTTAAGATGCTCTGGATCTCGTGTCTGTGGTATCTCTGTCACCACTACTCCTTAACTGGGTTGTATCACAAAGTCTCAGACCCAGGGAGTCAATTAAGGCTGCTTAGACCGTGGGGAGTGCCAAGTTGGGCGTTCTCCAGTGGGGAGTTGTGACTATGGTATGATATCTCTGCCACTGCCACTCCCCCACTGGGCTGCACTGCTAAAATCTCCGACCCAGGGAGACTATCTGCGCGAGTCCCTGGGAGTGCAGAACTGGGATTTCTCCCCTAGGGGCCGCAATTTGACTCACGGTTATTGAGTGCGCTGATGGAGCTGTAGTGAACTCGATGGATTCGCTGCTGCCGCCACTGGCAATTTGGCACCACTGCCACGCCCTCGGCCGTGATATGGCGTATTTCTTCTCTGGTTTTGAACTCCGCTCTGAGTCCTTGCCAGTTGTGCTGTGCCCGGCCCTTGGGAGTTTTAGATGTTCCCTGCACCAACAAAACTGCTGACTGCCACCCGGCTGTTCAGCACCTGCTCACCTCGGCTCGCTGTCCACCCCTCCTCTCAGGCGCCTGGTGGCTGGTTGAGTGGATTGGTCTAGGGTCGTCAGGTGAACTCACCGCTGCCGCCAGCAGTAAGACACTGCTTCTGCGTCCTAGGCCGCGAGGCCAAAGTACCTCCTCTCTGGATTTGAGCTCTGTTTTGAGTCTCCCTCCTCTCTGGAGCCTGGTGCTGCTAGGGGAGATGTAGGCCGCGCCGCTCCGGCCGCTCTGCGCCGCGGCTCTGGCTGCTCTGCACCGCGGGTCTGGCCACTCCGGCCGCTCCGGCCGTTCCGCGACGCGACTCTGGCTGCTCCGGCTGTTCTGGCCACTCCGCTCCGGCTGTTCTGGCCGCTCTGCTCGGCTGCTCTGGCCGCTCAGCTCAGCTGTTCTGGCCGCTCCGCTCCGACTGCTCCAGCCGCTCTACTCCGCGGCTCCGGCCACTCCGCGCCGCCGCTCCAGCCAATCCGGGCTGCGGCTCTGGCTGCTCCGGCTGTTCTGGCCACTCCGCTTGGCTGTTCTGGCCGCTCCGCTTGGCTGTTCTGGCCGCTCTGCTCGGCTGCTCTGAACCGTGGCTTCGGCTGCTCTGCACCGCGGGTCTGGTCACTCCAGCCGCTCTGGCGGTTCCACTACGCGGCAGGCCGCTCCACTCTGCGGCTCCCCCCAATCCGCGCTGCGGCTCTGGCCGCTCCGCGCCGCGCGGGCGCGGCACTTCGGGCTGGTTTTTCTCTGGTGTCTTGTTTTTCCAGCCCTTTTTCTCTGTCCCTTGTAGTTACCGTTTTTATTTTTTTGCTGGTGGTGTTTTCTGGCTCTGAAAGGCGCTGGTTTTGTGGTAGTAGAGTTGGATTGTTAGCAGGACTTGTAAGTGCCGCTTTCCTCCGTCGCCATCTTCCCGGAAGTCTCACTCTTCCTTTTATGCTTTATTTTGAAACAGGGTCTCACTAAGTTTCAGAGGGCTTCACTAAGTAGCTGAGTATGGCCATGGCGCGAACATGCAATCCTGTCTCAGCCTCTCACATACTAGGATTACAAGCATGCGCCACCATGTCTGGCTAATGTCTAAATTCTTTATCAATTGCCCAGTAACAAGTATTCTGTTGTGGCAGCAGAAAATGGATTAAGGCACTGTAGTTGTTTTGGGAAGATTGGGCAGTAAGATAGTCAATGCTGGGACTATGTATGACATAGCTGTGAGTAACCATCTGAAGTTAAAATAACTACAGAAAAAAGACTTTTGAAGAATAATCAGGGAAATTTGTATACATGCCAAATATTAAATATATTATGGATGCTGGGCATGGTGGCACACGCTTGTAATCTTAGCATTCGGGAGGCAGAGACCAGAGGATCTGAACAGCCTCAGCTATCAGTGAGGCCCTCTGCAATTCAGTGAAACTCTGTTTCAAAAAAATGAAGAGACTAAAATATATGACTAGGGGTGTGACTTGGAGGTAGAATGCCACTGGGTTCCATCCCTAGTACCGCAAAAAAAAAAAAAAAAAAAAAAAAAAAAATATATATATATATATATATATATATATATATATATATTGGAATTGCCATTAGTTAGATCATATATAGTAATAATGTTTTGTTTTTGTTAAAAAAAGCAAAAAGACCCAATAAGCTGGGCATGGATGGTGGGTGGCACATTACTGTAATCTCAGTACTTGTGAGGATGAGACCGGAGTATCACAGCTCAAGGCTAGCACATGGAAGCTTATCAAGACTTTATTTCAAATTAAAGAAGAAAAAGGAGCTAGCTAGGGGTGTAGCTGAGAGGTAGAATACCACTGGGTTCAATTCCAAAACAAAACCAAAGAAACCCCATTTCTCTTCTTGAATCTTTGAGACCCTGTTTCAAAATAAAGCATAAAGATGAACTTGTTAGTTCTTACAAGTTGAAAGATGATACAAGACTGTCATAGGTCATGAATGATGAAAGATTTGAAAATCACAAGTATTTTATAAATGTATAGCAGAGAATGCTCATCAGCCTTATTTTAGTATGGCCTCATGGCTAGATTCTGGTTAATGGAATATTAGTAGAAGTGATTTATGCCCTTCCACGTCATCAAACAGCCCAGGCTTCTCATCCCCTCAGTTTCTTTCTTCATCTGTCAGCTGAAGTCTAGAACTAAAAAAGGCTGTATCCCAAAGCTGGAAGGAGTCTAAACTCCTGAAAGACTGCATGGAGCCAAACTTCCACCATACTCCCACTCTCCCCATTGGACTGCCATGCACTATGGGACAAGTAAGAAGCAAAGTTTTATTGGTTTATGCCACTAACAGAGTGGGAATACTTACACAGAAGCTGACCACCTCCGTTCGAAGGAGCTTCGTGTTTGTGGGTATGGTAGCTCACGCTTGTAATCCCAGTACTTGGGAAGCTGGAACAGGAGGATCATGCAGGTTCGAATCCAGCCTCAGCTACTTAGTGAGGCTCTCAGCAACATAGCAAGACCCTGTTTCCAAATAAAAAAAATAGATCTGGGAGTGTGGCCCCGAGGTAGAAGGCCTCTGGGTTCCATCCCCAGTACCACAAGAAGAAGAAGAAGAAGAAGAAGAAGAAGAAGAAGAAGAAGAGGAGGAGGAGGAGGAGGAGGAGGAGGAGGAGGAGGAGGAGGAAGAAGAAGAAGAAGAAGAAGAAGAAGAAGAAGAAGAAGAAGAAGAAGAAGACCTACATGACTAATATACAAGTTACCATAAAAATTTTAGATTTCGCCAGGTGTGGTCGTGCATGCTTGTAATCCCCGTGCTTGGGAGGTGGAGACAAGAGGATTGCGCAGGTTCGAAGCCAGCTGTGCTGACTTAAGAGACCCTTTAAAAAAAAAAAAAAAAAGGTCTGGGAGCATAGCCCGGAGGTAGAAGAGTTTCCAGGAACCCCAGTACCACACACACAAAAAAACCTTTATATTCCTTTTTAAGTACTGGGAATTGAACCCAGGGACACTCTAGTATGGCTCTATACTGCCATCCCTTTTTATTTTTTATTTTGAAAGGGTCACACTAAGTTGTCCAGGTTGACCTAGAGCTCGCATTCCTTTTGCTTCAGTCTCCTGAATAGCTGGGGTTACAGGTGTGTGCCACTGTGCCTAGTAAAAATTTAGATTTTTAAATGATAACTGACAGTGGTTATCATTCTGACCAAAAATTCTCACAGATTAGGTTTCCTAGGAAGAAGACTCTGAAGTGAAGATTAGCATGCAGGAAATTAACTGGGAACTGGCTTTAGGATCATCATCTCATTAAGAATAAGAGGACTGGGCAGAAAAAGTTAAACTGTGATGCAATGGGACAAAGGCTTCCATCAATTCCATGGGTAACTGTAGAGCTGCGCTATTCTTTCCAAGTTGTCTTAAGTGTGGATGAGGGCAAGTGTACTCCTGCACATGGATCAGCTTTGGATACAGGGACCTCTAAAGAGGAGAGTGGATGTTGGTCAGGGTGAACAGTTCCTAGGGAGGAATTCAGCCATGAGCCCTCAGAAGCCAACACTCCTAGGGAAGCACCTTGTTTAGTCTTAAAGATATATCGGGCAGTAAAATACACATCTGGTCAGGAATACTTCAGAAGAGAGATTGATTTACTGGAAATTAAGCCAAGAGATGTTCTACTTGTGAGCTAGAACCCCAGCCCTCCCTATTATATACATGCTTTTATTTTGAAACAAGTCTTGCTAAGTTATCACACTGGCCTCAATCCTGTGACCCTGCTAGCTCAGACTCTCAAATACTGGCTTTATTGTTGTGTGCCACTTCACACAGCAGGTAGTGTGCTTTTATTTTTTTTATTTTTTAATTTATTTTATTTTTTATTTTTATTTTATTGGTGCACTGTATTCATACATCATAGTGGGATACAAACTT
Source organism: Muscardinus avellanarius (assembly GCF_963383645.1). NCBI lineage: Eukaryota > Metazoa > Chordata > Mammalia > Rodentia > Gliridae > Muscardinus > Muscardinus avellanarius. Next base: position 51,540,182 of record NC_137786.1, on the reverse strand, counting down.
TTGTAGACATACATGCACACATTACCCAGTCAGCCCCACCCGATCCCGACCCCAGTCTCTCCCCATCCCTCCTTCCCATGCTTGGCTTAGTGATTGACATCTAGTATTATAGCAATTTATCAAAAATTAAAAATGATAATCTCACATAACAGTTTCATTTGTCTGATACCAAGCTTTTGATGACTTAAAGATAACATTTCAATATTTCTTTTTGCTTTCTTTCTTACCAGAGAATATTTCTTTTCTGTTTTTTTAGGTGAAACTATCATATATTCATATATTTATTTTTCAGAAAAAAATTTATCCTAATATGGAATATGGACTCTAGATACCCAAAACGATCTTGAAAAAGAACAAAGCTAGAAGATATATATTTTCTGATTTCAAACCATATAAAGCTACAATAATTGAAACAGTGTAGTACTGTTCTAAAGGCAGATATATAAACCATTGGAGTTAAATAAAAGCCTAGAGCTAAATTCTTCTCTATATTGTCAAGTTATTTTTGACAAGGTTTCCACGAACATTTGGTGGTGGGAATAATAATCTTTTAACTAAATATTGTTGAAAAATAATAATTACATGGAAAAGATTAAAATTGGACCCTTACCTAATCCCACATACAAGTATTAACTCAAAATAGATAAAAGACCTAAATATAAATCTTAAGACTATAAACTTTTAGGAGAAAATCTGGGTCATAAAACCTCACAACATTGAAATTGGCAGTGATTTCTTGGATATGATTTCAATGGCACAGGCAACAGAAGAATATACAAACTCCCTAAAAAAATAAAAAAAATTGTATATCCAAAGACAATGTAAACAGAGTTAAAAGTTACTAATAGAATTGGATAAAATATTTCCAAATGCTATATCTGAAGGTATATTAATATTCCAACTAGAAATCCTAAAAATTAACAACAATAAAGGCAAACAATACCATTTAGAGATAGGTAACAGACTAACATAAATAATGAATCTCCACAGATAACCAATCTTAGTTGTCTGTTGGATGGAAAATCTTGTTTCTCTAGTTCTGATGTGTGTTACCTATTTCTTCTTTGTAGTTAATCTCTTTGAGTATTTTCTCTAGTGCTGGTTTTGAAGACATAAATTCCTTCAGTTGCTGTTTGTCATGGAAGCTTCTTATTTCTCCATCTAATTTGATGGAAAGTTTTGCTGGGTAGGAAATTTTTGGCTGGAAGTTGTTTTCTTTCAAAATTGGGAATATGTTACTCCAAGCCCTTCTGGCTCTCATGACTTGGTTGGGGAAGTCTGGAGTGATTCTAATTGGTTTGCCTCTGAATGTCACTTGGCCCTTTGTTTTTGTTGCCTTTAAGATTCTCTGCTTGGCTTCCACATTGGTCATTTTGACAATTATGTGGCATGGGGATCCTCTTCTCTGATCCTGTCTAAAGGGAGTTCTATAAGTTTCCTTGATCTGTGTATCAACCTCTTGCTCTATGTTTGGAAATTTTTCTGCTATTACTTCCTTGAAGAGATTGTTGATCCTTTTGGTTTCACTTTCTTTTCCCTCCTCTATTCCAATTATTCTTAGGTTAGCTCTCTTAAAATGGGCCCATATTTCTTCAATATCAGATTCCTGCTGTCGGATATTTTTTTCTAGATTAGAAACTATGCGTTCATTTTTGGATTGCTCATCTTCTAAGAGCGAGATTCTGTTCTCCATGTGGTCTAATCGGTTGTTTGTGCTTTGAATTGAGGCCTGAACTTCATTAATTGCATCCTTTATCTCTTTTTGGCTATCTCTGAGTTCTTTTCGAAGCACCTCTATTATTTCTACAGTTATTTTCCTGATTTGATCTTCTAGAAATCTCTGATTTTCTGTTTTATCGGGTTCTGATGTTGTGGGGTTGTGGGCATTCATTGCTCCAGTGTTATTCCTCTTTCCCATGATTTCGGAAGTTTGTGCCTTCTCTGGGTTCTTCCCTTGGGTCACTATGACTTCACTTAAGGTGCTCTGGATCTCGAGTCAGTAGTATCTCAGACCCCACTACTCCTTTACTGGGTTGTATCACAGAGTCTCCGACCCAGGGAGTCGATAGAGGCTGCTTTAAACTATGGGGGGTGCCAGGTTGCACGTTCTCCTATGGTGTGATATCTCTGCCACCGCCACTTCCTCACTGGGTCAAGTCCCAGGGATTACAGTACTGGGATTTCTCCTCTGTGGCCCGCAATTTGACTCACTGTTCTTGAGTACGCAGATGTAGCTGTACTGGACTTGGTGAATTCACTGCTGCTGCCGCCGGTGGCAATATGGCGCCGCTGCCATGCCCTCAGCCGTGAGGCTGGCGTATTTTTTCTTCTCTGGTTTTGAGTTCCACTTTGAGTCCCTGCAGTGTGTGCTGAGCTCAGCCACTGGCAGCTTTAAGTGCTCTCTGCGCCGAAAGATCCCGCCTGGCTGTTCCACAGCGGCTCACTTTGGCTTGCTGTAGCTGTCCGGTGAGTTTGCAGCTGCCGCCGGCAGTATGGCACTGCTGCCGCGTCCTCGGGCGCGTGTATCTCCTCTGTGGCTCTGAGCTCTGTTCTCAGTCCGCTTTCTCTCTGGAGCCTGGTGGTTTTTTTGTTTCTCTGGTGATGGTATTTTCTGACTATGAAAGGCGCTGATTTTGTGGTAATGGAGATTGGCTGTTAGCGGGGCTCTTAAGCCCCGCTTTTCTCGGTCGCCATCTTCCCGGAAGTCCTCGGTAGTGTGCTTTTATAACTAGACCAAAGAGCTATTTACTGTTCATGAAAGAGGACTGTCTTCTGAGGCCAAAGGATAAGTAAAGTCTGAATTACATGTTAAGAAATTTGAGAAAATAATATCAGGATGCCAGAAGATGATAGACTGAAGAAGCAGGAGAATCTTCTTTGAGATTCTGAGGGAGAGACCCTGTTAGAGAAACGGCATGAAATATAATACAGCTTCCAAGAGCAACCCTTCAGTGACTTTCTGATCATTCATTTGAGGATAATAATCAAGTTTCATTGAATCACTGAAAACAATTTGGAGGCCAAGAATAAGCCACAAGATCAAAATGGGTTCACTAAGGTGTGTGTGTGTGTGTGTGTGTGTGTGTGTGTGTGTGTGGCATTATACCTCTAAGCTACACCCCAGCCCTATTTTATTTTTTAATTTTTGTCACAAGATTCTACTAAGTTGCTGAGGCTGTCCTCAATTCTGTGATCTTCCTCTTCTAGCCTCCTAAGAACTGGTACTACAAGCATGCACCACCATGCCTGTCTTCACTAAAGTATTTGTTTTTTTGTTTATTTATTTATTCATTTTGCCATACTGGGGATGGAACCCAGGGGCATTCTACCTCTGAGCGACACCTCCAGCCCTATTTTTTATTCTTTATTTTGAAACAGAGTCTCCTGAGTTGCAAAGGCCTCACAAAGTAGCTGAGGCTGTCCACGAATCGCAATCCTCCTGTAAGCCTCCCAAATGCATTATAAGCATATGCCACCATGCTCACCTTATTTATTTTTATTTTTATATAATTTTATTGGTGCATTGTAGTCTTACACCATAATTTAGTTGCGAGTGATAGAGACATATCTGCACACAGCACTTGGTGAGCTTCCCCTACCCCTGCTCCGTACCCGTCTCTGTACATGATAATGAGATTGACATTGGTTATTTTACATTCCCTCCTCCCCCACCCTCCCCTAAATCTCCCTCTATCATTCAACTAGGGCCCCCCCCCATTATCTAAAGTCTCTCTTGTATCCCAATTACTCACTAGTCTGCACAGTAGAGAAAACATATGACCCTTCACTTTCTGTGGTTGGCTAATCTCACTTACCATAATGTTCTTCAGGTCCATCTATTTTCCTGAAAATGAGATGTTTGTTCTTCTTTATTGCTGAGTAGAATTTTATTGTGTGTATATCCCATAATTTTGGGACACCTTTGTTGGTTCCATAATTTGGTTATTGTGACTTGTGCTGCTATAAGCATGGATATGTATGTATTACTATAATATTCTGATTTCAGACCCTTTGGAAATATACTCAAGAATGGCATACCTGGATCATGTGGTGGATCCATTCCCAGTTTTCTGAGGAATCTACACTGATCTCCATAGCTGCTCTAATTCTAAATCCCATGAACAGTATAAAAGAGTTTCTATTGCCCCACATCCTTGCCAGAATTGATTGTTATTTGACTTTTTGATGATTTCCATTCTGGTTGGCAAAGACCTCCCTTTCTGTAGGCTCTCTTTTTAGACTCTTTATGGTTTCCTTTGCTCAATCGAAACTTTTTAATTTTTTTTCTTGCAGTACTGGGAATTGAACACAGGGGCATCCTACCTCTGAGCTATACCCCAGTCCTATTTTTTATTCCTTATTTTGAAACAGGGACTCACTAAATTGTGGAGAGCCTCATGAGGTTGCTGAGGCTAGCCGCAAACCTGTGATCCTTCTGTCTCAGCCTCCCAAGTACTGGTATTATAGTTGTGTGCCACCACTTTTTGTCCATCTTTTTTCTTTTCTTTTCTTTTCTTTTTTCTTTTCTTTTCTTTTCTTTTTTTTTTTTTTCTTTTTGGTGGTACTGGGGTGGAACCCAGAGGCTTACTACCTCCGGGCTATACTCCCAGACCTTTTTTTTTTTTTTTTGAAACAGGGTCTCACTAAGTTGCTGAGAGCCTCACTAAGTAGCTGAGGCTGGCTTCGAACCCGTGCGATCCTCCTGTCTCAGCCTCCCAAGCGCGGGGATTACAAGCGTGCGCCACCACACCCGGCTTCTTTTCTTTGTTTTGTTTTGTTTTGTTTTCTCTTTTTCTCTTTCTTTCTTTCTTTCTTTCTTTCTTTCTTTCTTTCTTTTTTTTTTTTTTTTTTTTAGGTCCTGGGGATGGAACCCAGGGACATTCTACCTCTGGGCTACACCCCCAGCCCTATTTTTTATTCTTTATTTTGAAACAGGGTCCCACTGAATTGCAAAGGGCCTCACTAAGTAGCTGAGGCTGTCTGTGAACCACGGTCCTCCAGTCTCAGCCTCCGAATGCTGGGATTACAAGTGTGGGCCACCATGCCCGGCTCATGTCTGTCTTTTCAAAACAATATATTAAAAGGATAAAAAAAGTTGCCCAAGATAAACTCCATTTGGAGTTTAAGCCTAATGTTTAAAAATTACATTTTAAGCTGCGTGTGGTGGTGCACACTTGTAATCCTAGCCCTTGGGAGGCTGAGACAGGAGGATCACACAGTTTTGAAGCCAACCTCAGCTACTTAGTGAGGCTCTCAGCAACTTAGTGAGACCTTGTTTCGAAATAAAGTATAAAATAGGTCTGGGAGTATAGCTCAGAAGTAGAAAAGCCCCTGGGTTCCATTCCAGTACCACAAAAACAAAAATAAATAAATAAATAAATAAATAAATAAATAAATAAATAAATATTACATTCTGAAGTTGGCTTGGTTCACTGAGTCTGAATGACCAAAGAGTATATTGAAGGCTACCTTCCTCTGAGAGTAACAAAAGACATTCAGTGATGGATTATCTGCCTTTCCCCCTTGAAGTTATCAACATATCAAAAAAAAAAAAGTAGTGCTGTTAACACCTGTATTCCTACCACACCTTACTAATGAGTGATAATTAGTTAATACATTATAATAAATATTTTATTTAAAGTCAACCCGGTGGTCTATTTTTACTTGCAAATATTTTAGATTTTTTGTGTTTAATAAAAACAATTGGCTTGAGTTATAGTGCTGTAATATTATGATTGTATTTCTAATTCATTTAGTGACATTTCCATAACATTTACTAACAAATGAAGAAAAAAAAGACTTGCCCTGGAGAGGAAAGCCCCCTGAGAATTTAGAACTACAAAAATAAATCCTAGGGCCAACTCCATGGGTGCTTAGTTAATCTAGTTCATGTTTTTATTGGCGTGCTGACTTCAAAGGAAACTTCCTGAAACCTCACATTTACTGACCTCTTTCAGAAGCTGGCAATATGAAGCAAAACAAAGCTTCCAACAACTCAGTTGCAAGGAATTGTACTTGAGAACAGACAGTTCCTGTTAGAAGTAACCGTACCCTATACTGTGATCACCAAACTGTCCTGGGCACCACACTTGAGGATTTCAGGTTCTCCTTTTCTGAATTTCCTGTTCTAGGGAAAATCACTCTTTTGAATAGACATCTTGTAAGAATAGAAATCATGGGCCTCGCCTGTGAAATAAGGCATCTTAATACGTGTGTGTGTGTGTGTGTGTGTGTGTGTGTGTGTGTGTGTGTGTAAGTATTAATGTATTAATGAATATAGATTACAAAAAGACTGACTTAGAATACTCTGTGAAAATACGTGACCAATATTTTGTTATTGGATAATATAGAATATGTAATAGTCTGTTACCAAAGAACTCTTTTTAAGCCATTTTTGGAATTGAGGGCTCTACAAAATTTTCCTTAGAGAAGTATTCATTTCTTTATTCATTCCACAAGAATTTTCTGGATGCCTGGTTATGCCAGGCAGTTATGCCAGGCATAACTGATGGCATGTCAGTGCACAAAACAAAGATCCCTGTCCTCGTGGACCTTCCATCTGACAGTGGAAGAAAGAAAAAAAAAAAACATACAAAAAAAAAAAAAACGTAACTAAGGCTGGGCAAAGCAGTACACCTGCAATCCTAGTACTTGGGAGGCTGAGACAGGAGGATTGTAGCTTGAAGACCAGCCACAGCCACTTAGTGAGACTTGCCGCAACCTAGCAAGACCCTGTTTCCAAAAACAAAAGCAAACAAGCGAAACCAGGACTGCTGAGGGTGGAGGTAGCTCAGAGGTTGAATGACCCTGGGTTCAATCCCTAGAGCTAAACAAAAACAAAACCATAACTGTGTTATGATACAGATTAGAGAGTGATAGGTTTATGGGGAAAAGAAAAATAAAAGATGGAACAGGATAAAGAAAATCAATAGTGCTGATGGGGGAGACAGTCTCTATGCATTGTAAGGGCAAGGCTCATTGAGAGAGTGGTAGAATAAAGACTGGAAGGATGCAGAGGAAATTCTCTATCTGGGCAAAGGGTACTGCAGTCTGGGGAAGTAGCCATACAAAAGCCTGCCTTGTTCCTCTAACTTACTGGTTGGAGGAACAAGAGCTGGCAAGGGGAAGTCAGGCTGTAATGCAGGCCTAATGACAGCCCTGGGCAGCCCCATGAGAAAATGGAGCTGAAATGGCCCTCGGAGGGCTGGGATGTAGCTCAGTGGCAAAGCGCTTGCCTGGCAAGTGCACGGCCCTGGGTTCGATCCCCAGTCCAAAAAGAAAAAAAGAACCCCTTTGAAATGGCCCTCGGAGTTCTTGAGTTAGGCTAGAATGGCCAGGTCTTTATCTCCCCACACAATTATGCTTTGAGATACAGAGCACCCTAAGTAGATGTGGCTGTGAGCAAGGTAGCTCTCTGCAGTGAAAGGGGAGGAGCTGCAGGGCTTCTGCGGACATTGCTCCCATCAGTTTCACTGAAGTGACACACAAACACCTTGAAGCAATAGAATTAGGGTGACGAATTCTGGAGAACAATAAAATATCAAACCCAAAGAAAGGGTAAGATCCAGCTGAATCTTACAAAGAGCTTGAACTAAGGACCCTGACACCATCATAGCTTTTTCTCTGCCGTTCTGCTTCTCTCTGTGTCAGCTTCTTCCTCTTCCACCTCCAAATAGCTTTCTCTACCTAGTAGAAACATGTCACTGACAGCATTTGAATTTTATGTCTTATATATTTAGCCGTCGGAGGGATGCAAAATCTGTATCATCAAGAGTAGAACAGTCTAATGCAGGGCGTGGTGGCACACACTTGTAATCCCCACGCTTGGGAGGCTAAGACAGGAGGATCACACAGGTTCGAAGCCAGCCTCAGCTACTTAGTGAGGCTCTCAGCAACTTAGTGACACCCTGTTTCCAAATAAAATATAAAATAGGTGTGGGAGTATAGCCCAGAGGTAGAAAGCCCCTGGGTTCTACCCCCAGTACCACCAAAAAAAAAAAAAAAAAAAAGAGTAGAATGGTCTAAAATATAGGGACTTTTTACATTAAATTTTATATAAATAAAAAATAATTGAATAAATTAATATTAATTTGATTTTTATTTTTGGAAGAAATAGAAGCCCAAACTAGCTTAAAAATTAAAAGGGTGGTCAGGCATGTTAGTGCATGCCTATTGGCTGAGACGGGAGGATCACAAGTTTGAGCTAGCTAGTTTGAGCAATTTAGTACAATCCCGTTTCAAAATAAAAACATAAAAAGGGCTGGGGGGGTATAGCTTAGTGGTAGAACACCCCTGGGTTAAATCTCCAGTACTGAAATAAATGAATGAATAAATGAATGAATGAATGAATAAATAAATAAATGAAGTGGATTTACTGGAAAATTACTGGACTGGAGTAGTCCATGGAATTTAAGAGACTAGAATATAACGACCAGATGGGGCAGAGGAGCAAAGGCAGACAGACATTCTCCTTTTGACCCTTGTCTCTGCCCCTTTCTCCACATCAGTTTCACTTTCACAAAGCCCACCAGCTTTCTTGTTGCAGTCCATGTGTCAGCAGGAACAGTTGCCAAGTTAGCATGCGCAGTCTAGATAACCAGACAGAGATGATCTGTTCGTCAGTCCCAATTTTAAAATTCTTAAGAAAGGGAGTGATAGACCTGTTTAAGGACTAATACCCACCCTCAGACAGATTAATCATGACTTGAGGCAGTGTCACCTTATAGGAACAGTGCAAGCCTCCTGCAGCCCTATGGATTGGGCAATAATGGGGTGAGGCAATTCCTGGAAAATAGTTGCCATGTAGACAAAACAATAGGTGTGTGTCTGATGACGATTAGATAAGCAATGACATATCCATAATAGAATATGAAGGGTGTTCAAGGTCCAATAATAGTGTCTGGAGTTTGACAGGGAAAATCAAAAGGTATTCTTGGTGTCCCTGTAAGAAATGAGTGGTTGAAATCTTTGTCTGAGATGGCGTGACATTTCTCACGTTCTAATCATTGTATTATATTGTCCTGGCTTGGGTGAATCACTGTGTTCATTGCTTCATTAGAAAGGGGTTTAATTAAGATTTTAATTTCATTTGCTGACATGTTGGGGAAGGTTCCAGAAGAGATAAACTATGGATTACAGCTTCAGCTACATTATTTAGCTCTAAAGGAGGATTCAGATGGTTTTATAATACCTCTTTCTAAAATCTTGGTGACAACTGCAGTCGATCTCCAGTTATTAACTACAGTTAATAACTGACTTCAGCATCTGGAGTTAAGTGCCTCTGTTTAAACTCAAGTGTGTTTTGATGCTATATATTCTTTTTCTGTTTCATGTTCTTTGGCAAAAAAGAAAAGACAATTCTCCTTAAAAGGTGTAAAGATTGCCACTGCAATGTGTGTGTGTGTGTGTGTGTGTGTGTGTGTGTGTGTGTGTGGTACTGAGTATTGAATCCAGGATCATTCTATCTCTGAGCTATATCCCCAGTCCTATTTTATTTTTTATTTGGAAAAAGGATTTCACTAAGTTGCTGAGGCTGTCCACAAACCTACTGCGATCCTACTGTCTCAGCTTCTCAAGCACTGGGATGATAAGTGTATGCCACCATGCTCAGCCCAAATGTTGTTTTTTATAGTAAAATAGAGAACAAAAATCTATTGAGTATCAAAGTGTGGACAGATATGTTCCTGACCTGAGTTTTAAAATGAGAATAAATTATGATCAGAATAAAATTACCTCTATAAATGTTACAATGAAGTGTCTGGCTTCTGCGTGAGGGGGAGTATCAGAAAGAATGAAGAACATTTTTAGGTCCCCTTAGTACACCCAGACCCAAACATTGCATTTTATCATTTCTGATACCACCTCTTAGGCAGAACCTGTGAAGACACTATTAGAACCAAAGAAACGTAATCTCACCAACATCAGAGTTCTTTGCCCATTTGGATCGATTTATTTATTTATTTATTTATTTATTTATTTATTTATTTATTTATATGGGGATTGCAATCAGGGGCAGTCTATCTCTGAACTACATCCCTGGCCCTATTTTATTTTTTATTTTATCTTTTTGTCATTGGGGATGGAACCCAGAGGCATTCTTTCTTCGAGTTATACACCCTCAGCCCTATTTTTTATTCTTTGAAACAATCTCACTGAGTTGCGGAGGACCTCACTAAGCAGCCGAGGATGGCCGCGAACCTGTGATCCTCTTGCCTCAGCCTACACAGTACAAGTATACGCTATCACGTCTGGCTTTTATTTTGAAACAAGGTCTCACTAAGTTGGGATCCTCCTGTTTCAGCCTCCCAAGTAGCAGGTGACAGGTGTGTGCCACCATGCCCGGCTTCATTTAAATCTTAGAGTTGACTGAGGGAGGAGGCAGTGTACATTCAACCTCCCCTGCCGCCTGATGGACCCGCTCGCTCACTTCTTCCTGGGCTCTCATTTTCCTGCTCTAGGCCTTTTCAGCTTTGGGAGTATGACTGATACCATTCGTTCTTTTCATCATGGTCTGGCCTCTGTCTTCACTCTTGTCACTCATTCTTTTGGTTTGTACTTTGAGGTCCAAATGTTGACATAATGATCTTTTCAGCCACGCTTATCAACACCAGCATTTATTGTCCATTATAATTATGATTCTGTTTCCTTTAAATAATCAGTGGTCAACTCATAAAGGTGAGTTTTATGAATTTTGGCAGATTTAAATTTTTTCTGTCTCTATTTCCATTTCAGGTATTTTACTATCAAAATGTCACACATTTATAAAATCGGTGTGTTCTTTCTGTTTGTGAATATAATTTAAAAAATGAGTGATAGGCAAAGTAAATGTGCACTAAGCTTCTGAGTAATTGCTTCATATAGTGTCTGCAGCTTAGATGAGAAAAAATGGTAAATCTTTTGTCAGTCACACAGAGGGACAGTTGGCCCAAAGGGAGGTAAGACCATTAAAATTCAAAAAGACTTTTTTGCATAAAGAGAGAGAGACAATCCCAAACAACCAGAATTCATTTGTTTGGACCTGCCCAGTATTAGTCATTTGTCAGCCTGATTATATAGTGATCAGAACTTAGCAGTAACAAATTATACAGTGCTAAGAAGTCTTTCAAATGAATTTGTCCCTAAATTTATGGCTTTCATTTTATCATTATTTTCGTAACATTTCTGTTGTGGTTTAAATTAATACTTTAATATGTCCTATGTTTTCTTTTGAAACATCTTTCTCTAAATTCCTCCCAAACACTTTTTGAGTTATGAGTCTGTGTTTAGAACCAAGTAAGTTTTAATAAACATTTGTTAAATGAATGAATATAAATAAGATAGAATTGTAGAGCCTTTTATCTAAGGGCTCATAACTTTTTTGTGTGTTTGGACCCCTTTGGCAGTCAAATGAAGTCTATGATACTTGTTATAATAATATTTTAATGTGTAAAATAAAATACATAAGGTTACACAGAAAATTAAACATATTGCAGAAAATTATCAAAATATTTTAAAAATGAAGGTATAGTAATACAGAAACATCTTTGTCAATTCATTAAGTAAAATGATCTAATATCATGTCCCAAAACTACCATAATTTTGAAGCAATGATAAATGCAATATTAATCGATATTTATCTGCTGCAACTGTAATGTGCTATGAAAGTACCTGAAATCTCTGTGCTAAGGTTGCTATCTCTTGATATTGCCAGCATCTGTTCCATGCTGGGCCTGTGTCCTTTCTTACTTGGTCTGTAAAGCAACTCTACTTAGGCACAGAGACTCTCAAAGTTGCTCATGAAAGTTGATCCTTTAGACTTTGCTCTTCATTTCTGCAAGTGACTCTCAAAAGGTCCTCCATTTCTATCCTTTCCAGAGAGTCAAATGATATTCCAGACAAGTCAAAGAAGGTTAATTCATCACCCCTCCCCTACCCCCAAATTAACAAAAACTTTAAAGATATAGTTCTGATTTTGTCTTCTACCCTGTGTGATGTCGTTTCCTTAGTCTCTTGTTTACTTGGGATTCATTTCCAGTCATTCTGGTGTTGGAACAGATATTGATCCTGTCTTTTGAGCTTTTTTTTTTTTTTTTTTTTTTTTAGTACTAGGGATTGAACTCAAGGGTATTCTACCTCCGAGCTATCCCCCCCAGCCCAATATTTTATTTTTTATTTTTTGAAACAGGGTCTCACTAAGTTTCAGAGGATCTCCATAAAAAGCTGAGGCTGGCCATGAACCCGATCCTCCTGTCTCAGCTTCCCAAGTACTGAGATTACAAGCGTGTGCCATCGTGTCTAGCTTTCTTCTATGCTTATTGATGTTGTAGCTCAGGAGTTGTGCTGCCAGATATACATCAACTGTCTGTCACCCAGCTGGTTGGGATGATGGTTTAGCTGCTCCTGGACTCTCCAGGTGTCCACCTACATCTTAATGTCAAATGTAGAGGGGTCGGTAGGTTGCAACTACATTTTAGGGATGGAGCTCATGAAATTTTTTTTCTCTAAGACTTGACTCCACTTTAAATATTTTAGACATTCCCAGCAATCTCCATAATTGTCAACAGTTTCCAGCTTGCTTTCTGTTTATCCTTCTTTCTACTTGCTTTCTCTTCTGGAGAGTCCTATCATGAACAGGCACTGTACTGGTTAGTTTTATTTGTCAACTTGGCAAGGATATGGTGTGCAGTACTATATCCACTCTAATTGTTACTGTGAAAGTATTGTTAGTGTGATTAAGATTTAAATCAACAAGGCCAGGCGTGGTGGCACACACTTGTAATCCCAGTACTTGGGAGGCAGAGACAGGAGGATCACACAGGTTCAAAGCCAGCCTTGCTGGCTTAAGAGACCCTGTTTCCAAATAAAAATATAAAATAGGTCTGGGAGTGTAGCACGGAGGTAGAAGGGTTTCCAGGAACCCCAGTACCACCAAAAAAAAAAAAAAAAAAAAAAAAAAAGATTTAAATCAATAGACTTTAAATATAGCAGATTACTCTCCTAATGTGGACGGGCCTCACTCAATCAGTTATAGACCATAAGAGAAAAGACTAAAGCCTCCCAAGGAAGAAGGAATTCTTTCAGCAGATTGCTTTGGGCTTAAGACTGCAATGCTGATTTTTCTTGTGTCATTGGCCTGCTGACCCATCCCACAGATTTTGTACTTGCCAACTAGAGGTTGCTGACATTTCCAACTAGACGTTGCTGGCATTTCTTGACTTTCTTGGTTTGTGGCCCCATCATTCCAACTGGTGTCCTCATTCTTACATTGCTCTCTCCTCTGTGAGACTATGCCAAATCTCTGTGCCAGTCACAAAGACGCTTTGATGGCATTTAGGGCCCCTCTCAATAAATCAGGGCAATCTCTTCATTGCAAGGTAATATTCACAGAAGTAAGACATAAATATATTAAATATTAGGATAATATATATACATGGAATACATGTATATATATTTAGGGAGTCATTTTACAACATACTACAGTATCCTCTTGTAACAGCCAAATTCCCTTTTTTTTTTTTTTTTGTGGCACTGGGGTTCCTGGAAGCCCTTCTACCTTGGGGCTACACTCCCAGACATATTTTGTATTTTTTTTATTTGGAAACAGTCTCTTAAGCCAGCGAGGCTGGCTCCAAACCAGCGCGATCCTCCTGTCTCCGCCTCCCAAGAGCGGGGATTACAAGCGTGTGCCTGCCAAATTCTTTTTTACTTCTCTCTCTCTCTCTCTCTCTCTCTCTCTCTCTCTCTCTCTCTCTCTCCCCCTTCGGTACTGGGTATGAAACTCAGGGGCTTTCTACCTCTGAGCTACATCCCCAGCCCTATATTTTCTTCTTTATTTTGAAACAGGGTCTCACTGAGTTGTAAAGAGCCTCACTAAGTAGTAGCTGTGGCTGTCCTTGAACCGTGATCCTCCTGTCTCAGCCTCCCAAATGCTGGGATTACAAGTGTGCGCCATCAGGCCCAGCTTTTACTTCTCTTAATTGCAGTGTCAGTTTCTAAAAAGTTCTATCTGAAAACTGGAGTTCTTTGGAATGGGTCAACATAACATAGAAAATGCACATTCGACAGACAGACTTGGAGTTGGGAGATATATCAATACAACGGTATTAAGTCCATTCTTAGCAGAACTCTTTGCAGATTCAATGGTATAAGGCAGAGATTCTGTTTGGAGCTGACATTGGTAGAGCTTGCTATGTAAAATGCATCAAAACAAGGACTAGGAGCAGAGTATCCATCATTTGACTTCTGGTGATTCTAATTATTCATGAGATAATGAACTCGAAATGTGTAATTTCAGGTCCAAGAAATGAAAGACACTCTAATATAAGAGATGTTTGCAACACTATTAATATATTGGCTAGAAGTACAAGGAAGAAGTTATATCCAATTGTGATTTATCAATGATTGACAAAGAGAATTTCTACACCATTTTTTCTTAACAATATTTTATTAATCAATAAAGCATTAGTTCAATGAATATTTTCTGGACAAGTGAATGAATTTTCCTGGCACTGTGGTCATGCTGGAAGCTGTGATGGTACAGTCTATACTTTCCCCAGCTGTTATGGGATGGCAAGGCAAAAGTGTTTTTAGAAAGAACTTTTCCATTTATTGGGAATCTAAATTTTCCCAGATATCTTCTTCCTAAAAAAGATAATCGACAAGGGAAAATCAGTGGCATTCTTTTTGGTTTCAACTTTCGCATCAATATCCTTAAGACTGAGAAATAAACTTTCTGATGAATCTGAATATATGTAGCATGTTACACTTACTGGTGACATTTGCCTAGTAAAAAACACCAGTTATATCAATATATATATATATATATATATATATATATATATATATATGACAATACTCAGTAAGAGTTACGGCTTTGCCTTGAAATACTACTTTAAAATGTTTTGAGTTTGAAAATATGATTTCAGCCCGGTGTGGTGGTGCATGCTTGTAATCCCAGCATTTGGGAGGCTGAGACCAAAGGATAATGGTTCGCGGACAGCCTCAACTACTTAGTGAGGCCCTCCACAACTTAGTGAGACCCTGTTTCAAAATAAAGAAAAAAAAAAAAAAACAGGGCAGGAGGTATAGCTCGGAGGTCAAATGCCTCTGGGTTCCATCCTCAGACCCACAAAAAAAAAAAAAAAAAAAGAAAAAAGAAAAAGAAAAGAAAATATTATTTCAGACAGGCTTGGTGGTGGACACTTATAATCCCAGCATTTGGGAGACTGAGATGGAAAGATCGTGGTTTGTGGACAGCCTCAGCTACTTAGTGAGGCCCTTTGTAACTCAGTGAGATCCTGTTTCAAAATAAAGAATAAAAAAGAGGGGCTGCGGTATAGCTTGGAGGTAGAATGCTCCTGGGTTCCATCCCTAGACCCGCAAAAATAAAAAAAAATAAAAAAGATTTTAATGTCCTGTTTCTATTGATTGAGATATGGTAAACTCTCATATCCTTTGCTTGTGTACATTGTCTCCTGCTTCAGCTGGGGACAGGGGTGATTCTTCTGTATACTTGTTTTCCTAGAGGATTGTTTCGGTTAGTAGAGTATGTTGGGCAGGACACTGAAGAAGCAGTAAAATAATTTCAGAGAGAAGCTGGGCATGGTGGCGTGTGCCTGCAATACCAGCACTTGGGAAGCTGAGCCAGGAGGATGGGAAGTTCAAGGCCAGTCTTCGCCACTTAGTGAGACCTTCAGCAACTTGACAAAATGCTTTTTCAAAACAAAAACAATTAAAAAAAAATTAGGACTGGAGATATAGCTCAGACTCAGGATGCCCTTGGGTTCAGTCCTCAATACCAGGAAAAAAAAAAAAAAAGTTATTTCTGAGAGTCAAAGCAGTCGCTCTTGGGGAAGCATTTCTGGTGAGCAGCTGCTTGCTAAGCCTTCTCTGTCTGCTATTTTGGGTTTACACTATCAGCAGGAACCAGAAGTGTGATTCTTTCATGATCCTCACTTTTAGCAGACAATGTATACTGAAAAAAGCATATGGGTAGGGGAAATAGGATTAGAAAATACCAGTAGTAGCAAGATAATCAACATACTTGACCAAAGATATTTTTACTATTTTAAAATATCTCTGAGTTTTTATTTTAATACTACAAATAAAATTGTACTCACAAACATTTTTTGGCTTAGAGATGACACAAATGGTGGTCCTAAGGCATTCCTCATAAAACACTGTAAGAAATTATACTCTCCTTCAAAGAATGAGATGAATCATGTTTCTCCTTCTTAGACTGAAGCAAATGAAACTATACTACTACACATATTATCTTTAAATATTTAGCACAAGTTTTTCAATATTTTATTTTTATTGTCACTTGAATTTATATTTAAGATAAGAACGGTTTCGTACAGTATAACCCATTTTTATGAATCTCAAAACATCAAAAATCTTTGAAATGATAAAAGTGAAGAAATACTTTTTTGTTCTTTTATCTTGAAATTTTTTATATATCAAAATTCCTTTGTTTTGTTTTGTTTATGAGGTCCTAGACACATGCTGCCACTGAGCTATACCCAGCCCCCTTAAAATTCCTCTGGACTTGCTCTCTTTTTCTTTAGTTTATCTGAATGCAATACCAGCACTGAAACACTAAATGAGCTGTGTTTTTACATATGTATCTGCGTTGTGTGCATCTGTGTATATATGCACATATATTCAGAATTTCAATCAAAAGAAAGAAACCTATGAAAAAGATTACAGCATTTTAAATTTGCTTGCCAAGAGAAAATTTTAATGTATTCCCAATTCATATTGCTTAACCATTACAAAAGCCATGTGAAACTGTCTTGTGAATATGTATGTATGTGTGTATGTATGTATGTATGTATGTATGAATGTAGGTCTATCTATCTGTCTATCTCATACGCTGACAGGCTCTTTTCTTATCTGCTATATCAGCAATTCACATTTTCACTTATAGTTCATTTGCTCCAAGTGGCAGCTAAAGGGTTAGTACTGTCATTTTTTATTAATGTTCAAGGTGAAATTAAGAGGTTTGAGACACGGGTGACAATTTCAGGGGAATTGACATTGCTTAGATGATTAACTACAAAAATAATTCCAGGAAGCTCTCACACTAGGTTTAAATTGTATGTTTATAAGATTGAATACCACACTTGTCCACGATCATTCTCTCTCTCTCTCTCTCTCTCTCTCTCTCTCTCTCTCATAAAAACATATCCAGAAATCCTATAGGAGACTCAGTTGTACAGTTGAAAGAGTATGGACTTTGAAATAAGACAAGCTTAGATCTGAACTTCAGATATGTCCCATCATTCCCCCCACATCTTAATCAATGTTTGTAAGCTTCTGTTTCAGCTTCTTTTTAAACAGAGAGATTATCATCTTTTGTAAATCAAGAAAACATATACAAAATGCGTACATATATTAGAGTACCTGGTAAATCAAGCACATTATAAATAAATGTTTTTTTTAATTTTTAAAGGCCTGAATTAAGTAAAAATAACTTTATATATACACTCTACTGAAGCAAAAGTCTCAACCAGGCATGGTGGCACACACCTGTAATCCCAGTAATTGGAAGACTGAGACAGGAGGATCTCAGATTTCAGATCAGCAGTTAGTGAGACACTCAGTAACTTACTGAGAACCAGTTTTCAAAACAAAAAATAAAAAAGCTGGAGTTAGCTCAGAGATAGAATGCTCCTGGGTTCAATCTTTAGTACCAGAAAATAAAAGGGAAAAGTCTCTTATGTACATTATCATGATCAATAAAATGCAGATTGCTAAAAGAATATATAGTTGGGTGTATTAGCAAAGATGGAGTCTCTGAGTAATTTGTCTTTTCTTTAATAATAACATAATATGGCCTTGCATGGTGGTACATGCCTGTAATCCCAGTACTTGGAGGGCTGAGACAGGAGGATTGAAGATTCGAGGCCAATCTCAGCAATTTAGCAAGGCTATCCGCAACTTAGTGAGACCCTGTTTCCAAATAAAAAATAAAATAGGGCTGGGGGTATAACTCAGAAGTAGAATGCCCCTGCGTTTAAACCCAAGTACCACAAAAATAGATAAATAATAACATCATATAATAAAAACAATTATGGCACAAATAATACTCGACACTGATTGAACACTTATATTCCTTATATAGAACCAATATGCACAATCCCTAGAACAATCGCATGAGGCGAGTACTATTGTCCTCTTTAGGGAAGGTTTAGTAACTTGCCCAAGGTCAATTAGTAAGTGGCAAGGATGGGACTTGAACTCAGATCCATATGACTTTGAGTTGTGCACCTGAATTAAGATGTGGCAGTAGAAATAGAAGGGAGGGGGTGAATATGAAGATACTGAGAGATAAGTTTGCCAGGGTTGGTGGTACATGCCTGTAATCCCAGATGTTTAGGATGCTCAGGCAGGAGGATCTCAAGTTCAAGGCCAGGCTGGGCAATTTAGTGAGACCCTGTCTCAAAAAAAAAAAAAAAAAAAAAAAGTAAAAAGGGTAGGGTTGTAGCTCAGTGGTAAAGTGCTTGCCGAGTACGTGTAGACCCTGGGTTCAATTCCCAGTACTGAGGAGAAAACATGGATTTGACTTCTGGGCTATGTGAATGGAAACCTAAAGGGAAGAGTGGAGTCAAGGCCAATAAGTATTTTACTAGTGGTGCTCTCCTAGGTGGAACAGTGCAGCTGCAAGCAACAGAAGCCCTCCTGAATTAACTGAAACACTACTGGCCCCCAAAGAAATTTTTGTAAGGCTCAGGGGTGACCTATAGAATCAACTTCCAGGAATGTAGCTACTGGGGAAGCACAGAAAATATTTTCTCTTCTTTGAACATCTGTTTCACTTGTGTATGTGAAGACAGGCTTGTTTGGCTTCCAGCCCACATGCAACAAATAGTTCATAGCTCACCCACAGCTCTCAGGCTTGCATATTTCAAGCTCAGCTACATAGAGGGACATTCTCTCTCCCTTTCTCTTCTAATTTCAAATTCCCAGTGCAGAGAATCCAGCTGACCCAGTTGGAGCCAGGTGCCCCCTGTCTAGGCAACTGTTGCCAGGGATGCAGAGTTATAGAATACAAACATGGCTTGTGGGAAGTACTCCAAGGTGAGGGAGGAATCCCAAGAGAAGAGGGTCTAGGCAGAAAGCCCTATGTGTGGCCACTACGGTGCCATTCACTAAGGGGGATGCTCGGAGTCCCAGGCAGTGGTAGTATCAAGGAGGCAGGGAACAAGGGCCTTTATGTAATCTGGAAATATTTATCATTCCTATGGGAGAAAGCTTGAGGGTATTAATGATGAGTTGCATATAGTTTCATATTTCAAAATTGTCCATCATCTGTCAGTATCGAGCCCAATATCAGTTCTGTGCATCAATAGTATTAACGCTTAATGTGATCAAAGGTGTACATCATACCTTTCATCCTTTTTAAAATTCTTTTTGTACTAGGGATCGAACCCAAGGGCATTTTACTGCCGAGCTACACTCTGAGCCCTAATTTATTTTTGTTTTGAAACAGGGTCTTGCTAAGTTGCTGAGGGTCTCACTAAGTTGCTGAGATTGGCCTTGAGCCTATGATCCTCCTGTCTCAGACTCTCAAGTACTGGGATTACAGGGTTGGGCCACCAAGTCTGACTCTCTTTTTATTCTCTTAAGTTTCACTTCATTTAAGGTTATAAGGGAGTGGGTTATTTGGGATAATAGGGTTCTCTTGCCTAAATGTCAGGGTTTTAGGGGGCATGATTGGTGTGGCAGCTGTTAAACTTATTATTTTTCTTTCTTTCTTTCTTTCTTTCTTTCTTTCTTTCTTTCTTTCTTTCTTCCTTTCTTTCTTTCTTTCTTTCTTTTTTGATGGTACTGAGGATGGAACCCTTCTACCTCCAGGCTACACTCCCAGACCTATTTTATATTTTTATTTGGAAACAGGGTCTCTTTAGCCAGTGAGGGGCTTCGAACCTGCGCCATCCTCCTGTCTCCGCCCCCCAAGTGCGGGGATTACAAGCTTGCGCCACCATGCCCGTCTTTCTTTTTACTTTCTAAGGGTTGAAGCAAACTTACTTCATGGACAGATAGTTCCTTCATTTGGAGAAAAGTTCTACTACAAAGAAAATTCTTTCCTATTCAAGGGGAAAAATATCTTAATTCAGAAAAGTAACTCAAGAGCAGATGCATCTCATAGAGCAACTCAATTTAGAAAAGAAAATGATTGTGGAGTTTAGGAAGCCTATTTCCTAAAACCTTTCAACCTCCTCCACTGATATTGCCCTTAGAAATGGGTCCTCGGACCAGGTGTGGTGGTGCACACTTGTAATCCCAGTATTTGGGAGGCTGAGACAAGAGGATTGCAGGTTTATGGCCATCCTCAGCTACTTAGTGAGGCCTTCTGCAACCTAGTGAGATCCTGTTTCAATATAAAGAATAAAAAATATGCCGGGTGTGGTGGCACACACTTGTAATACCCTCGCTTGGGAGACGGAGACAGGAGGATCGCGCAGGTTGGAAGCCAGCCTCGCTGGCTTAAGATACCCTGTTTCCAAATAAAAATATATATAAAAAAATAGGTCTGAGGGTGTAGCCCGGAGGTAGACTGGTTTCCAGGAACCCCAGTACCACACACACACACACACACACACACACACACACACACACACACACACAGAATAAAAGATAGAAGTGGGAATGTACCTCAGAGGTAGAATGCCCCTAGGTTCCATCCCAGGGGCAAAGAAAGAAAGAAAGAAAGAAAGAAAGAAAGGAGGGAGGGAGGGAAGGAAGGAAGGAAGAAAGAAAAAAGGAAAGAAAGAGAGGTAACAGGCCTCTATTCTGACCCTCGTCTGGCCTACCACTCCCTGTAATGTGAGAATTCACAGAGAAGGGCACATGCCTACATGGAGCCTGTTCTCCCTCTTCTTGTCCACATGCTGGGTATCAAGAACTCTAATTTTGTGCCCAAACATCCCTGAACCTGCTAGTAGGGTCTGTGCAGGCCTCTTTACTGAATCTAATTTTTTAAATCTTTTTTTTAAATCTAATTTCTTGAGAACACTCCCTCTAGGCCCCCAAAAGATATGGACACAGTTTAAATGAGCAAGTTGGAGTGATCACAGGTAAATCCCCTTGAGGCAGAGGGTAGAGATGGATGGAACAGGAAACAGGGTTGGCCAGGGCTTTCCCCCTGGGCACCACAGATGTCCTGAGTAGAGCCATACTCAGAGAAATAGCTCTCAAACATCACTGTGCAGAATTACTGGAAGTGTTTGTTGAGAATATGGGCTCTGCCACCAGAGATTCTTATAGAAAAGGGTCTGACATACTGTGCCCAAAGCAATATTTTTAATAAGTACTCCAGAAAGCCAGGCATGGTGGTGAATGCTTGTAATCTCAGTACTTGGGAGGCTGAGACAGGAGGAGTGTAGGTCTGAGATACTACAGAAAGCACAAAACGATTCTAGGAGTGTCAGGAAAAAGGGGAGCTCATAAAATGGTGTTGATGAGAAAGATAAAAATGAACTGGAAAAAACTGAAGTCTTAGTACTAGTAACAGGTTCAAATTTTCATTATGATGTAGGGCTTAATGAAACAGTCTATAGTTAACCAAAAGGGAATTAAAACGTGAGGGCCTGGAAAGCCCTTAAAATTCTAAGAGATGGGGTTTTTGGGGAAAAATCATAGGATCATAAGAAATAAAAACTTATGTGGTTATTTAAACTGGAAGCACATAGGTTTAGAAAGCTCAGGAGCTGGGGAGATAAAAACCTAGCATTTACCCCAATATTTTCTGGCTTAGTTTTGGAAGAGACACCCAGGCTGCATTCTCTGTTACAAGTAGCCTGAGTTAGGGACTTAAGGGATAATGTTGATCTCTATTCTTGGGTAAATAAAAACTTTTTTTTTTTTTTTTTTTTTGGTACTGGAGATTGAACCAAGGGACATTCTACCTGTGAGATACCTGCCCCCAAACCCTAGCTCTTCTCCTCTTCCTGTCCTTCTCCTCTCCTCTTCCTTCTCCTCTTTTCTTCCTCCTCTCCTCCTCCTTCTTATTCTTTTTTTCTTCTTCCATTTTGAAACAAAGTCTCACTAAGTTGCTGAGGCTAGCCTTAATCTGCAATTCTCCTGTCTCAGTCTCCAAGTATGGGGATTACAGGCATGTGCCAATGCACCCAGGGTTAAGTAAACACATTTATAATCCCAAGAAGATAGCAAAACAATGAACAGATAAACTGAAAACCTGTAGCTTAATCTTTATGTTAAATTTAAGAGCATGTTTAAATGGCATGTAATCAAGTTCCTTTTCTATATTGTTTGTATTTTATGTTTAAAAGAATTTGAGCTTCCAATTTTAATAGGTTTACTAGATGTATAAAATTGTTGAGAGAAGATTTTATTTTTAATTGACTTTTCAGGTGATATGTTATGGTAAGATATGTTCAGAGTTGATATAATAAAATCATGTGGGTTGTAATCTCATCAGTGGATAAATCCATTGTTACAAATGTATTGGTAGTAACCCAGGCAGTTGAGAATGTGGCTGAAGAAGGTAAGTCATGGGGGGAGTGATCTTGGGAACTATTCATGTGTCCTTGAGCCTCATTCATTAGCTCGGTCTCTCTCTAGCTTCCAGCCTCCATGATGTGAGAGCAGGCACTTGTTCTCTTTCTCGGCCTGCTTACTGTCACCATGTCCTGAGCTCTACCTACGTACCCAGCTTAACATGGACTGAAACCTTAAAATCTCCCAAACTGTGAGCAAATAACTCTTCCTTCTTCTAAATTGTGTGGTGGTCAGTTGTTTTGGATTATAGCCATGAGAATGCTAACTAAAACATGATGGGAGTGTCATACTTTAGGAATCTGATTAAGTATATAAATACCTAAAAATTTACAAGATTTTGAGTTGTCAGATGTGAGAGATATTTTTGCATTAACCAAAGATGCACAAATAATTATCCTTATTTGATATAAAATTATTAAGAAAGCTGAGAGTGGTGGCATATCTCTGTAATCTCAGTATTGGGGAGGCTAGGACAGGAGGATCACAGGTTCAAGGCCAGCTTCAGCAATTAAGTGAGACTTTTAGTAGCTTAGTGAGATCCTGTATCAAAATAAAAAATAAGCTGGGTGTGGTGGTGCACATTCTTAATCCCAGCATTTGGGAGGCTGAGACTGGAGGATCGTGGTTCGTGGACAGCCTCAGCTTCTTAGTGAGGCCCTCCACAACTTAGTGAGACCCTCTTTCAAAATAAAGAATTAAAAAATGGGGCAGGGAGTGTAGTTCAGAGGTCGAATGCCCCTGGGTTCCATCCCCAGACCCACCAAAAAAAAAAAAAAAAAAAAAAAAAAAGAAATAAAAATAAATATAAAAAAGAACTGGGAGTGTAGCTTGAAGGTATCCCAGTACTATATGCGCGCGCGCGCGCACACACACACACACACACACAATTATTAAGAAAAATAATTTTAAGGAGATAGACATGGTGGCACATACTTGTAATCCAGTATTTGGAAGGCTGATACAGGAGGATCACCGATTGATGGCTAGCCTCAGCTACTTATTGAGGCCCTCTGCAACTTAGTGAGATCCTGTTTCAAAAATAAAGAATAAAAAATAGAGCTGGGATGTAACTTGGAGGTAGAATACCCTTGGGTTCAATTCCCAGTAACACACACACACACACACACACACACACACAATTTAAAGTAACATTTTAGTACAGTGTGTATGATAAGAATATAAGTAATTATAAATATGCTTTTCTGTATATACAGCCCCATCAGATAATAAAAACTCCCTTGAATCTCAGATGTTAGTCTTACTGCTGAGATGTAAATCCTGACCCCACTACTCTCTTGTGACTGTAAGTTACTCAGTCTGTTTGTTCCTCTTTCCTCATTGTGGTTTGGAGGTACTAGGAGTACCTCTTTATGAAGTTGTTTTGAGACTTTAATGAAATAATACAAGTAAAGCATGTGAACAGTGTTCGGCATATACCACATCTCATATTCCACCCACATCAGAAAATCTTTGTGTGCCACCCATCAGTAGAACTCCATGGGAGTAGGAAGATTGTGTATTATGGGATATTAGATAGCAAGGTGGAACATGTTATTTGTGTAATGGTGAATATAGCACCACAACTCAGGTGAAATTTTCTTAATCCTGAAGAAGGTGAGAGTGTAGTTAGCATAAATATATGGTTAAAAGACCCATGGAATTTGGGAATCAATCACCAACTATGTCTTTAATTGACTGCTGCTTTTTATTTTAAATTAATAGGCCACCTGTTACTACAAATTACTCTTATCACTGAATTATAAGAGACTTCATCCCTTTTGAGTTCCCTGCCTGCTTCTAATACTTCCCAACAATACCCATTTGGCTTTCCTTTTCATAAGGACTCCCAAGGAAGAGATTTCATGACTTCCCTTGTTAGTGCTTCCACAGCTGTCAGCCCGTATCACCAGGAAATCTTTTCCAAGTCTCTTAGGAAACTCCCTTAAAATTAATGAGTAACTAAATCTTGCTCCTGAGTGGGAGGGAAAGATAATAGAATATGAGTCTGCCAAAGCAAAGGTGAATTGAGCCTGAGTTTGTTATTTGGCATCTGAGCTTCTAGAGGTGGGAGGCAACTTCTGCAGGTGAATCAGAGACTGGAAGGAGAGGTATGGGTGCCTGACCTAGCCTCCTTATTTTAGGAAAAGTGAAATGGAACTGAGACTCAGAGTACTACCGTGAAACACAGCAAAGCCTCAGCTTGCTTCTGAAACCTTTAGGACCTGGAGGCAGTCATGTATAGAGTAGGCATATGTAGGCAAAGAGAACTTAAAATCTATCTATGTCGGGCATGGTGGGGCACGCTTGTAATCCCCGTGCTTGGGAGGTGGAGACAGGAGGATCACGCAGGTTCGAAGCCAGCTGTGTTGGCTTAAGAGACCTGTTTCCAAATTAAAAAAATATAAAAATAGGTCTGGGAGTGTAGCCCAGAGGTAGAAGGGTTTCCAGGAACCCCAGTACCCCCCACACACAATCTATACATCTATCTATCTATCTATCTATCTATCTATCTATCTATCTATCTATCTATCATCTTTCTATCTACTGTGGTTAGAAACTGAACTCAGGAACAGTCTACCTCTGAGCTACATCCTCAGCCCTATTTTTTTAAATTCTTTTTTTTTTTTTTTTTTTGTGGGCCTGAAGATTGAACCCAGGGGAATCCTACTGCTGAGCTATACTCCATGCTCTATTTTTTATTTTTGTTTTGAAACAGAGTCTTACTAGGTTGTTGAGAGTGTCACTACTTACTGAGGCTATCCTTGAACCTGGGATCTCCCTGTTTCAGCCTCCCAAATACTGGGATTACAGGTGTGTGCCACCACACCTGGCTTTTTAAATTTGGAAACAGGGTCTCACTAAGTTGCTGAGGGCTTCACTAAGTTGTTAAGACTGGCTTCAAACCTGTCATTCTCCTGTCTTAACCTCCCAAGCACTGGGATTTTAGGTGTGTGCCACAATGCCAGTATCAATTCTCTTATTCTTAAAGATTATGTTAAACATATATACATACACACACACGCATATATATGCATCTAGTTATAAATATTCAGTTGTTAATGACCACTTTAATGTTTTGACGTGTGGTTTAAAGTGGAATGGGTTAAGCCAGGTGTGGTAGTGCACACTTATAAACCTAGTTCTTGGGAGGCTGAGACAGGAGGATTGTTGGTTCAAGGACAGCCTCAGCAAGCAGTAACTCTCATCAACCTAGTGAGACTGTTCAAAATAAAAATAAAATAGGGCTGGGGGTTGTAGTTCAGAGATAGACAACCCCTAGGTTCCATCCCCAGTGCTACACAAAAAATAATAAAATAGCTGGGCGTGGTGGCGCACGCTTGTAATCCCAGCATTCGGGAGGCTGAGACCTGAGGATTGCAGTTCATGGACAGTCTCAGCTAATTAGTGAGTCCCTCTGCAACTCAGTGAGACCTGGTTTCAAAAGAAAGAATAAAAAATAGGGCAGGGGGTGTAGCTCGGAGGTTAAATGCCCCTGGGTTCCATCCCCAGACCCATAATAATAATAATAATAATAATAATAATAATAATAATAATAATAATAAAATAAAGTGGTTTATCAAAAAATCAGTTTCCTTGCTGGGCATGATGGTGCATGCTTATAATCCCAGCATTTGGGAGCCGAAGACAGGAGGATTGCGGTTCGACAGCTTCTTAGCGAGGCCCATTGCAACTCAGTGATACCCAGTTTCAAAATAAAAAGAATAAAAAATAGGGCTGTGAGTGTAGCTTGGAGGTAGAATGCCCCTAAGTTCCATCCCCTGTATGGCAAAAACAAACAAACAACAACAAAAAAACACTTTGTTTTGTCTGGGTGGGAGGCTGATGGGAAATGGCTGTTTTAGAAATGGTTGAGATCTGCTGATGTCATGTATCATGATTATAAAAAGCAAGAAATCCTAATATGTTTCCAAGTAGAAGCTACTGAAGAGAAAGAAAGATGATACAAATAGAGATAGAAGATCAAGTTTAGATGAGATGACTCCTGGTAACTTGTTTAGTGGGAAAGAAATGCTAAATAGCTACTTAAGCACTGGACACAAGATTTAAGAGAATCATTGTAGTTTCTAAGGGGGGGGGGCTGGAAATGATGAAGTGGGCCAGACCAAGACTATAGGGGCCAGAAATCGGTGCTAGTGAAGAACTCTAGAGCAAGGCTGAGAGACTGGGGAGTTGAGCAACCTTAATCCAAGCAGGGTTTGCAGTGAGATGGGCAAGATCCAGATATCATCAGCATAGTTCCAACATGAGTTGCCAATGCAGTTTTGTATCCTAGTGGAAGAAGCAAGGACAGTACATAGTTGACAATCCACATGGCAGAAAATCAGATCCAGAAGGAAAGTCACTGCTGGATGAAGGTGCTTCAGGGCTCCGTGTCAGGTGTCAAGGGTTGACAGCGTAGATCATAAGCCTCACTTCAGCCCTATCGACTGGGGCTGACAGGCAGGGCAAGCCACACACAGGTACACGGTGGCTCTGCAAGGCGAGTATAGATTTAGAGTTTCTGGGGTTAAGTCATGGAATCTGTATTTCATTCCATAAATTTTATTTTTTTTAAAGTAGTACTTATTATTTATTTATTTTTGTGTGTGTGGTACTGGGGTTCCTGGAAACCCTTCTACCTCCAAGCTACACTCCCAGATCTATTTTTATACTTTTTTATTTGGAAACAGGGTCTCTTAAGCCAGCACGGCTGGCTTTGAACCTGCATGATCCTTCTGTCTCCGCCTCCCAAGCGCGGGAATTACAAGCGTGCGCCACCACGCCCGGCAAAAGTAGTACTTCTTTACTGAAATCAAATCAAATATGATGTGCATGAGGAAAAAAACGAGAGCCTCTCTTTACATGTTTATTTCACTCCAGACTCCATAGAAGTAACCACTCCTATAGATTTTCTTTGCGCATATAAAAATGTATCCATATCATTATACTGATGTCTTTCATGCTCAGTGAAGAATCAGGAAATAACATTTACATGAAAAAAAATGAGTCTTTGCTGACTTGGTGATGAAAATGAGTTCAAAGAGACAGAGCCTGCGGGGCCTAAGAGGTTCTTATCAGTCAGGGTCCTGGCAGCAAACAGATGGCACACCTGAGCTGGGTCGCCTAGAAGAGCTCCATTAAGGGACTGTTTGCAAAGTGTTGAGTGAGGTCTAAATGCCCAATGTCCCTGAGCTGATTACAACTCCAAAAGGTGGCTCCCCTAGGCAGGATGGGCCTGTTCTGAGAGTGCAGGCAGAGGTCTCTCTGCCAGGAGCTATGTGGTCTCAGGAGGAAAAGAGCTGGACCCCACTTTCTCCCTGCCCTCTGTCTCCTGACAAGATTCCCGCTGGTCCAAACCATTCGGAAGCCAGAAGGCAAAGGGGCCTGGTGCGCTGTCCATTTGGGTCAACCTCCCAGTCCACGGAGCAGGGCGGAGGATATCCAGAACAGCATGCTCCTGAAGGTGTATGTCTTAGGAGGCAGGAGGAGGGCTGGCAGAAACACCAGAGCCCTGGAAACAATGAATGAATAAGTGGGGCTAGTAGAAGGGCCTTCAATTCTGTCATGGTGCTGCTGCTGGTGGTGGTGGCGAGAGAAAAAGAGCGGCAGGCCCCTGAGTTAATTCCTCAGTACTGATTTTTTTTTTTTTTTTTTTTTTTTGCTACAGGTTAAAAAATGGAATGCTCGCCGGGCGTGGTGGCGCATGCTTGTAATCCCCGCGCTTGGGAGGCAGAGACAGGAGGATCGCGCAGGTTCGAAGCCAGCTGCGCGCGCTGGCTTAGGAGACCCTGTTTCCAAATAAAAATGTAAAAATAGGTCTGGGAGTGTAGTCCGGAGATAGAAGGGCTTCCAGGAACCCCAGTACCACCAAAAAAACAAACAAACAAACAAACAAACAAACAAAATGGAATGCTCTTTAAAACTCTCATAAAGATTTTTGTTTCATTACTTAAAAACACTCTGCAACTAGATATTATCTTATGTGAGATCAGCAAGTCCAGTTGGGCAGTGAGGCCTTGCTTGGTATCACTTAGCTTCCTGGGTTAACAGCAGTATTGCAATCAGTGGCTGCAGAAGGTGGTCGTGAGGCAGTGAAGGCCAGAAGACGGTAGGGACAGGCACTCTGCAGCTGAAGCCCCAGTGTCTTCTTATTTATCTATTGTGTCATTGTATTTATTTGTTTAGCCAACAAACATTTACTGAATGCTCACTCACCATGTGCTGGCGACTGCAATGGAGGATTCGAGGGTGAGCAAGGAAGAGCAGGTTCTCACTCTCCTAGAACTTACGGCTAGATAGGTTTGTCCAGGAATATAACAAAATCACTTTGTGGCTGGGATGGCACATCAGCACAGACAGAACAAACACTAGCCATTATGTTATGCTAGTGTACAACCAAATATCAGCTCTGGGCTCAGCTAAATCTATTCATCTGTTTCACAATAAATAATTTTCTTAATATTTATTTATTTAGGTACTAGGTTTTGAATTCAAAGGTATTCTAACTCTAAGCAACACCCCAGACCTATCTTCTATTTTTATTTTGTAAAAGGGTCTTGTTAAGTTGCCAAGGCTGTCCTTGAACCTGTGATCCTTCTGTCTCAGGCACTCAGGTATTAAAAATGTGTGGTACCATGCCTGGGTAAATTTTAATTTTTCTATACATGTTGGTGTAGTACTTTCTGGAAGACTGGAAGAGAAACATGGATTTGTTTTTGAACCTTGAAATAGTTGTATATAACTATACAGACACTGTAGAAAATGGACATTCATTCCATCTTCCTCTTATTACAAAACTGCAATTCCTACAGGCAATCCGTCCTTCTCTGCACTGCTATGTGCTTCGCTAGGCCACTCATGGTAATTCTGTTTCCACTGCTACTGCTCAGTTCATGAACGGTTATGTGATTCATTGCTGGCCACTGAGACTTGAGATGGGAAGGATTCTGAGGCAGGTTTTCTTCTTCTTAAAAAGATGCATGGGAAGGATAGCCCTCCTAGTCTGTCTAGGGTAGCCGTCTTGCAACCTTGAGGGAGCTCACCTGACGGTAAAGTCTAGACTATAGAGGAGAGCAGAGCAGAAAGCTGAAGTACACCTGCATCCTTGATGAGTTGTGCAGCCATGGACTTCAGCAACCCTGGAGCTGCCTGTGGTTGAACCTCTTCCCACGTGAAATAATAAATGTCTGTTGTTTAAGGCAGTCCAGTCAAGCTTTCTGTTACTGGCAGTTAAAGGCCAACTACCTGGCACTTCTCCAGAAGAGTCACTACAAATCATTGATGGAGTGACTTGACAGTAAACACATGGTTCTAAGAAGGAAATAAAGGTCTGAAATCTGTCACAGACTTATAAACACTAGGAAAAAGAACTCCTGTTGTTTGCTAGAGAAAATTTTAAGAGGTTTCCATAACTTTGGGGAATTTTGAAAACAGTTGTGAATGTGTGATTTTTCATGATTTTAAACCGAATAGAGAGCCCTTTTCACTTTTGCTTTATTAGAAAATGAATGTATTTAAAGTCACTGTAGTTAAAATTTCTTAAAAAAGATCACTAGATAAAGGAATGAAGATTGATGAGGACCTAGGCACAGGCTAAGTGTTTTATACACATTATTTTAATTCTTCTTTAAAACAGCCCTGTAAAGTAAATACTATTATCTTTTCCACTTTACTAAAAAAGACATTATGACTGAAAAGTTTTAAAAACTTGCTCAAAGTCACAAGCAAATAACAAAAACTAGCTGGACACAGTGACATATGCCTATAATCCCAGTACTTGAGAGGCCGAGACAGGAGGATTACAGGTTTGAGGCCAGCATCAGTAATTTATTGAGATCTTATTTCAAAATAAGAAAATAAAAGGGCTGGGGTGTAGCTTGGAGGTAGAATGCCCCCAGGGTCAGTTCCTAGTACCAATTAAAAAAAAAAACACCCAAATCCCAGGTCTGTGACTTCAACATCCTGAGTGCTTTGCCTAATGCTGGACAGGACATTTCAGCCACTTTGCAAAGTCTCCCTTTGGTAGTTCTCCTTCATGGGCCCAGCAACAATTTGTGCAGGTTCTCCTGCTAGTTATGCAAATAGCAAAGCTGGCTACACAATAAAGTAGAGAAGGCCAATTTTGGCACTAATTTTAGGGCAAACCACAGATGTCTTTGATATTTTCATTGTACATGAGAACAGAGCCAGTGAGCCGACAGCTGCTGGAAGCCCTCATCAAATATGCAGAATATTGAGGCAGCTTTATCTCAGCGCCTAATTACAGCTGGCACAGGGAAATTTGTCTTGCAAAGGAGGAGATGTCAAATGGCATAAATGCAATATATAACCAAATATGATTGCCTCATTGTATTTTCTCAGGGTTATTGAATTACAGAACACTTTTTTGAAAAGCGTCATTGAATGATGGTCCACACTACCTAGGTACCTACAACTATTTTACATAGTGTTGGAACAGCGCAACCACTTTATTGCCTTAAAACTTCAATGTATTTTCCTCAGATGTAAAAATATATCTAGCATTTAATTCTAAAAGCAACTATGAGGCTGGGTGTAGTGGCACACGCTTGTAATCCCAGTACTTAGGAGGTTGAGATAGGAGGATCGCCGGTTTGCAGCCAGCCTCAGCTACTTAGTGGAATCTTGTTTCAAAATAAAGAGTAAAAAATATGGCTGGGGATGTAGCTCGGAGGTAGAATGCCCCTGGGTTCCATCCCTAGTACTGCAAAATAAATAAATACATAAGTAAGTAAATAAAAAATAAATAAATGCAGCTACAATTATGACATTCTTGTCTAGTCCAGGTTTTACACCCATATAATCAATGTGATAGGACCATAATTTAATCTTTTTATCATTGAAAATTGTTTCATATTTGTGATGACAGAGAAATGATAGAATGCTGATATGGGGCAAAGAACTAATAGCCAGATACTTCAGCAACCAGTAATCATAGCTGGACAGGGCCCTGCCTTTCAACGTCATGTGGTTTACAGCATTTTTGATGATGGCTGCAAAGCCACACAGGGTTGAAACAGGATATGCCCCAGAGATCTTCAAGGAAGGACTTGTTGCTGCAGTAGGCTCTTCAGCTGTTTGTTCCTTCAGAGTCGCCTCAGCTGTGGAGGGCCACCTCCTGATGTCCTGCCCTTCTCAGCAGAGTCCATGCCCTGACATTTCAGGCTGGCATGGACCACTCTGAGGGGCGGTTCTCATTCTAGAACTCTTTCTTCTCCTTCTCCTTCTCCTTCTCCTTCTCCTTCTCCTTCTCCTTCTCCTTCTCCTTCTTCTCCTTCACCTTCCTCCTCCTCCTCCTCCTCCTCCTCCTCCTCCTCCTCCTCCTCCTCCTCCTCCTCCTCCTCCTCCTCCTCCTCCTCCTTCTCCTTCTTTTGCAGTACTGAGAATAGAACCCAGGGGCATTCTACCTCCAAGCTACACCCCTAGTCCTATTTTTTATTCTTTTTTTTTTTTTTTTTTTTTTGCGGGTCTGGGAATATAATCCAGGGGCGTTCGATCTCAGAGCTACACCCCCTGCCCTATTTTTTATTCTTTATCTTGAAACCAGGTCTTACTGAGTTGCAAAGAGCCTCACTAAGTAGCTGAGGCTGTCCGCAAACCGCGATCCT
Organism: Muscardinus avellanarius; assembly: GCF_963383645.1. Lineage (NCBI taxonomy): Eukaryota > Metazoa > Chordata > Mammalia > Rodentia > Gliridae > Muscardinus > Muscardinus avellanarius. The sequence continues at coordinate 51,508,053 of NC_137786.1, read as the reverse complement.
CTGGTCCCAGCCTCCCAAATGCTGGGATTACAAGTGTGGGCCTCCATGCCCGGCTCTATTTTTTATTCTTTATTTTGAAACAGGGACTCTAGAGTTGCAAAGGGCCTTGCTAAGTAGCTGAGCTTGCTGCGAACCCAGATTCTTCTGTCTCAGCCTCCCAAATGCTGGGATTACAAGCGTTTGCCACAATGCCCGGCTCTTCTGCTTTATTTAAGTGTTAATCTCTTGTAAACATTCTATACCCCATTCTTTTTTTTTTTTTTTATGGTACTGGGGATGGAACCCAGGGGCTTTTCTACCTCCGGGCTATACTCCCAGACCTATTTTATACTTTATTTGGAAATAGGGTCTCACTAAGTTGCTGAGAGCCTAAGTAGCTGAGGCTGGCTTTGAACTTGTGTGATCCTCCTGTCTCAGTCTCCCAAGCACTGGAATTACAAGCGTGAACCACCACGCCCGGCTACACCCCACATTCTATGTTGGGCTGCCGGCCTTCCTTCCTTCCTCCTTTTTTATTTCTTTCTTTGTGCTGGGGATTGAAACCAGGGATATTCTACCTCTGAGCTACACCCCCAGCCCTTTTTATTTTATTTTTTCAAATTTTGGGGTCTCACTAAGTTGCTAAGGCTGGTCTCAAACTTGTGATCCTCCTGTCTCAGCCTCCTAAGTACTGGTATTATAGGCATGAGTCACCACACCCAGCTCCATCTTGTTTTTTTCTTGACATTTCCTAGGAAACTCAATGTGTGACACCATTTGAAGCTAATCACTTGCAAAGTAGTTCTTCCTTCTTAGAGGACTGATCTTTTAGCTATCATTTGAGAGGCTATATATACATACATACATACATACATATATATATATATATATATATTTAAAATGAAATGAATATATATGTTTGAAATCCAATGATGACTTTCAATATTAATTGCTATATTAAAATTTATCATTCAGTTGCATACTAGAAATAATATATTTCTAAGCATACTGAAAGGCATTGCTAAAACAACAAGTGTTTCCTCCTTGTCTCTCTTTTTTATCTTTCTTGGCTTCAACACAGCATTCAACATTATAAGTTTATCTTGTTATTTTTTTAACTTTTATGTTATTCATTTATTTATTTTTAATTTTTTTGTGGTCTTGGGGATTGAAAACAAAGGCATTCTACCTTTGAGCTATACCCCCAGGCCTATTTTTTATTCTTTATTTTGAAACAGGGTCTCACTGAGTTGCAAAGGGCCTCACTAAGTAGCTGAGGCTGTCTGCAAACCAGATTCCTCCTGTTTCAGCTTCCCAAATGGTGGGATTACAAGCCTGTGCCACCACGCCCGGCATATATATTTATTAAAAATGTGTGTGTGTGTGTGTGTGTGTGTGTGTGTGTGTGTGTGTGTGGTACTGGGGATGGAACTCTTCTACCTCAGGGCTACACTCCCAGACCTATTTTATATTTTATTTGGAAATAGGGTCTCTTAAGCCACCGAGGCTGGCTTCAAACCTGCGTGATCCTCCTGTCTCCAGCTCCCAAGCACGGCGTTACAAGCGTGCACCACCATGCCTGGCTTAAAATTTTTTTTTTACTGGTGCATTGTAGTCATACATCTTAATGGGGTACAAGATGGTAGAGGCATACATGCACACATCACTCATTTAGCCCTTCCCCAATTCCTACCCCATTCCCTCCCCTTTTCCTCCTGCTCATGTTTGGCTTACTGATTAAACCTGATATGTTTATGAATGTACATCATGTACATTAAGGAATTTCCTTCTTCCCTTCTCCTATCTCCTCATTTAGGTCACCTTATTTGCTCATCTGTGGTTTCTCCTTCTTCCTCTAGAGTTTCTCCTATGAACCTTTTTCTCCCTAGCTTCTGCATATTAGGGAGAGCATCTGATTTTTTACTTTTTGTGACTGACTAATCTCACTTAGCATAATGTTCTCCAGTTCCATCCATTTCCCACAAAAAATGTAATATTGTTCTTTATGGCGGAGTAAAAGTCCATTGTGTTCATATCTCATAGTTTTGTAATCCATTCATTTATTAATATCTTGGCTGGTTTCAGAATTTGGCAATGGTGAATTGTGCAGTTGTGAACATAGATATACACATGCATTAGTTTGGTAGTTTGATTTCCTTTCTTTTGGATAGATACCCAGAAGTGATATTGCTGGATCACATGGTAGGTTCATTCTCATTCTTCTGAGGATCCTCCATGCTGTTTTCCAAAGTGGTTGCACTAAGCAATCCCACCAACAATGTATCAGAGTTCCCACTTCTTTATACCCTTGCCAGCATTTGTTGTTGTTAGTGTTTTAAATGATTGTCTTTCCAAATGGAGTTAGGTGAAATCTCAAGGTAGTTTTTATTTGCATTTCTCTGACTGCTAATGAATGTTGGACATTTTTTCTTTCTTTCTTTCTTTTTTTTGGTGGTACTGGGGTTCCTGGAAGCCCTTCTACCTCCGGGATACACTCCCATGGGCTACACTCCCAGACCTATTTTTTAACATTTTTATGTGGAAACAGAGTTTCTTAAGCCAGCAAGGCTGGCTTCGAACCAGCGCGATCCTCCTGTCTCCGCCTCCCAAGCGCGGGGATTACAAGCGTGTGCCACCACGCCTGGCCATTTTTTCATATATTTATTGGCCATTTGAATTTCTTCTTTTGTGAAGTGTCTATTTAGTTCATGTCCTCATTGTTTTTTTGCAGTACTGGGGGTAGAACCTTGGGGCATTCTACCTCCAAGCTACACCCCCAGCCCTATTATTTTATTCCTTATTTTGAAACAAGGTCTCAGTAAGTTACAGAAGACCTCTTTAAGTAGCTGAGGATGTCTGCGAACCCATGATCTTCCTGTTTCAGCCTCCCAGGTACTGGGATTACAAGTATGCATCACCATGCCTGGTTTACTTGCCCATTTTTTATTGGATTATTTGTTTTTTTTAGCAGTGAGTTTCTTGAATTTGGTTTCTGAATCTATTTTAAAGAAAAAATATGCTCTGCGTTTCTTTGTGCTTCTCTGGTTGCTGCTTTATAGCCTGTGCTTGGTGCCTCCCTTAGGATGGTATACCCCAAGATACTGACCTTGGCCTTTACTCTTTTGCCTTTTTTCATTTTTCACAGATGACCGCCTTACATGTGCTGTAGTTTGTGTGTCCTCCAAGGCCCATGTGTTAAAGGTCCCTAGCTAGTGGCACTTTTCTGAGGTGGTGGGACCTTTAGGAGATGGGGCCTGTGGAAGGAAGTTAGGTGTGTGTCCTGAGAGGGGATACTAGGACCCTTGCTCCTCCTACTGCTCCCTCTTTGCTTCCTGGCCACCATGAGGCAAACAGGCCTTCTCTGCCATGAGCTCTCACCATGATGTGCAGCCACAGGCTCAAAGCAATAGAGCCAACGGACCATCAGCTGGAACATCTGAAACCGTGAGACAAAACAAACTTTTCTTCCTATAACCTTGATTTATCTCAGGTGTTGAAAGCTGACTAATACAACCTGGCTTCAACCTCTGCTTATGTGCTAGCTATTCTCAGGTATTTTTTTTTCCTTTGGTAGTACTGGAGATTGAACCAGGGGTATTCTACCTCTGAGCTTCACCCCAGCCCTTTTTATTTCTTATTTTACAGAGTCTAGCTAAGTTGCTGACGCTGGCTTTGAAACCGTAATCCTCCTAAGTACTGGGATTACAGGTATGTGCCACAAAACCTGGGTATGCTCAGTTTTTGAATTTTCAGTTTAGACCTTGCTGCTGAGCTCCAGAACCACATAATTTCTAAATCAAGAATATCCTAAATGGAGCCAGGCATGGTGTCGCAAGCTTGAAATCTCCGCATTTGGAAGGCAGAGGCAGGAGGATGGCGCAGGTTCGAAGCCAGCCATGCTGGTTTTGGAGACCCTGTTTCCAAATTTAAAAAATGTATAAAAAATAGGTCTGGGAGTGTAGCCCAGAGGTAGAAGGGTTTCCAGGAATCGCCAATACCACACACACACACACACACACACACACACACACACACACGCACACACACAAAGAATATCCCAAATGGAATGTTTTAGCTCCAGACCTTCTCCCTAGGCATCCCTAAATGAAAATAACCAACAATGGCCACCTGTCCACTTCCAGCAGTCCTGTATCCATGAATGGCACTGCTACTTGCCCTGGGATCTTAGCTTTAATCTGCGACACATCCTAGATATCTTCTTACTAACAGTCCATATTCAAGCAATCCCAAGGCATAGTCTTTATCCTATAAATAGCTTGAGCCACTCTGCCTTTCTTTCCACTGTCTCTCATCCTTTCTGCTCTGGGTGGTTTAGAGTTCCTAACATCATCTCTCTCCTCCTAAGTCTCCTCATTTTCTACCTTATGATCATGCTTGGTCACTTCTTGGAATATTCCATAGTTTCCAGTTTAACATGCATGGTCCTTAACAGTATTGACCTTGTCTATGTAATCTAGCTGTCAATCATTCCTCAGTGTCAACCTTGTGCCCTGGTCCTAAATGTAACAGGCAGAGCTGCACTCCAACTCCTGTGCATGATGGTAGTTTCCTCTGCCTTCTTGATAAATATCCTTTCTCTGCCTTCTCATTTTCTCTTCACCTAACTCTTAATTATCTTTGAAAACCCAGCTTTTGCTGAGACCACCTTTGGAAGGTCTCTCCAGAGACCCTCCCCTCTTCCCTGGCACCTAACACTTATCTATCAATGCATTTATCCTACTGCAAAGGACTTGTTTTTTCAAAGGGATCTACAAATCTCCTTGAGAGCTCCTAATTGGAGTTTGTGTCAGACTATCCTACATGCTGCCTACTGAGTAGCAGCCTTCATAATGTGTTTGTGAAATGAATGGAAATGAAGTATAAAAATGTCATTACTTTTCAATGAACTATTGTAAGGATAGATTGTTAAAATCCACATGCACATTTTGACATTTTGCCATGTAAGTCCTTTGAAATAACCTTTTAGAAAAAGTTTTTACCCATATTACATATATTATACATATGTACATTAACATTACTTTAAAATTATATGTAAACTATGTATAATATAAAATTAGTTTTACATAATTTTATAGCACGTAGTATTTATTATATATAATGTATAATCATTTCTATAAATTATATAAAATATACGTAATATAATTTTTATTTAGTTTATGTTTAGTATGACTTCCTACAGTTTTATAAATTATAGGTGCTATAAAAGTATCCATGTATAAATTACAAATGATATAACATTTTATATACAATATAAAATTATTTTAGTAAATTAAAAAAATGAAAAGCCAATGTAGATGCTGCTAATGAGGAATTTTGAGTAGGTGTACTGATTTTCATGGAGTGGCTGACATAGTTTCTGCCTCTGCAAACTAATTGTCAACATATGGGTAAATAACAATCTGCTGACTTTGAAAAATTAGTTATAATCCATTTCACATAATGCATGCAAAGCACAGCAGGCAGTGGCCCATAATTGAAGGATTAGTTTTAGGCCTTGAGGTGGTTTTTAAAATTCACAGGCTGATAGAATGTTACACCCCATATAGACCCAGAAGAGTCTCATCAGGGAGTTTCCAGTACTCCCTTTCCTCCTACAGAATACTATATGCTCCAATACAGGAGAGAGCACTTCCTCCATCCATCAGTGCAGCAGCTGGAGATCTTCCCTGGTGATAAGTAGGCAGGAGGCTGAGAATGCCTCTTGAGAATCTGAATAGATTTGTAAAGCCTCTTAGGTCATTTTTTCCCCTTTTTTCTTTTTTTGGTGGCTATCCAAGGCACACTGCAGCCTTTTCTTATCTCCTGCCTGAAACTTACACCCTGCTAAAGTGCTCTTTGTGAATTGCTCCTTGCAGCATTTAGTGGCTGGCCAGTGTGGAGCAGGAGGCCAGCCTTGTGACTGTCCTCTCATACTTCTTTCTGCGTTTTCCTCTCTTTACACCCACCTGTCTGCTTCAATTTGTATGTTTCCTGCATACGATTTGAATGTCTTGCCTGTCTTCTATCTCCAGTTAATGTTTCCGTCTCTGTTTTGTCTTGTCCTTATAGAACTCTTTCTGCATCTCTCAGGAGGGACCTTTTCAACCCCGGTGCCTGCCGGTCCCATCCTAACCAGCACAAGCTGGCTGGGAAGTAGAGAAGAAGCACCACTGGCTGCCCCAATCTGCAGGGTCCTCTTTGCTCCTTGGCAGGGGTTTGGGTGTTTTTATGAACCAAGCTTGTGAGTATGAAATGCCTGAACAAAGCAGTGATTTGACAGGCCTGAAGTCACACTCTGGAGCTCCTAGCGACTTGCTTCTACTAGCAACAGGAGGATCAGAAACACTTCCTTGTCAAGAAGCTTTGAGTCAGGCAGACGTGGGTGAGCCATGGGGCGGGCTTCTCTCTGCTGGGGTGGCAAGGCTTTACTGTATTTGTTAATTGACAAACCCTTTGTTCAAGAGGCAAAGTAAATCCAAAGATACATACATCAAACATTTTCTAGGTTACTTATTAGGATTTATGCTGTTATTAGTAAGAATTAGTTTCCAGATCACCTCTCAAGTATTTTTTTTTTGTAAAATAAAGATAAAGCATTGTTTAAAGAATCAAAAATAGCAGATGTCTACAATGATTTATAGCTAGACCAGGAATACATTTGATATTTAAAATAGAATAATTGGCTAAAATTTAATTTGGTTTCTTTAAGAACTCAGGGCTAAGCAATGGAAAGAAATGGTGTGCTGGGGTGTGAGGAGGGGCTCAGAGCAGGAATGACATTTCTTAGAGGAAATCTACAAAGTGGGCCAAGTGAGTGTGGATCCTGTGACTTCATTTAGTTGGAGGAGAGCTGAACAACTTGTTGATCTCAGATGTCTTCTTTCCCCAGGAGAAATGATCTCTCCTTTCTTGGAATGGCTGCAGTACTGAAAGTCTATCCACCCTTTGGCACTTGTCTTAACCCCTCCTGTAATATTATCTCTTTTAGAGATGTTTTTGTTTCTTCATTATAACAATTATCTTTTTATGTGCCTGACTTACGTGGAACATCCATTCATCCCAGGTTGCCTGGGACAGTCCTGATTTAAGCCTGTTGCAGTGATTTTACTATTAATACCTCCCCCCTTTGCTCTCAGACGTGTCCTGGTTTGGATGATCAATTATGAGGTTATTCTAGTCTCATCTCAATTAAACTGAAAGCTCCTGTATCAGTCAAGACCTTAGCAAGAAGCAGCCCATTCTACTGGGATTTTGAAGAGACTTTAATGAGGGGACAATTTAAAGAATAGAAGCATCAAAAGAGGATGCTGGGGCATCAGACATGAAAAGGCAAAGGGAGGAAATGATGTTATAGAAGTCCAGTTGGGAGGTAGAGCCCTAGGAGAGGGGCCACACTAGAGAAGCCAGCGTCTTGGAAGTCCTGCAGACTGGCCAAACAAGGAAAGAAATTCCGGATCACTCTGCTCTTCCACTATTGATATTGCTATGTCTGTCCTTCCTCCTCCTCCTCCTCTTCCTCCTCCTCCTCCTCCTCCTCCTTCTTCTTTTATTTTATTTATTTATTTTTTTGTGGTACTGGGGATGGAACCCAGGGGCCTTCTACCTCCGGGCTATACTCCCAGACCTATTTTATATTTTATTTGGAAACAGGGTCTCTTAAGCCAGCTGAGGTTGGCTTCGAACCTGCGTGATTCTCCTGTTTCAGCCTCCCAAGTGCAGGGATTACAAGCGTGCACCAGTACACCCAGCTTATTCTTTATTTTGAAACAGGGTCTCTCACTGAGTTGTAAAGGGACTCACTACTGCTGAGGCTGTCCTCAAAATGCGATCCTTCTATCTCATCCTCCCAAATGCTGGGATTACAAACATGTGCCACCACACCCGGCTATGACTGTGCCTTTTCTTGGTTGACACCATGAAACCAAAAGCAAGCTAAAAGGCAAAAGGAACTTAGTGAGAGAGATGGAAGTTCAGTTACCATGGGAAAAAGAGCAGGAGAAGCCAGAAAAGCTATTGAGGGAGGCAGGGGTGCATGTATTGCAGGGATGTGCATGAAAAACACCACAGAAAAGGTGTAACTCAGGATTTGGCAGCTATTTAGGGAATGCATTTTCTACATTTGGGAGCAAGAAATAAACATAAGAAAGATCACCTACAAGATTGAAGGTAAATAACAGTTGAGCACAAACAAAAGAATTGGTTAAACTGGGCTTGTGGTAGTGCCTATAATCCCATTAACTGGGAGGCTGAAATAGGGTAAGCATAGGTTCAAGGTCAGCCTCAGCAACTTAGCAAGGCCCTCAGCAACTTAGTGAGACTGTTTCAAAACAAAATAGGACTGGGGGTATAGCTCAGAGGTAGAATGTCCCTGGGTTCAATGCTTAGTACCATCAAAAAAAAAAAAAAAAAGTTGCTTAGCAGCATATAGCTGATCATCAGATTAATGGTATAGACTTTGATGTTAGAGTTCAAAGGATGAAAAACCACAATGGGCTGGAGCAATGTGAAGGATTTATGGAAAATGGGAGGCTTACAAGGCTTACAGTGACATTGAAATTAGAGTGACCGACATGGACAAGGAGGAGAGGTCGGGCTTCTTTGGAGAAGCAGTGTGGACAAGAGCACAGGTGTCGGGCTGCCGCACATCTTCCCTGACAGGAGCGCTGGTCCCTGTTGAGATTTTTAGACATCTATGGAAAGGTATACAGGGAGTTAAGTGGGTTGTAAAAGGCATGAGCTGTGGATGACCATTTATTAATTCCTTCAATAAACATTGAGTACTTGGTGTATATATCTCAGGCAGTGCTCAGATCTGCTGATTCCAAGGAAAATAAGACATGACTCTTTCCTTCGAGGAAAGGAATGGAGAAGGTAGCCAAGGAAGCAGGTAATTATTTTGCCCTGCAATTGCCAACGTATGCACACATGATATGCAAGCACACTGGCGCTCATCTGAGACTAGGGCAGAGGGCAGGCCAGTTAAGAAGACTTCCTGGAGGAGGTAGTAACACCATCTGAGTCCTGGAGTATGAACCCGAGATTTACAATCATGTGTCCATTTAGTTATGTCTCTCCTGCAGCATTCCGAAAAAGAAAGATGATTGGCTTGACCAGAGAAAAATAAAAAGAAAAATAGATAAAAAATGGGAAAATGGGGTGAACTTGTTTTCCCTTTAAGTATATTGTTGTTTTAGATCTCGGAATAGCTTTAGAAGGTTGCTGTCTTATTCTCATTTCACAAATGAGGACGCAGAGACTTGTTGGTTAAAGTACTTTTGTCCAGAGCACTTAGTCTTGACAGACAGTGGCAGCAGAACTTCAGAGGCTGTGATATTTCCACTGTGGGGCCTGGTACAAGAGATGTTCCTGGAGTTGCTTCCCCTTTGTGGAGCTTGTGGCTAGAAGGTGCTGAAGGTGAAGAAGGACTTGAAGAGAGAGTCAGGGAAGGGAACTGGAAAAGCATTTCATGCTGAAGAATCAGTGTGTTGAAAGAAAGAGGGGTGAGAGAGCTCTTTGTTGGAAGGCAGTAATTAGTTCTTTGAGATTGGGAGTGCTAAGAGGAGTGGTGAGAGATGGGGCTGGAGAGGTGAGCAAGGGCCTGATCTGAGGCTCTGAGTGTTCCTCCACTTGAAGGTGGTAAGAGTGAAGGAAGGAATATATGCAGAGAGTGACATGAACAGCTGAGAATCTGTAGAACGTCCTTTGGACAGCAGTGTGAACAAGTCTGGGACAGGACGAGGCTGAAGGCGGGAGGCCAGTTAGGGGGCTTGTGGCAGGCCTAGGCGAGAGATGGCAGGAGGGGGAGGAGGGGTTCAAATGTGGTGAGCTATTATAAAGAAATATTAGACAGACCTGGAGTAGGGATAAAGGTGACAACTCCTCGCTGGTGCAGCTAGGTAGGTGGTGCTACTCATGAGACAGAGATGCTGGGGTAGGACCAGTTTGGGGCTTGGGGGTGATGAGTTCAGAGGAGATTGCTATGGTAACTGATAAAGAAAATGTACTGAGGGCTGGGGATGTAGCTCAGGGGCAGAGTGCTTGCTTAGCATGCAGAATGCACTGGACTCAATTTCTAGCGAGAGAGAGAGAGAGAGAGAGAGAGAGAGAGAGAGAGAGAGAGAGAGAAGAAAAAGGAAAGGAAAGAAAAGAAAGAAAATGTAAAAATATGCTGAGCTCTTTTACTTTCCTGTTCTTTTTTTTTTTTTGTGGTACTGGGGTTCCTGGAAGCCCTTCTACCTCCGGGCTACACACCCAGACCTATTTTTACGTTTTTATTTGGAAACAGGGTCTCCTAAGCCAGCGCGCGCGGCTGGCTTCGAACCTGCGCGATCCTCCTGTCTCTGCCTCCCAAGCGCGGGGATTACAAGCGTGCGCCACCGCCCGGCTACTTTCCTGTTCTAATTATTTCTTAGTTTACTGTGGCCTTAGGAAAAAAATTGTAATAGCCCCAGAGAAAATATTGGTTGTCAATAAATTAGTGTACTTTTGTTTTTATTGCAAAAGTAATATACATGCAGAAAATTTAATAAATACAGAACAAACATCTCCCTCTCCCATTTACCAGTTGTTACTCAAACACTATCTTATAATGCCTTGAAATATTTTGGTGTATACATTTTCAGGGTTTCATTTCTAAGCACATATGTATGTATGCATATGTTTTCTAAAAATATGGGTGATATAATAGATTCACCCTTCAATATCCTTAACTTTTTTTTTTTCAGTACTGGGGATTGAACCCGGGAGTAATCTACCACTGAACCCTTTTAATTTTTTATTTTGAGACAAGGTTTCACTGAGTTGCTCAAGCTATGATTGTACTTGGCAATCCTCCTATCTTAGCCTACCAAGTAGCCAAGATTACAGGCATGTACTGTGCCTTGCTCATTAGTGATTGTATAAAGTCATTTTGGAAATGGCAATGGAATTCCATTTATGAATATACTATAGTCTATTGAACTGTATTACTGTTGTAGACATTTAGGTTGTTTCTAATGTTTAACTAAACAACACTGCAATGAAATAATCAAGTTTAGGCATGATTTGTGTTTGTGAAATGGCTGTTCAAAGAAGAAATGTTTTGAAAGTGCTCTGAAAGAATATATATATATATATATATATACACACACACATACATACATACATATATATAGTGTTCTCTTTAATTCTCAGGTATAAGAACAAATTAATATATATGTATATTGGAGGAAGATAATTATAAAGGAAATCAGTATGGCTACTAAAAGGAAGTATGGGAACTATCCATGAATCGAGTCACTTTCTATTTCCAGCAAGGACAGAGTCCACATTTCCTAATGGAATTACTTTGCTTTAATGACTCCTTAAATGTCTCCCCAAGGAGCATAAAAAATGTTATCAGGTCTCCAAAATGTTCTAAGAATTGATCAGCCTTAAAAATAATGGTACTTGTAGTTAAACTCAAATTCCTTTTGATTGTGTACAGTGAATTTTTTGCATCTATCTTTCAAATATTTTTCTTAATTTAGAAGCAGCCATTGGGGATAGGAACTGCATTATAGACTGTCTTATCCCGAGGGATCATCATCTCCTTCCTCAGAGTTCATACAGACTGGGTTCTGTGCAGGTGTCTGCTCTCTCTGCCCTTGTCCAGCCTCAAAAAGTCAAACATCTAAAATTCTCCCTTTTTGAAGAAGATGTTGCACACTACTTGGAAGAGGTGACAAGGTATTTCCGGCTTGTCTGGACAAGGTTTGACTTTTGGTATCAGGAGAAAAGGAGTATAGAAAGCCAGTGATAAGGAAATGGCCTCTCTTCAGACAAAAGAATGCAAAGATTCCTCCAAAGTGTTTGGGAAATCACCAGTAGCTGTGAATTCCAAGACACCTTGGTTAGATGTAGGTACATTTCACCATCTCGACATGCCTATTTTATTGTAAATATCTCCTATTATAAAATAAAATGAATAGAAAATACAACCTAAAACCTGGTGTGGTGGTACATGTCTATAATACTTGGGAGACTGACACAGGAGGATCCTAGATTCAAAATCAAAGCCAGCTTCAGCAACTTATCTGAGATTGTCAGCAATTTAGCAAGACTCTATTTAAAAACAAAAAACAAAAAGGGCTGAGGATGTAGCTTGGAGGTAGAGTACCCTTTGGGTTCATGCAATTCCCAGTACAAAAAAAAAAAAAAAGAAAGAAAAAGAAAAAGAAAATATAACCTAACCTAATACCTAATTTTAAAAGATGGTAGACTAAGTATAACATAAAGAATAAAGTAAGTAAAGTAATTTGTAACCAACATACTTTATGGTCAGATCCCATAGTCACACATAGACTCAGTGAATGCAACAGCTGTGGATGAAGACTGATGCTGGGATGTTGTATTAATGACTCAGATGCCACAAGTGGCTTTACCATGGATAATATAATTTTCCAGAATGGCAAGTCACTTTGGGTTCAATTATGAGTGAGATAGGATCCAATTTTCCTTGCATTTATATGGTGGTTAAATTCTTAAAAATTTTATGAATTTAAAACCATTAAAAATACTTTGAATTTTATGTGTAAAGTAAGATTAGATGCTAGACACATATTATTAAAAACAAATTTTTGGGCCAGGTGTGGTGGTGCATGCTTCTAATCCCAGCATTTGGGAGGTGGAGACAGGAGGATCGCGGTTCATGGACAGCCTCATTTACTTAGTGAGGCCCCTTGCAACTCAGTGAGACCCTGTTTTAAAAATAAAGAATAAAAAATTAGGGCTGGGGGTGTCACTCAGAGCTAGGATGCCCCTGGGTTCCATCCTCAGTACCACAAAAGAAAAAACAACACTTTCACCCCCAAAAATGGTACTCAAAACTTGTCTCTGACATGAGACGGTTCTATAAATGATTATTCCACATATTATTGGGTATCTCTACTCCCATAACCCTGATTAGCATTATCTCATTGATTGTTTGAACCAAAAATATCCACAAAATGATAAAATGCCTCTCACTACAACCATAATACTGCCTTAGCAGATCCCTACTTTTGTTGACTTAGAAGGATTCTCTCTGAGTTAGAATTAGGTCAACCTGCATCATCTCTTGATTTACATTTTTTAAAAAAGAGTTATGCATAAACACATATACATATGATCAAATTTACCATTTTAACCATTTTTAAAGTTCAGCACCCTTAAACATTCATACTATCAAGCAGTCATACCACTGTCCATCTCCAGAACATTTTCACCTTCCTCGTCTGGTTTTTAAAGGGATCACACAGTCTGCTTTGTTTTTCATTTTCAAAAGTCTTTTTAGTGGCACTTATATTGGGCATTGGTCTATTCCTCAAGTCTGATTAGTTCATGTTTGAGACTTGTCTCTGGTCATGTTGGCCATGCTCTGACCCTTGCCTGTGCCAGCTCTGCCTCTGTTCCCAGCTGTGTGGTGACCACAAGTTATAGCTCTGCTGCTCTGTCCAGGGTGAGTAACTCCTTGCCACTCTGCATTCTGGAAAATCCACTCTTCCCTGGGTACATCATTTCATATTCATTTGGTCCTTTCAACCTTACATTTCTGCTTTGTTTATCTATACCTGTCTGTCTGAAATCATATGTTGTAAGGCTGCATCATTGTTAGAGGAGGCAACCTGGCTGGGTGGAAGGAGCACTGGATCAGGAATCACCCAGTTCCATTACGTACAAACTGAATAACCACCTGCAACCTCCAACACAGATCTGAGGCTTGATGTCCACATTAACATATGAAATGGCTGGTCATTTGATAATCTCTGGCTTTCAAAATGTAAGTTTAGCTGGGAGTGGTGGTCCACACGTATGATCTCAGTACTTGGGAGGCTGAGATAGGAGGATTACAGGTTCAAGGATAGCCTCAGCAATGTAGCAAGACTCTCAGCAACCTAGTGAAACTCTGTTTCAAAACAAAAAGTAAAAAGGGCTGGAGGTGTAGCCTAGAAGTAGAATGCCCATGGGTTCAAAACATAATATCTACTTACCTCTAGAACTTTATTTTTTTATTTTTTTGGTGGTATTGGGGTTCCTGGAAACCCTTCTACCTCCGGGCTACACTCTCAGACCCATTTTATATTTTTATTTAGAAACAGGGTCTCTTAAGCCAGCGAGGCTGGCTTCAAACCTGCACGATCCTCCTGTCTCCGCCTTCTAAGCACAGGGATTACAAGTGTGCGCCACCACTCCTTTCACCACTTACTTTCAAAACTATAAAATGTAAGTGTAAATAATAAGGTATTACTATATAGTTATTCTTGAATAATGAAACTTATTCTAAAAACTTAGACTAGTCAATATAATCTGTAAATCCACGTATGGTTCTCTTTGTTTAGTATAGATAAATAAATATTTGCTAAATGAATATATGTGCTGCAGAAAAGTTATGCAAAACCTCAATTTTGGGGTATTTAAGAGATAGCAATCCCCAGGTATCTAACAGTTGGCTGACTCTGAAGTCCACACAGAAGTCCTGAAGCCTCAGCAAATGTGTGAGGTTGCCTTATGCCTTCTGCTATGAAAGTATAGCTTGTTTAACTGTCCTTTAGGAACATTATCTTAAAAGTCAGCCTGACTGTTACATTTTTCAATAAAAAGAGAGGCTAAAACCAAAGGAGCTGCAGTAAATCTGAGGAGTCAGATATCACCAGATGTTCTGTTCCCATATACAGAAATCTTCAAATGCTTTAGGCTTGCTGTAAGAAGCAAAAGAGGGAAGGAAGATTGTGTACTACACACTGTAGAGCTGATTACGTGGCTTTGAGTGTCTTAATAAATGGTTATTAGCTTTAATAAAATATTAGTAAATTTGTTTCAATTAAAGCTTTAAAAGTGAAATTTATTTATTTATTATTTTTCTCTTAGAAGTAGAAGAAGTAGAAGTAATTATTTTGCAAAAGTTTCAACTAAAAGAGTGCTTTGCAAATTATGAAACCAACCTAGATGTCCATCAGCAGATGAAAGGATTACAAAATCATGGGTATACACACAATGGAATTCTACTCAGCAATGAAGAAGAGCAAAATTATGTCAGTTGCAAGTAAATGGGCAGACTTGGAGAACATTATGTTAAGTGAAATTAGCCAGTCACAGAAAGTAAAGGGTCATATGTTTTCTCTAACATGTGCAGGATAGGGAGTAATTGAGTTTTAAGAGGAGTTCCAGATAATGAAGGAGAAAGCCCAGTGGAGAGAGGAAGGTGGTCTAGGTGAAGGAGGGAGAGTGAGGGAGAATTAATGAAGGAATCACTTCCACCGACATTCTGTACATGTGTGAGAATACCAGTGTCAATCTCGATTTCATGTGTGAGTGAGGAGGGAGCCGGGGGAAAGCCCACCAGTGCTGTGTGCATGAGAGTCACTATCATGTGAACTACATTAGGATGTGCGATTAATATACTAATATACAAAAAAAAGAGTGCCTTACCCTGGAGAGAAACATAAAAAATTCATTAGCTATCTTTTTAATTATTATTTTAAAATTTTTTCCAAAAGTTAATTTTATAATAAATTCTGCTTTCTGCATAAATATAAAATTTTTTTTTGGTGGTACTGGGGTTCCTGGAAGCCCTTCTACCTCTGGGCTACACTCCCAGACCTATTTTTTATGTTTTTATTTGGAAACAGGGTCTCTTAAGCCAGCAGGGCTGGCTCCGAACCAGCGTGATCCTCCTGTCTCTGCCTCTCAAGCACGGGCATTACAAGAGTGTCCCACCACGCCCGGCTAAATAAAAATTTTAAACATAAAATAATGAAAATTTTAATTTCCAATTTTTCAAATATTTTTAAACTACCTTAATATTCTAGAAGAGTGATAGGCATTATTATAATTAAACATTTAAAAACCACGTACATGGGGTGAATACTTTTCCTTTTGCCTTAGACTCTACCGTAGCTTGGAATGGCACAATCATTTCTTGTTTTTATCAACAGTATTGTCACTTTGTTCATTGTAGATTTTTGTATTAGTTTAGATTTTTAGAAAAATATAGTATTAAATGTTACTTATCTTGATTTCTGACTTTTTGTGCTACTGTACCACCTGTGCCTCTGGGCTCAACCCTCCATCTTAACAACCTGGAATACAAAATCTGCTGGAAGAACGAAAGCTATGCTTGCTGTGCTACAGGAGACATTCAGATCTGTGCTACAGAGACATTAAGTTTCTACAGTGTGGCCCAGGAGGCAGCACAACATGAAAGCGGGAGCTTTGGGGTTAGATTTGGAATCCAATCTTGGCTTTCCTGCTTAGCAGCTTGAGCACTCACTTATCCAATCGGAACCATTTTCTTATTTGTGAAAGGGATAAAACATTTTTTTAGTGAGATTTAAATGGGATGGCTCATATAAAGCATCTGGCCTTGGCAAATAATAACTTGTCTTCTCTCTTTTAGAAATAGTAAATCAGTAATATTGAGCCACCCTAAGATGTGCTCCTGAAGCGCCAGCATCAGGCCTCGAACCCTGGAGCACTGAGTGGAAGTCCCGCGCCCTCTTCATGAAATCGCACTAATTAACTCCAGCTGTGGCAGGGCTTCATTTCTCTCTCGCTGGAGACAGAATTCCATAACTGCTCAAGAGAACTGCGATTAGCAGCTCTGGAACAGAGGTGGAATGAGGGGCCCTTCAATCCCACTAAATAACGGCTGCAACACAGATAGCAGTTCCAGCGCCTCTTTTTGACTCTACAAATATCTATTAGGAAGGTATGGGGTTTTCAAAAGATTTGAAGGGATTAAGGAACTTGAATAGTATGCTTTACAAATTGTGAGACACTTCGTAGATAGGAATTGGGTATTTTTATTAGTTGTATACATTTTGTAAATTTCTTATAATGATTTAGACTTAATCTCATTTTAATTTTTTGTGTGTATGTGTGGTGTTCGGGATGGAACCCAGGGGCTTTTCTACCTCCGGGCTATACTCCCAGACCTATTTTATACTTTATTTGGAAACAGGGTCTCACTAAGTTGCTGAGAGCTTAAGTAGCTGAGGCTGGCTTAAAACCTGTGCGATCCTCCTTGCTCAGCCTCCCAAGCGTGGGGAGCGCGGGGATTACAAGAGTGCGTCACCATGCCTGGCTAGACTTTATCTCATTTTAAAGGCTGACTCTGTGGAATATATTGAAATTTGTTTAGTGATGGCTGAAAGTTTTGTACCTCTCTGAGGGGTGATTAGTTAGGCTTACAATAAAACTACATGTATATATTTGGGTCCTCCTAATAGTAAGGAATACTTTATAATAAGCAATGCACATGTCTAACAGTAAAGAATGGTTGAATAATGTATCTAAAGTAAGAATGTATGTGGTATCATGGAATACTATGCTATTGTTAAAATATTTTCAATGACTATGGGAAAAAGAATCATTGTAAAATGTAAAATGATAAAAAAACTGGGTCATAAAACTGCATAATATGATTTTATAAAATTAAAACATGTATTTACATCTGTAGAGAAAACAACTAAGGTATTAAAATGTTAACAGTGATTAACAATGGGATTAAAGGTGTTTTAAATATTTAAGCATTCATAGATTTTTTTTCAAATTACAATGAATAAGTATTACTTTTTATAGTTAAATACTTTATTTTTTATGATTTTTTTTGGTATGGTATTGGAGATTGAACCCAAGGGCATTTCTACCTTGGAGCTACACTCCCAGCCCTATTTTATTATTTTATTTTGAAACAGGGTCTTACTGAGTTGCAGAGGGCCTCACTAAGTAGCTGAGGTTGGGCGTGAACCAGCAATCCTCCTGTCTCAGCCTCCCAAGTACTGGGATTACAGGTATGTGCCACTGAGCCTGACTCCAAGATATAGCTAAATAGTTTACTAAACTTTGAGTAAGAGAAATTTTGAGTTACCTTTGCCCCCTATTTAGCCATAATTCATAATGTTAAAGAAAATAACTTCATCGGCCAGGCACGGTGGTGCTTGTAATCCCAGCTGAGACAGGAGCATTTTGATTCGTGACAGCCTCAGCTACTTAGTGAGGCCCTTTGCAACTCAGAGACCCTGTTCCAAAATAAAGAATAAAAAATAGGACTGGGGGTATAGCTCAGAGGTCGAATGCCCCTGGGTTTCATTCCCAGTACTGCAAAAAAAAAAAAAAAAAAAAAAAATATATATATATATATATATATATATATATATATATATATATTTCTCTTTCTCCTTCTCTTCCTTCTCCTTTGTGCTACTGAGGATGAAACCCAGCGGCGCTATACCACTAAGCTCTCCACCAGCCCTTTTTCTTTTGAGTCAGGGTCTCTCTAAGTTGCCCAGGCTGGCCTCAAACTTGAGATCCTCCTGCCTCAGCTTCTTGAGTAGCTGAAATTGTAGACATGCGGTACTGTGCCTGGCCACTGATTTGTTCTAATTTGCATTCATCTCTGCAATATACAATAAGTTAGGAGCAAAATATATAATGGATTGCTGTATGTAGGGAGAAAAGTTGGCTGACCACACAACCTGAAAAAGAAAAATAATACATCTCTCATTCACAGCAGCAGTAAATGGAATGAACACTTTTGTTCATTCCAGTCGATGAGTAACAGTGCATACTTCTTCTCTGACCTCCTTCCGCTTCCCTTCATGTGCATACTTTCCAGTCATTCTGCTGAGATGTCTGTATCTTTGTCCTTTCACATTAACTATCTTCTAAAACTGGAAGGCAAGCCGATGTGGGCCCAACTGTCCCATGGGCATATGTGGGCACAACTCTTTTCTGTGAATGGCTTTTCTTGTCAAAATGGCCACCCGTCTCATTTGCAAAAGGGATACATCACTTTAGTGAGACTTAAATGAGATGGTGCGCCGGGCGTGGTGGTGCACGCTTGTAATCCCCTCGCTTGGGAGGCGGAGGCAGGAGGATCACGCAGGTTCGAAGCCAACCTCGCTGGCTTAAGAGAACCTGTTTCCAAATAAAAATATATATAAAAAAATAGGTCTGGGAGTGTACCCTGGAGGTAGAAGGGTTTCCAGGAATCCCAGTACCACCAAAAAAAAAAAAAAAAAAAAAAAAAGTGCATCATGTTCTCTCTTTTCTTCCTTTTCCTTTTTTTTTTTTTTTTTTTTTTTTTTTTTTTTTTGTGGTACTAGAGATGGAACCCAGAAGCATTCTACCTCTGAGCTATACCCCAGCCCTATTTTTAATTCTTTATTTTGAAACAAGGTCTTACTGAGTTGCAAAGGGCCTCACTAAGTAGCTGAGGCTGTCTGCAAACCGCCATCCTCCTGTCTCAGCCTCTCGAAAGCTGGGATTACAAGCGTGCGCCACCACGCCAGTCAACAGTATTAGACTAGATTTAGAATAGACTTAGAACTTCTCTTCCCCCATTTCTGTCATTTTGTCAGGGGCTGGGACTTCACAGAAACTAGGAGCTTTTCCTTCTGCAGAGAAAACTTTAGATACAAATACTGGAAACATGTTGGTTGTTAGAGATTGAGTTGTGTTTCCCCCACCCCCAAAAGATACGTGGAAGTACTAACCCCTAGTACCTCAGAATGTGCCCTTATGTGCAAACAGAGTCTTTACAGAGATGATCAAATTAAAAGGAGCTCATTAAGGTACATAGACCTATCTAATATGCCTTAAGGAGGTAATTAGGTTATTGGTAGACCTAGCCTATATGACTGGTCTCCTTATAACAAGTAGAAATCTGGACAGAGACAGACACCTAGAAAAGAAAGACAATGTGGAGACACACAGTAAAGGAGAAGACAGTAATGTGACTTGTGTGACACACCCACAAGTTAAGGAACACCAGGGGTTGCCAGACAACACCAGGGGGTCGAGGGTCAGGAAGGATTCTCTTCTGGGGGTGGCATCACAGAGACCTGAGCTCTGTTGGTTTCTTGACTTCAGACTCACAGTCTACAAAACTTTGAGAAAATAAATTTCTGTTGCTTAAGCCACCTGATTTTTGTTATGTTGTGACTGTATCTCTAGAAAAAGGACTGGCAGTATTGAGCAGGGAGATGTGCCGAGGAGCTGCAGGCAGCCTTTATAGTGTTTGAGGCTTGGTTTTGAGTCTTTTCTGAAACTTAAGGGTATAGGCTGTCCTTTCTGAGTATTGGTTATTCTAAACTTGTTAGATTCCATGAACGAATCCTTTTTTTTTTTTTTTTGGAAAGTGGGCAATGGTGTCCATGTTAACTGAGTTGGGTTTTTGGCACTTGTACTGAAAGAGTACCAATGAAGGTTCCTGAGTGTCTAAGCAGCCCAAGAACCTGGCATTTTCTAACACAGACACTATCACACTTCTTCAGATGCTGTACTAGCTGAAAGTCAAGGTTCTCCTTTTCTAACACCATGAATCAGGGACATATTTAATTCTTGCACATAAAATAGGAAAAAATTTTCTTGCAGAAAATATGACTTTATTATATCTGAGCTTTTCTTTTATTTGCTCATTTATGCTGTATTTTTACTTTTAACCTTAGCTGTCAAAAGTTAATGGCAGGAATTTTGCCTAGCACGTGTAAGGCCCTGGGTTCAATCTCTAGCATAGCAAAAGCAAAACAAACAAACAAGAAAACAAAAATAAGAACCAAACCACCACTACCACCCAAAACAACAACAACAACAAAACAACAACAACAAAACAACAACAAAACAACAAACAATAAGCTGACAACAACAACAAAAGAACTTGAGAAAAAACTATGGGAGAAATATGTTTTTGTTCAGTGAATGAAGGAACATACCAGGTGCCAGGTGTAGAGCTGAGTTGCTAGGTTGCTATTGTGAATAAGAATAAATCGAGACTTCCGGGAAGATGGCGACCGAGAAAAGCGGGGCTTAAGAGCCCCGCTAACAACAAATCTCCATTACCACAAAATCAGCGCCTTTCAAAGCCAAAAAACAACATCACCAGAGAAACAAAAAAAATCACCAGGCTCCAGAGAGAAAGCGGACTGAGAACAGAGCCACAGAGGAGATCCTCACGCCTGAGGACGCAGCAGCGGCAGCAGCACCATACTGCCGGTGGCACTGGCGAATTCACGGGACGGCCACAGCAAGCCAAGGGGAGCCGCTGCGGAACAGCCAGGTGGGATTTCTCGGCGCAGAGGGCATCTAAAGCTCCCAGTGGCTGAGCTCAGCACACGCTGCAGGGATTCAGAGTGGAAATCAAAACCAAGAAAAAAAAACGCCAGCCCCATAGCCGAGGGCGTAGCAGCGGCGCCATATTGCCACCGGCGGCAACAGCACCGAATTCACCGAATTCAGTACAGCTACATCTGCGTACTCAAGAACAGTGAGTCAAATTGCGGGCCACAGTGGAGAAATCCCAGTACTGTACTCACTGGGACTTGACCCAGTGGGAGAGGGGTGGTGGCAGTGATATCACACCATAGGAGAACGTGCAACTTGGCACCCCCCACAGTCTAAAGCAGCCTCTATCGACTCTCTGGGTTGGAGACTCTGTGATACAACCCAGTAAAGGAGTAGTGGGGTCTGAGATACTACTGACTCGAGATCCAGAGCACCTTAAGTGAAGTCATAGTGACCCAAGGGAAGAACCCAGAGAAGGCACAAACTTCCGAAATCATGGGAAAGAGGAATAATACTGGAGCAATGAATGCTCACAACCCCACAACATCAGAACCCGATAAAACAGAAAATCAGAGATTTATAGAAGATCAAATCAGGAAAACAACTGTAGAAATAATAGAAGTGCTTCGAAAAGAACTCAGAGAGAGCCAAAAAGAGATAAAGGATGCAATTAATGAAGTAAAGGCCTCAATTCAAAGCACAAACAACCGATTAGAACACATGGAGAACAGAATCTCGCTCTTAGAAGATGATCATTCCAAAAATGAACGCATAGTTTCTAATCTAGGAAAAAATATCCGACAGCAGGAATCTGATATTGAAGAAATATGGGCCCATTTTAAGAGAGCTAACCTAAGAATAAATGGAATAGAGGAGGGAAAAGAAAGTGAAACCAAAGGGATCAACAATCTCTTCAAGGAAGTAATAGCAGAAAATTTTCCAGACATAGAGCAAGAGGTCGATACGCAGGTCCAGGAAACGTATAGAACTCCCTTTAGACAGGATTGGAGAAGAGGATCCCCACGCCACATAATTGTCAAAATGACCAATGTGGAAGCCAAGCAGAGAATCTTAAAGGCAACAAAAACAAAGGGCCAAGTGACATTCAGAGGCAAACCAATTAGAATCACTCCAGACTTCCCAAACCAAGTTATGAGAGCCAGGAGGGCTTGGAGTAACATATTCCCAATTTTGAAAGAAAACAACTTCCAGCCAAAAATTTCCTACCCAGCAAAACTTTCTATCAAATTAGATGGAGAAATAAGAAGCTTCCATGACAAACGGAAACTGAAGGAATTTATGTCTTCAAAACCAGCACTAGAGAAAATACTCAAAGAGATTAACTACAAAGAAGAAATAGGTAACACACACCAGAACCAGAGAAACAAGATTTTCCATCCAACAGACAACTAAGATTGGTTATCTGTGGAGATTCATTATTTATGTTAGTCTTTTACTTATCTCTAAAGGGTATTGTTTGCCTTTATTGTTGTTAATTTTTAGGATTTCTAGTTGGAACATTAATATACCTTCAGATATAGCATTTTGAAATATTTTATCCCATTCTATTAGTAACTGTTAACTCTGTTTACATTGTCTTTGGATATACAATATCTTTTTTATTTTTTAGGGAGTTTGTATACTCTTCTGTTGCCTGTGCCATTGAAATCATAACCAAGAAATCACTGCCAATTTCAATGTTGTGAGGTTTTATGACCTAGATTTTCTCCTAAAAGTTTATAGTCTTAAGATTTATATTTAGGTCTTTTATCTATTTTGAGTTAATATTTGTATATGGGATTAGGTAAGGGTCCAACTTTATTCTTTTCCATGTAATTATTATTTTTCAACAATATTTAGTTAAAAGATTATTTTTTCAGCCACCAAATGTTCGTGGAAACCTTGTCAAAAATAACTTGACAATATAGGGAAGAATTTAGGTCTAGGCTTTTATTTAACTCCAATGGTTTATATATCTGCCTTTAGAATAGTACTACACTGTTTCAATTATTGTAGCTTTATATGGTTTGAAATCAGAAAATATATATCTTCTAGCTTTGTTCTTTTTCAAGATCATTGTGGGTACCTAGAGTCCATATTCCATATTAGGATAGATTTTTTTTTTCTGAAAAATAAATATATAAATATATGATAGTTTCACCTAAAAAATAGAAAAAATAAATTCTCTGGTAAGAAAGAAAGTAAAAAGAAATATTGAAATGTTATCTTTAAGTCATCAAAAGCTTGGTATCAGACAAATGAAACTGTTATGTGAGATTATCATTTTTAATTTTGGATAAATTGCTATAATACTAGATGTCAATCACTAAGCCAAGCATGGGAGGGAGGGATAGGGAGAGAATGGGGTGGGGATCGGGTGGGGGCTGACTGGGCATTGTGTGCATGTATGTCTACAAAAGTATGTATCCCACTATGATGTATGAATACAGTGCACCAATTAAAAATAAAAAAAAAGAAGTTAAACTAAAAAAAAAAAAAAAGAATAAATCCCTGTCTTGAAGGAGTTTAGCATTCAGTGGGGGAAAGAAAGCAGTATACAGTCAGTTGAGGGGCTGGGGATGTAGCTCAGTGGTAGAGTGCTTGCCTAGCATACACGAGGCCCTGGGTTGGATCCCCAGCACTGCAAAATAAATCCCCCCAAAGTAAACAAAACAAACAAAAAACTTAGGGAGTTAAAATACATATATGTGTTCTGATTGGTGTGTTTTGTAAAACTGTCAGAGGGCTACCTAATCAGTGTAGAGGGAAAGGAAGTTTCTCTGGAAGAAGTGATGTCTAAACAGAGACCTTCGGTGCACAGGTTTGTCCAGGTGTAGGGCTATGGGCTCATGGAGTGGAAGGGGCAGGCATTCTAGACTGAGGCAAAACATGTTTGAAAAGGCCTGAAGGCAAGAGCGAACCCAGGATAACAAGTAACCAGCACCACTAGACTGTAAAGCTCAAGGATGAGGTGATAGCGACAAACTGGGTATAGAGCAAGAAACTCCTTCTATGGCCTACAAAGGAGTTTGGTTTAGTCGATGGGCAGTGGAATAGATCTTGAGCAAGACGGTAAGAAAATTAGATTTTTTTTTCTTCCAAAGCTCCAGCATCTTTGAAAATGCTAGAATTCCAGTTATGAAGCTGAGATGTAGTGTGGGGTGGAGATGGTGGTGGCCATAGAGATGAGGGGTGTGGAGTGATTCAAGGGAAGTTAGAAGCGGCCCTGCTCCTGGATGGCTGCGGGGGAGACAAGTCAAAGGTGACATCCAGGTGTCTGGTTCAGGTGCTTCTCTGGATGAAGGCCTGTTTCCTGAAATTGCAGATACAGAAAGAAGAGTGGTTTTAGAACAAGGGAAAGATGACAAGCTCATTTCTGAACATGAAGGGCCTGTAGGAAAAGCAGTGGAGATGTCCACCAGGGATCTGGGTATATAGCACTGATGCGGTAGGAGAATCTGGCAATGTGAGAGCTGGCTGAATAGAGTTAATAACTGAAACTGTGCATGAGATTACTGTGAGGAATGAATGTGATTGCCGAGGGAGAAGATATAGTTATCCTTCCATATCCACATGGAGATTGGTTCTAGGAGGGTCCCAGGAGATCCCCAGGACTCAAATCTGTGTATACTTAAGTCCCTTTATATAAAGTGTCACAGGCTGATAACACACATCTGTCATTCTAGTACTTGGAAGGCTGAGACAAGAGGATTGCTGGTTTGAGGACAGCTGCAACAATTTAGCAAGACTCTCAGAAAGCTAGCAAGACCCTGTTACAAAAAAAAAAAAATAGGGTCTAGAGATGTAGCTAAGAGGTAGAATGGCTAACAATTAGTCTCACTTAACAATTAAGTGAGACTAGCCAGTCACAGAAGTGAAGGGTCATATGTTTCCACTCATATTTGGACTCTAGGGAGTAATTGGGATACCAGAGCGACTCCAGATAAAGGAAGAGAAACCTCCATGGAGCCAGGGAGGTGGTCTAAGGGAAAGGAAGGGGGAAGAGTGAGGTTCATTGGAGGAATTCCTACCATTGGCTATGTGTACGTATGTGAAATACCAGTGTCAATCTCAGTACTCTGTATGGGGAAGGGGGCAGTGGGGGTCCACCAAACGCTGTGTGCATGTATGTCACTGTCAATATGATTTACATTGTGATGTGAGACTATGATGCACCGATAAAAGCATATTACAGAAAAACAAAGGACCATTCTTGATAGCGGCCCAAGTAAATACCCTGTCTTTGGGGTTCTACATGAAACACAGGTCCCCATGAACAGTAACCTCCCTATGGATTGTCACACATCCTGTGAAGGAAAACTGAATTACAACAGTAATAAAAAAATTTGCAAATGAGAAACATTTTGCCGTGTTTCACCTCCCTAGCCCTGGCTCCACCCCATTTCTTTCCCATGATCAGCTGGGGTGTCTTCAAGGTGCCATCACCAATGCTGAGTCATTCCCAGAGGGCCAAGGGCTCCCAGGACTCACCTTTGGCGTTTGTTTCAGTCCAAAGGTGAGGTTACTGCCAGGCTTGAGGCAAACACATGCTGAGGCCTGTTGGAGGGTGACTGGCATTTTAGGTTGATGAGAACCTCACTTCTAATCTCAGGCTCAAAGTGTGTGAGATCGACTGTAGAACAAATATTAATATTTCACATTCTTGCTAGCATTCTGAAAGCTTTCATAATACCAGTTGCCCTCAGACTTATTTCCTGGGCTTGTTTTTGAAGGCAGAGCCCAAACATATTATATATTATACATATATTATGTAAACATATATGCAATTTTTATAGTGCTAGAGATTGAACCCAGGGACATTCTACCTCCAAGCTATATCCCAGCCCTATTTTAGTTTTTATTTTGAAACAGGCAAGATTTTGCTAAGTCACTGACAACCTCATTACATTGCTAAGGCTGACTTTGAACCTGAGATCTTCCTATCTCAGCCTCCCAAATACTGGAATTACAGGCATGTACCACCATGCCTGGTATACACATCTATTTTTGAGAAAAGATAGAGTTAAAATTCAGCAGATTAGTTATTTATGCTGTACAAATAAATAGGTTTCTTCTTAGAGGGGAAGTTTCCTTTTACCCCAGGGACTACAGAATTACTTACCATTACCGTGGTCCTCAGATTGTGAGCTTAGTCTTGTAGCACCTTTGTTTTCTGGGTAAGGGAAGTCAGTAGCTATTGACTAAATGTCACAATGCTGGGTGTGGTGGCACACAGGTTTGTAATCCCAGGGCTTGGGATGCTGAGACAGGAGGATCACACAGGTTCGAATATAGCCTCGGCTACTTAGTGAGGCTCTCAGCAATTTAGTGAGATCCTGTTTCCAAATAAAGCATAATATAGGTCTGGGAGTATATCCCAGAGGTAGAAAAGCCCCTGGGTTCCATCCCCAGTACCACTAAATAAATAAATAAATAAATAAATAAATAAATAAATAAATAAAATGTATGTCACAGACTTTGACTTTTAACTACTAAAGCTGTATCTTTTGGGATACACAAATAAATGTTTCCTGGTGTGTGATCACCATAAAATGAATGTAAAAGTGTTATGATCTTGAATTGAAAATAGAATATGTAAGCCGGGCTTGGTGGCACACACTTGTAATCCCAGCATTTGGAAGGCTGAGACAGGAGGATTGTGGTTTGCAGACAGCTTCAGCTACATAGTGAGGCCCTTTGCAACTTAATGAGATCCTGTTTCAAAATAATAAAAAAATAGGGTTGGGGGTGTAGCTTGGAGGTAGAATGCCCCTGGGTTCCATCCCCAGTGCTGCAAAAGAAAAAAAAAAAAAAGAATATGTAGTTAAGTTAGCCAAGACAGCAGACACATGGGAATATCTTCATTCAATAATCAGCTGAAATTAAATAAAGTTTCCCATTGTTTTGTGCCTCCCCCATTTCTTATAGTTCTGGGGTTCCAAATTCTCCTATGTCTTATTATGTTGGTGGCTTGTTTTATTCAAGAATAGCATTTTTAAACATATTATTTCCCTCTGAACACTATCGACAGCTTTTCATTTTGTCTGGACCTATTAATCTGACATTACTTTGTACATACAGATTAGTAAATATTATGACTCTTAATTTTGTTCTCATAGATCAGATTTTGATGGGATCCTTTCAACAGCGTTGACGTAACTGTTAGTTTTGAGTCCCCTGGATCTGTGGAAATGCCTGTCATCTCCAAGCCTCACAGGCTTCTGGACACCATGATTTTTTTTTTAAAAGCTGAGTCCAAACCTACTCAGTGATAGTGTTTATTTCCCTGAGAATAATATAATCATTAAAGATCCTATTCTTTGGTCATGGGTATTTGGCCAAATATATAACAATATAGTCAGGAAAAGAAAATGATGATATAAGATTCTAAACCAATAGTAAAGCTGTTTTCTAGAGTCTATGAAATGGGCTGACTGCATTGATACTTTGATTTCACCAGGGACTCTAATGATCACTGAAATGTACTCATAGTACTACATGAAAACACAACTCTACTATGGCATGAATTTGTTCTAAAGCTAATATATTGGTGATAATAAACATTAAGCATTTAACTAACAACAATTTGACTTCTTTCTCAGAATTTAGAAAAGCAATTTTGTAGCATTTTAGAAAGCTCAGATTTCTTTTAAAACATCTGTCTAGGGAAATTTGAACTAATTCCTCTTTTATTTCCCTCTCATAAAAATTCCCATTAGCAAGCAAGTGCGTTCAAAACCATTCCATTGATCTTATAACTCTGTTTTATAAAAATATCCTTGAGCTTTCCCTTTTTGTCCTCAGGCTGAAAGCACTACAGGGGGTTGTCTCAATGGCACACAGGAATGAAGGGAACTGGGGCGGTAGGGACAGCCATGCCTGTAGAGAGACCCTGGGCTTCTTTCTAGTAGCACAGCAGACATCGGGGAAGAGCTTTGGTTTGATTCTTTTTGTTCTGACCCTATTTCTAGGAACACATTGGAAGAAGTGAAGACTGCCAGGAACTTATTTAAAACTATAGTGGCATTTAAGGAATGATCATAAAATATTCATTTCATCATGAAACCTGTAGTTTGTCACTCTTCTCCAAAAACCAAACCAATTCTTGCAAAGCAAACTACCCACCCCAAATTCACTCCCACTCACTTTTATTTCCCCCCAGCACTTTCTGGTCATATCAGTTCAATGTCATGTTGAAGACATAAATACCCAGTCACATTCTGGGCAGGGGATCATTTTAACCGCTGCAACCCTGCCTGAGACTGTCTTTTTCCATGAACTTTTCTTTTTTCTTTTTTCTTTTTTGGTGGTACTGGAGATAGAACTCAGGGCACTGCACATGCGAGGCAAGCTCTCTATCTCAGAGTTACATCCCCAGCACAGCCCTCTATGGGCATCCCACCGAATCATAGAAGAGTTAAACTTTATCTCACTCCTCATCATTTCTTTTCTTTTTTTTTTTTTTGTGTGTGTGTGGTACTGGGGTTCCTGGAAGCCCTACTACCTCTGGGCTACACTCCCAGACCTATTCTTTTAATATATTTTTATTTGGAAACAGGGTCTCTTAAACCAGCGCGCTGGCTTAGAACCTGAGCGATCCTCCTGTCTCCGCCTCCCAAGCGCGGGGATTATAAGCGTGCGCCACCACGCCCGGCCATTCCTCATCATTTCAATGAGCTTGTCTGTTCTCATATTGCCTAACCCAATCCTGGAGAGAAATTTACCCGTATAGTGACTGGAGCATACTGTGCCAGGCCTGCTGCTAAGCATATATGCAATCTGTACTTAATCACCATGTGATTAAAATAATTTCATTCTCACTTTTCAGTTAAGCAAACTAAGGTCAAGCAGGCTCATTAACTTGCCCCAGATTGCTCAGCTAATAAGTGGCGAGGCTGAGATTGTATAGAACCCAAGTTTATTGTACATAAAGCCCACATTCCTAACCACTGTGTAGAATGATTTTCCTATTTGTACATCATCTTTGTTTGAGGACTTTAGTGTTTTTTTTTTTTTTTTTTTTTTTTTTTGAGGCATCTCTGGCTTCTAAGCTGTCTCTCTCCTTCATGGTGATTTATGCTTGGGACCTAGCCTAATACTTTCTTCTGCATTCAAACTTGATATTCACACAACCAATTTTATCAGATGCCTCTTTGTGAGAGAAAGTCCACTTTGAAACCAGGGTTCTCCAGGGTAACAAAGTCTCCTTAGAAACAATGTTCTAATCTGGATTGCTGTGGAAGACACTTAAAAGGCCCTGGTCCCTTCCCCTTCTATTCTTGGATGGGGTTTGGTCTCTAGCTGGTTCAGAAATTCTTCATCCTCATTTAGACTCTGAGGGAGTGGCAGCCCAGCCTCATTCTGCTCATAGCAGGCCCCACATAAGGCTAGCACCAAGAGTGGACAGCCGCAGGCCCACTGCACGTAGGGCGTGCCGTTCCCTGGACAGGATGTGTGCTCATCCTTGGTGGCAAGCCTAAGGGCTGCTTTCTTGCTTTAGACACATTTTATAGCTAACCTGTTTGGGTGTGACTGGGGCATTCTTTGCTCTGAAATTTGAAGTGGATTTGAAAAACGATCTCAACAATCACACTCTAAAGATCCTGCTTATAAACTGATATACGTAGCTAAGATATCTTCTCATGGTCTGTTTTCCCCTCCTTGTATGTGCAAGCGCTGTGTATCCTCTTAGCATTCAAAGTGGTTTAAATTTCAAGTGCCATTCATTAGGGATGTTGACCTCTAAATACATCGATGCTTCCGTCTACATATTCAGACAGTGGCTGGGAGGGAGGCAGAGGAGGTCAGATTCACAGCTTGTTTTTCTTCATTTTCTTGTGCCAGACTCTGTTCTCAGTTCTGATTTTTTTTGCAGATACCTGTTTCTCTTTGTGTTCCAGTTTACAACAGCATTACCTCAGCATCTAGATCTAACCTTTATGTGCTTCTTGGCTGAGAATTCTTCCTTCCTTCCTTTCTTTCTTTCTTTCTTTCTTTCTTTCTTTCTTTCTTTCTTTCTTTCTTTCTTTCTTTCTTTCTTTCCTTCTTTCTTTCGTACTGGGGATTGAACCCAGGGGCATTCTACCTCTGAGCTACACTCTCATTCCTGTTTTTTATTTTGAAACAGGGTCTCACTAAGTTGCAGAGGGCCTCACCTAGAAGCTGAGTACCAATAACTTAGATCCTCCTTTCTCAGCCTCCTAAGTACGGGGATTACAAGAATATGCCATCATGCCCTGCTGAGAGTACTTTTCTTTTTTTTTAATTTTTATCAGTGCATTATGGTCATATATTTTTTTTTCTTTTTCAGAACTGGGGACTGAACCCAGGGGCATTCTACCTCTGAGTTACACCCCCCAGCCCTTTTGTTTTATTCTTTATTTTGCAACAGGGTCTCACTAAGTTGTGGAGGGCCTCACTAAGTAGATGAGGCTGGCTGTGAACTTGTGATCCTCCTGTCTCAGCCTCCCAAGTACTGGGATCACAAGTGTGCACTAGCATGCCCTGCTGAGAGTACTTTTCTTTTTTAAAATTTTTTATTAGTGCATTATAGTTATACATCTCAATGGAGTACAAGATGGTAGAGGCAGACATGCACACATCACTCATTTTCTTACCCAGTCAAGGCCTTGAAAGGCTGAGACAGGAGAATTGCAGGCTCAAGGCCAGTGTGGTAACTTAGAACCTGTTTAATAGTAAAACAAATAAAAAGGGCTGGGGTGTCGCTCAGAGGTAGAATGCTTCTGGCTTCAATCCCCAGTAAATCACACACACACACACACACACACACACACACACACACACACACACCATGATAAGGACTGGGTTGTAGAGAAATGGTGAATATAGTGATTATAGGCAAATATGCTTTATTTTCATCATGTGGAGATCAGGCCATATTTACCATGTGGGTGGGAAAGCTATAGAGGAGATC
Source organism: Muscardinus avellanarius (assembly GCF_963383645.1). Classification (NCBI taxonomy): domain Eukaryota; kingdom Metazoa; phylum Chordata; class Mammalia; order Rodentia; family Gliridae; genus Muscardinus; species Muscardinus avellanarius. Next base: position 51,477,080 of record NC_137786.1, on the reverse strand, counting down.
ATTTCCTCAAGATGAGTCTTTCAGAGTCATGTCAGGGTGGCTATAACTTTCTTTCTCTTGTCTCTCTCTCTTCTTTTCCAGGGTCATTCTTCCTCTGAGTTACCTCTCTAGCCCTTTTTATTTTGAAACAGGATCTTACCAAAAGACCATGAGCTGGTCTTGAAACTGTGATCCTCCTGTCTCAGCCTCCCAGTACTAGGATTACAGGTGTGTGCCTGGAGGAGGCTTCCTTTTTCAGTCGATTTTCTTATGCTGGCATTCGAAGAAGTATTAATCCACATACCCTGTAAAGAGCTTAATGCTCAAAATAATTTGGGGAATGGTGGAGTTAAATGAAGCCAAGTAGTTTTCTTAGGGGCAGGCTGCCCAGAGCCTTTAACGTGTGAATTTGCATTATAACTGTTCACAAAGGGGTCTGTCCTGTGCAGCATATCCTACTTGACCACAGAACTTTTCTTTTGTCATTATAAGTCTATTAATAACTCCTAGTACAGAGTTCCAACAATCATAGAGGAGAGAACACTAAAGTCTTTGTCAAGAGCTTCGAAGGATCTTGTCAAAAGTACATGTATTATCCAGGAGGGAATGCAATTGATTGCCATCATCCAAGAATAAGTTGGCTGAAATTAGCTGGCTAATCTCACTTGGCAAGGCCTGGGGAGCTGCTTCCAGCTTCCTTTGCCTTCAATGTGAATCCTTCTGTCATTACTATGTGACTGTGGCTGTCTTGACCCTACTGGTCTTCCTTCTGCCACAGTCATTTATAAATCCTGCAGGTTATGGCGGGCATCAGACATATCATTTGTAAAAATGCAGCCAGAGCCTTTCCCATTGCCTAGTCTCCCCGGCAAACACTTTAAGAAGCTTTGTCTATTCCAGATACTCTCTGGCTTAAAAGGAGGAAAGACTTTCTTTTCCACTCTAACTGACCTTAATCTTGACCTAAATCTTCTTAGAGCCTTTTCACCTCTGAAAAATGTGACCTTGATCAAATACAACTGCTAAATATCAGTCAGGGTGAGAGTGGGGTGGCGGAGAATAAAAAAGGAAAAATGCTGAAGGGTATTGTGTATACACATTTTCTGAGCAGTTTTTTTTTTTTTTGGTGGTACTGGGGTTCCTGGAAGCCCTTCTTCCTCCGGGCTACAATCCCAGACCTATTTTATATTTTTGAAACAGGGTCTCTTACGCCAGCACGGCTGGCTTCGAACCTGCGCGATCCTCCTGTCTCCGCCTCCCAAGCGCGGGGATTACAAGCGTGCGCCACCACGCCCGGCTTCTGAGCAGTTTTAAAGAGGCACTGGTGGTGTGAAGGTAGATTCTTCGTGCAGAAATCCTTTCAGTTGGTAGGGAAGATGGAAGTCTGGCTCAGCTTTGAAGAAATGAAGACAGGTGGTTAAGATGCAGCTCAGGACTCTTCTCTGTTATGCAGAACACACTCAGCAAACTCCAGACTGAATTTTCAAAATTAGGTCATTTAAGATCACTTAGGTGTTATGCCTCATATTTATTTAGATCTTCAGAGTCTAAAAAGTACTATTACATAGCTTATCCAAATTGAGTTTGAAAAAAAATAATTTAATTTCCAGAGCAGTTTCATGATAATAGGAAAAAAATTGCTCAGGTGGGTGTAATGGTGTATGCTTGTAATTCCAGTACTTGAGAAGCAGCAACAGCCTCGAGGGTCACAGGTTTGAGGCCAGCCACAGCAATGTGGTGAGACTCTCAGCAACTTTGTGAGATACTATTAAAAAAGAAGAATAAAGAAAATCAAATAGGGCTGGAGGGTGTAGCTTAGAGGTAGCGTGCCCTTGGGTTTAATCCAGCACCAAAAAAAAAAAAAAAAAAAATTTGCTGAGAGAGTATGGTGGGTTCCCATGTACTCATCCTCTGCCTTCCCTAGTTTTTCCTATTAGCATCTCTCATAAGTGTGTATATGTGTTATAATTGATGAATCAATATTGACATATTATAATTAGATAAAATAAAGTCCATAGTCTTCATCAAGGTTTACTCCACATTGTACAGTTCTATGGGCTTTGACAGATGTAAAAGGTCATATATCTACCATTATGATGTCATATCGAATGATTTCACTGCCTCTCAAATACTCCGTGCACCATCTATTCATCCCTGAACCTTTGGCAAACACTGATCTTTTCTTCTGTCTCTATGGTTTTCCTTTGCCAAAATGTCATGTAGTTGGCCAAATTGATTTTAATCTTCATGGCAACCCTGTAGCTAGGCAAGTTTTATTACTCTCATGATAGAGGAGATGAATTCAGTGAGCTGAAGTGATGTATCTGGTCCCACAGATTGGCGGTACCTACGCCAGGACTAGAACCTGCTAACAGCACAAACATGTGCCAACCCCAGAAGGGGGCTAATTGCTGAGGATGTAGACTGTTATCTTACAGGAGTCCTCCACTCAGGCACTTTCATTTCTAAAGGTCGCTAGAAGGAGGAAGATTGTACATCTTCAAAAGGAAGGAGATGCATGATATTGGTTAGATCAGGCTCAGAGATGACTTCAGAGATGATGGGCTTTAGTGCCCCATAATTAAGAAGGAAGACCAGTCCCTGCCAGTCTGACTCAGAGGGCTTAGTGAGTCATCCTATTTGTCCTCTCTGCTTCTATTTATGGGCTTCCCAGTTGCTGATATTTGTTGGTTAAATGCGCACACAACCAGTCTTGCCTAAAGCAGTGTTGCTCATGGGGTGCTGAGAATAAATAGGGTGACAGGTGTTGTGGCAGAGCCATGTTGAAGAAGAATATTTAGTAGCAGATTCTTTTTTTCAAGCTCTCCATGCTTAAAATAAAAGTATTCTGAAGGAAAACAGAAACCACGACCCTTTAGTGAAGAGCTTCAGAATGGAAGTTTCCTGGGAGTGCTGGCGCGGGTCGGCATAATTGAAGTTGTTGAGAACAGCTCAGGAAACGAGGGGAGGGGAATGAGAAATGGAGCCGTGAAAGGAAAGGCCGACAGGCAGTCACTTGAACAACCTTGGTCTTGTCTATCATGAGAGAGAGAACAACGGCTTCCTTAGACATCATACCTCCTGAAACCAGGTGGAAGACGCATTGCTCAATCAAAAGGCGTGATGGAAAGAAGATTAAGGAAGGGGCTATTTACAGAGGTGTGGGCAGGGTTAAGGGAACTTGCAGGGAGCCATTGCCACCCTCAGGCCTACAGGGATGAAGGAAGGGGCAGCTACCAGAGCTTAGCGAGGACAAGGCTAGCAGAAGGCTGCCCCACTTATCTGGGTCCTTTGATGGAGGAAGTATAGGGTTAATAACCCGCCCTCTCTTTTTTCTCATTCTCTTATCACCTATTGATGATTTACTCTGGCCAAATGCCCAATGAGACAGAGAACAAGAGAAACCATAGGCTGTGATCCATAAAGGTCAGGGTCCTGGGCCACTGGTAAGCAGAGCAGACCAGGGTAGACCATGGCTCTGGAGGAACACACACTGGACATGCCGACTGCGAAGAGGACTAGCTCCAGGACTAGTCAAAGCTCCAGGACTAGACAGGGCCAGAGGCTTGTTGAAATCTGCTTTCTTAAGTCTAGAGTAATATTGAAGTTATTGTTAATTAAATAATTAAAATATTAAGATAAGCTCTATTGAGCATATAGTTTCCATTCTATACATCCCTGAAAAATTTGAGGTTTCTTTTCATAAGAGTAAAAAGAGTCTCTTCCCAAAGAGAGACTTGAAAATCACTCCTAAGTCAGACGTAGTGGCCCATGCTTGTAATCCCAGTACTTGGGTAGCTGAGACAGGAGGAAAGCAGGTTCAAGGCCAGCATCAGCAACTTAGTGAAGCTGTCAGTAACTTAGTGAAACTCTGTTCTCAAATAATGAAATAAAAAAAGCCGGGGGTGTAGCTCAGAGGTAGACTGTCCCTGGGTTTAATCCCCAGTAACACACACACACACACACACACACACACACACACACACTCCTAAGAGGTAAGATGAGGGAAGGTGACTGTCCCATCATGGGTAGCTCTGTGGCTGGGATCCCTTCTCAGGTGATTTCATCACTGTGTGCACATCATAGGTCACTTAACAAAGACAGCTACAGTGTCATTATGTGATATAATCTTATGGGGTCACCACGGTACATGTGTTCCACTGTTGACTGAGATAGCATTAGGCAGTGCTCAGTGGTGGAACCGAGGGAAAACCTAATGGACCATTAGCTCCACTGGCTCTTACTCACTATTAGTAGACTTTAAAGATCACTAATTTTGGAGGTGATGCAGATGAACAAGATATTATTAGTATTCCATTAGCTTGGCTATCTATAATACCTGTGATGTATGGGTCATGATGATAATGACCACCTAGGTTACTTTTTAGAGACTTAAAGGTCATTTTTTTTTTTTCTTTTTGCGGGTCTGGGGCTGGAACCCAGAGGCATTTGACCTCTGAGATACAACCCCTGCCCAATTTTTTATTCTGTATTTTGAAACCGAGTCTCACTGAGTTGCAGAGGGCCCACTAAGTAGCTGAGGCTGTCCACGAACTGCGATCCTCCAGTCTCAGCCTCCCAATTGCTGGGATTACAAGTGTGTGTCACCATGCCTGGCTTAAAGGTCATTTTTATTGAAACCACAGACTCTTCATTTGAGCTTGTGCAGGTGTCTGATGGGTGACCTTTTTGTGTCAGAAGGCCAACAACTCCATTCTCAGAGCATGCTAACGCTAATGCTACCATTTTCTGAACATATATCCTGTGCAGAGTTATGAATAAACTGGATATGGGGGGATATGCCTGTAATCTCAGTATTTGGGAGGCTGAGACAGAAGGATCACAGGTTCAAGGCCAGCTTTGGCAACTGAGTGAGGCCCTCAGCAATTTAGGGAGACACTGTTTCAAAATAAAAAATAAAACAGGGCTGGGGGTATAGCTCAGAGGTGGAATGCCCCTGGACTTAATTTAATCCCCAGTAACAACACACACACACACACACACACACACACACACACACACACACACACAAACACACACTATGAAGATTGATTAATTACACATGCTGATTACTCTACTTCCTATCACTTTTCCCCATGCCTTTAATTATCCTATTTCTTTTTCCTATAAATATCCCTAAGCCCAGTTCTCAGGGAGGCAGCTTTGAGACATACTCTCCTGTCTCCACTTTTGGCTGCCTCATGAATAAACTATTTCCTTCTGCAAAATTCACCATTTCAGTGATTGGCATGCTGTGTGCTGAGCAAAAATGGCCTGATTTTGGTAACAACTGTATCTGGAAAGCCTAGTTAAAAAGCCATTGAGTGTCCAGGCATGGTGGCACATGCTTGTAATCTCAGTAGTTGGGAGTCTGAGATAGGAGGATCCCAGGTTCATGGACAGCATCAGCTAATTAGCGAGGCCCTCTGCAATTTAGTGAGACCCTGTTTCTACATAAAGAATAAATATAGGGCTGGCAATGTAGCTCAGAGGTAGAATATCCCTGGGTTCAATCTCCAGTACCACCAAAAAAACCAACCAACCAACCAACCAACCAACCAACCAAACAAACAAACAAACAAACAAGAAAAGCCATTGAGTGGCTGAATGAAGAAAGAAAGGGTCCCACTTTGTACTTTAAGTTGATATTTTAATATTTTCCTGGTTCACACCTGAGTTTAGCTTGGGCTTACTCATTAATTCATTAAGTAGTTAGACTGTGCCTCTGCTCTGTGACTATAACATGGTTGATAGGTCGGGTCCCTCCCTTTCCCCAAGGAACCCCGCAGTGGGGACAAGAGGTAGAATCCTGGAAGCCAGAAACGGAGATATCGCAAGAACCTAGGTGCCTCGAGACTCCAGGCATTGTGAGGAAGACTCTAGAAGTCACAAGTTGTCACAAGAAGACCGGTATTCTAGCCCCACCCCAAGGCCTGGCTATATAATGCCCTGACTTCCTCTCTGTCACATGACTCTGCCGACAGACCGTGACCCTGCTTGACTGTGTGGCTCTGCTGCTTGGTCATCATCCCTTCCTCCACAGGCAGCAGATCTCGCCCGAAGGTGCCGGGTTTGATTAAAGCAGCTTTTCTGATACCTCGGCTGGTGTTTACCTCCTTTGCGACTCCCCAGCTCAATTTCACTGTCACAATGGTCCACAGTAGTGTCTTCTCCTAGTGACTCAGGCCCTTCCTCCCTGAGTACTATTGGTAAAACTGATGATATGTAGAGAAAAAAGCCCTTTGGGGAGGTGATGTGTGAGCAGACATCTAAAGGAGTGAGGGAGGAGCCAGTTCTGAGGCTCTGTAGTAGCTGGGGTTTGCTTGAAGAAGGGCCCCAGGACAAGGATCAAGGGGGCTGGGGGAGATGGTTGAAGCCTGATATCACAGAGCCTCGTGGGCTGCTACAGGAACTTTCAATTTGTTTTTGAGGGTGGTGGGCAATAATTAGAAGGCTCTGAACGGGGTGTCAAATGACAGAATTCATCTTTTTTTTTTTTTTTTTTTTGCGGGTCTGGGGATGGAACCCAGGGGCATTTGACCTCCAAGCTACACCCCTGCCCTATTTTTTATTCTTTATTTTGAAACCGGGTCTCACTGAGTTGCAGAGGGCCTCACTAAGTAGCTGAGGCTGTCTGCGAACCATGATCCTCCAGGTCTCAGCCTCCCTAATGCTGGGATTACAAGCATGCGCCACCACGCCCAGCTCAGAATTCATCTTTTTAAGAGAGATCACTATAGCTGCTGTTTGGAGAATTGATTCCTGGGAATAGATGTAAGGAGACTGATTTGGAATTGGTAGCAGTGGCCTTGAAGGCTGGCAATGGTCACAGGTGTGCCGGGAGTGGTGGGCACAGATACACTGTACGTGGAGACTTGTACTATCCTTTTAATCAAGGACTATTTAGTTTTCTAAAGAAAGAATTTCTTTTGTGAAGGGAGTTCAGGAAGCTTATTAAAAAGGCAGATTTCAATTGACTAAGTTATTTTGTGTGCATGTATAAATATGTCAAAATGAATCCTACTGTTATGTATAATTTAATGCATCAATAATTTTTTAAAAATTATTTTTAGATTTTCTAATGTCTTAATCAGAAGATTCTATTTCTCCAAGGCCTAGAAATTTGCATTTTGGGGACCCAGACTGAGAATTACCATTTAAGTATTTAACAGTACTCTAGTACTGTTGGGTATTTCAAATCGCAGATACAACACATTTAAAGTACAGTACTGTACTTTGAATTCTTCATACGTATTTCTTATATGCAAAGTAACAATCTTTCACATCTATAATAGAGCTGGCTCTAAGGGAAAAGCCAAATGGGGTGGAAAGTCCTTCTCCAGTGATTATCTGGGGAGAACTTTCAGAAGTATTAAGATAAAAAAATTGAAACTTTGTAAATAGTAATTAATCGGCTATTACAATTTTAAGAGCAGCGATAGCTTTGAACCCATATCCTGGCTGATTATTAGGGCGCTGTGAGATTAGAATAATTATAGCTGTGAAGGTGAAAGAAAAAGATAGTGGCCTCCTTCAAAATTCATAAAAAGCCCACACTGACTGAGGCAGCAGAGCCTACACCAGCTATGGCAGAAGAGCATTGCGACTCCCAGGGCTTGTGTGCTTCTTTTAACTGTTGCTCTAAGACGGCCAGGGTGAGTTCTTATTAGAATTCTTTTTTTTTTTTTTTTTGTATTGGAGATTGAACACAGAGGCATTCTACCTCTGAGCTATGCCTTAGGCCCTATTTTATTATTTATTTATTTATTTATTTATTTATTTATTTATTTATTTAGTGGTACTGGGAGTGGAACCCAGGGGCTTTTCTACCTCCGGGCTACATTCCCAGACCTATTTTTATACTTTATTTGGAAACAGGGTCTCACTAAGTTGCTGAGAGCCTAAGTAAGTAACTGAGGCTGGCTTTGAACCTGTGCGATCCTCCTGTCTCAGCCTCCCGAGTGCTGGGATTACAAGCGTGCACCAGCATGCCCGGCTTTTTATTTTTATTTTGAAACAGGATCTTTTAAGTTGCTGAAGCTTAGGTTTTGCTAAGTTGCTGACGCTGGCCTTGAACCTGCGATCCTCTGGAAGTACAAGTGTGTGCCACTACACCTGGCTTCTTGTTAGAATTTTATTTGTTTGCCATTTGGGGGTGGAAATGTCTCTTCTAGATCCCCAACTAGACTAGCTTCCTGGCAACACTCCCGCTGTCTCCATCTTTACTTGGTGGTCTTGATCTCTTCCTCTCCTAGTCTCACGGAGTGGGACAGAGGGCAACCTAGTGTTTGAGAGCCCTGGCCACAGGGAGAAAAGGTATTCCAAGGCAGAGTTGACATGGAACTACTGTTTCTACAATCAGGCTGGCTGGAAGAAACTTCCAGCTTTATACTTTGTTGGCTTGTGTACTTGTTTCTGTTTGTTATTCTCAGATTCTCTGTGAGCATCCTGTGTGTTTTCTCTCATTCAGCACAGGTCTATTTATCTATCTGTCATCTATACATCTATCATCTGTCTACGCACACTCACATACACGTGTTTGTGGTCCTGGGAGTTTAACTCAGGTATGTTCTACTCCTGAGCCACAACATCTCCACTCTGTTTTAGTTTATTTTGGAACAGTTGCTAAGAACCTCGCTAAGATGCGAAATCTGGCTTTAAGCCTGCGATCCTCCTGTCTCAGCTTCTGGGTTTACAGGTGTGTGCACCACACCCTCTCCACAGGCTCCTATTTAAATGAAAAGACCAGCCAGTTCACATTTCTTTCATTCTAGAGGAGAATGCTGAGATGTGAGCAGAGTGGCCGTTCTAATTCCGAAAAGGGGCAGCCGTCCAGCTGGAGCTCCCGCCCAGGGCCACTCTCTGTGGCCTAGTGGCATCTGCGGGCCATTGGACTTACTGTGACCATCTGGCTCCTCAGCATCTGCTTGTCTTTCACTCCTTCATCCCTACAGATGCCTCTCTCCACAGCACCCCCGCACACAAACATACACACTCACTCAGTCTTTTTTCTTTCTGCGAATCTTCTCCCATCTTGGTAAGCTGGCTAAAAAATAAAAAATTAGGAAAAACAAACTTCAAAAATATTCTTTACTTTAAAAGAAGCCCCAATGAAACCTCATCTGTCCAAACTCCGCCAACTAAATTATGCAGTGTTTATTTGTGTTACCTCATCTTGATTTATTTTTGTGGGTTAAGCCTCTGGCAGAAAAAAAAAATATCAAAGGCTGATTTGTTACAATTCAAAGGAGAAAGAACTGGTAGCAGGAAATAGAAAACAAAGGGAAAGGTGAGCCGAAAGCTCACATACCTAAGGGAACATGAAATGCAAATCTAGACATGCCTGCGAGTGTTTTTCCACTTAGAAACAACCTAAGCCAGCTGTGGCCGCGCACACCTGTAATCTAAGTACATGGGAGGCTGAGACAGGAGGATCGCTACGTTAAGGCCAGCTTCAGCAACTTAGTGAGACCCTGTTTAAAAAAAAATTGCTGGGGGTGTAGCTTAGAAATAGAATGCCTCTGGGTTCAATCCCCAGTACAACAAAACAAAACAAAGCAAACCTAAGCAGCAAGTGGTGTGTTTTACTTCTCTTTTCCTCCAGACGCGCTTGCAGTTGCCTGGATGTGCCCCTGAAGTAGTCCTTAGTCTGCCCTCTAGTGGTGCCCAGGGACATGCACACAAACCCCAGTGCCCAAGGTACCGCTCAGAGGGAGCCGGCAGTCCGCTGCTCTCCAGTAAATACAGTAGGTGGAGACACAGGCTCAGAAACTGGAGCGCAGTCAGCCGTCTTCCTTGAGCTCTTAGAGAAGATTGTTGGGCACAGAGAGTATGGAGAATATATTTCACTGCATTTATCTATGATGCTTCATTTTTGTCTTTCCTACTTGTTTTGAATTCTCGAAGAGATGTTAAGATATGAAGATTTTAAGCACTACACTTCCTAAACCCATTGTCCTTCCATACCATTCACTCATATTAAATATATTATGTGCAGAGATTTGGGGTGGGGTGGGGGTGGGATGAGGGTACAACAGTTAATGAGATACTGATCCTGTCTTGAAAACTTACCCTGTGATTATGAAAGAGGATATATTTAGACATAATTACAATACATGACAGTGGTATAAACAAAGAGGGAGTTTAAATATACACACATGCACACACACCGTAACTGTATTGGGCCTGGGCACGTCTTTATCACAATAAATATTTTTATTGTATTTATCACAATATATATATTTTTTTACATATGAGTAAAGGGAGGTCCAGAAAGATTAAGTCATTTACCCTAGTTCTGATAGCAAAAAGATTTCAAAACAAACTGGAATTTGAACTTAGCTTTTCTTGCACTTTTACTTCAATTAACTTTATTGAGAGTCTACCACATCCCAGGGGCTTGAAGTGTTGAGATGAAGATACTGTTACTGGCCACAGGGCTTTCACCTAGTAGGGGACTGGGCTGTAAAGACATAACTGTATTATATTAGGATAGATGAAATACTGCAAGTGTGCTCCATTTGTCTTTGGCGCAGAAGGGCAAAGGCTGTGCACTGTACATAAACTGTCACACTTTCTGCCACGTGTCCCTGCTAACTGACCACAATTGAATTGGTCAGGAATGTGTCACTTGGCCAAAGGCAATCGGCTTTAGGTTTCCCAATGGGTTCTGCAGACACAGGATATGAGTTCTGCCCAGTAGGGGGAGCGACTCACCAATCCAACCGGTGGTGTCTCAGGCAGGTTCCAGTGTGAGAAACGGATTCCACAGAACCAGAAAGAAAGAAATATGGAGGTTGCAGCTGAATGTCGAGAAGGAAAGGCAGAGAGTTAGACAAAGAGGTGTGGCTTGTGAGCATGGCACCATTACAGCAACACATGCCCAAGGTCTTCTCAGAGTAAGTTGTGTTGCTTCCCTAGGGAGGTTCCAGGGCCCTGAAGCTGGGCCGTGTGGCTGCTCCCGCGATGCAGAGCTTCCTTGTTGCCCACCTGTCTTCACGCACTGCACCACTGAGGTCTCCCGAGAAGGGCTCTTGTCCTTGCTGCAGAAGAGTCTAACTGAAGTGCTGCAGAGGAGACACTGAGGAAGTGTGGCTGGAGGGTGAGCTCAGCAAAGGATCCACCAGGAGGGGAGGCTCAGCAGGGTTGGGAGGTGTTAGGGCCTCAGACAAAAGTGACTCTTTCTTGACCCCAAATTCCCAAGTCTCTCTCAGTAAGTCCTTCGTCCTTGATTCTGAAAATGTTCCCATTGTCTTGCCTAAGACTCGCTCTATAAACCTCTCCGTGTATGGGAAAGTCCTACTGTCCTGCTTAACCTGGTTGTAACCTGTTGGCGATAGTTAACCATTACCCCCACCTCCCATTAAGGACTCCCCTTGGCAATAGCTACCTACCGCTCCCCTCCCTGTAGGATTTCTCCTTAAACAACCCATCAAAACTTCTAGTTTGTAAAATAACAGGGGCTCCATCTTTCACTGGGAGCCCCTTGCAGATTTCATCCCAATAAAGCCTGTTCTGCATTGAGCTGCCTCCCCATCCCCTTCCTCTCTGAACCTTTCAGGAGGTACAAGTATGGTAGATGGAGCATGCTTGTAATCCCAGTACTTGGGAGGCTGAGACAGGAGGATTGCCAGTTCACTGCCAGCCTCAGCTACACAGTAGGTTCTCCATAACTTAGTGACACCCTGCTTCAAAATAAAGAATAAAAAATAGGTGTGGGAGTATAGCTCGGAGGTAGTATGCCCTTGGGTTCAATCCCCCTCCCCGCCCACTCTGTCCCTCCAAAAAGTGTACCACATCTGGCTAACCAATGCTTTTTTTTTTTTTTTTTTTTTTTGGTAGCCCATCCTCATAGATACAAAAAAGCATGCAGGTTGATTTTAAAGTGCCAGTTCCTCTTGAGATGGTAAGGGGATCTCTGATGGTAAGGGGATCTCTGAACTTTCAGGCCTTCTGGTAAATTTTGATTTTTAGCAACTAGCTGAGATTATTTACTAAGTACATCTAATGTTGATGTAGGCAAATTGGTAGGTTTATAGAAGAAGTTTCTAGATGTCCTCAAATATGGTAAAGGGTCAAGTGTGGAAGCCCTAGGAGTGGGGCAGCCTGAGACCTATCACATAGGGTATTTCCCTCTCAGTTGTTCTGGAACATTTTTATTGGATGAAAACAAATACCTTCTTCAGAATCTGTAGATTTTGAGAATTACAAACAATAGAACTCTTCAATTTTTGTCAATACCAAATTTAATATATATAATTTTGGCTACTTTTAAGTTTGAGTCTGTATAGATTATTTCTACTATAGCATTTTTTTTCCTTCTGGTGACCACTTTGAAATGTACTTAAGGTCAAAATATCAAGGTCATGACATTTTGTTTTCATCTAAATCTATTCTGTTTAAAGCATTAAAAATATTATCATTAACGTCTTCATGGAGGCCTGGATTTCATGGGTAAATCATGAGTCTAAAAGTGAGAAGTTCTGGGTATTTGTCCTTGTTCTGTCTCATACACCCTGTGTTTAATAGTCCTCATCTAAAATTAACTTAAATATAAACTCCCTCCCAACTCTGCAGTCTAGGTTGAAGTTCCCATCTGCAGGGCTTGGTCTACTCTGTCTTCGCTTTGCTTCCTGGCACTTCCTGGCCTCACCCCCAGTCAGCCACTGCCGCCAGTGACCACAGCTGCAAGCGACCAGCCTGTGCCAGCCCAGATCCGAGCCCGAGCCTCTGGCTTTCCCACACAGCCCCGAGCTTTGTTCCTGCCCAGTCTGGGCTCTTGACCTGTTTGAGAGCCTCACCATTCTTAAGTTTTTAAATTCAGCCCACGCCCTTTCTGTTTGGGAACCTACCAGCCAGGGCTCAGAGCAGCCGTCTTTACCTCTGCCCGCCACCTTGTGGAGGCCACAAGGTCTTCAGTGGCCTCCCTAGCCCGATCCCCATCCCTCAGCCCATCTTACTCCGATCACTTCTCCTTGCTCAGGCATAGGCGAGAATCTTGCAGTTATGTAGGTGTGGCTTCCTGTAGACCATCCTTGGCAGTGTAGGGGTCTGGGGGTGCGTGTAGGATGGAGCCCAAGGCCATCCTAGATAGAAAGGGGAGACCGGCAGACCAAACTACTTAGGGACTCTTATCAGGATCCCAGCAGGAAACTGACAGACCATTCACATTAGAATAATTTAAGGAACACTAATAAGGGGACTATTTATACAGTCCTGGTCAATGTGTGAGGATCCATAAAGAATAGTACAGGGCCATTGGGTTCATTTACAACTCCTGGGTTGGCAAAGACGGGAAGGGATCACAGCCTGGGTGACACAATCCTGCAGGGAAGGAGCTGGAGACATAATGGCCCAGCTCCTCCTGCCTCCCTCTATCCTGTCAGATGTCCCTAACGTTCAGAACCCAAGCAGAGGTCAGAGAGCAAGGGAGCCCATGGATGAAACCCATCCAGGTCAGTGTCACCAGGCAGCGAGCAGGTGAGAAGGATGGAGAGGGACGGCAGCATGGCAAACAGGAGATAACAGGCTCGCATGTCCCCACAAAGCCAGGTTCAGAGAGTAGCATCCAGGGGAGACTCGAAGGGAAGGGAGTGTGTGCAACTGCTTCTCCTGGGGCGAAGAATGAGTTGGATGCCTATGCTCGTTGTCAGGTCCAGCCATTGGCATTATTGTGGAAATCACCTTGTTCTCTGCCTGCTGCTTTCTGAGCCACAGCCCTGGTTCTTGGTGGTTCTGGGTCTGCAGAAGGCTGGGCTGAGTTATGAGCTGGCTGCCCATCCCTGGGAAGCTTTTGAGCAATTGCAATTGCCTGCAGCTGGAGAACAGGATGGAAGCCCTTGTATAAATCTGGATGGGGTGGAGGAAGTCTAAAAGTAGAGAAAAGAAGGCAGGGAAGGAGTGTTGAAGGGTTGCCAATGGTATACCTGGGCAAGGGGTAGACCTGGGCTTCCTTAGGATGCCACTGTATCAGGGTCAGGGTTTCTAGAGCTTGGGGCATTCTTTATATGGAGTGCTACTGCCTCCACTGGCTGGGACGAGATGTACTGTACTGACTGAGATGCTGCTGGGGGCTGAGGGAGCCAGAGACAACGGGCCCTCCCTTCAGAATTCTATAGCATAGGGTTTGGCACAGAACACCACCATTCTGCTTTAAATACCATTGCAAATGGATGGCTTTTACCTTAGCTCAATTTGTAGAGAGGAAGAGAGAAAAAAAGGGGGGGGGGAGAGATAGAGAGGATATGAATACCTCACTGTCTAATTTACAACTCATTGCCATGAATAAGTTGGCTCTGTGCTGTTCTGTGCTGTTCTCTGATTCAATGATTCATACTTGTTGCTGGGTGGGGAGGGGCGACCCCAGACACTAGGAGCAAAGTTAGAGTATGTTGTGGTCTGAGCAAGAACTTCGAATCATGTCTGTAACTATCATGCTGTCCTGTATACTATAAATGGTGGTGAGAGATCTTTCACAATATCCCTGGGCAGTGCCTGCAAGAAGGGAGAGGGCTGGTGAGCAGATGGACAAGAGCCCAGAAGGCGCAGGAAGGAAGGGCCTCGTCCCATTCATGTCAGGATGTTGGTTGGAATCATTGCTTCTAAGAAGTCATAGATGGGGAGAGGGGATAAAGAAAGGAAAAAGAAGTCCTTGGAAGGAAGAGGGAGGCAAAAAGAAAAGAAAGAATGGAGAGAGGAGAAAAGAACTAATACAAGTAAGCGCTTCTAGAAAGAATTGTATTGTCAAGTGATTCCCTGAAGGAACAGTCTTCTAAGAAGTAGGAAGCATAATCTTTCCCCTTTTCTTCTTCTCTTCCCTATAAAAATGTCGGTTAATTTTGTATTAAAAACAAAATGTATTTCGTTTTTTCTCGAGTACTTCGTAATTGTAGAGAAATGTGTATCATTTCCTCCCTGTAATTTTGAGAATATTTTTTGATGACAATGACATATTCTGACTCTTTAAGAACAAAACAATTCAATTTAAAAACCTCTGAGTGACAGCGATCTAAGTTCTGAAGTGATGCGGCTCGCTTCAGCACTTGTTCGAAATGTCATTAGAAAACCAACATATAGCGGGTTGTTATGGCAACTGGAATACCAGAGTTTATAGCATCACTGTAATTAATGTTATCCAAACGTTATTAATCTTTCAACATCACTCATATTCTCTGAAGGAACAGCAGTTGAGTTTCTCCAAGGATTTTTCAATAGCGTAATCTATTGCAGCTTTTCTTTGCATTTTTTAAATTTTAAGTAGACCTTATTCTGGCTTTGCTTTAGTGAAATTAGTTATTGTTCATACTCCTTTACTCATTCTATTTTAGCTGCTATTTTCCTGATAAGACATGAAATAAAATAGGGAAAAAGGGATTACAGCTAAAAACAGAATAGAGTCTAAAGATGAAAAGATTTATTTGTTCAAATGTGAAAAACATTAAAATAGTTTGCATACATATTTGTACTAGTAACTCATATTTGCATAGAACTTATTTATTTATCTTTTGTGGTATGAGAGATTGAACACAGGTGCATTCTACCTCTGAGCTACAATCCCAGCCTTTTTAATTTTTTATTATGAATCAAGGTCTTGCTAAGTTACTATGTGCTAGCCTTAAACCTGCCATCCTCCTGTCTCAGCCTCCCAAGTTTTGGGATTAAAGGCATACTTTATAATTTTTAAGGCAGCTTTTTTTTATGATATTGGGATGGAACCCAGGGGCATTCTACCTCTGAGCTACACCCCCAGCCCTATTTTTTATTTTATTTTATTTTTTTGGTGGTACTGGGGCTGGGGATGGAGCCTTTCTACCTCCGGGCTACACTCCCAGACCTATTTTTTATATTTTATTTGGAAACAGGGTCTCTTAAGCCAGTGAGGCTGGCTTCTAACCTGTGCGATCCTCCTGTCTCCGCCTCCCAAGTGTGGGGATTACAAGCATGCACCACCACGCCCAGCTATTTTTTATTCTTTATTTTGAAAAAGGGTCTCACTGAGTTGCAAAGGGCCTAAGTAGCTGAGGCTGACTTCAAACTGCAATCTTTTTGTCTCAGCTTCCCAAATACTGGAATTACAAGTGTGTGCCACCACACCCTGCTTAAGGCAGCTTTACATATGTTATTTTTATTTATATATATTGTTAACATAATATTGTTTAACATAACTACCCTGGGAGACAAGTAATAATTCTCAAGTGTTTATTATGTGACAGTGTGATCTGCATATGTGAATTTTTTAGTTCTTACAACAAATTTCAAGAGAGATACTGTGACTTACAAATATGCCTCCATAGCTCAACCACAACAAAAACAACAACCCAATTAAAAATGGGCAAGGACTTGGATAGATATTTCTCCAAAGATAATAGACAGATGGACAACAAACATGAAAAGATTTTCAACCTCATTATTGCAGATGTACAAATAAAAATTGCAATGGGAAGTCATCTTATCTCTATTATTTTTTTTTTTTAATTTATTTTTTATTGGTGCAATGTATTCATACATCATAGTGGTATAAAGAAAATACTTTTGTAGACATACATGCACATATCGCCCAGTTAGCCCCTACCCAATCCCCACCCCATTCCCTCCCCATCCCTCCTTCCCATGCTTGGCTTAGTAGTTGACATCTAGTATTATAGCAATTTATACAATATTAACATTGATAATCTCACATAACAGTTTCATTTGTCTGGTACCAAACTCTTGATGACTTAAAGATAACATTTCAATATTTCTTTTTGCTTTCTTTCTTACCAGAGAATATTTTTTTCTTTTTTTTTTTTTAGGTAAAACTATCATACATTTATTAATTTATTTTTCAGAAAAAATCTATCCTGATATGGAATATGGACTCTAGATACCCAAAACAATCTCAAAGAAGAACAAAGCTAGAAGATGTATATTTTCTGATTTCAAACCATATAAAGCTACAATAATTGAAACAGTGTAGTACTGTTCTAAAGGCAGATATATAAACCATTGGAGCTAAATAAAAGCCTAGAGATAAATTCTTCCAAACATTGACAAGTTATTTTTGACAAGGTTTCCATGAAGTTTTGGTGGAGGAAATACTAGTCTTTTAACCAAATATTGTTGAAAAATAATAATAAATGAAAAAGAATAAAATTGGACCGTTACCTAACACATATACAAATATTAACTCAAAATAGATAAAAGACCTAAATATAAATCTTAATACTATAAGCTTTTAGAAGAAAATCTGGGTTATAAAACCTCACAACATTGAAATTGGAAGTGATTTCTTGGATATGATTTCAATTGCACAGGCAACAAAAGGGTAAATAAACTCCCTAAAAAATAAAAAAAATATTGTATATCCAAAGACAATGTAAACAGAGTTAAAAGTATGACCCATTTCTCCCTAACTCTCACATATTAGGGAAAGCATCTGATTTCTTATTTTTTGTGCCTGACTAATCTCACTTAGCATAATGTCCTCCAGTTCCATCCATTTCCCTGAAAATGATGTAATTGAGTTTTTTTTGATGGCTGAGTAAAATTCCATTGTGTACATATCCCACAGTTTTGTAATCCATTCGTCTGTTGATGGACATCTTGGCTGGTTCCATAGTTTAGCTATGGTGAATTGTGCAGCTATGAACATAGATACACATGGATTAGTTTGGTAGTTTGGTTTCTTTTCTTTTGGGTAGATACCCAACAGTGGTATTGCTGGATCAAATGGTAGATTTGTTCCCATTCTTCTGAGGATTCTCCATACTGTTTTCCAAAGTGGTTGCACTAATTTGCAATCCCACCAACAATGTCTTAGAGTTCCCACTTCTCCACATCCTCGCCAGCATCTGTTGTTGTTCGTGTTTTGAATGATGGCCATTCTAGTTGGAGTTAGGTGAAATCTCAGGGTAGTTTTGATTTGCATCTCTCTGATTGCCAGTGATGTTGAGCATTTTTTCATGCATTTATTGGCCATTTGAATTTCTTCTTTTGTGAAGTGTCTATTTAGTTCATTTGCCCATTTTGTTATTGGATGTTTTGTTTTCTTAGTGTTGAGTTTCTTGAGTTCTCTGTATATTCTAGATATTAGTCCTCTATCAGTGGTGTAGGTGGCAAAAATCTTCTCCCATTCTGTTGGCTCTCGATATCTTATCTCTATTATAGTAGCTACTATTAAAACAAACAGTAAATAACAAGTATTGGCAGGGAGAAATTGAAACGTGTGCACTGTGGTAAGAATGTAAAATGCTATAACCATTAGAGAAAGCAGTGTGGAGATTTCCCTTGCAAAAAAATTGAAAGTATGCCTGTAATCCCAGTATTTGGGAAGCTGAGACAGGAAGATTTCAGGTTCGAAGCCAGCCTCAGCAATTTGGGAGGCCCTCAGCAATTTAACAAGACCCTGTTTCAAAATAAAAAATAAAAAAAAAATAGGTTTGGGGGTATGGGTTGGAGGTAGAATGCCTGTTGGTTCAATATCCAGTAACACACACACATATGGACACACACACACACACACACACACACACACACACACACAAATTAAAAGTAGAGTTACCATATGATCCAATAATGCCATGTTTGGGTATATATCCAAAATAATCATAGCCAGGCGTGGTGGCACATGCTTGTAATTCCAGGACTTGGGAGACTGAGATAGGCAGACTGCAGGTTCTCAGTCAGCCTCAGCCACTTAGTGAGGCCCTCCACAACTTAGTGAGGCCATGTTTCAAAATAAAGAATAAAAAATAGGCCTGAGGGTGTAGCTCGGAGGTAAAATGTCCCTGGGTTCAACACCCAGTACCTTAACAAAAATCAACATCAGTCTCTCAAAGAAATAGTTGTGAGTGGATGAACAAAATGTGGCATAAGAAAATATCATTCACTCTTAAAAGGAAAGAAAATCCTGTCATACGTTCTAAGTGAAATAAACTGGTTAAAAAAGGACCAATGCTGCACAATTCCACATATATGAGATATCTAAAGAAATCAAACTTATCAAAACAGAAAGCAGAATGATGGTTGCTAGAGACTGGCTGGAGGGGGAGATGAGTTTTTAAATGGGTGTGGAGTTTCAGTTTTATAAGATGAAAAAGTTCCGGTGGTCTATTGAATGGCACTGTGAATATGCTTAGAATTATTAAACTGTACTCTTAAAAATTGTTAAGATGGTAAATTTTATGTTATGTACTTTTGGCTACAATTATATCAGCACTCCTTTTTAAGGGTGGAGTCAATCCATCTCCCCTTGAATGTGCACCGAATTGAGTAATTTGCTTCTAATGAGTACTGCCACAGATGCGATAAGGCACCTCTCCTACAAAGGTCACAAAGGACATTGCATCTTTGCCTTATTCTCTTTTGGATTTGGGAGGATAAACTGTATCCTCCAGCCCCAGACAAGTCCTCAGGTGACTATATCCCTAGCTGATATTTTGATTGCAACCTCATTAGAGACTTGAGCCAGACATCACCCAGCTTTGCTGACCCACAGTAACGGAGTATAAGAAATGATTACCATTGTCATAAGCCACTAGGTTTGGGGACAATTCATCATATAGCAATAAATCACTAATGCACTAAGTAGTTGGTTCTCATTGGAGCAGTGAAGCGCTCTGGTGTGTTATGAAGTCTCCTTGTGCTTTTTTTTTTATTTCTGATTGGTGGTTTTGCTGATGTGCTTGTACTCTACTCTGAACACGGGCTCTGGGTCAGAATTAGACGAATGCCTTATGTGGTTACCTGCAGCCTCAGCCTTATGAACGGCCCTGGGAACTGGTCATCCTGCACCGAGGGCTGCTGCGTTTCTTTGAAGCCTGTCATTTCCTCTCCTCCTGTGGCATCAAGATATGAATGCCTTTGGGGTAGTCTCATTGCAAGTTTGATCACATAGGAGCCAGTAAATTTAGATATCAGAGGTCACATCCCAATATCATGCTATATTCAAAGATTTTTTAAAATTCACCTTTGTGAAAAAAGCAAAAGGGCACAATAGCAATATATCTAGGAACTATACAAAAGGCCAGCGAGAAAGAAAAACTCAACTTCATCTCAACTGGGAAATGATGGGATCCTTCCAGGAATGTATTTGGAAATGGTTTTCCCCCTGTTGGACGATATAAATTTTATCCTCCTTTTCTCCTAAGTGTAGAGATTCAGCTATAAATTCTGAAAGAGTGAGGCAGTTTCACTAACCCTGTACCCTAGCCGCCTAAGGACTGCCTAGGCTCTTAGAGGTTATGGGGTATGTAGTCTTTTGCTATTTTAAAATGCTCGCTCATTTAAAACGAACACACTAGCTCATATTTATAAGCTAGTTCATATTTAAGAACTCTTTTGAATGGGAAAAGGAACTTCTCCAGATTTTAAATTTGTAATAAAGGCATTAAAGAAGTAAAGCTTTAGCTGGGCATGGTGGCATACACTTGTAATCCCAGCATTTGGGAGGCTGAGACAGGAGGATGGTGGTTCATGGACAGCCTCAGCTACTTAGTGAGGTCCTTTGCAATTCAGTGAGACCCTGTTTCAAAATAAAGAATAAAAAATAGGGCTGGGTGTGTAGTTTGGAGGTAGATGACCCTGGGTTCCATCCCCAGTACTGGAAAAAAAAAAAGGATTTTGCAAATTATATCTTTTCACAAAAGGATTTTTTTTTTCAATACTGGAGATGGAACCCAGGGGCATTCTACCTCCGAGCTATATACCCAGCCCTATTTTTTATTCTTTATTTTGAAACAGGGTCTCACTGAGTTGCAAAGGACCTCACTAAGTAGTAGCTGAGGTTGTCCACGAACCGTGATCCTCCTGCCTCAGCCTCCTGAATGCTGGGATTACAAGTGTGTGCCACCAAGCCTGGCTAACAAAAGGATTTTTACGCTATCTGAATTTTAGTTTATTTATCAAGGTTATATATCAAGAATGAGGGCCCCTCAGGCTACAGACCTAGATTTTTCTTTTCCTAAAATCCATGCTTACTTTCTATAACATTAGAAATTTTGTATTTCTTTCATTCTAGGGATGAGGAAGCTGGTTTTGAGGGAGGTTAAGTAACTTGTCTCTGGCTAGACTGCTACTTAGTACCAGGGTTCAGGTCTTAGTTCAATACTCTTTTATATAACACAATCTGCTTTCTTATTTACCTAATGTACTTTGTGAAGCTTTTGAGATGTAAATTTGAGTAAGGTAATCATGTAGAAACTATCTCAGCATCGAGGAAATAAGTTAAATGCAATTACAATCAGATCCCTAGGTTTTTAGTTGAGGATTTCAAATTTTAAAAGAAGATGGTAGTTTAAAAGTGTTTTCCCCTTATATATCATTAAACTATTGAGAAAATCATAATTTGTGAGAGCAAACATATGCAATAGTGTTTCATTTTTGTTTGCTGCGTTACACTTTGCCATCACTTTCACACTCAGTGGCCCAGGTAGCCTCCTTGCTGTGTAGCCACTCAGACATTCTGTATTGGTTGTGAATTAAACAGAGTCCCCTTCCTTCCTCCCTCCCTCCCTCCCTCCCTTTCTATTGAACCCAGGGGTATTCTACCTCTGAACTATACTCCCAGCTCTATTTTATTTTTTATTTTGGAACAGGGTCTTGTTAAGGTACCGTGTGCTGGCCTTTAACCTGCTATCCCCCGATCTTGGCCTCCCAAGTGCTGAGATTGCAAAGGGAATTCTTTACAGTAGAGACCTCTGGCCACTCCTCCTTGAAGCACAAGCTTACGTTTCTTACCTTAATAGTGGGAAACCAATATCCTAATGCGATGCAATATAAAGTGCAGTGTCCCTCATGAGATATTCTTGTTGAAACATATTTCATGTGACTCCAACTGAACCTATCATCATCATCATCATCATCATCATCATCATCAATCATCACCATCATCTTTTTTGTGGTATTGATGATTGAACCCTTGGACATTCTATCTCTGAGCTACGACTCCAGCCCTATTTTTCTACTTTTTGTTTTAAAAGAAGGTCTTTCTAGGTTACTGAGAGTCTTGCTACATTGCGGAGGCTGTTCTCAAACCTGAGATCTGCCTGTCTCAGCCTCCCATGTACTGGAATTACAGGTGTGAGCCACTTCACTTGGCTGCCGCCTCCTCCTCCTCCTCCTCCTCCTCCTCCTCCTCCTCCTCCTCCCCCTCCTCCTCCTCCTCCCCCTCCTCCTCCTCTTCTTCTTCTTCTTCTTCTTCTTCTTCTTCTTCTTCTTCTTCTTCTTCTTCTTCTTCATTTTAATGCACTTTTATTGGTGCATTGTAATTCATATTATAATGTAGTTCAGAGTTACAGTGACATACATACATACAACACTTGTTGAGCTTTCCCCTGGCTCCATCCCAGCTTCGTCCCCTTCCCCATACATGATTTTGAGACTGGCATTGGTATTTTTACACATGTAGATTATGTCAATGGAAGTGTTTTCTTTATTAATTTTCCATCTCCTCCTCCCCTGGACCACCTCCTTAACTCCACTGAGATTTTTCTCCATTATCTAAAGTCCCTCTTGTATCCCAGTTCCTCTTTACCTTCTAATTTAACCTTTAAATCCAGTTTCCAGTGTACAATGAATTCAGGAAACAAAAAGGACACACCACCAGCCAGAGACAATCAGGCAAATTTAGAAAGTGACTCAGTCTGTAAATCAACTTATTTAATTTCTTCTAAGGTCAATGCCATTAAAAGAACATTGGGAGAGGATGCTATCAGTAAAAAACAAAAACGTAACTTTGAATGGCTCCTGGTTAAACACACACACACACACACACACACACACACACACACACACACACCGAAAGTATACAAGATATCTTTGAGACAACTAGGGATATTTGAATACAAACTGAGATTTTCCATTAGCAGTAAGTTATCACTAATTTTATTGTGTGTCATCCATTTCCAGCTTACTGCCTCACCTCCAAGTCGCTCTTCAGTGTTGCTCTGCACTAATGGACTGGACGCCACAATACTTTTCTGTGTTAAGCGCAATGCTAAACTTTGTCAATAGAGGGCGCCGGAGAGACATTGCTTCTTTTCTGCGTTTTGGAAGGTTGTGTTTTTCTTTTTGGCTCCAGCTGTCCAATTGGTCGGCAGTGCATGAATCTGGGGACATCTGGTAGGAAGCGACACTGCCTCAACTGCATGCCTAGAGGGTAAAGTCTCCTGCTGACCTTGCAGTCCTGTCCATGCTTAGTGACCACCGTGACGTGACTCCCAACAATGACTCTGCTTCAGACCGGGTGCCTGCAAAGGAACTCTGGCTTTCTCTGCACAGCTGCCCTCCAGCCTTGGCTCCTGGAGTCCCTTGGGGGCTGTTTCCTGCTTGCCCTGTAAACTGCAGACTACAGGCGTGACCTGGGAAATCCAGTCAGCCTCTCTGCTACCCATCTGATGCAACCTGTACCTTCTCTGTGAGATCCGGACCCTGCTGTGTTGAAGACCCTTTTCCAAGTTGGCCCTTCCTCGGGGAGTCTCCCTGAGCTGTAGTGTGCTCATCAGAGTTCTCTTTGTGACTTCGCAGATGTCATCCTACAGTATTTTAATAATTCTTCACATAACATTTCCTTTCTAAGTAACTGTGTGGTTTTTGCCTCCTGATTAGAACCAGACAGAGAGAGTAGGATACTGGTATTATGGTCATATAGAAAGCTTTTATTTTTAGGAGATTCATGCTGAAGTACTCAAGAGTGAAGAAGTATCACACTGTCTGCAAATTATTTCAAATGGCTCAGCAATATATTGATTTGTCTATACACATGCATGCGTGTGTGTATATATGCCTATAAATAAGGCAAATATGGTTACATAAAATGTTAGCAATTACTGAATCTGGCAGGAAAGCATATGTGTATTTATGGTACTCATTCTTTCCACTTTCATATACAACTAAAATATTTTATAAGTAAAAGTTTAGGTGAGGCTGGGTGTAGTGGCACATGCCTACAATCCTCTTACTTGGGAGGCTGAGACAGGAGGATCACAGGTTTGAGACCAGTTTCAGCAACTTAATGAGATACTTAGTAATTTAGTGAAACCCTGCTTTAAAATAAAAAAAAAATATTGGGATTAATTCTTCATTGAAGGTTTTGTAGAATTCAGCTGAAAACTTGTCAGGGCCTGGGCTTTTCTTTGATGGCAGATTTTTTTTTTTTTTTTTTTTTTTTGGTGGTACTGGGATTCCTGGAAACCCTTCTACCTCTGGGCTACACTCCCAGACTTATTTTATATTTTTATTTGGAAATAGGGTCTCTTAAGCCAGCGAGGCTGGCTTCAAACCAGCATGATCCTCTTGTCTCCATCTCCCAAGCGCAGAGATTACAAGCGTGCGCCACCATGCCTGGCTTGATGGCAAAATTTTTATTGCTGTTTCTATTTCTTTGCTTATTATTGATTGGTTTAGGCTTGCTATGTCAGTCATGAATTTTATATAGAGAAAGAAAAGACCCAGAATAGCCAAAGCAATTCTCAGCAATGAGAACCATACAAGAGGCATCATAATCCCTGACTTCAAATTATGCTACAGAGCAGCAGTAGTAAGGACAGCATAGTATTAGCACAACAACAGGCATACAGACCAATGGAACAGAATAGAAAATACAGAAACAAACCCACACACCTATAGTCAATTGATCTTTGACAAAGGGGCCAAACTCATATGCTGGAGAAAAGACAGTCTTTTCAACAAATGGTGCTGGGAGAACTTGCTATCCATTTGTAGAAAGATGGAACTAAATTCTTACCTGTCACTGTGCACAGGTATCAACTTGAGATAGATCAAAGACTTGAAAATTAGACCAGAGACTGTGAAGTTATTAGAGGACATAGGCTCAACACTCCAACATATAGGCACAGGCAGTAACTTTCTCAAGACCTCCCAAACACAGGAAATTATGTCAAGAATTAACAAGTGGGATGGCATCAAACTATAAAGTTTCTTCTCATCAAAGGAAACCATCAAGAACCTAAAGAGAAAATCTACAGAATGGGGAGAATATCTTTACCAGCCACCACTCTGATAGAGGACTAATATCCAGAATATACAAAGAGCTCAAAAGACTTTACACTAGCAAAACAAATAACCTAAGCAAGAAATGGGCAACTGAACTGAATAGACACTTCACAAAAGAAGAGATACAAATGGGCAATAGATACATGAAAAGATGTTCTACATCATTAGCCATCAGGAAGATGCAAATCAAAACTACACTGAGATTCCATCTAACACCAGTCAGAGTGGCAAGCATAAAGAAATCAAATAACAACAAATACTGGTGAGGATGTGGGGAAAGAGGAACTCTTTTACACTGTTGGTGGGAGTGCAAACTAGTTCAGCCACTATGGAGATCAGTGTGGAGATTCCTTAGAAAACTGAGAATGGATCCACCATATGATCCAGCTATACCACTCCTGAGTATCTTTCCAAAGGGGTTGAAATCAGAGAACTACAGTAACATATGCATACCCATGTTCATAGCAGCACAATTTGTAATAACCAAAATACGGACCTAACCTAGGTCTCCATCAACAGATGAATGGATTGCAAAAATATGGAAAATACACACAATGGAATTCTACTCAGCAATTAAGAACAAAATCATGTCATTCGCAAGAAGATGGAAAGACCTGGAGAACATTATGTTAAGTGAGATCAGCCAAGCACAGAAAGAGAAGGGACATATGTTTTCTCTAATATGCCCAAAGTAGGGAGTATTAGGGATACAGAGGGACTCCAGATAATGGAGGGGAAACCTCAGCAAAGCTAGAAAGGAAGAGTAGGAGAGGAAGAAGGCTGAGGTTGATTAATGGAGGAGCAACATTTGAAAATGTATATAAGTGTGAAAGTAGCATGGTCAACCTGGACACTCATTGTTCAGAGGGGCAGAAAGGGGAAGGAGGAGGGGGAGGGCACCAAGCACTGTGTGAACGTATGCCATTTTCAATATGTCCACATAAAAATAAAAAATAAAACAATAGCAAGAGCAACCTTAATGTGAGTAAAAATAAATTGGGAATAAATATGAAAAAAAAATAGGGCTGGGAGTGGGTGTGGCTTGGAGGTAGAATCCCCTGGGTTTAAGTCCCAGAACAAAACATCAAAACAAAAAGTTGAGGAGAAAATCTCTTCTTCTTCTGACAGCCTCACTTTGTGTGAAGAGGACAAAATCTTGCTGTTATTCAAACGATCCACTCCTACCAGAAAATTGGAAGATTGAGCCTAGCTTTGTGATCCTGATTTTGCCCCAGAATAACTTGGGAGACTTTAAAAACAACAGTTGCCCAGGACCCATACAAAATTTTGTGAATCAGAGTGTCTAGGATCTGGTTATTTTAAGGGGAATTAGAGTTCTAAAGGAGAAGCTTATTGACCAGTCGAGTGATGATGGGGCACACTGCTCACTTCTTGGGAACGTTTAATAAATACTCTTCGGGGAACCCGTGAGGTGGAGCTGGTGCTGGTGGCACAGTGGTTCCTGGGGTGGGCAGTGTCTTTGGCGATTATCCCTGTTGGTGTTGCAGCTGTTCCTGTGGTGATGGCGGGAAAGTTAGGTGTTGAAAGTGTGAGGATGTACATGTCCAGCAGCGAAGACACTGATGTCCTCAGGACCTGTTCTGTGCGGTGAGATCGAGGACACTGTGACTGGCAGCAGGGCTTCCAAGTCAGGCTCTCAGGTCCCGCAGGGGATTTATGTGAGCCACCAATTTTCTTTTAATAAATTTTTTCTCTTTTTGCATCAACCACAGTTGACTAATGTGTATTGCAACTAGAAACTCCGATAGACGTCCTTGGTTCCCACTTTTTGAGATCATCTTCTTCAGAACCTCATCATCTGAGGTAATTTTCTTACGGACTCCAGTGGTGGGGAGGGCTTCTGTCTCTGCCATGGCGAGACCGCGTCCTGGGCCATATCTCTTCTGAGCTGATCGGCGTCACTTAAGTGCATCACTGCTGTCAGCTGACTTCCAGAATCGCGTCTGCATCCCACCCCTTGATTTAATTCTCGAAAACCTCTGCATTCAAATTGGTGACTCACTGTACTTTTCTCAGCTTCAGTGACCTTAGCTAGGAAATGGTTTTGAGTGAATTAAGAAGAAACTGAGATGGGAGGGACAGGTCTGAAGCTTGCTCTGAACAATAACGGGTCTATAAGCTAATCCTCTGCATTGGTGCTCACGCCGTAACTCAAAGCAAAGGCGCTAAAGCCAGAGAAACAATGGTAGGGAGGGGTATTTAGAAACCTGGCCAGCAATAAAAAATGGATGGGCTGGCACTTAGAGGCTGAGCTCATAACCAAGATCTAAGTGGGATGTGCTAATGCAGACAATGTGAAGGTGAACTGTAAAGGTGGAATGGACTCATTCTACTGACTCACAAAGAGGGCAGCAGCATTTGTTACTTTATTATCCTCTGAAATTTTTAGCAATGAAGTCCCTCAGAAACCCTCAATTGAAACTGTATGTTATTTGAGGGCAAACAGCACCAGAGTCCCAAGGTCTACTCTGAGGGCACACCCCGATGACGTAAAACCTCACCCTATCTGTCCCACCTCCTAAAGTTTCTATGCTTACCAGTAGTGGCAGACTGGTGCCTAAGCCTTCAATACATGCATCTTTGGGGAATATTCCAGAAGCAAACTCTTGCACTGGGCTCCATAGCCATCTCTAGCTGCAAAGACTGGGCTATTTAGTGTCTGGCAAAGTAGAAAAAGATAGTCACAAATATATGTAGCATTTTTTTTTCAAAATGGCGACTGAGGGACACAGCACTTCTCAGTAGCTGAAGCAAATAAAGTTTAAATACTTAGAAAGCAGTGTCTTAATCAACAAAATAAATACATACCAGGAACCAAAACACATCCAGGTACCTCGGCAGAACCCTGAACTTGAAGAAGAAGAACAAAGATCGGACACGGGACCTGCTGCAGATACAATCGGAACGCTGATCGGAACGCCGATCGGCGGGCTGCTTTTGCAGCTGCCCAAGGAACTGCCTGCCCGATATTACTGCAGCAAGATAATCCGGGACTAAAAACGAACTTAGGACCGCATCTTAAGCAGCGAGCAGCACCACATCAGAATTCTGTGGGCTCACCAGCGACCGGATCACAACTGCATAGAGACTCCCACGGATTCCTGCACCAAGTCAGGTACCTGAGGGTGCCCTGGTAAGTTGGGGTCCTAGCATGTGCGCAGCCACAACCCCCCAGCACGGGCCCAAGCCTCAGAACCGAGCACTCTCCTCGCGCACCTTGCCTGTGCCATGGTCCCCTGCTAGTAGTCAGTGCCTGTACCACTGCCACCCCTAAATTGGAGCCTGCTTGTGTGTCTAGCCCCTGCCACCTTGCCAGAGCCTGCCTTTCAGGCTGCGAAAGCCCTGTGTGACCCAGAAATCTCCTTGGGGCACCCCCAGCTTCTACGGCCCGTGGGAGGCAGAGATCATTGCTGGACACCGCGCACTGAACCCTTGAGCACCTACCCTGCTCCTCTGGCCCACTGCTGGGTGTTCCCACCCTCCTGGTAGCCAGATGCTTAGTTCTAAGCAAGAACACAGCTCAATACACCTTGGAAGAGCATACCAGCAGCAATAGACAGCTGCATCCACTTTCACTTGGGTCCAGTATTAGCAGCGCATCCAGCCTGCACTCTCGGAATAGGCAGAGCTCTGGCAGTAAGTGTGGGCATCCAGGAACCAGCATCCATTTGCCCAGGGTACATCTTGGGACCACACCGGCTAGCCCAGCTGGAATTTCCAGAGACACAAGAAAATCCATCGGGCCACAATATCTGCACAGGACCTCAGGGGGAGGTTCCAATTATACTTTGGTCATTCTCCACACCTGCTGTAGGGAAGCACAGGCTGGAGGCTAGGGTGGTGAGTGCAGAGGTGCTGACCACAGGTCAGAATTTCGCAGAACCTGTGAATTATACAGAATCAAATAACAGTAAAACCAGACATCCGGACACATAAACCTAAAGCAGCTAAAGGAGAGAAAGGTGTCCAAACACCCAGAGTGACCTAAGAAGATAAAAATAGAGTACAAAGAAAACTAAGAGACATTGGATGGTATTCTGAAAGCTACCAAAGCAATCAGATACACACATATTATATGGACCTGACCCCATATGCGTAAATAAGGAGGACTGTTTGTTTTACTTTTAATGTGGATGTTTTGTTTTATTTTGCTTTTACAGTGCTTTTCTTTTGGTATGGTTATTGCTGTTTTTTTTTTTCTTTTAACCCACACTTCTTTTACTTTAACTTGTTGTCATATATATATATATATATATATATATATATATATATATATATATATATAGGATAGTTTGCCTTATTTTTTTATTTCACACAGCTGCTAGTTCCTTTTATTTTATTCTTGTTCTTTTTTCCTCTTTCTTCCTCTTTCCTTCCTTTTTTTTCATTCTCCTCCTTTGATTGGTTTTCCTTCCTTTTTCTTGGATTACATGATAGTCTTGGTATCTTGTGTGGATTCTTTTTTTTTATGTCTGTCTGCTCCTTCCATCATCCCTATTTACAAACCTTCCCACACTAACCTACATACTTTTCTCCCCCAAAACATTTCCCCATAATATACCTCCTGGTTTAATACTCAAAGTATTTCTTATATCCATAATTACTCTACTAACGACAAGAGTCCTAGTAGTTAACTCTCTCTCATTCCTAGCAAGTTATTACCTTATCATACTTAAAGTCTTTCTCAACCTAACATATCCTCTACCTAATCCGACTCCTTTACCAATCACCCCAGCTCCTCACATATCACCCGCCCTCAACACTGAAAAGGCTCTGCTGACTAGCCAATACCCCTAAACTCCTAATATTAAGATTTGACTAAGCACATTACTCACGAACGATGGGTAGAAATCAGAAAAACAGGACAGAGAACGCTATAAATATGAGAACCAGGAATTATGAAGAGACAGCAGAAATCACGAATACTGACCTACTAGAAATGCAAGAAGGGGAGTTCAGAATCTTGATGTTCAATATGATGAAAGGATTTAAAACAAGTATAGAGGAGGTTAAAGATGAACTAGAAACACTAAAAAAGAATCAGAAAGAGGTCTGGAATGAAATGAAAGAGGCAATAAGTGAAATGAAGACAGCAATAGAAAGAAATTCTGGAAGATTAGATGAAATGGAAAACAGAATATCAATATTAGAAGACAGTACATCCCAAACCGAAAACACAGTCAGCGATATACAGAAATCTTTACAGCAACAAAACCTAAACATCCAGCAATTATGGGATAATATGAAGCGCCCTAATTTACGGATAATAGGCATTGAGGAAGGGATAGAGGTACAGACCAAGGGCATTTGTAATATCTTCAAGGAAATAATCTCAGAGAATTTTCCAAATATGGAAAGAGACTTGAATCTTCAAGTCCAGGAGGCATACAGAACTCCACTGAGACAGGACCAAAGAAAAACCACTCCACGCCACATAATAACCAAATTGACCAGCATAGAGGCCAAGGAAGGAATCTTAAAAGCAGTGAGAACAAAAGGACGGGTGACATATAGAGGCAAAACAATAAGAATCATCCCAGACTATACAACCCAGGTCAGGAATGCTAGGAGAGACTGGTACGACGTGATTCAGACCCTGGAAGAAAATAACTTCCAACCAAGGCTCATCTATCTAGCAAAACTACTATTCAAGATCAATGGGGAAACCAAAGTCTTTCAGGATAAACAGAATCTCAAAAAATTCATGAATTCAAAGCCAACACTAGAGAAAATTCTTAAAGAAATAAACCATAAGGAAGAAAAAAGAAGCAGACTTCAGAATCAGAGAAGAGAGGAAGTTAATAAGTGAGCCATTTAAGTAAATAAGAAAGATCACACCACCCAAGAGTAGACAGAACACAAAATGGCAGAAAACAAAAATCATATTTCAATAATATCTCTTAATGTCAAAGGACTTAACTCACCAATCAAAAGACATAGACTGGCAATGTGGATTAGGAAACATAATCCAAATATATGCTGTCTGCAAGAAACTCACCTCACAGCCAAAGACATTCACAGGCTGAACGTGAAAGGATGGAAAAAATATACCATGCCACCAGTGACCAAAAAACAGCAGGGGTAGCAACCCTGATATCCAACAAAACAGACTTTAAACTAAAACACATCAAAAGAGACAAATCAGGGCACTTCCTTTTATTAAAAGGAACAATACACCAAGAAGATATAATGATAGTAAATATTTATGCCCCAAATGTGGGTGCAACCACATTTGTAAAACAAACCCTTCTGGACATAAGATCCCAAGTAGACCCAAATACAATAATTCTGGGAGACTTTAATACGCCTCTCACACCACTGGATCGATCTTCAAGGCAAAAGATGAGTAAAGACGCTTTAGAACTAAAGGAAACCATAAAACAAATGGACCTAATAGACGTTTTCAGAGTATTTCAACCAGGAACTACAGAATACACTTTCTTCTCAGCAGCCCATGGAACCTTTTCCAAAATAGATCACATCCTGGGACACAAAGAAAATACCAGTAAATTCAAAAAATGTAATATAATTCCATGCATCTTTTCAGACCACAACAGAATAAAAGTAGAAATCAACAACAGGAAACTCGAAAGAAAGTATTCAAATTCATGGAGAATGAATGATACACTATTGAATGACAAATGGGTAAGAGCAGAAATTAGGGAAGAAATAAAGAAATTTATGGAAACAAATGAAAACAGAGACACAACCTACCAAAACCTATGGGACACCATGAAGGCAGTACTAAGAGGAAAGTTTATTGCATTGAGTACCCACATAAAAAGGACGGAGAACCACCAAGTAAAGAACCTAATGACACAACTCAAGGATCTAGAAATTCTGCAACAGTCTATTCCCAAAGCCAGCAGAAGACAAGAAATCATCAAAATTAGAGCAGCAATAAATGAAATAGAGAACAAAAAAACAATTCAAAGAATCAATAAAACAAAAAGTTGGTTCTTTGAAGATTAATAAAATTGATAAACCCCTGGCCAACCTAACCAAAAGAAAAAGAGAATCAACTCAAATTATCAAAATTAGAAATGAAAAAGGAGATATCACCACAGATAGGGAAGAAATTCAAAATATTATCAGAAACTACTTTAAAAATTTATACTCAAATAGATTTGAAAACCTGGATGAAATCGACAGATTTCTAAGCACAGTTAACCTTCCTACACTCAACCAAGAGGACATGGCAAGCCTAAACCAACCAATAACAACCAAAGAAATAGAAATGGCAATAAAAATTCTTCCACCAAAGAAAAGCCCAGGCCCAGATGGGTTCCCAGCTGAATTCTACAAAACCTTCAGTGAACAACTAATACCAATACTTCATAACATGTTCCGGGAAATTGAAAGAGATGGAACTCTTCCAAATTCCTTCTATGAGGCCAGTATCACATTAATCCCCAAACCAAATAAAGATACCTCAAGAAAGGAAAACTACAGACCAATATCCTTAATGAACATAGATGCAAAAATTCTAAACAAAATACTAGCTATACGCATCCAAAACTATATCAAGAGAATAATACACCATGACCAAGTCGGTTTCATCCCAGAAAAACAAGGCTGGTTCAACATACGCAAATCAATACATGTTATTCACCACATAAATAGAACCAAGAACAAAAACCACATCATCATAGCAATAGTTGTTGAAAAAGCATTCGACAAATTCAGAACACCCATTTATGTTAAAAACACTGAAAAAAATTGGGATAGAAGGAAAGTACTTCAACATCATCAAGGCAATATACTGCCAACCCAAAGCCAACATTATATTGAATGGGGAAAAACTGCAAGAATTTCCGCTACAGTCAGGAACAAGACAAGGATGCCCACTATCACCACTCCCTTTCAATATTGTCCTTGAAACTCTTGCTGCAGCAATCAGACAAGAGAAGGAAATCAAAGGAATCCACATAGGAAGAGAGGAAGTAAAATTATCCTTATTCGCACATGACATGATCCTTTATCTGGAAGACCCAAAGAACTCAACCAAAAGACTTCTGGAGCTGATTGACAAATTCAGCAAAGTCGCAGGTTACAAAATCAACCTAAAGAAATCAGTGGCCTTTCTTTATGCCAACAACGAATCCACAATGAAAGAAACAAAAACAACAATTCCATTCACTATAACCTCAAAACCAACAAAATACCTAGGAATAAACCTAACCCAAGATGTAAAAGACCTCTACAACAAAAACTATAAAACATTAAAGAAAGAAATAGAAGAAGACCTTGGAAGATGGAAAGATCTCCCGTGCTCATGGATAGGCAGAATAAATATCATCAAAATGGCCATTCTGCCAAAACTGATCTATAGGTTCAATGCAATTCCCATTAAAATACCAGTGACATTCTTCAGAGACCTAGAAAAATCAATCATGAACTTCATATGGAGAAAGAAAAGACCTAGAATAGCCAAAGCAATTCTCAATAACAAGAAACACGCAGGAGGCATTACAATCCCAGACTTCAAACTATACTATAGAGCAATAGTAGTAAAAACAGCATGGTACTGGCACAAAAACAGATATACTGACCAGTGGATTAGAATAGAAGATACAGAAACAAACCCACACATCTTTAGTCAATTAATCTTTGACAAAGGGGCCAAACACATACGCTGGAGAAAAGACAGCCTTTTCAACAAGTGGTGCTGGGAGAACTGGCTAACCATTTGTAAAAAGATGAATCTAAACCCCTATATCTCACCTAACACAGGAATCAACTCAAGATGGATCAAAGACTTAGAAATTAGACCTGAGACTGTGAAGTTAGTAGAGGAGAACATAGGTTCAACACTACAACATATTGGCACAGGCAGTAACTTTCTCAACAAAACCTCCAAAGCTCAGGAAATTAAAGCAAGAATAAACAAGTGGGATAACATCAAACTAAAAAGTTTCTTCTCATCAAAGGAAACTATCAATAACCTAAAGAGGAAGCCTACAGAATGGGAAAGGATCTTTACCAGCCACCATTCTGATAGGGGGCTAATATCCAGAGTATACAAAGAGCTCAAAAGACTTTACACTAGCAAAACAAACAACCCAATCAAGAAATGGGCAAATGAACTAAATAGACACTTCACAAAAGAAGAGATACAAAGGGCTAATAGATACATGAAAAGATGTTCTTCATCACTGGCCATCAGGGAGATGCAAATCAAAACTACACTGAGATTCCATCTAACCCCAGTCAGAGTAGCAAGCATAAAGAAATCAAACAACAACAAATGCTGGCGAGGATGTGGGGAAAGAGGAACTCTTTTACACTGTTGGTGGGAGTGCAAACTAGTTCAGCCACTATGGAGATCTGTGTGGAGATTCCTAAGAAAGATGGGAATAGATCCACCATATGATCCAGCTATACCACTCCTGGGTATCTTTCCAAAGGGGTTGAAATCAGAGAACTACAGTAACATATGCATACCTATGTTCATAGCAGCACAATTTGTAATAGCCAAAATATGGAACCAACCCAGATCACCATCAACAGATGAATGGATAGCAAAACTGTGGGAAATACACACAATGGAATTCTATTCAGCCATAAAGAAGAACAAAATTATATCATTTGCAAGAAGATGGAAAGCCCTGGAGAGCATCATGTTAAGTGAGATCAGCCAAGCACAGAAGGAGAAGATACACATGTTTTCTCTAATATGTCCAAACTAGAAAACACAAAGGATACCAGTGGGACTCCAGATATTAGAGGGGAAATACTAGCTAAGTTTTAATGGAAAGATAGGAGAGGAGAAAGGCCGATCTTGATTAATGAGGGTCTACACCTGAACATGTTTAAAATTATGAATAAGACATGGTTAACCTGGACAACCATTGGTGGGAGGGGGGAAGAGAAAATGGGGGCGGGGGGGGGAGAGGGCACCAAATATAGTGCAAATGTATACTATTTATGTTCAATAAAAAATTGTTAAAAAAAAGAAAAAAATAAATAAATTGTTAGTCACCAGCAAATAGAAAAAAAAAGTATGTAGCAACATTAATTAGTGTTTGAGCCTAAGCATAATGCCACCCAGCATATAAGAAAGATTCTGTTAGTATGAAAGAAGGATGTTTAGAGGTAAACCACAATAATTGCCAACAATAGATATTTGCTTAATACATTGAACATTCTAAGGATAGGGACAGTAGCCTGTTGGCCAGTGGCTTTCAAATGAATTTAAACCCCTGATTTATGAATTAATTACTCCAAGTTACATTTGTTTCCAAAGGACAGTGCTGAATATCTGCTTCCAGAGCCGTACTTTGTCCTGGCGGGGGCCACAAAGTGCTCATGTGCGTTGTGTTTGAATGACATTTTGATCTCGTTTGGATTCAGATCGGTTTTGTCATTTCTCTGGGGCAGATGTTATGCATCAAACAAGTGATAGATTGCAGCATTAACTTAAACGGTGAGTAAGATTTAGTTTATAATATGCTTATATTTCCTGGAGGGAAAAATCCAATGATGTCACCCAAGCACTTTGTGGATTAGAATAAAATAACTTAAAATGACAAAGGGGAGGACAGCTTAGACACGAAGATTCCACAGAATGGCGAAGGGAGTGGCAGATGTCTGCTTGTTTGGGTTTGGAACGACTAGCACTACTGAGAGTGGCAGGACCAAGGTAGGGGTGGCAGCTGCGGGTAAAGTTGAAAGAAGAAAACAGCCATGGCAAGCGGGGGACTAGGAGAGAGGGGAGCAGAGGCTGGGAGCGTGGCCCTTCACAGTGACAGCCTGGTCGGCTAGTTTGTCGTCTGGTGGAGGCCTGTGTTGGGTGGACAGGGCTGCCATGACTTAGAGTTAAGTCATGAAGGAAGATCGTGGCACTCAGACTTGCAGTCTTTTACTTTAAGCAGCTATATCCTTTGATTTCCCTTTTCCTTCTTTATTCAGATTGAAACTCATCTAGTAATGGGAAGGAAGTACTTTAATCCTAAATGCACAATTAGTGAGTTTTATATGAGTACAACCTTGGGAACCACCACCCAAATAAAGATGTTGAATATTCCTTAAGTGGTAGAGTTTCAATGAAGTTCAGCAGGAACAAGGTCTGCTAACCAATGTGTGTGTGTGTGTGTGTGTGTGTGTGTGTGTGTGTGTGTGTGTGTTACTGAGGAGTGAACCCAGGGGCTTCTGCCTCCAAGCTATACCTCAGACCTATTTTATTATTTTTATTTTGAAATAGGGTCTCACTAAGTTGCTTAGGGTCTCTCTAAGTGGCTGTGGCTGACCTCAAACCTGCTATCTTCCTATCTTGGCCTCCCAAGTACTAGGATTACAGATGTGTGCCACCATGCCTGGCTACCAATGTTTTGTTTTGCATGTGTGTATGTGTGGCACTAGAGATTGAATGCAGGGGCGTTCTACCTCTGAGCTGCACTCCCAACCCTTTTTATATTTTGTTTGGAAACAGCACCTTGCTAGGTTGCTGAGGCTGTCCTTGAATCTGTGATCCTCCTGTCTCAACCTCCCAAGTACTGGTTTACAGGTGTGTGCTACATGTTTTTATTATTTTAATATTGCTCTGATCACTATAGCAGAACCCACATACTTGAACGCCTGCAGGGGTGGGCAGTCAAAGAAAATGAGTGAGATGGATGAAGTGAAAATAGACCCAATTAACTGTAAGTGAAGCTAAGATCCCAATTTTTTTTTTTTTGCTATTAAAATACTTTTAATGTACAGCTTCATAACTCACACTATTTTTTCCCATTTGGGGATATTTCTTTAGGATGTATTTCAAGAGGTACACTTATCAACTAAAATAAGTAGGCATTTAGCCAGGTGTGGTGGCACAGGCTTGTAATCCCAGCATTCGGGAGGCTGAGACTGGAGGATTGTGGTTCGTGGACAGTCTCAGCTACTTAGTGAGGCTCTCCACAACTTAGTGAGACCCTGTTTCAAAATGAAGAATAAAAAACAGCAGGGCAGGGGGTGTAGCTAGAGGTCCAATGCCCCTGGGTTCCATCCCCAGACCCGCAAAAAAAAAAAAAAAAGTAGGCATTTATAAAATAAGATAAAATAAAATTATTTTTAAGCCTTTTAATATGCCTTGTCAAATTTGTTTTTCAAAAAGTGACTGGGGTAGCTTCAAGGATGTGCTTCACAGTCCTGCGTCACCAAGTACATAACTGACCTAGAGCTAACCAGGACCATATTTCCCATGGGCTGCTCCCAGTGGGTGGCTTAACATGGCAGATATTGAGAAGGTGGGTTCCTGGGAGACATGGGTTGGCCTGATGGCTGCCGCTGGCTGCAGGGCTCCCCCTTTACCTTGCTGAGACTGCTGCGGGCCACTCGTGGTGTCAGAGCTCACCAGGCACAGATGGTTCTCAGCCTTTCGCAGCTCCCACTCAGCTTCCTCTCACATGGAACATTTCCCCTCATAAAATTCTTGTGTGTCTAACCCAGTTTTAGTGTCTGCTTGTCCAAAGACCCACACATACACAGTTCTATTTACTTTTCCTTATTTCCCCCAAGTAATTTATGGGAGTGACTATTGTACTTTGTCTTTGTGAGCATTTGGTAGTTTAAATGTATTTGCCACTTTGAAAAAGGAAGAGAGGTCTCTTACTTTATTTTACACATTTTTTTTTTGTGGTACTGGGGATGGAACCCTATTTTATATTTTATTTGGAAACAGGGTCTCTTAAAACAGTGAGGATGGCTTCGAACCTGCGAGATCCTCCTGCCTCCGCCTCCCAAGTGCGGAGATTACAAGCGTGCGCCACCACGTGGCGGCATATTTTTTACATTTTTAATAATGAAGTTTTACATTTTTGTCACATGCTTTCAGCTATTTAGGTTTTTTTTTTTAATCTGCAAATTGTCAAAATCCATGGCCACACAACATTTGGATTTTGTTCTTAGAAAGGCACCTTTTGGGAAGTATTATGGTTTGAACCTGGAGGCTCCCCCCCAAGGGTCATGTGTTGAAAGCATCGTCCACAATACAACAAGTTTCAGAGGGGGGCATGGCTGGAGAAGACCACAGGGGCTTGGCTTGGAGGGCTCTGTTTGTTTCTGGCTGCGTCTTCTCTCTCTTGCTTCCCAGCTGCCCTGAGCTGAGCCGTTTTCTTCCTCCACGTCCTAATGCCACGATTCTTTTGTCTTGTTGCAGGCGGACCATTGACTGAACCTCTGAAACTATGAGCCAAATAAACCTTTCTTCCTTGAACTTGTCCTGGTCGGTCATTTTGGTCAGAGGGACGCGAAGCTGACTAACAGGAGGCGTGGTCTTCCCTGGTCTCCGGGTCGGGTCAGGTTGTAGTTGCTGACACTCTGCGGTTGAGCAGGTGTCAGCAGGGAGGGGAGGCACGACTGTGGTGTGAGATCTAGGCTGAGTGGCACTGCAGTGACGTCACCAGCTCTTCTCTGTGAAGCTAATCATGTGTCCCAGCACATCTTCCTTTGGGAAGAAGAGACTAGCATTTATAGAGAGCACCTACCATGTGCTAAGTATCTCCCTTCCTTCATTTAATCTTCTACAGTAGGTGTTATTTTCAGTATTTTACTGAGGAGGGAAATTTTCAGTTTCCCCTTTTGCATATAAGGATGAAAATCAGCCAGATTTAGACCTGATGTTGCCTGTATGGTTTAATTAGGTCACACTTCTGAGGTGCCTCTGATTTTCTTTCTTTCTTTCTTTCTTTCTTTCTTTCTTTCTTTCTTTCTTTCTTTCTTCTTTCTTTCTTTCTTTCTTTCTTTCTTTCTTTCTTTCTCTTTCTTTCCTTCTTTCTTCCCCTCCTTTCTTTCTCTTTCTTTCTTTTCTCTGTCTCTCTGTCTCTCTCTTTCTTTCTTTTGCAGTACTGGAGATGGAACCAGGGGCATTCTACCTTTGAGCTGCACCCCCAGTCCTATTTTTTATTCTTATTTTGAAACCGGGTCTCACTGAGTTGCCTCACTAAGTAGCTGAGGTTGTCTGCGAACCATGATCCTCTGGTCTCAGCCTCCCTAATGCTGGGATTACAAGCGTGCGCCACCATGCCAGGCTGGTGCCTCTGATTTCTAGCACTCCGCATCACTTGTGTGGTTCTATGTTGTGCATTCTACGTTGCGTAGCACAGTTATTTATTTACCTGGATTGTACATTTGTGTCTTACTCAGGAAATAGTAATGAATGATGCTGATGATGACTTAGTTTTGATTTTCTGAAATCTGAGTCAGTCTGAAGAATTGGCTGTAGCTTCTTCAGACATCCAGGCTCCTCTTAAAAGTAGAGATTTGTAGGATTTATTTACCAACCTGGCCAAAAATATATCTTTAAATCAGATTTTAAAAATAACAAGTTCCTGCTTCCAAAAAACAACCACCACCCTGTAAACAACAACAAAAACAAAACAATATATATATATATATATATATATATATATATATATATATCTGAAAACCCTTATATAAAAGATGATCTTTTTGTTGATACAAAATTTTACATTATTCAGCTCCCAAACTGAAGTATTTTGAGGATGAAGAAATCCATTTCCTTTTTGTAGAACTTCAATTATTTTCAGGATGAGGAGAAGATACATTGTTACCAGGTAATAATCCCTTTCTAGAAATAAATTGTTATAGGGCAGTTATCTCTTCTGCTTTTTTCGAGAGAAAGATTTCAATCTCTTCTGCTTTTTTCGAGAGAAAGATTTCAAACAGAAAGCACAAGTAGGAGGTATAAGATATTTATTTAGGGAAGTGGGGGACACAGTGTAAAAGAAAGCCATGATAAAGAGGTTATATTCTAGAGGAACAGTCAGGTTAGGTTTGGAGAAAGGTTCAAAAGGACCTCTTCCCCAGGGTGAAAAATGGCAGAGAACAAAGGAATGATGCTCCAGAGAGAGAATCTGGAATGGTCAGTTTCCTGTAGTGGGAAGCTGTGTTCAGTCTGAAACCTTTCCCCCTAATTCGTATGCATTTGGTAGGTCACTGTCTCTTTTTACACCATAACTTGGTGCATCTGTGCTGTTTTCCCTTTGCTGGGAACTTTCCCATGGGGGTTTGAGTGAAGCCCTGCAGGGGTTTGGCTTTCTGATATCCCTGCAGTTTTCTAACCACAGCCGGGTGAATTTTTCAATTCATCAGGGCCTGCTTCACTTTTCTTCCCGTCCCAACCTTGCTCACCTGCTCACTTCTTGCTAGATACCTAACATAGTTACTTGGCCCGACTCTTCCCAATGTGGATAGCCAACTGTTTTAAGTCTCCATTCCCCACCTTAGAGTTGTCTGATGAGTTAATAAGAAGAAAATATTACTGTATCCGCAGTGTTCATGTTTCTAATGAAGCTCATATTTTAAAGCGGTTATAGAACTTCGCGTGGAATCCAGGCTTAAAGTCAGATTAAGTACATAAAAAACTAAGCCAGACAGCAAAGTTTAGTTACCTGAGAAACAACTACTAAATTTATCTCTTCCGTCAGGAACATAAGATAAATACTTCAGAAAACTCACTATGCTTTCGCTTTCAATTTTACTTTAGGTCTTATTAAATAACACCTTCAGCAAGGATTGTGCATGTGTAAATTTAAAGCTCTCCTGATCAGAATGTGCTGATAACTTCTCTGTGTAAAAAAATTTGTCTTTTGCTGCTGAAATGAAGCTTATCTTACTGTCAGTTTCAGTAAAGTGATTTAGGTTGCTGGGCATTGCAGTTCTACTCCATCTTGAGCACAGGTAATCAAAGTCAGAGATGGTGACGGCAGTCGGCTGCCAGCAGCTCACCATCTTACTGTGCGTGTCCCTCCTTACACCAGTCTTCACTGAGGAGCAGATGCCTGAGTGGGGGCCAGGTGGCCCATGGAATGCTTTCTTTCACCGCCACCTTCCTGAGATTTCTCTTACCTCTCCTCCTCTTTCTGTCCCTGATGTGGGTATGTTGCCACCAGGATGGCTGTCTCCTGCTTCTCTCTTTGTTCTTCCTTCCTCATCCAAGCACCTCTCCCTGCCATCGCCCTAGTTCCAGCTCCTCAGTGTGATTCTCCACCTTTGTCTCTTCTTTGGGAGTCTCAAGCCCCATTGTTTCCCTCTGTCACAGCTTCTGTGATGAAATACTGAGAAGGACAAGAGGAATCTGGTGTCCTTTTGAAACCGGATGAATCTCATTTTCGCCTCCATATAAATCAGGAGGATCAGAGGTTCAAGGACAGCCTCAGCAATCCAGTAAGATCTTCCGTGACTTTGTGAGACCCTGTTTAAAAAATATAGGGCTGCGGAGGATTGGAGGTAGAATGCCTCTGGGTTCGATCCTCGGTATTCCCCCCATCCTCCATCCCATAGAGTTTTATTTCTGACTTCATTGTGACTTTGTGCTGGCTTAAGTTAGCAAGGAATGAAAGGACTGTAGAAAGCATGGAGCCCAGAGGCCCCTCCCTCTGCTGTGGGTCCAGGTTCTGTTCTTAGTGTTTGACCAAGTTCCTGCTCTCCAGACCACCTGGGTGGCATTTTCCTCTTTGGGGCTTAGTCAAAAGCAAAAACAGTCGTCTCAACCACTTGACATTCACACAGGATGAGATCTGAGGCCGGTTGTCACCAGATCTACACCAGCTGGGCAACAAATGTGGCTGGCAGGCTGCAGGAGCAGGATGCGGGAACCGTCGTCAGAACAACTCTCACTGCTTCCAAACTTCGTTCTGTGTAGAATAACCTTCCCCTAATTTTTGCTGAAGCTACAGGACTCTGGTTTTTCTACTCACTCCTGAGTAATAGATAAGCCTAGCATTCCTTTAAGTTGTTACCAGAGGTTTGCATTATGATGAAAACATTCAGGTCGATGTTATCAAAATCAGAGTTATGCCCGATGCTTTTATTTCTACTTCTATCCCAAAGAGGCCTGTTTCTTCCTCAGTGGACAAGGGGTGTGGTCTTTCAGCTCCCCACTCTCCCTGCCCTGGTACCACCTCAGAAAGTGGAAGCTCAGGAAGGGCAGGAAGACAGGAGGTAGCAAGGCTCTCATTGGGCTGGGTGGCTCTGGGCTGTCTAAGCCCAGAGTGTGGCGTCCCTGCACACTGCCAGTTTCTCCCTGCTTTGTGGGCCTCCCGGAGGTGCCCTGCTGGGGTCTCTCCCTGCCAGTTCTCTTTACCGAGGATGAAGCATGTTACTTTCAAGTGGTCCCCAGGGATACTTTCCCTTAACTCTTACCATGAGGTGCTGAGTCTCTGAGCGCTTGTTGAGGTCTCTCTGCTGCTCCCAAAATTAGCTCTTCTCTTGCCTACGCTTGTCCGTGGGGACCATCACTTATCCCAAGCCTAGACAAACTCTGGGAGATTGGACTCATCCAATTCTTTGCCTAAAATCTATCTAAGGCCCATCATGGAAGGGTTAGTCAGCCTTTCTCTGCCTTCTAAATTTCCCTAGACAAAGGGGGTGGTGTCAGACTCTAGTCTATTGTTGACGTCAGATATTAAGTCAGGCACAGAAAGAAAGCCAGGGGACAGAGCTCTCTAAGAGGGTCCTTGAAGCCTTTCTCACTTTTTTTGGAGGCGACATCTCTCCCCACTCCCCACCACCCCTCTCTTGGAGAAGAGATTTGGGACTCACAGCAGTAAAATCTCTCTGATAAAAAGATTTAAGAAACATTTTTTTTTTAAATTTCAAAAAGATTTCTTAAATCTTGTTATCAATTTCACATGTGCACGCACTCACAGCCCCACATTCACACTCACACAGTCACCCACACACTCACATACTTACACTCGTATTCACCCCGCACACTCATATTCACTCACACATGAACAGAAAAACCACACATATGCACACAAAAACACTCACCCACATACACTCATATATACTCTTCCACTCATACATACTGGAAACTGTCAGGTGATGTGCTCATTTGCTTGAAAGTGGGAAACTACACAA
Organism: Muscardinus avellanarius; assembly: GCF_963383645.1. Taxonomy (NCBI): domain Eukaryota; kingdom Metazoa; phylum Chordata; class Mammalia; order Rodentia; family Gliridae; genus Muscardinus; species Muscardinus avellanarius. The sequence continues at coordinate 51,434,225 of NC_137786.1, read as the reverse complement.
GTGCACAAGATATATTAAAGTGACACCTTATAAAGCCAGGCGTGGTGGCGCACGCTTGTAATCCCTGCGCTTGGGAGGCGGAGACAGGAGGATCGCGCAGGTTCGAAGCCAGTCGCGCTGGCTTAAGAGACCCTGTTTCCAAATAAAAATATATATTAAAAAATAGGTCTGGGAATGTAGCCCAGAGGTAGACGGGTTTCTAGGAATCCTAGTACCACCAGAAAAAAAATTGATATCTTAAATAGATACACTTTCTATTTTTCAATCATACCTCAATAAAACTGGGAAAAAAACAATCCTGAAGGAGCTGGAGGAGTAGTTTGGTGGTAGAGGACTTGCAACACACACACACACACACACACACCAGATAACCAACCAACCAGTCCAGAAGGGAGAGAGTGCCTCAGAATTATTCTGCTGGACTCTACTTTTAGCCTTCCCTCATGTCTCTCGGTTGGTCCCAGTCCTGTCTTCCACCTGGACGGGGAATGCTGGCCTGGTTTCCATAGTGACTACCGGTGGTGGTGGTGGTGAGGTCACATTCTCCCTGCCTGGAAGGTCAAGGGTGTGAGGAAGGGGAGCCTCAGATCCTGTCTCCTGCCTGTCACATGGACCTTAGAAGTCATTTTACCTTCAAAATGTTACTATAAGCCGGGCGTGGTGGTGCACGCTTGTAATCCCCGTGCTTGGGAGGCAGAGACAGGAGGATCGTGCTGGTTCGAAGCCAGCCGCGCTGGCTTAAGAGACCCTGTTTCCAAATAAAAATATATATATAAAAAATAGGTCTGGGAGTGTAGCCCGGAAGTAGAAGGGCTTCCAGGAACCCCAGTACCACCAAAAAAAAAAAAAAAAAAAAAAAGTTACTATAAATGGCGTTAAGATTCTAATTTATTTAATGTGAGTACAGAATCCTATTTCATGCAGATTATTGTTACATGGGATTGTGTAGGCTGATCCGAGGTTCTAATTACCTTGCTATTATTTTGGGCAAAAGCATTTGAAATTCCAAAAGTTGGCTTATAAATACATGCATGATCACGCTGTAAACTGGGGTGGCCTGTATTTATATTTAGTCTGTAAACGTGGTAGAGTAAAACAGGAAAGTAATAACTTACTCTCATAAGAAACTACATGAAAAGATGTAATCATTGAGACAATTCTTAGCAACAACTTGGTGTGCCAGTGAATTTCTGTCTATTTAAATTAGAAGCCCTTTGTTCAAGCAAAATCTTACATAGATCTGGTGATGTAGAATAGGTAAAAAGCAGCAGCACTCTGGCTGAAGTAGAGATGGACACTGGGGCCCTGTGCGCTCAGTCTACGTTGCCTATGTGGTAGTCACTGAGGAGAGCTCCCTGGAACCTTTGGGCCTATGGACACTTTGGACCACTGTGATAAATCTAGCAATTATGGTCAGATTGAACCAGGAAAGAATACCCAGGTGTTAGTTTAGAAATACTAATGTTTTAAACATATTCTGACTAATCTGTTAGCTCTCATAAAATCAGAAGGCATAGCTGTGGTCTTTGTCCTCTTTGCCCATATTCAGGAGGCTGATTCTGCAGGCTGGGGTTTTCCTGGGTTCTGTCTGGTTCCTGTTGAATTTGGCCAATGGGAGGCCAAGGCAGGAGACTGCAGGGAGAATGGGAAGGGGAGGGCAGGGTGTTCTCTTTTTCTTCCCCCACCCTTAGACTTCCCCTTACCCCCTCATTGCTCCCTTCTTGCCTAGGGTAACATCTCTGGCAGGGACCTTGTCTCTTCTGTGGCTCCAACTCCTTTAGACCAGTCTACAATGGGTCTCCCCTCCACTGACAGCAGAAATCTAAGAAACCATGAACCTAAGAAACATTTTGAAGAGAAAATATTAATATAGAGAAAATTCTATCCATCCACTAAAATTGTTTTCCCTTGTGAAATGGTAGGGGAGAGTGCCATTTTTCTATTTTTAGCAGTTTCCGTTTTTAGCAGGAATACCCGTATCCTGAAAAAGCATGTTTTTCAAATCAGGGCGTCCTAAAAGAAATTTAATATTTGATTTTAACATCTTTTGACTTAAAACTTTTAAAGGACGTGTAAATGATCATTTCAGTTGAAATTTGGGGCGATTTTGAACTTCTCTGGAAGCAGTGGTTGGAAGAAGTACCCCAAGACTAAGTGATCTTGGAGCACATTACGACTCTCTCTCTACCTGGAAAACACTGCTTTGTGGCGATTCCTTAGATGCTTATATAGTCTTAGAATATTTTATTTTTCCTTGTTCCCTCACTAATATATGGAAGCTATATTTCTATTTCTCTCTGTCTCTGTCTCTGTCTCTCTCTCTCTCTCTCTCTCTCTCTCTCTCTCTCTCTCTCTCTCTCAACAGTTGAATCCAGGAAGGTTTTACCTGCCAGACCTTTTTTTATTTTGAAACAGGGTCTCGCTAAGTTGCTGAGAATCTCCCTAAGTTTCTGAGGCTGGCTGCAAACCTGCAATTTTGCTGTCTCAGCCTCCCAAGTAAAGATTATAGGAGTGTTCCACCTGGCTTATTTTTTATCTATTGATTCAGGTTGAATCCAATTTGATCTGATTCTGGAAAGTGGAGACTAAAATGCCAACTCATTTAGCTTCGTATATCAAGATGTTGAGAGCTTTTGGGAAGAAGGTAGGAAGAGACTGGCTTTCCTGGGCAAACAAGAGCATGCGATGAGGAAGGGTTTTTCCTTTCTAATAGATGGGGAAAGATTTTTCCTTCTGTCATTTAGAATCCTTATGCTGAATGTCATTTGTAAAGTTGTCTTAAAAGGCTACATTGGAGTTGCCTCAGTTTCCAGAGGGATACTATGACATTGATATACTCACTGTCTCTGATCCCATGAAACAGACTTCTCTTTGTCTTAAGCTCAGCACCTCAGAAGCTCATAGATATCCAATGGGTGATCATGGTCCTGCAATAAGATGCTTTTTAGGTGTTCAGAAAACCTACTCTTAAAACTAGACTTCATCTCACCTATATTTCTAGAATTAGAGGAAAAGTTATCTTTGCTTTGGTGAAAGGGGCCTGAACTGCTAGTGTTTGATTTTGCTGCCCAGTGATCCAGTGATGACCTAATTTAGATATGAAGTAAGACCTTTTTTTTTTTTTGGTGGTACTGGGGTTCCTGGAAACCCTTCTACCTCTGGGTTATACTCCCAGGCCTATTTTTATATTTTTTTTATTTGGAAACAGGGTCTCTTAAGCCAGCGTGGCTGGCTTCGAACCTGCACAATCTTCCTGTCTCAGCCTCCCAAGCGCGGGGATTACAAGCGTGTGCCACCACACCCAGCTGAAATAAGACCTTTTGATCTATGATCTGGTCCCTGAATCAAGGAGAGCTAAGGTTGGTGCTGAACAAGGTACCTTCTCTCCAAAAACACCAACACGTGGAATGGAGCACAACACGTGGACCTTGGTGTGAATCGTGCTCACTTAACTGCAGCCTCCTTGCTCACTCCCCTGCTTGTCCTCGTGCCCTACCGGAACCCGCTCTGGTTCCTGGCCCTCACCCTAATTCTCAGTTCAAGCCAGCCCTACTCTGAGATCAGTTTTTTGCCCAGGACTACACTTGCAAATCTTGTCTTCTCTCCTCTCTCCCTGGCTGGCTGAGGTCCTGCTTCAGCCAGATGAACAGCTCTTCTGCAAGATGCTGCTGGGCACCTGGGAACCAGTGCACACCCCTGTTCTGAGGCTGCTGCCACCAAGCTCCCACCTAGTGGGACACTAGCTCTTCCGGTTACCGTGTGGATTCCTGGTCTCCCCTATGAGGACACGTCCTGTACCCAGATTGGTTCTCTTCTAGCCTCAGTCTCAGTCAGTTGCCTCTACCTTCCAGAGTGATAGGAGTTTTCTAGTATAGGTTCGCAGGGAAATGCCACTCTGTTCATGACAGCTGGATCTTAATATCCCCAGTGTGTGAAGGAGGATGAAATCCAGCTCAGTCTTCCCTGATATCATTTATGTGTCTATGTGCCGTCTGTATGTATGTGCATATTTTTAAAATGGAAATACCTGTATTTTTCAAAAAAAAAGATGGAGAACACAAAAGCTCTCCTTTACCACTCTGATTCATAATATGGGCAGTTTATCTCGATAATAATTCTCAGAAAACTTTTTAGTGGAAGTATAAACACAAACACACACCTATTCTTAAAACAGAAATTTACTTTTCTGTAACTGCTTTTCATTTAACCTTCAGAATTTATTGTTGGTCATCATACTGCCCTCATTTTATACTTGGATTCACGTTGGCTCAACTTTGGAGAGGTCTATGGTTTAAGTATAAAAGAATAACTCTTCCTCTTTTTATAGTCTTGGGGGGCTATGTTTGTTAAATTATTTATGGTGATAGGTTCCACAGAAATAGATGTTTTTTATTGAGACCATCAAAACCCTCAGTGCTTTAATGATTCTGCTGATTAAGGGAAAATACACGAAGGCATGTCAACCTGCCAAGCGAAAGAAAATGCTGTCTCTCCCTAATGTAAATGGATTAGATAAAGGCCTGATCGCTCTCAGCATCCAGTTATGGTGTTTCATGCTCTAAAGACCAGGTAGGTATTACTTTGCACAGTTCTTATGGAATGTTGAACTTTTAAGACGAAGAACCAAATTTTAAAACTGTCATAAATCTGAGTCTGGCTTTCAGAAGGCAAGAATACTATTTTTAGTGTGTCTGGATTGCAGTCTTTCCCTTTGGTAGTTGATGATGACTGCGCAGTAAGAATGAAAAATGAAACTTGTGGAGATTGGATCGCTAAGGAGATTGAAAATAACACCCAGACAGTGGAGCCTTTGGGTCACCAATTTGAATTCAGCTCAGATCGGTGATGACTACAAATCGTTCTGTCTGATGGCAGCCAGGCTTGCAGAGAACGCATCCTTCTTCCTTATCTAAGTTAATTATGCCTTCTTGTTGTAGAGCCAGGCTTGCGGGTTTTAGATTGTCATCCCCTAGAGGGCAGGGAGCCTGTCTGGTTGATGCACTTTTTTACACCTTCCCTTAGATGAGTGTTGATTAGATGTTTTGATTAGGGAGATGGAGGCATGCTCTTTCTGAGGTGTGAAGCTGTAACCACCCAGCATTCCTGTGAAATATGAGAGCAACATCTCTTGCAGTTTGTTCTGGGTGGCCTTGGATATGGTTCAGTCTCAGGCAATGACAAATAGTGTTCTTTTATAGTCCTGTCAGCAAACGTTGCAGCTCATCGTTGAGATGAAAAGATGGTCCCACACATCTTTTCTTCTTTTCAGATTTGCACGCATGGGTTGGGCTCCAGCTCACCATACACCTTTTTCACTGATTTCTTTGATCATTTCAACTCATTTTCCTTGTAACATGCTATTATGAATTCCATTTATTTTGCCTGTGTTAAATATAATCCTCCACCAATGTTTGTCTTCCCAAATGTACCCCATTTACTTACAAAGAGGCAGGTTTATGGAGCTTCAAGATAAGTCATATCTTTTTGTAACCTCCTCACCTACTAATAAAAGTTTTGCAGCAGTTAGTACTGTTTTCTTAATAATGTTGTTTAAAAACTTAATAGAAATCTTACCTAAAAGTTTGCATAGTCTTTTATGTTAACTGCTATTAGATGAGCCAGGCTGCCTGCCTGCCCGCTCTCCTTCCTTCCTTCCTTCCTTCCTTCCTTCCTTCCTTCCTTCCTTCCTTCCTTCCTCCCTCCCTCCCTTCCTTCCTTCTTTCCTTTTCTTTTTTCTTTTCTTTCACTGGGGATTGAACCCAGGGGCGTTCTACCTCTGAGCTGTACCCCTAGCCCTTCTTATTCTCTGTTTTGAAACAGAGTCTTGCTAGGTTGCTGGGGGTCTAAGTTACTGAGGCTGGTCTTGAACCTGAAGTTCTTCTGTCTCAGCCTCCCAAGTATTGGGATTACAGGCATGCACCACCACACTGGCTGAGTTATGCTTTTTTTTTCTGATGCAGGTGTGCTCATAGTGGTCCTGAAGGTTGTGCCTGTTCACGGAGTTAATGGCTAGGGTGAGTGCCACCTTTGGCTCTAAAGAGTGGAAGTCAAAGAATAAGAGCACTAGTGTCGTGGAAGAAAATGTATGTTAGTGACTTTAATAGGTTAGATAGGGAAGAATAAGTCACTAGGGAGTGAATCTTAACACACTTGTTTTGGGACCCAAAATGAGTATGATGGGGACATTTTCAGCAAGTGAGTGTTCTACCCTCCTTTGTTCATGGCAGGGGAGTCCTCCCAACCCCCTTGAAAGCTCAGCTCCTTCCTATCCTCAGCTGACCAAGACCTTGGGCTTTTGCACTACAGTATCAGGAGATTGTATTGAGATTCAGGGGATTAGGGAGCAGGGAGGACCAGGGAAGGGAAAACAATTCAGTCTTGACTGCTGGGTTCACAGAGGTTGAGAGAGGAAGTGGCTCTGGAACTTGGGATAATTTAGAGGGCATGGACAAGGGATTTTAGAAAGTGCTGCAAAAAGGAGGAACTGGACTCCCTCTAATGCTTGCTTGCCAAGATAGGTTAGGTTCTTCTGCTTGCAAATGCAAAACAACTCCTAAGTCTCTGTGATTTTTTACAACAAAAGTTAATTTTTTATTCAAAGTCTGGTGTAAGTTCTCAGTGACTCTCTGATGTACCCGATGTAGTGATTTGGTGGCCCCAGCTGCTTTGATTTTTTTTTTTGGCACTAGGGATTGAACTGGGTATTCTATCTCCGAGCCATACACCCAGCCCTCTTTATTTTTAATTTTGAAACAGAGTCTTGCTAAGTTGCTAAGTTGCTGAGGGACTCAGTAAGTTGCTGAGGCTGGCCTTGAATCTTCATTCCTCCTGTCTCAGCCTCCTAAGTACTGAGGTTACAAGCATGCACCACTGTGCCCACCTTTGATATTATGACTTTATTGACATACGAATAGTAGGGAGCAGATGGCACTGAGATCTCACAACCACTATTCCAGGCTCTGGCTCTAACCTGGAAGAGACTTTTGCTAGTAGCTCATTGCATGCACCTGCTTCCTGGGCTGGCTGACAGCAGCACTGCAGCAGGGCTGCAAAGGTGGCAACCATATACAGTTGAGCTCTACTGATACCAGCCAGAGGCTCTTCACACAAAAAGACTGGGATTACTTTTACTTTTCGTAGCTGGATAGCACCTGCTATAGTTGATACCTCTCTGAGACTGGGCCACAAAGGACACTGGGATTTCTTTGGCTTCTACAGAAAAAGGTAACTGTGTGTAATAAAGCTGCCTCAGATGTTTCCAAAAAATGCAATGAAGTAGTTGTTATCTTGTTAACTATGATAAAAGATTTTGAATTTTTTTCCCTCTTTGCTCTCTCTTTCTGATGTCTGTAAAAAAAATATTCACAGATGCTACTATTCCCATGACTTATTCAGAGGAAGTTTTAAATTTGGTTTTATTTCCTTTGCTTCCTTGATATTCACTTTATTAGGCATCTTAGCATGGAGAAAAGGTTACAAATTCCCTTCAGTGTCATTAAAAGGAAGCCTGTCTAGGATGACATAAATGTGATGGTCATTCATGATTCCTTTGAGCTTTATGACTCTTCCAAGAAAATAAAAAGTCTATATTCAAATCTATAGGAGAAGCTAAGCTGGCAAGATGTGCATAAGATGATTTCTGAGAAGTGTATTTTAGTAGAAGACGAAAGAGTACAGAAATGTATACAATGTTTTTGAAAGATAGGACAAATTAGGAAACAATTTTAGGTCTGTCTGCAGTTTTCTCCATAGTGACAAATATATTTTAGGATAGATAATGTGGTTAGATGTGTCTTGATAACAGTTCAAGAATTTTATCAGGTGCATATAGTACATACCATTAACAACAACAACAAAAAAAAAAGAAGGAAAAAGAAAAAAAAATCCCACAACTCCTAGTTGGCATAAATAATAGTGAGAGAAGGTGCAATTGAATACTTCAGTATGCAATTACATTTTCTGCATAATTAGTCATAAATTGAGCATCCAAACATAGATGCATGCGTAATTAATTATGACTTATTTAAAAACATTTGGGTTGTGACACTTTGTTCTTCATTTCCTGCAAATCAAATTACCAAAGTTTTCATTTCATTTCAAAATAATTTTCCCTGCATTATTTTTAAAAATTTCAACTGAGATATAGGTTTGATTACAACATAAATAACAGATGCAACAAGGTAAATATCAGTTAGGGAAGGGTAGGTACGGATGCTATCCGAAGGCATGAAATTGCAGAGGTTAACAGAACTTATTCTGAAGCTGGAGGGGGAAGTTGAGACTGGGGCTGGCAGGGATAAGGAAAAGAAGATTTGCCATGGAATTTTGTTAGGGTGTCTTAGCCACGGCATCAAATACCCCATCCAGAAAAATCACACTGGTAAAGAAAATCTAATGATTGAGTGGTTAGGGATTTGAAGATGATAACATTGCTATCTTTTAAAACATGTTGGTTGAGCCTGGCATGGTGCGCACACTTGTAATCCCAGCGCTTTGGAGGCTGAGACAGGAGGATCGCTCAGGTTCGAAGCCAGCCTCAGCTACTTAGTGAGGCTCTCAGCAACTTAGTGAGACCCTGTTTCCAAATGAAATATAAAATAGGTCTGAGAGTGTAGAAAGGGGGTAGAAAGCCCCTGGGTTCCATCCTCAGTACCACACACACGCATACATACAAAAAACATGTTGGTTGAAATGTTCTGTCAAGCCGGGCGTGGTGGCGCACACTTGTAATCCTAGCACTTGGGAGGCTGAGACAGGAGCATTGCACAGGTTCAAAGCCAGCCTCAGCTACTCAGTGAGGCTCTCAGCAACTTAGTGAGACCCTGTTTCTAAATAGAGTATAAAATAGGAGGTAGAAAAGCCCCTGGGTTCCATCCCCAGTACCACCAAAAAAAAAAAAAAAAAAAAAAAAGAAAGAAAAAAAAAAAGAAAGAAAGAAAGAAAGAAAAGAAAAGAAATGTCTGAAATGTATGTCAATAATGAATATTTTATTTGTAGCATGTTTAGACAGTGTGGATTCCAAACCACATATCTTTCCTAACAGAGTTTGTTCATTGAGGAAAGTAGAGAGACATTGCTTGGCCATGTATGTTGCTTATTGTCCATATTTCAGCATTTTTTTTCAAATGCTGTGTAGTGATCTCCTTGAAGTATGTCTATTGTAGGGGTTTTGAATTGTTGGTACTCCCTTTTCTGGCACACATGTATATACATACTTTTTTTTTCCAGTCTTATTAGCTATGTCAGTGCTACCAAGGAGGACGTTCAGGGCATTTTTGTTTAACTGTTGGTGAAATCTCAAGTCATGTTCTAACTGAGAGCTGGTCAAGTCATTCCTTTGATATGGCTGGTGCCAAATATATCTCATTTTTACCAGCTTACTGAATGTAGCAAGGTCAAGGAGCAGATGCTTTGGATCAAGGCATTGTGGGTGAACACAATGTTTATTGTTCTGGTCAAAGTGTGCGCCGGTTTTGAAGCAGTTGACTGCTCTTGCAGTATTGATGCTGCTGGTACACATGTTCACACATGCCTCTGTGCCTCAGGTTAAGTTGAAAAGAAATGTCACTGTCTAGTTGGAAGGCTTTTCACTAGATACATGGATGTGATTAAGCATTCATAAAATCATCACAGGACTTCCCCATTATAAATACAGAAAATAATACACAACATTATAAATATAGGAAATAAAAGAGCTGGGCGTGGTGGTGCACGCCTGTAATTCCAGTACTTGGCAGGCTGAGACAGGAGAATTGTTGTGAGCATCGGGCCACAGGTCCTAAGACCAATAAGTCACATCACACATGATTTGTATCTTTCCACAGTGTCACAAGGTTTATTCAACACTGTAAGGTTGTAACACTCCGGAAATTAAGGAAATTTTCTAATTTATTGTTAAGCTAGTTTTTGATGCTGAGCAGTTGCTTTGCCAAAGCCAATTAGTTATGAATGAACATCAAATAATACATTTCACACTAACAATTCTAACAATTTATATTAAACAAGTATACTAAACAATATACAGTTCTGTCATTCAAAAACTTCAAATAATTAGCAAATACCAAGCTATAAACAAACAGGGAGAGGGGATAGAAAAAGAGATTCTGAAGTTGATCTGGATGTCAAGAAGGTTGAAGAGTTGCGCTAATCATTGGTCAGCGAAGAGGAGGACCAGGGAGAAGTCCCTGGATCAGAGTCTTACACACAATAGATCCTTTGTAGCATAAGCAATAGCTCGACGTGCTGTACTTTGAAAAGGCTGCTCTTTTAGAGAGCTTCTGTAGGTGCTGGCAAGCTCCATAAGGCTTATCAAACTTTAGGAGACACTTGTCAGCAATCACAGACATGTTGATGATGTAAGACCATCAGGAGTTTTGTTTTGCAGTAAGAAATTCATAATCCAAGAGTTCATTATCAACTGCATCGCACAGCGTGTTGGTCTGAGCCATATGCTGCCATGTGTGAACAAGTTGTTTGAGTTTCTGAAGTTGCCTATGTACTGTGTTTTATATAAGGATTGTGAGTTCAAGACCAGTGTCAGAAACCTAGTGAAACTCTCAGCAACTTTGTGAGACCCTTTTCAAAAAACAAGAAATAAAAAGGGTTTGGGGTATAGCTCAGAGGCAGAATGCTTCTGGGTTCAATCCCCAGTACCAGGAAGCAAAGAAACAACAATTACATGGAAAATTCCTTTATTTCCATGTGTTCTTTGAACTATAAGGTAAAAGGAATTGGGTAAGTTTTAGTTATCTAAATGTGTGTTCTTACCCCAGGCCCACTCAGCCATTTCTTTGGCACAGTGTTCTCTAGGGCATTCTCCTATCATGGGCTTACCTGGAGTTGGGGCAATGTGTCCATCCACCTCTCCTTGCGCTTAGAGGAAACTTGTAAAATGCTGTTCTGTTGCCGCATTGGTCAGGGACAGGATTTTCTTCTCATCTTCAACTGCATCTTTGGTGTCCAAGTCTCCTGACTTCAATTCCAGGGGACTTAAAAATGTCCAGGGCCCTCCATTACTGTGTCACCACCTGAAGGACTCTTCTACTGCTTGCTTCGATCTTCAAGTAGAAAGTCCTTTTATTTTTCCCACTTGGAGGGACTGTAGAAGTTCTCCTTCCTTTTTTTGGTCTGTCCACTGATTTCTCTTCCTATCCCCTTTTCCATCTAGTCTCTGAATGGAAAGTGTTTATGCATAGGCTTAAAAATATATTTTTTTTAATCGGTGCATTGTAGTCATACATCTTAATGGAGTACAAGATGGCAGAGGCATACATGCACACATCACTCATTTAACCCTTCCCCAATTCCCACCCCATCCCCTCCCCCTCCCTCCTTCTCATGTTTGGCTTAGTGATTGGCATTGATATATTTGTGAATGTACATCATGTACATTAGGGAATTTCTCTCTCCCCCCCTCCTATCACCCCCAATCAGGTCGCCTTATTTGCTCATCTATAGTATCTCCTTTTTGTCTAGAGTTTTTCCTATGATCCATTTTATCCCCAGCTTCCACATATTAGGAAGAATATTTGATTTCTTATTTTTTGTGACTGACTAATCTCACTTAGCATAATGTTCTCTAGTTCCATCCATCTCCCTATAAATGACATAATTGTGCTATTCTTTATGGCTGAGTAAAATTCCATTGCATACCCATCCCATAGTTTTGTAATCCATTCATTCTGTTGATAAACATGTCTTGGCTGGTTCCATAGTTTGGCAATTGTGAATTGTGTAGCTATGAGCATAGATATACATGCATTAGTTTGGTAGTTGGGCTTCCATTCTTTTGAGTAGATACCCAAAAGTGGTATTGCTGGATCATATGGTAAGTTCATTCCCATTCTTCTGAGGATCCTCCCTAGAATTTTCCAAAGTGGTTGCACTAATTTGCAATCCCACCAACAATGTAGTAGAATTCCCACTTCTCCACACCCTCAGCAGCATTTGTTGTTGTTTGTGTTTTGAATGATTGCCATTCTACTTGGAGTTGGGTGGAATCTCAGGGTAGTTTTGGTTTGCATTTCTCTGATTGCTAATGATATTGAGCATTTTTTCATACATTTATTGGCCATTTGAACTTCTCCTTTTGTGAAGTGGCTTTTTAAGTTCCATTCTCAGGCCAGCATTATCTTCAAGGCTTGCTTTGCCTTCCATTTTGGTAGGAAGAGAGAAAAATGGCCTTGAGGATTGTTGAGGAAGCAAAGGGGAATATAGGATCAATGTAGAATAGCTTAAGCTTCCAAAATGTGATTCCAAGAAAGTACAGAGTTTGGTTAAATTTTCTCCTGTTAATTTCAAGGTGACCTTGAAATGAGCCGTAAACAATTCTTTGTTTAAAAGTGCTTTCCATGATCTCACATTAGGCCACCCCTTTTCTTCATCTGCAGCCTCTCTCAGTACCTGGGGACTTGGCTGAACATAGGTTGGAAACTTCTGGAGGAGATTTTCAAGGTCCCTTGAAGCCCCAGCAAAATAGTCCTTGGTTCTTTCTTTGACATTACAAAAGCATTATTCTATTACACATCTGAAAATACAAGTCATCTTTCTTCTTGGAATCAGAGGTCCTATACTGCAGATTTTTAAAAATTGCTGATGAGAGGATACTTTTCTAGGAGAAGGATGATGGGAGGGAGGTTTCTGAGTCCTAGTTAGCCAAAGAGTACTGGCCCCCAAACGGCTTTCTATACTCTCAGGGGGCTGCAGCTCAGCCCTGTGGCTTTGCACCTTCAAAGCTAAAGCCATGGATGTCTGGATCTGGACAAGGGCAAGCTGGCACCAAGGTTTTCCTTTAATAATAAGAGTCCTTCACACCCTGTTGATTCAAATCAAAGGGATCCACATCAGTTTTTACATCTCACTGGTTATTTTGTATATAGTGCTGCATGTTCATTTAGTCTCAAAATTGCATCCATATATTTCCTGCTTTCCATGATCTCTTTTGCTTCATTTGCTCTTCTGAAATAGTTCCAATTATTTGACTGCCCAGTGTTCATGAAGTGGTCAGTTGGTTTGTGCCAAAAAGACATTTTTGAAAAAAAAAAAAGATTCCTCCTCCTCCTCCTCCTCCTCCTCCTCTTCTTCTTCTTCTCCTTCTTCTTCTTCTTCTTCTTCTTCTTCTTCTTCTTCTTCTTCTTCTTCTTCTTCTTCTTCTTCTTCTTCTTCTTCTTCTTCTTCTTCATCATCATCATGTTATATGTTGATTTCAAAAAGACCTAACCATTTATATCCATTGAGATGGTAAATGATTTCCCTTTTCCTGGAAAAAATCCTTCTTTAAATAATCTTTTACAAATATTTTAGTAGTTTTTCTTTTGTGGTTGATGAGGTCTTAGCCAATGAGTTGCAGTGAGAGAATATTGTATCAGATCAGCCTGTACCCAGGATGCTTAAACACAGTGATTACACCCAGGGAAAACTAAACCTTTAATTCACAAACCAGGTGATTTGATTCATCTGGTATAGTAAATACTCTGTGTCAATGGTGTATCAATAAACTTGAGGATGCCATTCTGGGCTTAGGGTCTAAAAACCAATCTTTTTCATCCTCCTATTAGAGCCTTCTGACATCCTGCATTTCTCTTTATAGCAAACAGAAATACCTGTACTCTATCATTGTCTTAGAGGAAACTGGTCAGTTTTGCCCTGGTTGATACGTGGGTTTCATGTTATTTCATTATTTGTCAGATCAGTTGATGCTGGACTTGAGGGGAGGACCCAAGTGATAGCACTGACCTCAAAATGTCTAGCAAAGCTCAGATCCAGCAGTGCTCTGGGCCGCTGCTGGACTATAGAATGCCTTTGTGCAAATTGCAAGAAAACGATTTCTCTGGGCAGATGAATTACAAAGACACCCTTCTTCAGGGTGAATGCAGACCTTCCCAGGGACTGGGCTGAATGTTAGCCCTTGCATTTCCCTCCATTAGGTTTCTTTGTGTAGTGTTCAATCCCCAAACACAATAAGCCAATAGGAGGCCAGAAGCCAGGAGGGTTCAAAGGATGGGAGAAGGGAGTATAATGGCAGATTCTGCTGGTCACTGTATCGGGTGCTGACAGGGTGGGAGGAGGTGGAAACTGGGAGAGTGCTATAAACCATGGCAAGGTACAAAGGGGGTTTCCTCTTTCTGTGCAACTTGCTTGGAATGCCAACCCAGGAGGCTGAAGGAGGCAGCCATTCCTTGTGTTCATGTCTGTTCTCTTAACTTTCACCAGTCTAGCGGATCATGGCATCCAGACACAATTACATGCCGTTTATATGAAACACTATTTATGCTTAAAATAAATTTATGTAAGTAGATCTCTGTAGCTGAGAACTTTTTTCACTGTCTATCTTCTTATGCCTGTGGTACTTTGCTTTTTTATTGTCTTCTTTCTAAAATTCCCCTGCCTTTCATACCCAACTCAGGTCTAACCACCTCCCGAATCTCCCAGTGGCCACTTCGGCTCCACGTGAACGTCCCCTTTCTTAGAACTTCAGCCATACTTCGAATTCTACCATATATTTATTGTTTTCAAATTGTTTTATGCGTTTAAATCTCTCTACAAGATTGTCAGTTTTCTGGGGGCAAGTGCTATACATCTTCATAGCTGTATCTCCAGTGCTTTTTGCAAATACAAAGTGTTTACTGAAGCTTTTATTTCTGAGTTTGACTCGTACTGGGATTGAAATTCCAAATATACAGTTTTTAATACCCACGATTCTTGGGAAAGTGAGATAGAAAAAAACATGAAACACTAAAAGTCTTGTTTTCACTTGTGATACCAGGAAGCCTTTAGAACTTCTGATAAGCAGCAAACTTGACCTGCTTGTGTATCGTAGCATCCTTTGCCAGCGGCCTAAGCGGCAAGTTGATGAAGAGAGAAAGAATGCGAAGGGAGGTAGCAGGAAGGTGAGGCGGAAACACTGGGGGCCTGGGGAACGTACCGCACCCGGGAGGGAGTTACCAAATGCAAGATGATGTGCCCAGGAGCACTTCAGAAGTTAAAGTACAACTTTCAGAATTTAGAGTCATTCAAAAATTTTAAATAATTTAAAAATTTTATAATTTAAAGTACAAGTATAGCTGTGTAGCAATTTAGGGAATGATTTATTCTAGACAGCTAAACTTCCTTCAAGGGAGTTTTTTTTTTAAAAAAATCTTTATTATTTAGAAATATATATATATATATATATATATATATATATATATATATACCCACAAAAGGCTCTATTCTCTTATTTCCCTCTCTTCTTCCTCTTCTTCAACACCTCTGATGAAAAGGACATTATGACACCTTATTAAAACTTCACCCAGCCGGACATGGTGGCACACGCTTGTAATCCCCGCGCTTGGGAGGCGGAGACAGGAGGATGGTGCAGGTTCGAAGGAGTCGCCCTGGCTTAAGAGACCCTGTTTCAAAAAAAAAAAAAAAAGTATAAAATAGGTCTGGGAGTGTAGCCCGGAGGTAGAAGGGTTTCCAGGAAACCCAGTACCACCACCAAACAAACAAACAAACAAACAAACAAACAACAAACTTCACCCAGATGTCCAGACAATGCCCCATCTATCTATTCTTCTGCATGTTCATATAGCCATCTGCAGATACCAGGCAGCCCTTGTACTCTATTCTGCACTTAGGTTTCACCATCACTGGTTTTCCTGTTAATCCACTGAGGAAAGGTTTGGGATCGAGGGGCAAACTCATCGAGTTTTCTGTTGCTCCTCAATACTTGGGAGGTTGAGAAAGGAGGATCTCAGGTTTGAGGCCAGCCTCAGCAACCGAGGCCCTTCACAACTTAGTGAGACCCTATTTTTAAAAAAAATAGGGCTGGGGTGTAGCTCAGAGATGGAATATTCCTGGGTTCAATCTCCAGTAAAACACACACACACACACACACACACACACACACACACACACACTCACAGAGTTTATAGATGTAAGTCTAAAGAGCTCTTTTTATGAGATTGTCTACATAACTATCTATTTTGATGACGCTCAGTAACCTTTCTTGCCTTATTTCTGATTTTTATCTATGTACTAGATGAAGTTTCTGAGATTTGTCAATGCTTGTTTAAAGAAGTCACAGAGAGAGGCTATGCACTTATTTCAGATATCCAACTCCCAGCCTGAAGCAGAGCCACCCTGGCAGACTGCAACCTAAAAGTGAGAAGAATGTATGCTTGCTGCCATCAACCATGGGGTTTTGGAGTAGGTTTGTTATACAACATTATTGCAGCAATAATTGTCTAATATGCCAAATTTAGACAGGCAAATAATAGAGTATTGTGGTAGACAGAATAATGGCTGCTCAAGATGTTCCTGTCCTTATCCTTGGAACCCGTGAATACATTAGCTTCACCTGCAAACTGTCTTTGCAGATGAGCTGACGTTTAGGATCTTGAGATAGGATATTGTTCTGGATCGGCCTCAGGCAAGGTCAGTGCAATCACAAAGGGCCTCCTACTAGAGAGGCAGGAGATCAGAGTAAGAAATGCGACAGGACAAGCAGGGATTTCAGTTATGTGGTCATGAGTCAAGGAATGCGGACAGTCTCTAGAAACTGTGAAAGGGAAAGTCTGGTGTTGGGGACACTTTGGTGGACTTCAGACCTCTGAAACTGTAGGAGAATGAATTTGCCTTGTTTTAAGACATCAGGTTTTGGTAATTCATTATAATTAGGAAACAAATACAAGTATATTAAGATTAAACAGATAATTACCATTTTTCTCTCTGCTATAGGAAAATACTTAGAATAATACATTATGAAATCATCCTACTAATGTATCCAGAAAATATTCTTTCTTGCAGTTGGTCGCCTTAGTGGATTTCCATAAACTCTTCATTTATTATGATAGATAAAAATCAAGATGGTTGCGTTTTAAAAATAAATTATTAGCTGGGCATGGTGGTTACGCTTGTAATTCCAGCATTTTGGAGGCTGAGACAGGAAGATCGCGGTTCGAGGCCAGCCTCAGCTACTTTGTGAACCCCTCTGCAACTCAGTGAGACCCTGTTTCAAAATAAGGAATAAAAAATAGGGCTGGGGATGTAGCTCGGAGGTAGAATGCCCATGGGCTCCATTCCCCATACTACACACACACACACACACACACACACACACACACACACAATAGATTAATAGATTGTGAATTGTCATCTCAAAGGAGAATAAATATGTAACACAAAAATACTTTTAAATTTGTATTAATATGGTATAGATGGGTGAAATAAAAGTCCAAGCTAGTGAAATATTATCCATATAAGATATTTTATAATAAATACAGATGTTTATGACTAATGATAAGTAATTCAAATTATATTAATCAAGAGCTAGTGGGTATCCCTAGGTATCAAATTACATTAATAAAGAGCTAGTAGATGTCTTATAAATATACCTGCCCATACCCTGCTTGTGGAGATTTGGGTTAGAAAGGACAAGAGGGGTCAGCGGCTGGGAAATTGGTATTTAACTAAATAAATTCTTTATATTTTTCAAACATATATTAAAGAATGGAATGGTTTCTTACCTAGATATAGTAATAATTACCATTTTGTTATACTTTGTGTATTTTAAATACTTTTTACCATGGAAAATTCCAAACATAAAAGTAGAGCATATGGCACAACAGACTCCTATGCCCGTGGCCCAGTATAAACCTAGCTTGCATCACCAATACTGTTGCTCACTCTCTTCATCCCCCACTTGATTATTGAAAAGCAAGCCTCAGGCATGGTCTTTCAAACAAATATTTCAGTCTGCACTGTGAAATGATAAGGAGTCCTTTAGAAAACATACCACACTGATAACATCACACCTCATAAAACTAACAATACATTTTAATATGTTCACAGAACCAGTTCAGAACTTGTATAATTTGTATTTTTAATAAACTCCACGGGAGATTTCCTGCTCTCCTCTGGGGGTAAATCGCTCCTGTAAGTGCTGTTTTATAAGGTGACATTATGGAGGTACAAGGGAAGTTTTGGGAGGCTTGAAGATCCTCAAACTCAGTTGTTCTTTGAACTTGTTCATACATCCACATTGAATATTTATTAGCATTTAATTGATCAATTATTTATTAAATACTTAGCATATCTTCTGGGAGGGCAGAAAAAAAGGTGAGAGGCATGTTTTCAGATTACAAGGTAAAGGAGAGCAAAGAGAACTGAAGAGGAGGGAGACGTGGCCTGATACAGCAGGTGACCACGGGAGTGCGGGGAGGCGACAGGAGCACTCACAACTACTAGGAGGACCTGCAAGTCAGGTGAGAGCCAGACAGTGTCTTGGGAACTCAGCAGGCACCGGGGCAGAGGTGAGAAGTTCCGATGGAGAAACTAGCAACAAGACAAAGCCCGGCGAGGATCCAGGGCTCCTGCGGGAGGCTCTACCAAAAGCTTCCTGAGTACTAGGCATTGTGTGCTTGTTCATACTAGACACAGAACTAGTATATACACACGCTGCCTGTGCTAGACTTACGGCATATACACACGCTGCCTGTGCTAGACTTACGGCTCCTGCCAGGACAGAAAGAGACCTTAGAGTTCAGTCAGTGGGGTTCCTGCAAGATCCCTGGCTGGAGGTAGAATGGTAGGGCTAATGAAAAGTTTCTCCAGTCTGGTTGTTACCAGAATCTCTTGCAAGGTGCACCCCCTGTTCATGAGGTATTTCTGATCTGCGACCTGGATGATTCTGCTCTTGTGGGGGAGGAGGCGGAAGGCAGCAGTGGGGAGCACCTGCTTTGTCTACTCTTGCTCAGGCTCCACCCTTATAAGTGGGGTCGGCGCCAGGTGGAGGTGGGGGGCTTCCTTTGCAAAGGGATAGCTTCAGGACAAACTCCTGGCTGAGCAACCGAGTCACGAGGGTCACCAGGAGAAATAAGATCAGAACCCGGAACCTCTGAATGCAAGACCTCGTGGGACCCCACTGCATTCTTTTCTAAATATAAAATTGAAGTAATTACTGATCAAACGTGCTGCTGAGATGAATAATGAAAAGCTAATAATTGTTTTCCTTCCCTTTTAAAGAAACACACCACACTCAGACGCCCATTTACAGATATTTTCAGTTAAAATGTCACATAATATTTGTTATATCAGCGGGAGAATGGAAATTGAGTTGGCAGTGAAGCATGGAAGTGACAACTGTTACCTTGGAAACTGTAGTAAGCAATCATAATTACAATTAGCAAGACTCCCACCAAGTGTACATAAATATTCGCGTGCCAGAGCTGAGTGCCACGTACCAGACAGCAGAGTAAACTGTGGGACTGTCGTTTCTTTCTCTTTGATATGTCCTTGTAGATATTAAGGTTCAGTTAAGAGATATCGCAGCTTCTTTGAATTTAGGTGAATATATTTCCTTTACGTGCTGGTTTGGGACTTGTAACGAAATGACATTTGACACAGAGCTGATTACATGGAAACTTCAAGTGACCCGTAGTTGAAGTACAACCAGCCTTCAACGGACTTTTAAACAAAGGCTGATCTCAGAAGAAAATAAGGCAATTGTAAATAATAAATGGCGCCGTAGCACAATTACGAGGGTTCCCAGGGGAAAAGTGTCGAGACACAGAAGGAGTGGTTAAAACGCGCTATTCCATCACTCTCTGCGGCTCCACTCTTGGGTTCTTCATTATTGCCGGGGAAGTGTTCCCTTTGATTTGGACTTCACTGTCAAATTGAAAGAAGTTGGAGTAAGAGTGAGTGATGGATTCGTTCTCACTTAGACGCATCAGGAGTGTCCTGTCCTCTGTGAACGCTTTCATGAACTCCGGAGAAAAGGCAGTTAAGTCAGGAGTGTGCTCCAGTCTGTATTTCTGAACCCTGTGGGAACAAGGCTTAGAAGGTAAATATATCTTCTAGCAAAACCATTGTTACTTTCAGGGCCACAGGGCACGCCAAAAACTCAGCTCTCCTGCGTGCAGTAGAGCTTTCTGTTCGGCTTGTCTGAGCATGTTGGCTGCCTGGGGCTCTCCAGATAAACACGTGTTGTGAGAGCTTGCCGTGATGTGAGGGGCTGAAAGGGGAGGTGATGTTGACATGCTTCCTTTGAGAGCAGAGGCCTTGACCTGAACTTGAAAGGAATCTTCTAAAATGAGTACGAGAAAATGCTTCGGCACAGACAGGAAAATAATTGGAAGAACTGATCTTTCAGGCAGCAGCATCTGGGAGGAGAGTATGCAGGAGGGAGGAGGAATCAGGGACAACGGATGCTCTGCAAACTGCTCTCCCTTCTCTACATAACATGGGGTGCTGCATGCATCCTTCCCGCGGGGGCCTGTTCCCTCAGCAGCAAAGGCTAAGTCATAGATGGTGCTCTCTCCGACCTACGGTTGCAAACTCACACCTGCTATGTGGATGGTCCTCTCTTTAGGAAGGCTGCATCTCCTGCAACGAAGGCAGCTACAGCGCCTTGCCTCGCCTTTGCAGGTCCCCTGATCCTCATCACTGCGGGCTGCCTGCCTCAGAGATTAAAAAGTGACTGGCATCCTCTGGGGTCCCAATGGTCACGACCGTGCTACACACCAGACAAGTCAAGTAAGTGCGTCATTTCCCTTCAGCATGATCTGCTCCACAGCAGGGAAATAAACTTGTTTCCATTGAAACGAGGACTTCTTGCTTTCGTATGCAACTGGAAGTATAAGTGCTTATCTGAAGCCCAGCACTGTAGAAGGTTCTCTAGGAGACAGAAGGATGATGCCGGGCTGCCTTCCTTTAACCCCTCTACTGTGATCTCTTTGGGGAGAGAGGATTAGGTAGGAGAGTGTATTGCAATGGTTAGCCCTTAACTAACGGCTCCAAAGTAATATAAGATCCTGAATTATCTGGGAAGGAACAGCAGACTGCAAGTAATGGAAGAGCTACTGTGTCCTGAGTACTCCATCACTTTAAAATCTCATGATTGTAAAAGAAATCCATGTATATGGTAAAAACGACAAAGAAGCCAGGCATGGTGGTGCACACTTGTAATCCCAGCGTTCAGGAGGCTGAGGCCAGAGGATGGCAGTTCGTGGACAGCCTCAGCTACTTGGTGAGGCCCTCTCCAACTTAGTGAGACCGTGTTTCAAAATAAAGAATAAAAAAATAGGATTGGGGATATAGCTTGAAGGTAGAATGCCCCTGGGTTCCATCCCCAATACCACACACACAGAAAAAAAAAAAAAGACAAAGAACAGAAAAGTTAACGATGTAGTGCAACGGTCTTTGAGTCCCCTTCCCGTTCCTTATCCCAGCCCCTTTCTCCAGAGGCAATCTCTTTTATGTTCGGGCCTTCTAACGAATCTTCCATAGCTCTACATAATGTACTTCCATTTTCTGATTTTTAAAAACTTTACAACAGTATATGTTGACTCTCGGTCATGAATGATAAGGATTTAACTCACTTCGGTTACACCCAACCTTCCCATATCTGCAGTATTTTATCTTTACATTGTTATTTTTGAGTTGTCTTAATAGCCGATGTTGTGATATTAGATACCCCATTTCTAACTCTCTATTTCTCATTTTATTCATTGCACATCTCTGTGTTCTTCCTGCCATTCACACCTTCTGTCAGCTATTTCTTAACTTTTACTTTGTCAAAAGAGTTAACATTTCCATCTGTCCTGAACCACAGTGAATGAACTCCTATGAACGTTTGCTATAAGTTGAAAACCCAAAGCAGCCTTTATATTATTAACACAGTGAACATTGTTGGATGCAAAGTCAGGTTTCACATTAGGATTGCATTTCCTTCTTTGTGAGCCTAAAGAAATGTCCTCTGGGCCACTCCAGAAAAAATTGTCATAGCTTCATGGTCAAACGTTTTCTCTGCCCTTGCTTTGCAACAATTGCTTCAAGTCTAGAATGCTTCACAAGTGAATTGTGAATTTTGTAAACATCTTCTGATTGTTGTTTTTGTTGATTTTTCCTTCTGGGTTCTAGTAGATTCATATTGCTCATTTGTATTTAAAAATAAAGGAATAAGTAGGTGTTATGGATTTCCTCTGTCCTATGAGGAAGGTCTTCTGCTTAATCACTATGAACAGGTTGGAGGTGGAGACTTTTCTCTGAATTGCAGATGGATGACTTACCAGGTATAGGACCTCTGTTAAGCAACTGAATGGGCTAGTTCAGCTTTTGACCATAGCAGGCATTCAATAAACAACCTGCCAGCCTTCCTTCACCAAACTCTGGCGTTTCATTTTTTTTCATACCACCTACTTTTTCCACCCACTCTCCTCGTCTCCCCAATCCAACTCTCACAGCTATTTTGGGGGTTTTCAAATAGGACTTATCTTTAAAAACTAACTTCCAATACCATCTCTTGCCTCAACACTCTAGTCAGAAACGTTCCTGCTTTCCTCTGAGCATCTTGAGCATCCATACTACTCTTTGTTTTGTTTTTGGTGCTGGGGAACTGAACCCAGAGAATTCTACCTCCATGATATAGCCCCAGGCCTCTTTATTTTTTATTTTGAAACATGGTCTTGCTAAGATTCTGAGGGGCTCAAGAAGTTGCTAAGGCTGGCCTCTAACATGTGATCCTTCTGTCTCAGCTTCCCAAGTACTGGGATTACAGGTGTGTGCCACCACACCCAGCCCCATAATACTCTTACATGCAGATCCCCACACTTATTTGCTTTACTGTCTCCTTTTCAGAAAAACAAATATCCTCAGACCTCCCTCTGGAAATTTATCTTCGTTAAGCAAATAAACAGAAAGATACAGTGACAGATCTGTTATCTTCTATCTCTTTCATTTCGGCAACTTCCAGGGGATGGTGTCCACTTAGGGAACCAGTGGAATCTTTTAGTGACTATTTACTTGTATTTTTTTTTTATCTTTGCCAAAATGTAAATAAAATTAATTATATGGGAACAGAAACTCAATGACTGGCAAAAGAGGGAGAATTAGGCAATCACATGATTGCTTCGAAAACATGTCAACTTGTTTTAATACCTACAGTCCTGGGTCACCCAACCCCTTCTGTGATTTGGCAATTTACACACTTCACAAGCCTACTCTAATGAAAAGCAGGGATTGTGTCTTCAGCATCTCTCTACTTGGAAAGCAACAAATATGTCTTGCACAATAGGACCTATTGAGCAGCAGCTGACGCTTACTGAAGGCTTATCTGCCTCTCCCTGCTTTAAGTGCTTTGCATGACATCTTCAAGGTAACCATATGAAGCAGACCCCATTATTGGCTTCATTTTACCACTTAGGATATGAAACTAAGGCTCAGAGAAGCAAAGCCACTGGCCCAAGTTTGAACAGCAAAGGGATGGCAGAGGCTGGCTAGGGTAGAAATCTGAGTAGTGTATCTTCAGGATTTGTGCTGCCCTGCCTGTTCCTACCTCTCACTGATGGACTAACAAAACATGGTCGTTTAATTATATGCTTGTAAATTATAATTGTTCATATTTTGTTCCCAGATGTAGACCATATTGATATTTTCTGTTTCACTGAATTTCTAAGCAAATGAATGTCAGTGACCCCCTTAGAGTTGACCAGGTGGACTCTGGTGGCCTTTGGGGTCAGCTCTTCTGCATTTAAAAGTCGACCCTGCCACCCACTTGATGTGTGGTCTTGAACAAGTCACTTAACCTTTCTAGTTTTTCATCTCCAACGTCTATCATTGGGCATTTTCATAGGATTTGTTGCCATAGTAATAGAAAATAATACTGACCTATCTCTCAGGAGTGAGTGTCATGGGGATTAGCTAATTTACAGCTGTGAAGAGCTTTCAACGTATCAACTGCTAAACAACAGGGAGATCGTAAAGAGAATTTAAAACACCACCAGCTCACAGAGCGTGCCCACGTTTGATGCCCATCATTATATGTTTAACTATTAGTATTACTACTCATAATAAACTTTTATGAGGTACTTTAAAGAGGTTGAAGTGTTTTTATGAGAGCTAATTAGTTGTTCCAACCAGCTCTATGAGGTAGGTCAGTATTTTTATCATTTCTGTTTTGAAAATCACATTAAATTTCTGCATGCATCATTAAAAAAAAAAAACCCTTAAACTTTTTTGATATTTGGAAGCCTTTCGTGACTGGAGACAATTCTGATACAGCTATCTTACCTAACACAAAGATCTCACAGTCAGGCAATGGGAGAGTAAATTACTCTTTTTCTCCACATACAACACTGGCAGGTCTTTTCACTTTTAGTTGTTTTGCTGTTTGAGCACAAATTATGTGACAGTTCTCGGTCTAGGTTCTTATGTGTATCAGTTAGAAATCGAGAAAAATCAAGCCCTTTAGATGTTTCAAGCAGAACTTGAATGCAAGAAATTAATCACACATGTTTTGATGGCTGTAAAAGCAAATGAGAAGAGTAGCTGCTTGTAGAGCAAGTGAGAAGAAGACACTAAACCAGGCATGGTCGCACACACCAATAATGCCAGACCTTGGGAGGCTGAGACAGGAGGATCACAGGTTCGAGGCCAACCTTGAGAGCTTAGTCAAGCTTAGTCAAGGTTGTCCTAAATAGAAAATAAAATAGGGCTGGGGCTTCAGCTCAGAGGCAGAATGTCCCTGGGTTCAAACTCTCGTCCACACACACACACACACACACACACACACACACACACACAGAGAGAGAGAGAGAGAGAGAGAGAGAGAGAGAGAGAGAGAGAGAAGATGCCATAATAGGAATACTTCAGGAATCAGCCTCAACTCCAGGTAAAGGGGAGAAAACTGGTCAATATTGACCCAGCATCCAGGGTCACTATTTGCTGCCAGGATGAACCATGGAGAGGAGCCTCTGCAGGAGCCAGAATCCCAGAAGTAAGGCAGCCAGCCGTCCGCAGAGACACTGCCAGGACAGGCAGAAGGAAATCTTCTCCCTGAATCCCACCTCTGATCTCACACAGATTAATAGGGAGTCGGAGGTGAGGGAGCCTGGGAAACACAGGGTGTCGGCTTCCAGCACCACGTTTATAAGGCAGGAGGGAGAGGGTGGATGCAGGACAGATAGGCCGCACGCAAGTTAACTGGCCCCTCCTGTAAGGTCACTCATTCTTCCCTGGAAGTTCAGGGAGATTCATAAATTTGCTCCAAGGTATTTACACCAGCATGTGGTGGCCTGTGATTCTAGCTCAGGTTTCCATCTGCAAGTGCAATGGCGTTCCTGGGCCACCTGGACCTCTCCGCCTTGGCACCCCCAGTGAAGCTCCAGTGGAGGCGGCAAGAATGCCACCTTCTCTGCCTACCTTCAAGGGTGGGATGAGGATCAAATGCAACCATGTTCTGGAAAGCACTTAGTTGTAGACAATGCAAGTTAGGATTGCTATTTATAGGTAAATCATGCTTTCAAAGTTTTGCCAAAGGTGTGGAGAAATCCAGGATTGATATGAGGTTTCTTCCCTTAGAATAAAGTTGGAGCTCCTTAGGTTGAGACCATGGCTAAAAATCGAGTTGTCTATAATTCATATTTCAATCAGTGGTTGCTATTTTTTTTTTGCATTCACGTTAGACTTTACCAAACAAATTAAAGGATTATTTACAGCTTTGCATTTTTTTGTGGCAGCCTTTAAAGAATGCCAGTTTTCAGCCATATAATCCTTACTTTTATTTATTTTTATTTTTATTTTTGGTGGCACTGGGAGTGGAACCTAGAGGCTTTCTACCTCTGGGCTGTACTCCCAGACCTATTTTATATTTTATTTGGAAACAGGGTCTCACTAAGTTGCTGAGAGCCTCACTAAGTAGCTGAGGCTGGCTTCGAACCTGTGCGATCCTCCTGTCTCAGCCTCCCAAGCGCAGGGATTACAAGCGTGCATCACCATGCCCGGCTTCAATCCTTACTTTTAGATAAGAATCTGTTATAGTGTTACTAACAATTTCAAATTATATAGAAAGGGAAAGTAGGAATAACACCTGTTCATTAAAATGATTTGAAACAAAAAACGGGCACCTAGTCTCCTGACCTCTGCTTTATGTGTGGGCATGGCACTGTATTGGGAATAACATTCCTGTTTGGGGAAACTGAGGCAAGTAATTTCCCCTTTCTGAAACTTAGGTCTTCGTTAATAAAAAGAGTACTTGCCACACCTATCTAGAGTGTGAATTTGAGGACTGCTTGTGATAATGTGTGTTGAAGTGTTTGGTAAAAGCTGGGCATGGTGGCCCGCCTGTTATTCCAGTACTTGGTAGGGTGAGACAGAAAGATAGAAGGTTTCAGGCCAGCCTCAGTAATTTGGCGAGCCCCTCAGCAGCTTAGTGAAATCCTGTTTCAAAATTAAAAATGGGCTGGGGGTGTAGATGAAGGTAGAATGCCCCTGGGTTCAATTCCTAGTACCAAAAGAAAAAAAAAAGCGTTTTGTAAAAATTAAATGTTATACTGGCGTCAAGGACCACTGCTAAGTTGCCTTGATGCCTCCTGAGCTGTATAAAACACAGCTTCTGGAAATGTTAGGGAATCCTTATGAGGAAACAAGGCTCTGTAGCATTCTGTCATCAGTCATCCCCCCGTGTCACGAACTTACTTATGTTTATGCCCACCCTTCCCATCAGAGACAATGAAATCACTCTTGTGACCTGCTGTTTTCCCAAGTACCAGCTTATCATTTGTATTGCTCTGAGAAAGGCTATGTCAGACCCGCTCGCCCTAAGCCCCTGCTTTTCATCAATCTCTCTTTGGCTGCAGAACCCCATGGAGGGAGACGATATCCAAATTGCTTTCCATCCCATAACTCACCCCAGACAACCACGAAAACAATGACAGCCCATCTAAGCCACAATTCTGGATGCTAAGTGACTCATGCAGGTGAGCTGCTGCTTGCAGGGACCCTTGTACCACGTTGATCTGTTTGTTTAAGAGCTGTGTTATGGTTGTCATCTCTGGGAGATTTTTTTCTTCTTGGGAGTGAGCCAACATTTTCTTCCTTGGTAAGCCGGAGACTGATCCTCCTTTTGCTTTGGCTGGATTAGCAGGCACTCAAGCCCTGCTCCCCCTCCATTCTCACGTAGCCCCAGGACTAGATGGCGCAGAGTTAGAGGCACGTTTTTGATGAGGTTGAGCTGAGTGTCCTTTCTTTTGGACAGGTGGTGGAATCCATTCTCTTCCCCAGACTGCTATCCTGGTTGGGAGCGGAACTTCTGATTTCCTTCTGTTTAGTGGTCCTAATGTTCTGAATTGGAAGAAAGACCCACAGAACCATGTCTTTCCTGATTTTTTAGGCAACCCCTTTTCTATCAGTGAGCATCACACAGAAGTGCTTTATTGTATGGCAACAATCAAGTCTGCACGCAGGTCAGCTGGAGCAAAGGGATGACCAATAATGGCACCATTACATCCCACATCACGGCCTGAGAAGGCGCTACAGGAGAGACCTGTCTGACTTCCACTT
Source organism: Muscardinus avellanarius (assembly GCF_963383645.1). Classification (NCBI taxonomy): domain Eukaryota; kingdom Metazoa; phylum Chordata; class Mammalia; order Rodentia; family Gliridae; genus Muscardinus; species Muscardinus avellanarius. Next base: position 51,406,904 of record NC_137786.1, on the reverse strand, counting down.
AATGCCACACATACTTCAAAAGCAATTTGTGGGTAAATAAAACAAGTCTATAAAATTAGTGTGTCTCACCAAAAGGCAAGTATACCCAAAGGAAGCATTTCTGTTTGAATTTAATTGATTTAAAATTAGCGTTTCTTTCTTTTGATGGCTTCATTCTTGTTTACTGGGAAAACACTGGCGGCCAAACACATACTGTATGTGTACCTGGGCATAGATAGTCTCACTGGCAAATACTCTCCACCACGGTGCCTAGATACATATTTGCCTCAGAGACCTGAACCACTCTGAAGGAACCGTTGGAGTCTCCCAAGGAAGGGTATCTTTGCTCGACAAGAACGATGCTGAGTTTAAAAATCACCTTTCAGAGCAGGGCTGAGGAGGCTCCTTGGCTTCTGAAGCTGCTGAACTTGTGGAAAACAGCAGCGCGTATTCTGTTAGGAGAGTGCTCCTGTCAAGCTGTGTTGCTGGTCCCTTCCTTTGTTCTCTCTCTCAGAGGAAGGGGGTGGAGAGTAAGGGAAGACAGGGAGGATTGGTTGTTTAACAAAGATTCTTTGTCTAGAAAGAGCCTTTTTTCGGGGCGGGGGTTGTTGTTATAATACCTCTGTTGCTTCTTCACTCTTCATCTGCAAGAAGACATTCCTCCGGGAATTCCTAGCATGCAGGGGAGTCTAAGAAATGGGTGACGGATGCCCGTGATTATTTTAGATAAAGGATCTAACTTACCTTACAGCTCCTACTTCTCCTGTAGTTTAAATTCACACACACACACACACACACACACACACACACACACACACACACATGCACACACAGGAATATATGTATATTTTTTTTATAAATGTGATGCTTTTTCATTGTAAAAAATAAAAGTAAACAGAAAGAAGAAAATAGATATGAGCCTTAATCTTTCAGAGAGGATTTCAAAATGAGTTTTCTATCTATAACTTACAGTGTACTATTTTTGTAAAGATGGGGACTATTTTTGTAAAGATGGTCTCCCTTGGTATAATTTTTATTCACATTTATTTACTTATTATATCAAATAAATATTTTATGTTCTATGTTCTACACTATTATATTCATATACTTTCTACAGAATTTTATCATGTGATGTACTAGTCCTAAACTCAGAGTACTTTCAATTTTTCCAAATTCTAACATTATGATAAATAATACGGATGTTAGTTTGGTTTCTTTTTAGGATAAATGACTAGAAATGAAATGTCTGAGTTAAAGGCTATAAAAATTTTAGATTTTTGATGTATACCATCATATTTCTGTTTGCAATTATTTTTTTGGGTCTGGGGATGGAACCCAGGGGCATTCGACCTCCGAGCTACACCCCCTGCCCTAATTTTTATTCTTTTATTTTGAAACCGGGTCTCACTGAGTTGCAGAGGGCCTCACTAAGTAGCTGAGGCTGTCCGCGAACTGTGATCCTCCAGTCTCAGCCTCCCGAATGCTGAGATTACAAGCGTGCACCACCAGACCCGGCTTGTTTGCAAAGTTTATGCCAACTTTATTTAACTTTATCACTAGAAGTATTTCCCCATCTATTTACAAACCTTAGACACTAAAAATTTTTTCAACCCTATATAAAATAAAATGAAGGATAGAGCACTAAAAACCTAGGCAACACTAATGTGAACACTAACAAAACCTAATTGGTACGTGTTGGAGACTGGATTGTATTTCTCCTCCTCCAAATTTACTTGCTGAAGCCCCAACCCCAATTGAGGTGTTTGGATGTATAGTCTTATGGAAGTGTTTTAATTAAGGTTAAATGAGGTCGTGAGGGTGGGGCCTTAGGCCTTCATCCAATAGGACTGGGGTGCTTATGAGAAGAGGAAGAGATGCTTGCTTCTCCTCAAAGGTACAAAGGAAAGATCATCTGAGGACACAGAAAGAAGACATCTGTCTGTGAGCCCAGCTGGGACTCGCCAGACATCAAACCTGTTGGCTCTTTGATCTTGAACTTCCAGCTTCCAAAAATGTGAGAAAATAAATTTTTATTGTTTAAGCCACCCAGCCCATGGTTTGCAATTTGTTGTGGCAACGTGAGAAGCCTAATAAAGTACCCTTAGAGATTCTTGGCAAAACCCAGGTCTTCAGCACATCAGAGGCTGCATCAGGTGATATTAAAAAGCACAAAAACAATTGAGTGGAAATGTGACTCAGGGCTGAGCTGCTGAGGATGGAAGTGGAGCTCTGAGCTGGTGGGCAGGGCTGTGCGGAAGGTGGGCAGCAGACAAGATGTGGCCGCCACAAGCTGAGAGCCAGGAGGGTACTGATTTCTACTTATTTATTTTTTAACAGAGCTAGCAGGGCTCCTGCCTGGATAGTAGCCTGGCTAGGGGCTTTCTTTTTTATTTCCTCCTGATAGTGTAGGTCCCTTTATCCAAGAAAAATCATGTATAAGTGAACATGACTTCCATATTTTACTGACATAATTCCTCTATATACCAATCTTGTAGAAGCTAGTTGGTTGTTTAGGTACATCTTTTCTAGCCGACCTGATTGTAACCCATTGTCACCTCAGTTTTCTCAACTGTCATGTAAAGAAGTTAAAATACATCAGTGAGTTTTAAAAGTTGTACCAAGGGTGACCTCCTCCTTTCTCCTAGGGTGGAGGTAGATCCAACTGGGGTCTATAAACTCCCCTTCCCTTGCTTCAACAAAGCAGGTGTGTGTGTGTGTGTGTGTGTGTGTGTGTGTGTGTGTGTGTGTGTGACTGGGGATGGAAGCCAGGGACATTCTGCCTCTGAGCAGCACTCCTAGTCTTATTTTATTTTGAACAGGGTCTCATTAAGTTGTGGAGGGCCTTGTATTGCTGAGGCTGGCTGCAAACCTGCAATCCTCCTGTCTCAGCCTCCCAAGTAATAGGATTACAAGCGTGTGCCACCATGCCTGGCTCTATATATGATTTTATTTGGAGAAAAGGTCTGTTATGGACTGAATGTGTTTACCCCCTTCCCTTTCCAAGTCCATATGTTGAAATCCCTCCTCTAAACATGACAGTGTAGCCGGGCGTGGTGGCGCACGCTTGTAATCCCCGCGCTTGGGAGGCAGAGACAGGAGGATCGCGCAGGTTCGAAGCCAGCCGCGCCCGCTGGCTTAGGAGACCCTGTTTCCAAATAAAAAAAGTTTAAAAAATAGGTCTGGGAGTGTAGCCCGGAGGTAGAAGGGCTTCCAGGAACCCCAGTACCACCAAAAAAAACAAAAACAAAAACAAAAACAAAAACACACGCACACACACAAAAAAACATGACAGTATTAGGAGGCAGCGTTTCTGGAAAGTACATATGTTATGAGAGTAGAATACTCGTAGATGGGCTTAGTGCTCTAATAAAAGGGACTCAGAGCTGGACGTAGTGGCACACGCTTATAATCTCCACGCTTGGAAAGTGGAGACAGGAGGATTGCACAGGTTCGAAGCTAGCCGTGCTGGCTTAAGAGACCCTGTTTCCAAATAAAAAAAAAGTATAAAATAGGTCTGGGAGTGTAGCCCGGAGGCAGAGGGTTTCCAGGAACCCCAGTGCTACCAAAAAAAAAAAAAAAAAAAAAAAAAAAAGGGACTCAGAGAACTCCCTTGCTGCTTTTCATACGTGAGAAGATGGCAGACTGCAATCTGCAAGAGGGCCCTCATCAGAGCCCAACCATGCTGGTGCCTTGATCCTGGGCCTCCAGCCTCCAGAACTGCGAGAAGTACATGTCTGTAGTTCCTAATCTAGTCATTGGTGCTTTGTTAGAGCAGTGTGAACCAAGACAAGGGCCTTCATTTTGAAAGGCTCGAAATCCTTGGGCCAGGCCTAATACCTGCATGGGACTCTGCATGCATCATATTCTTTTAACATATCACATATTCCTACCATACATGTTCACTGCTTGAAGTCGTAAGGATATTTATCTTCATTCCCATTTCACAGGTATGAAAACATTACGTGACTTCCCAAGATCACATAGGCAGATGCAGCTAGAACTTAAACCCAGGTCCTCTAGCTCCGAGCATCATCATTTCTCCCACTTCTATGAGTGGGAGCTGGGTTTCATCCTTAGGAGCCATGAGAAAATGGAAAATATTAGTGTTCCTAATATTTAAAGGCTTTATGGAAAAGTATAATGTTATCTGAGTTTTCTTTATTTTATTTTTTGTGCTACTGGGGATGAAATCCAGGGCCATTCTAATTTTTTATTTTGAAACAGGGTCTCACTAAGTTTTGGGGGGCCTTACTAAATTGCTGAGGCTGGCCATGAACCCGTGATCCTCCTGTCTCAGCCTCCCTAGTACTGGAATTACAAGGTGTGCCACCATGTCTGGCTTAATTTTTTAAAGGTTCATTCTTAAGATTCTTTCTCTACTTTCTTTGCTGTTTGTTTAAATAAGAGTTATATTTTGGGGAAGAAGTTCTAAGATGGCCAATTCTATGAATCCAGTGAGTGTGAGTGAATAGAAGGCCATCATTTTAGGAATTGTAAGTTGTTTTGTGTTTGATAAACACGGAGTTGCAAAGGGCCTCACTAAGTAGCTGAGGCTGGCTGCAAACTGTGATCCTCTGGTCTCAGCCTCCCGAATGCTGGGATTACAAGTGTGCACCATCACGCCCGCTTCCTGAGCTTTTAATTTGCAGACTGACTTTGGGAGCTGGGCAACATTTTCTTTTTCCGGAATGCTGATCATCTTCACTTTTCTAGGGCGCACATCCTCTTCACATTCAGTACCGAATCATGCTTTTCTCTCCTTGGCTTTGTTATCTTTTATTTCATGAAATATAAACTTGTGGATGGTCAAAGGATCTACCTTACTCTGCTCATTGAAATAGACTTTCAATTTCTACCTCATATTAATTAACCCTCTGCTGTGTTCCTCCAATCTGGATCTCAGTCTGTTGACTGAAACAAAACAAATAGACAAAGAAAAACCCGGCTCTCTTTGACTTGGAACCTTGGGTTGTACTTGTGTGCTGTTTAACTATTTTTGGACATAGCATTAATTGTACTTCAGGGCCTCTGGTGACACTTAGCTACAGGAATGAACTGCTATTCTTCTATTTAATCTCTGTTGAACAAATGAGATGGCTCGTTGAAAATAGTCACCATCTCTTTCTGTGTCCCCCATTGCCCTTATATCTCTTTCTCTCTCTTTCTTCAACACTGTGGTCTCCTTCCTGGCTGCAAAAAATCTCAAGGTACCAACTAGCTCTGATTTAACACTTCTCCAGAATACTTGGTAGGCAGTCTAGTGTTTGTCTCAGAGGTGGACATATATTTTCCTTCAAGGATTTAAAGAAAGGAATAATAATCAAAGAAGGCACTCCTCCAGTAAGCTTAGAAAGCCCGGAGCCAAACGTATCTTCTGATTTTATAGATACACAAACCCACAAAAGCTTAATGAAAAGGAACTTGAAAGGGAAGCCTATCAAATTGCTTTTAGGCCCCTTGCTTGATTGCTTTTAGGTACTACATACATGTGCCAATTTGTGTGACTGATTTAATGGTTTCCCTTTATGACATTGCTAATCCTATTAATTATAACACCTTATATTTGTTTAGTACCTTACAGTTTTAAAAACACTTTTGTATCCATTATCTTATTAGATCTTCAAGACAAACTGGAGAAGCTGTGCCTGCTAGAAGACAGTGTCTGGCTGGGTGTGCGGTCTCCTTTGAGCCCAAAGCTTTGAGAAGACTGAAGGCTGAAGAGAGTGGAAGGGGACACTGAGCTGGTCAGCTCAGCTGAAATCCTAGGGACTGGTTGATGTCACTCCACTCCTGCCCCACCACCTCGGGGTAGGAGTAATCAGACTTGATTGTGAAAGGTATGGCTTTGTTCCCACTGAATCATTTTGCTGAACAGAACATCACATCCAATGAGCCAGTCCGGGATCTGCCACATTTGTGACCCAATGGGCCACAGTGAGCTTTCCGAGCTTAGCCACCAAGATCATTCTCATTATTTTCACTATTAATCATAAGTACTGCCTCAGCAAGAGTTCAAACTCTGTCGGCTTTGAACTCCAAGAATTTGCAGCTCAGTTCCTCCAGAGTCCTAAAGATAAGGCTGGTGGTGATTGCAGGAACTCCATTTTGTTTCTTGTACCTAGAGTCACATAGCCCCAGTCCTAGTGACCTGTAATTATTAGCTGTGAAGCACAGCTCTGTGTCGTTCCCACTCACCCTCCTCTGCTCTTCTTACATAGCCTTTGACACAGCCAGGGCGATTGTGACCGTTCCTCATTTATAGATGAGATACCTATGTTTAGAGGTTACATAACGTGTCCACATAGAGTTGGTAGAACTAGGAGCAGTCCTCGATCTTCTAGTTTCCAAAGTAGTTATCTTTTCACTATACAGTAGAATACAGCTTGGTGCCTTTTTCTCCCTTCCTCCCCCTTTTAAAAAGTCTTCAGGCTGGGTGTGGTGGTGCACGCTTGTAATCCCCGCGCTTGGGAGGCAGAGACAGGAGGATCGCGCAGGTTCGAAGCCAGCCGCGCGTGCTGGTTTAGGAGACCCTGTTTCCAAATAGAAATGTAAAAATAGGTCTGGGAGGGTAGCCCGGAGGTAGAAGGGCTTCCAGGAACCCCAGTACCACACACAAAAAATTAAAAAGTCTTCAGAAGCAGGAAAAATTCCAATATGAGACTTTGTCCAAAATATTGTCCATTATCCTGCTAGTTCATAAAACCATGTTAGCTGTGCTTCAAGATCATCGAGCCACAATAGGAAAGGGCTTATCATTGGACCTTCTTCCCAGGCCACGGCCCTCTTTCTGACTGCCTCCACTGTGCAGGGTGATTCTGGTCACCACACTGTAGCAGGAGCCTCCGCCTTCTCGTCATGGCTGATAACAAAACAGGTGCGCCAAAGTCGGCTGGAGCACATCCTCTCCTGTGGCAATTTTGAACGGGAACAAATAGTTATTCAGTTTTATGAGTCATTTGAACGTAGGCCAATTAAACTTTGGGGCTGGGGTCATCTTGTTTGGCTGTATAAATATTAAACAGAGACGAGAGAAAGAAGAAAAAAGTCAGAGACAAAGCCAGGCAGTGCTGAAGGATGTGAGCTAGGCAGGCAGCAAGAGCAGCTGCCTGGGATTCTAACGGCTTGTTAGTCCCTGGCTGCAGATTCGCAAGCAGTTCAGGCCTAGTTGTACACCTGCCCTTGGAGTGTAGGAGACACCCCGGGATCCTTTCAGAGACATTCCTGATTTTACATAGCTTCACTCATGGTAAAGAGAGTTTTCCATCCAAAGCACTTTAAATCTGGATGTTCTGGAAAGAGTCCTCTTGACTTTTTTTTTTTCTCCAGGCATTTCTGTGATTGTCAGGGTTTAGGAAATATCCAGGCCCAGCCATTGCCTTAGCCCACCCACCCTTGGCCCCTGCACAGGTCCCTAGGTGTACCCACCCTAGGCTCCTGCTCAACTGTGTGGCTGGAAGACTGCGCTTCTCGCTGTGCCTGGCTGGCCTCACCTTGTTCTTCAGCCTGAAGCCCCATGAGAGAGCAGCGTCCAGCCCGATACTCGGTGCTGGATACTCGGTGCAGGATGCTTGGTGCTGAATACCCACTGACACTGCTGCAGGCCCAGGGCCCTTGTGCCTGTCACTCATTGTTTGCTAATGACTAGTTGGCAGGCAGAGAGAAGAGATGTGGCAGCCAGCCTGGCCTTCAGACTGGAAAGAAGCATGTTTTTTTAGAGAATGAAAACATTATTTGGTAAGAAGCACGTTCCAGCACTGAACATTCCTCTAAGTCCTGCTGGGCTCCTTCTGTCTCTGGGTGTCTGTGCCTTCCTGTAGCTTCCCCCACCTCCTTCCTCGATGGAGGCTGGCAGGGCCACTTTATTTGGAGATGGGGTTCCTCAAAGGCAGGGGTAGGCTCTAGGGAAGACTCTAATATGATCTCTGGGAAGCAAACTGTTAGAATAGTTATAATCATAAGAAAGTAACGGGTTGCTATTTGGAAACCTTTGACACCCTCTCAGATTTTTCTAGAGAAAGCCAGTGATTAGTGAAAGGTACCTGGTTCTCTGATAGCCACTCAGAAAGAAGTCTGCTAAGCCGTTAGAATGAGCTTGGCTTTGTCTTTGACTTAATATTTGTTCCAGAGAAAGGCCAGACCCTTGACACCATTTTGGAATGGTCCACCCACCTCAATCTCCAGAGTCCCTAAAAGCCAGGAAATGGGACCAGACCTCCAAGGCTGGACCTCTTCTGGTTCCTGGAGAGGATAATGTTGCAAACCTTTATAATAATGCTGATGATTTGCTTAGTATTCACTAGGTGCTCAGCAGTCTTCTGAAACCAGGGTTTCATGGATCGCTAAATATTTATCGACCAGAAGAGGGAGCTGCGCTCCTGACATTTTATTTTTCTTTTAAACTAAACTCAGGCCCTAGGGGAGCGAAGGATTTTCACATTCACAATGTTTTCCATGCCTCAATAACAACACAACGACAAAAAAGTTCATCTGTTGAAGACAAACAGGCAAAAGAAATATTAATAAATGCAAGCCAGGCGGCTGGCATAGAACACCGTTCAGGGTACGGGGTCCAATGGCTTTTGGTGACCATATTTCTTATGCTGCTTGTTCAGTTTCAAAATAAAGTGACAAAAAAATGTAAGAAGGGCCTCTCACTAGTGAGGAGCAGTGGGTAATGTATTTGTTTGTACTATGGGATTGCAGTTCTACTAGAAGGAACACTTGACATTTTGATGAGTGCCTCCAGGGAGAAAAGGTACTAACTTCAGAACTTAGTTTTAATTATACTAAGGAGATTACATTATTCAAAAGCATCCCACTGGTAAGGTGCAACATTTCCTGAAACAGTTTAGTGGAAAATGCCACATTAATCAGTTCAATATTTCACTCAGAAGGCTTAATGATGGGAGAAGTTTAAAGTACCGTAGCATGATAACGCAGAAGGAAAGAAGAAGAAGAAAAAAAGAACGCACACTTATAGGAAAAGGCTGAAATAGTTGTTGTCCCTCTTGTGTCTTTCTTCATTAAAAGCTAGCTGGCTGTGCTAGCAACCCAGTAGGACTGACATGTAGAATCCTGTTCCTGAATTAGAAGGGCCCTGGGAAGGCAGTAAACTTGATGTGAGGGAGGAGGTGTGTCGTTGCAAGCCACATCCTCCCTTACTTGGTCCAGGTGGACAACAGAGCTTTGTAAATCTATGGCATCTGATAAGAAGAGGAGATGGGCAAAATATGATGCTTGAGCCTCCTGTCTCTTTCTTCCCATTCTTTCCCCCAATTCATATTCTAATTATTATTTCTCATCTACAACATATGGATGAGAATCTGGCCTAAAGGTCAGAAAAGTTTATACTTCTAAGACAGGCTTTTACCTGAAAGGTGGCCAACATGCATGGGTGGATCACACTAGCAAAAAATTGAGACATGAGGAAGATGGGAAGTTCATTCCAAATGTGAACGTTGTAAACATACAAGTTGGCCTACGCTGAGTCAAATTGTAGGAACAGTTAAAAAAAAAACCCAATCAAGATTAATTGTCCTCATCGGCCAGTGGTCTAGAGACTTGTTATAAAGAACTGTATGGCCAAAGAAGTCTCATGGCTGGAGCCAGTGAGGGGCAGATACTGGTTAAGGAGCCTATGTACATTTCTTACATTTTTTTGAATCAGATTTTTTTTTTTTTTTTTTTTTTTTTTTGCTGGTCTAGGGATGGAACCCAGGGGTATTCGACCTCCGAGCTATACCCCCTGTCCTATTTTTATATTTATTTATTTATTTATTTATTTATTTATTTATGATACTGGGGTTCCTGGAAACCCTTCTAATTCTGGGCTACGCTCCCAGACACCTATTTTTTATATTTTTAAATTTGGAAACAGGGTCTCTTAAGCCAGCAAGGCTGGATTCGAACCTATGCGATCCTCCTGTCTCAGCCTCCCAGGCATGGGGACTACAAGCGTGCACCACCACACCTGGCTTTATTCTTTATTTTGAAACCGGGTCTCACTGAGTTGCAGAGGGCCTCACTAAGTAGCTGAGACTGTCTGCAAACCGCGATCCTCCAGTCTCAGCCTCTCGAATGCTGGGATTACAAGCGTGTGCCACCACGCCTGGCAGATATTTTTTTTTTTTTTTATTAAAGTCAACTCTCAATTTCAGGATAGTTTTAGATTTATAGAAAAATTAAGATAGCACAGGGAGTTCTCAGATACCTCATGCCCTGTATTCTCTATTATTAACACATAGGGTGAAGCTCACCATTTGTTATATTTTTTATCTAATCATTGAGCCATGGTTTGGATATGGTTTAATCCCTCAAAGGTTCATGTACTAGAAGCTTGATCCTGATGGAACAAGACTGAAAGGTGGTAGGACCTTTAAGAGGTGGGGCCTCATGGGAGGTGACTGGGTCATGGCCTGCCTTATGAAGGAATTAGGTCTTTCAGGAATGGATTAGATGCCAAGGGAGTGGGTTGTAATAAAAGAGCAATCCCTGCCTCTCCTGCTGTCTTGCTTCCTCTCTCACTGTGAAAGTTCTCTCAAATACATTCCCACCATGTCATGCTGTGCATGTTTTTGTTTTTGTTTTTTGCAGAACTGGGGGTTGAACCCAGGGGCATTCTACCTCCAAACTAAATCCCCAGTCCTATTTTTTTATTCTTAATTTTGAAACACGGTCTCACTAAGTGTCTGAGGCTGGCCTGGAACCTGTGACCCAGGGGTGCTCTACCACTGAATTACGTGCCCAGTCCTTTCTATTGTTTATTTTGAGATTTGCCAAGTTGCCCAGGTTGGCCTCAAACATGGGATTCTTCTGCCTCAGCTCCTGAGTAGCTGGGGCTACAGGTGTGCGCTCAGCTCAGAGCTGACTTAAGCAGGAGTCTTTTGTCTCCTAGCCAGCGGCTTCTACCATCTTGATGGCCTTAGAAAGTCACATTTGAATGTTACTGTTTTATGTTACTTAATTTAGTATCACACAAATTCTTTTGTCAGGCTTTGGGCTAATCCTTCAAATTGGAAGGAATGGCTTTGATTAACTTCTCATTTGCTCCTTCTGCAAGCCCAGGGGCTGAGTCCTCACAGTGCAGGGAGCTGAAGCCCACAGCGTCATGTTTTCTTGTTTTCTACTTTTGGGACTCTAGGCTCTGTTCCACCCTTCAAACGTGGGTGACTCCATTGTTGTTTTTTTTTTTTTAATTTTTTGGTGGCACTGGGGTTCCTGGAAACCCATCTACCTCCGGGCTACACTCCCAGACCTATTTTATATTTTTATTTGGAAACAGGATCTCTTAAGCCAGCGCGGCTGGCTTCAAACCTGAGCGATCCTCCTGTCTTCGCCTCCCAAGCGCGGGGATTGGGGATTACAAGTGTGCGCCACCACACCCAGCTCATTGTTGTATTTTTACTGAATTATTTTTACTAAGCCTTATAAGCACACTTTTTTTTTAACAAAAAGGGTGAAAGTGTGGAATGGGGTATTATAAGAAAATTAGAAAGCAAAATTTTAAGCATGCAATCACCTAGGAATTGCTAAATAGAGAGTAGCAGGCTACAGTCACTTGACTTGAAATATAGAGTGCTCATTAGCTATTATAAAAAGACTCAATTACACTTGCATGTGGTGGCACAAAGTCTTCTTTGTGGGTTTTAAATAGCTGACTTTTCATTTGACTCAGATTCTAGTGGGAGAAGAAGGCAAAGGACACCTGCCTCACCCTACCTGATGCAGAAGAGGGCCTGGGTCTTGACCTGTGACTGTCCCTCCCAAGCCTGGGCTCGCTGTGCCATTTCATGCCTTTAGGGTCATTGCTGACTTTGATGTGAACTGGTGTTTGCTGCTGGTTACTGGACCGACCTCCTTTTATGCAGATAATCTTTTATTTTTTCTATCTTTTACAATGTGGTTTTACCATCACTGTAATAATCATTTGCCAAGGCTTGTTATCTATCTCTTATTGGGCAATGCCCATCTAGTCTTAAAAATGAAAGCTAAAAGAACTCTCTCATTCCAAGGAATTCTTCCAAGACCTCAAACTTGAAAAACTTCAATTTAATTCACACTGTATGATGACCTGTCAGGTTCCATCTGAATCCTTCTATCTTATCATCAAAATCCCAGCTTATTCTGTTGTTTGTTTGATTTCTCTAAAACCATCCATCTGCCTGTTGTAAATACTCTCATCTGAGTTGGGAATAACTATTTTTTACACAATGATTAATTCAAGAAAAAAAATTAAAGTTGCTTTTTTTTTATAATTTTAGTCAATTTAAATTCCAGAAACTGCTACAATTATAACTGCCCTTTAATGTTCTTTCATTATTGCAATGTCACTGAAAGATTTGGCTAAAATTTCAGAGATTTCAAATTAGCAAGTGCGGTAATTACAAATCAGCAGTGGTTCTCAATGTCGTTGTCCTTGAGAATCAGCTGAGAACCTTTCAAAACTGTGACCCGTGCCATGCCCCCAGAGAGTTTGATTCAGTCTGGTCTGGGGCGTCACCGACCTTTCAGAATAACTCTGAGAATCACTACAGAGAAACGAGGGGCTGGCGAAGTTGAGATGTGAACGCAGGTCAGTGGTGAACAACGTGATTTGGAGCTGGTTCATTTTGTCTTTCTTTGCTCATCTGAGCTTTAATTTATAAAACGTGGCTTGCCTTATAGTATAGTTTCATATTGTGTCCTCCAAAGCACGACTTTTAAAAATTATTTAAAATTAAAAAGGTTATTTTTAAAATAAAGAAGCATCCATCAACGCCCTTTCTTTGAAATGCAAAAATTTTATCTGTCACTTTTTTTTTTTTTTTGGACAGCAATCCTAACAAAGGTTTCCATTTTATTCAGACAATGGTTCCTCTCAATTTGGAATGTCTATTAAAATGAAATTGAAAAACACATGTATAGTATGACCCAGCAATTGCATTACTAGGAATCATTCTTGCAGAAATACTTGTATGAGGATTTTCACAGGAGCATTGAGTGCAGTGAAGATAAAACCGAATCACAATAACAATGAAAAACAAAATGATCCTTACAGGGGCAATGGTTAAATAAGATGTGGGACTGTACGCCACGGAGACACACAGGGTGTGAAAATGAGCCCCGCACTCTGTCTTGGGAAGGAGCTTGTGATACGGTGTGAGTAAAGACAACAAGGAACAAAAACTACCAACAGTCTGGGCCCTCCATCCTTTTGTGTAAAGAACATTCTGTGTGTGTGTGTGTGTGTGTGTGTGTGTGTGTGTGTGTTTACATAATAATATACAAAACTCAGGAATGACAAGGAATTCTTCAAATTGCTAAGTGGGTTTTTTTTTTTTTTGAGAATGGGAAATGTGATAAAGAAGGCAAGTGTTTACCTAATAACCTATTCCAGAAACTATGACCATGATAACTTTTTTTCTAGCATTTTGTCCATACTAAAGCTCTGTTGTACAAGCTGTGTTTCCAAATATGCTTCTTGGCTTTAAATGAATTTCCAAACAAAATTCATCGAATAAGGTTTTATTAAGCCGGGCGTGATAGCGCAAGCTTGTGATTCCAGCACTTGGTGAGGCCCTTTACGACTCAGTGAGACCCTGTTTCAAAATAAAGACTAAAAAATAGGGCTGGGGATGTAGCTCGGAGGCAAAATGCCCTTGGGTTCCATCTTCAGTACCGGAAATACATAATAAATAAATAAATAAATAAATAAATAAAGTTTTATTAAGCCCTAAAAAGAGAGAGAGAGAGAGAGGGAGAGAGAGGGGGAGGGAGGGAGAGGGAGAGGGAGAGGGGTAAGGAAGAGCTTTCTTTCACTGCATCAGTGCATCATTTCTTAGTTTTTTTTTTTTTTTTTTTTTTTTGTGGTACCGGGGTTCCTGGAAGCCCTTCTACCTCCGGGCTACACTCCCAGACCTATTTTTGTACTTTTTTAAAAAATTTGGAAACAGGGTCTCCTAAGCCAGCACGCGCGGCTGGCTTCGAACCTGGCTCTTAGTTTGTTTTGAACAAGCACATGTTACCTATCAAATTAAAAAGCAGCTGGGCATGGTGGCGCACGCTTGTAATCCCCGCGCTTGGGAGGCGGAGACAGGAGGATCGGGCAGGTTCGAAGCCAGCCTTACTGGCTTAAGAGACTCTTAAATAAATAAAAATATAAAATAAAAATATAGGTCTGGGAGTATAGCCCGGAGGTAGAAGGGTTCCCAGGAACCCCAGTACCACCAAATTAATTAATTAACCTAATTAAGAAATAAACTCTATAATAATCTCCATACTGGTTGTACTAATTTACAGTCTCACCAATAGTGTGATAATTATAATGCACCAATAAAAGTACAAGCAAATACATAAATATATACTGTTTTTCTTATCTATACAAACCTCTTATAAGGTTTAATTTTTAGGTTAGGCACAATAAGACATTAACAACAGCAACTGATAATAAAATAGAGCAATTATAGCAATGTACTGTAATAAAGTTATGTGAATGTAGTCTTTCTGCCTGGAAAAAAAAAAAAACAGCAAAAGGATAAATGGATAATCAAAAGTGGAAACAGTCAGCCAGGCGTGGTGGCGCACACTTGCAATCCCAGCATTTGGGAGGCTGAGACCAGAGGATCGCGGTTCGCGGACAGCCTCAGCTACCTAGTGAGGCTCTCTGCAACTCAGTGAGACCCGGTTTCCAAATAAAGAATAAAAAAATAGGGCAGGGGGTGTAGCTAAGAGGTCGAATGCCCCTGGGTTCCACCCCCAGACCCGCAAAAAAAAAAAAAAAAGAAAAAATGTGGAAACAGTCTGCATGTCAAACTGGTCCCTCCCCAGTTCTCCCCAGGAGGACAGAACACACTGTGGGTACAGTGCCTGGCAGGGGTCCGCACCCCCCAGATCCCTAGTTCCCACCTGCTTCACCTCACTCCCTCCCACTTTTGCAGAAGGAGCCTGCAACCTGAGCCATAGCCCTGCTTTGATGTGTTGTGGGTGTGGCCTGAGCTGAGTCAGCACTGTGCACCAGGAGGTGCTAGGACCTCAGTTTGTCTGAATTTGGCATTCTGGGGCCAGGGGAGGGCTTTCTGGAAATTCAACTGCAGGTCACATCACAAAGCTGGGCGGGACTTGCAGTTGTTGTTACTGATTTAGGTGTCTTATAGGAGCTCCAGCAGAGAACTAACAGGAAGTTGAGATGGATGTGTGGTGTTAGGTTTTTGTGCTATCCTCATTATATTCTACTGCCCACTTCTCCAGTGCAAAAGCCTAGCTTCCATGGAGCATTCACCAAGTGTCAGTACTCTAAGTACTTTACATGCATGCATTATCTCAATTAATTCCTATAACAGCCTATGAGGTAGGTGCTATCACCTCTAGTTTATAGATCCAGAGTCTGAGGCACAGAAAGATCAAGAACTTTGTTCAGTCATGCAAATAGTAAGTGGCAAAGCCAGGATTTGAGCTAAGCTATTGCTACTCTGCTCTGTCCTTCTGTTGGAGCAAAAGCCTTTCCCATTTCTTTCCTTCCTTCCTTCCTTCCTTCCTTCCTTCCTTCCTTCCTTCCTTCCTTCCTTCCTTCCTTCCTTCCTTCTTCCCTCCCTCCTTCCTTCCTCCCTCCCTTCCTTCCTTCCTTCCTTTCTTCCTTCCTTCCTTCCTTCCTTTTTTTGCAGTACTGGGGATGGAACCCAGGGGCATTCTACCTCCGAGCTACACCCCTCGTCCTATTTTTTAGTTTTTTATTTATTTTGAAACAGGGGCTCACTGAGTTGCGAAGGATCTGAGTTGTGAAGAGCCTCGCTAAGTAGCTGAAGCTGTCCACGAACTGGGATCCTCTAGTCTCTGCCTCCGGAATGCTGGGGTTACAAGCATGCGCTACCACGCCTGATTGCAAAAGCCTTTCTACTTCTACCTGTTCCCAATATTTCAAGTCAGAAAGTCTGTAAAGACAAAGTTGAAGTAAAGCTCATGAATGCATGCTCTTTCATTTAGGAGAAAAAAACATCTTAGAATTTAGGGTTAATACATCATAGTATAAGACAAGATTTTTTTTGAGGATTTATTTATTTTTTCTTTTAACAATTTTTTAATTGAACATAAATAGTATACATTTAAACTATATTTGGTGCCCTCTCCCCCCCGCCCCCGTTTTCCCTTCCCCCCTCCCACCAATGGTTGTCCAGGTTAACCATGATTAGACAAGATTTTGATGAAAACAATTTATAAAAATATATTTATGCACATTCACTTTCCTGAATTATAAATTTATTTTTTATCGTAAATGGATGAATTATAGTTGTATCTACTTATGGGGTACATACAAAGTGATGTTCTGATTTATGAAAACAATGTGGAATAATTAAAGTTAATTGACACCTATCACTTCAAATACTTATTTTTTGTGGTTGAGGACATTTGAAATTTACTTATTTAGTGACTTTGAAATATGCAATACACTATTATTAACTATATTCACCACATCATGCAATAAACCACAAATAGACAACAGTAAGTACTTATTCCTTGTGTTCAAATAAAACTTTGTGCCCTGGACTGTTATCTTTCCTCCTCCCACCCTGAACCTCCGTCCGGTAAAGCTGTCCCATTTGTACTTGAATCTTGAGTTTGCATTGTTTTGATAATGTTTTTGGTGTTCTTCTGAAAAGTGCCTCTCAAAGTCCGCAAGCATAATTTATAATTTATCACACATAAGAGAGGCCGCAGATCACAATGGTGAAAGCAGGGGTTTGAGCCAGACTCCCTGAGCCTGAATCACGGCTTTGCCACTCACTTATTAGCTGGGTGACCTTAGGCGAATGACTTAACTTCTCTGGGCCTCAGTTGCCTCAGCTGCAAGTTTCCCAATCTCCACGGGAGTAGTACCTCTCCCAGGGTTGTGAGGACAATGAAATCCGTGATATCGTTAAACACTAAGTACAGTGTCTGGCACACGGTAAATGCTGTAAAATATTTGTTAAGTAATTAAAATAAGAATAAAATGCAGCACAACCAAACTGTTTGGAATTGAACTCATTGGTCTTTATTAAGGGAGGGGGGAGAATAAAGAAACCTGTTTCCTAAACTCCTCTGGCGGCTAGCAATGGTGAATACCGAACACAGTGTTCAGAATTTTCAGGTAAGTGAAAATCTCCTTCTAATTCAAGTAGATGATCATGATTCTTAAGAAATAGATTCTGGGTCCACAGAGACCTGGGCTTAATAACAAGCGGGAAGCAGGCCCCAAAGAAGCGGTGCTCTCAGCAAGGTGCTTGGGCTTCTGGGCCGGGGCTGAGGGACTTGGAACGTGATGGTTGCTCCAGTCGTTAATGTGGCCATTAGCCGGAGGTTTTTCTGCGTCCACCGGGCCCACACCCCTGTTTTTCTGTTTCAATATGCTACTCATCTCTTCCCAATTTCATACTTTAGACCTGAGCCTGTGCTTCTGTTGCATTTCACATTCTTAGGGTTGGCATTATGGGTTTAGTGTCTTTAGGGCATTAAAATCTATATTTCACTATAAGGAATAGGAGCGGATTTTAAGATTTCTAGCTGGAATTCCTTGCAGCCTTTCCCCTACTGGTGTTCGCAATTCCATTTTGCTCTAATTGTCCCCGGTGGTGTAAACAGGCAGGCGCTCAGCCTTTGCCAATGGGTACTGAGCCTCCCGCCGCCCCCTTTTCCTTCCAGAAAATGGAATGGAACCTGGGGGCAAAGATTAGCTCCTTATAACACTGGGCAGAGTTTGTGGAAAATTATAACACCTACATTTTACCTTTATCTATTGACTCTTGCTACTGCCATTGCTTCTGCTATTAGTGAGAGGTTCCTTGCAGGGGAAGAAAGAGCGATGGCTACGCATCCCTTTGGGATCTCTGCAGCTGAACAGGAGCTATAAAATGTAAAACAGGATCATTAATAACAACACTTTTATGATCATAAATAGAAGCAAGTAAAGTCAAGTTGTTTGGCTCTCTGAGCCTTTCACTGGGCTGCCCCGAGCAGCGAGCCCGTGGTGTCTTCTCTCCCCTTTCTCTTTATTGCTCACCTTGTATTCCACAACACGTTGCTCTGCAATTTCTATAAGCAAATCATTTAACCCACAGGAATAATCCTTGGGAGGTGATGTCAGTGCAAACAGGATCTGTGGCTGTAAAGACCAGCCATGCACAAACACCCAAAGGAAAGGACTTAGAAATATGAAGTGCTCTATCAATAGCAAATACTGCCACTAATTGATAATAGCAATATACATGCAGAGCCCAAAGGGTGTAGCAGGGAGCTGGATTTCAGAGTGCTGGGAGAAACAAACTGGGCCTGGACTAACTGGAGAGCTGGAGTCCTGAGCCTTGTCTGTACAGCAGGATTGCATAGCAAGAGCACTGGTTTTATCTCCGGTGTGGTATCGTGTGTGACAAATTCTAGTGAGGGTCCCAGGTTTGGTGAGGTGCTAAAACAAGTCTCATCCTGACTTAGTAAGGTTACTTAGGATATTAGTAATAATGGAAGAGTAATAAGAGGAAGCAGTCCTTGAGATGCTATCCGTGGTGCATTAAATATAGCTGATTCTCCCTCATCTGCATATTCGTTGTAGGTGTCCTTGGTGACATGTCCTCTAAAATTCCATGCAGCAAAGCAACAACTTTTGGGATGACAAGAAGGGAGAAAAATGTGGTTAAGCAGTTCAGAGCATGTTGGGGTCTGAATTCTTTCTTCATTCCTTACAGGTTGGTAAACTGGAAAAATGGCATTACTTCCTTGTACCTCAGATTGTTTTTCCCCTGTGAGACACTATTGTGTAATGATACACGAGAGTTAAATTAAAAAATTATTCTAAGAAAGCTAGAATAGCGCTTGACTTATAGAAGAATTCATTAAATATTTCCTATATCTTATGCTTACCTTAGATATTTTGAGAGATGGTTTAAAGTGTCTCAAATAGATACAACCTGCTTTAAAAACTTAAATAAAACCACATCTAAAATAAAACCACATGTCTTTTAGGATTCCAATGAATCAGACTGAGTCATCCACTCATCAGAATGTCCAGCTTCTGCCCTCCTGTGATAACCTCTGGGGACCTTGACCTCAAGATCTGTTTTGCTGTTAAAACCAGAGCTCAGCTGCACCCCCTGAGGGCGAGAGCCTGTTATGACTACCACTGGCAGCCTGCACCTGCTTGGGTTAATGCATCGCGGAGCTGCAGACCCAGCAAAACCTGAGGGACCCAGGGGGCCCTGGTCTCACGGTTCCCAAGATGCCAGGGTAACAGTGTCTGAGGAGAGTGGCAGATGCCTCAGGCTCCAGCGTGGCCCCTCTCCTAGGTTCGCTCTTCAATGTCTGAGGAAAGATCCTCTTCCATTTCTTATTCTTGACTGGCCAAAAAAAGTCTCATTAAAGTTGGGAAGAAAGTCTAACTAGACAGATTAAATAAAATTATCCAATCAGTTGCTTCTCTAGAACACAATGTATGTTCAGAGCCACGATTTCTCTGACTACCTGACTGTGGACAGGGGCTGGTCCATGACTCAGTCACTTTCTGGTCCCCAGGCTGGTTTTATCTCAGCGTCTCATTGTCTTTGTCACTGGGCCTTGGCCAAAGATGCCTTCACAGGTTTCAGTAACTCTGAGACTCCTGGAGAAAGGTTGCGAGTCTCATCCTGATGTGGTTTGTGTCCCCTCCAATTCACATGTTGAATTCCTAACCCCACAGCTAATGATATGAGGAGGTAGGGTCCTTTGGGAAGCAATTAGACTACGAGGGCAGAACTTTCATGAATAAGAGCTCATGCCTGTATTAGTCAATTTTTTGTTGCTCTAACAAAATGCCTGAGTCTGGTTAATGTATAATTTATAGAGAAAAGAGATTTATGTAGTTGACAGTTTCCAAGGCTGAAAGTCCAAACAGCATAGTGCCAGCTCTGGGAAATGCCTCATGACATACAGCAGGATCCCTTTTCCTTAAGAAAGCCCATAGTCTTATACAAATTTACCCACTTTCCCCTAGCTTAGAATGTCAATGGTTTCTTCATCAGGGAAAAGTAAGGTTCTGCCTTACCAGGCACCTTGTTACAATTTGATTTAAAAATCTTTGCTTTGATTGATAATTGTTTTTATGGATTATCAGTATGATGGAGTGCTCTGAGAGCTGTCAAAAGTGTCGAGTAGAATGATTGAAAAGCAATATCATTTCCTTGTGACCTTTATTTGTGCATTTGAACAACTCTACTTTCTGAAGAGAAGGTAGAGAGAACTTTTTTTTCAGGAAGAGGAAACATCTTTATCTATTACAAATATTTACTAAAATGTACTACATTATTTTGAATCTATTTTAAGGTAGTTGGAATATATTGAATGTTTCTCAATATAAGAAAACTTACATAGTGAAAAATATACATTATTCAGTGTTTCTCTGGCAGTTCCTTTCCCACAAAAGCCCAAAGCCATTTAAGTTGTGTCCTAGTGTTTCAGTTAGCTGTGTCTTCAAAATGTGACACCTTGAGATGAAGAGATCTAAAACAATTTGTAAATGATCTTTCATGACTCTGTGGGTGGACTAAGCTCAGTGTGGAGGTTCTGTGCTACACGATGTTGGCTGGGGCTGCTGCCATCTGGGGGCTCAACAGGGCTGCAGTGTCCAAGATCTTTCCTCACATGGCTGGCAACTGGTGCTGGCAGTGGGTTTGCTCAGCTGGTGTTGGCCCCCGGCATGCCTTGGCTCTCCTTCCTGTGGCCTCTCCCTGAGGCTGGGCTCCTCGCAGCATGGTGCTGGGTTCCAAGAGGGAGAGTTCCAAGGGAACAGGCGCCACCATGCAAGAACTCATTAAGCCCCTGCTTATACCTTGCTTGCTAAGTCCCAATGGCCAAAGCCATTCCCAGTCACCAGACGGTGAGTGGGGACAATACAAGGGTGTGAATACTGGTGGATACTTTACTCACTGAGATCCACCCCGGTGGCAGTCGGCCACACCCAGAAACTCATCTGAACCCTGAGAGTGAAGTGGCAGAATTTTGGAGCTAGCAGGGGCCTTCGACTTTGCACATCAGCTTTTTTGTTTTATAAATGAAGAGACATAGACTCAGAGAAAATGATTTTCTTGCTCAAAGATGGGCTGTTCGTTGGAAGAACTGTTTTGAGCCATCCTCTGTTCATTCACTTTTCCTGCCATGGGCGGGGTCAGCCTCTGCCCACACTGTCTAGAGGACCGGCCTGGGTCTCCCAGTGGGCAGTGCCACACTTTCACCATGGCACTTCACTGCCTCCCTCTTGTTAATTAAATGTGTAATGACTACGTTAAAGTTACCCTCATTTTAAAATTTACAACACAGTCATTATATTTTAATGTACCCTTTATGGCACATTGGAGGCCCTCAATAATCAACCTGTGCTCCCCTAATCCTGCCTGGTTTATAACACTTGGAGAGAGTTTTATTATTCTAAACAATTATAAGAAGTTACTTGACTCTTTCCTTCCATGGAATATTTCTTTTTCATGTCGACTATTTACAGGAAGCCAAGTCCTTTGTCAGGAGTCCAACCTCTAATTTTAACATTGCTCTATAGGAAAATGCGATTCGCTTTCTGGTGATCCTCTCTGTGACATGGTCTCCAGGAATGTGTTGCTCTGCAGTAAAAAGCAAGCGGAGGCTGCGTTCTCTGGAACTCCTGGCCCATTGCCTGGCACGGCAGGACCAGTGTTTGTGAAGCACTTCCACTCTTTTTGTTGACGTGTGAAGTCTGAGTTGGGAAATATCGACAGATTTCCCTGAGAGAGTGTGGGGATGGATAAAGAGACAAGATGGGACGCGTGAAGTTTCTCTGCTTCTCTCCGAAGTCATCCTGTCACTCAAGTCCTGTCTGTTGTCTCCTGTCACCCACGTTGGCTCTTCCTTCCCAAGAATAAAACAGCATCACATGATTGAGGCTGATGCCTCAGGGAGGTCCCCAGGTGTATGGAAGAATGATGTGGTGGATGCTCATGGCCCTGAAAGGGTTTCTGGGGGAAGCGATGCTCCAGTTGGGGTGTAAGGAAAAAGGAAGAGAAATATTCAAGTGAAAATGTGCCTCGGATCTTCCGGGAAGAGAAACTGACTATGAAGGGCCTCAGAGGAGAGAATGTGTACATCGAGGAACCAAAATGTGCTCAGTGACAGAGTGAAGAGTCTGCATGTGTTGAGGTGAGGGAGAGAGTGTGGGGAGCAGGAGATGGGGATGCGTGGTCTGAGGCTGGAGGTGAATACAGGGACCAGGTCCCATAGTTCATAAAGGCCCTTTTAAGGACTTTGGGCTTCACCCCCTGGGAAATGGAATAGTATTGGAAAGAACTATGACATGGTCAGGTTTCTTTCTACTCTAAGAATAATTCCTGTTTGGAGGAAGAATTGGAGGGGAGCAAAACCGGAGACATGAATCGCAGGGAGATTTGGTGACCTGGTCAACAGAGGGCAGTGGGTAGATGTGAGATATATTTAAGTTGCAGATTTAATAGGACCATTAAGGTGTTTATGGGACTTGTCACTGAAGAGATGAAAAGATCAATAGGTATTGGGGTTCCGGAGTTTGGGAGAGAGTTTTAGGGCTGGAGATGGAAGTGAAAGCCATGAGAAAATGAGATTGTCCAGAAGAGTGAAAGGATAGAAGCTCAGAGGAAACTCCAGGAGGACTCTTTTTCAGGATTCAGTCCTGCCTCCCTTGAGAGGATCCCCCATTGCTCTGCTCAGGGAAATCAGGCAGTGACTTCCCTTCAACATGTATTTGCAGAGAACAGGTGCTGTACTGGTCAGCTTTCCATCACTGTGACAAAATACCCAAGATAAATAAACTTAATGGAAGGAAAGGTTCATTTTGGCCCATAGGTTCAATTCATGGGTCTCTTGACTCCATTGCTTTGGGTCTGTGGCAGCACAGTACACCATGGCAGAAATGTGTAGTGGAGGAAACCTGTTTACCTCATGGCCGCCAGGAAGCAAAAAAGGAAAGAGAGGAGGGCCAGTGCCCCAATGTACCCTTTGAGGATATACTCCAATGTCCTAACTCCCTCCCACTAGGCCCCACCTCCAAAATGTTTCACCACCTCCCAAGAGCACCACCAGCTGGCAACGAAGCCATCGGCATATGGGCCTTTTAAAGACATCTAAGATTGAAATCGCAGAGGTGCTAAAGGAAGTGAGATATTTCTACCGGCAAGCTTCCTGGCCAAGGGCTGCAGCAGGGACCCGACTGTCAGCAGCTTCCTTTCTCATGAATGTTGTAATCTTGACCTTGGCATTTCTAAGTCACTGCTCTATTTTCCTTCCTGATTTCTACTTTCTACTTGGACCAAAAAAAGCCTAGATTATTGTGCTCATGATTAAAAACAAATAACTCTCTGCAAAGAAAGGGTTGACAGGAGAAATCAAAGCACAGACTGCCCTGCCCTGTAACTTGGGATCCTAGATACAAATCTGCTGGAGTCCGGAAGCCAGGGTCTCTCACAAGATCTCAGTCAGGTCTCTATGCAGCCTCTCTGTAGGGCCTAAAGCCTCCTCTTCTGAAGCCAGAACTTTAGCGTCCTCTCTGTCTGGAGTTCAGGCTGTAGCATTCCAGCTCCTGAAAGATGGGATGAAAGAAGGCCCACAATCTTGCACACACCTGGTCTCCACTGATCCTCTCCTAACAGTCACAGTCTGCGGGGACAAATTCTACCCACAATAGAAGCAGTCCTCTGGAGAATAAACTGGGCCTTTCCTGGAGATTAGGTTCTAAAGTCAGTGAGTGAGGAAGACTCTGTGTGAACACCCACAGGGAGGAGAACCACCTTGCATGCGAAAGCAGCTTTCTCAGTAAACCCAGCAGAGCCCTCTACCCCTTCCTTTGGGTTTGAAATGGGTCACCACTTCCAGATGAAGTAGCTGTGCTAGGTTTCAGGTTTCAGGTCTATTTTCTCTTCTAAATTCGATTCAGGGGACTGAAGATTATGGCAAGAATATCAGAATCTCTGTCCCTACCTGCTCCTGTTTTTTTTTTTTTTTTTTTTTCTTACTAGTTTCTCATGCTCTCCATGGTTGCTTATCTCCCAGTTCCTTCCTCTCTAGGCCTCCACAGGCAGAGGCCTGGGAATTTTTTTTTTTTTTTTTTTTTTTTGGTGGCACTGGGGGTGGAACCCAGGGGCTTTCTACCTCCGGGCTATACCCCCAGACTTATTTTATATTTTATTTGGAAACAGGGTCTCACTAAGTTGCTGAGAGCCTCACTAAGTAGCTGAGGCTGGCTTCGAACCTGTGCGATCCTCCTGTCTCAGCCTCCTAAGCGCAGGGATTACAAGCGTGCGCCACCACGCCTGGCAGAGGCCTGGGAATTTTATGTAAACCTGATGAAATGGCCTCAGTGTTATTTTTTTCAAACTTTATCCTTAGCATTACTACATAAACCAGTTTTATTTCTCACTATCAAGACTTTACAATTGCAATAATAGTATATTTAGATTTGTTTTTGTAGAAGTGTAGGACCAATACAGCCATTAATGTGCTTTGTTTTTCTTTAAATAAAGATAATTTTATTTCAAAGGGAAACCCAAACCTCAGTTAGCAGAGAGGTAAAAGATGAACATGTAGCTTTGAAGCATGGCCCCTGTACCCACTCCAGCTTTTCCCCATGGAAAGGCACACAGGGCTCAGTTTTTATCTCTAGAATGCCTCAGAGAATTTTCCCTTCCCAACTTCAAACCCTAGGTCAGCAACCATACACCATTCCCCCCCCCCCCCCGCGGTACTGGGATGGAACCCAGGGGCATTGTACCTCCAAGCTACACCTCCAGTCCTGTTTTTTAGTCTTTTTAGTTTTGAAACAGGGTCTCACTGAGTTGTGAAGGGCCTCACTAAGTAGCCGAGGCTGTTGGCAAAACTCAAACACCACTCTTGATTACAATTTTTAGTGTTCTCTCCCCCTCTCTGTTAATGTATCACAAAGTGTCCTCTTTATTTTCAACTAACATTAATTGTGTCATGTGTATGTGCGTGTGTATGTGCAGGCACTATTCTAAGAATTCTAGATGTAGTAACATATTTAGTCCTTACAATAAGCTAATAAAGTTTACTATTATTTTCAAGAATGGTTACTATTGTTCCTCTTTTACAAATGAGGAAATGGAGTCACAGAGAGGTTAAGTAACTTGCCCAAGGTCATATGGCTAAGACTCAGTTCCAGAAGGTATGCTGCCCAAGTCTGTCCTTTTTTGTTTGTTTGTTTACATGACTCTGAAAGTACAGAAGGCGAAGAGAACCAGGGTAACACTTTGGGGTGACCAACTTTCCTGGGAACAAGATTTCATGTTGTGAGTACTTTGCAGCAGCAGCACTATGCTATGTATTCTATGCGATTTTTAAGGTAATGACATCAGATGACACAATTAAGGAACCCGTGCCTGTCCAAGACTTATAAAATGTGCTAATGCTGTTCAATATTCTTTCTGAAAACTGCAGTTGCAGAAACTAGTGAGGTATGGGGTCAGTGCAGTACATCTGCAGTTCTTCTTTCTCATGAATTCATAATCTTTTCTTAGAGGTGAATGATGGATGCAGGTAAACTCTCAACTAATTTATGTGATACTATCTAGTCACATTTTCTCAGTGGTCATAATTAGAAGACAGCATACTATTTAACATAACTTTATCTTTCTCTGATCCTCGGAAGGATCCTTGAGTAAATGTGGCTGCACATGTGAGTGAAGGACTGTGTGTTTGTGCGTACCCAAGTTATCTGATCGAGAAGATGAAGATTCTGTGCTTCTGTCTCTTGCTTTATTTTTAATTTTAATTTTTAATTTTATTTTTTTGTAGTGCTGGAGATTAAACCCAGACTCTGAGCAGACTAGGCAAGCACTCTATCACTGAGCTATACTCTTGGCCCCTGAAGGTCTACCTTCCTCTCTTTTTTAAATATATTTTTATTGGTGCATTGTAATTACATATTATAATGAAGCTCATAGTATTAGGGACACACATGCACACAGCTCTTGGCGAGCTCCCCCCTCCCCCAACCCCTCCCCCCCCCATACATGGTATTGAGACTGGTATTGATAATTTTGTATATGTACATAGCATCCACGGAAGTGTTTCTTTCTACCCCACCTCCCTCCCTAGATCCCCTCCATTGTTCCACTGGAGTGTCTCCTCCTTTATCTGGAGTCCCTTTTATAGCCCAATTTCTTTCTAGGTTCCACAATCACGTACTTTCTTAAAAAAAAAAAAAAAGTATGAACCCAGGGGCATGAGCTACATCAATTCAAAAGATTGAACCCCTAGCCGGGCGTGGTGGCGCACGCTTGTAATCCCCGCGCTTGGGAGGCGGAGACAGGAGGATCATGCAGGTTCGAAGCCAGCCGCGCACGCTGGCTTAGGAAACCCTGTTTCCAAATAAAAATGTAAAAATAGGTGTGGGAGCGTAGCCCGGAGGTAGAAGGGCTTCCAGGAACCCCGGTACCACCAAAAAAAAAAAAAAAAATTGTACCCATGTACCCATGAGCTACATCCCCAGCCCTATTTTTATTCTTTATTTTGATACAGGGTCTCACTAAATTGCAGAGGGCCTCACTAAGTAGCTGATGCTGGCCACAAACCTGCAATCCTCCTGTCTCAGCCTCCCAAGAACTGAGATTACAAGTGTGCCACTACATCTGGCACAAAGCCTGTGTTTTCAAACTCTGGGTTCCTCTGCTTCCCATTTGGTACTTCAGTCTTCCATTCCCAGTTGTCTTTTTCTGTAGGTGCCCCTCCTCTCTCACTTGGTTTTTAACTGCCTTCAAGGTTTATGAAATATATATCTCCATAGCACTGAGGCTTGGGCTTCAGATCAAATAGGAACTCAGGACTCTACATTGGATAATAAAAAATACAGATCGTTATGAATATCTGATTCTATGGGTGCATTTTTGGCTTACTAAAAGACCTCTTATTACTTCTCATGTACATAGTCATGACAGCTTAAAAACACTTGCATATAATTTGATTCTCAGCATACTCCCTCTGACGTGGTTGGAAAAGATAGTGTGCCTGTTTTGCAGCTGGAAAAACCGAGGTACACACAGAGGAGCTGACTTGCTCCCATCACAGAAAATGATGGACCCAGGACCCCTGACTCTGAACATTGAAAGGACTAGGGTTGGAGGCGGAGATAGGACACAGGATATTATCACAATGGACTCCATCTGTGAAGAGCACAAATCTCTCCTGATGATCACAGCTTTAAATCAATGCCATGTTTATTTAATGATATCTTCAAGTTGTGGGAAAAGGTAAATACCAGAATATATAAGAAATAACCTTCCGCCCTTGCTCTGTCCCTTTCTCCCTTTCTTTCTTATACTGGGGGTTGAACTCAGGGGCACTTAACCTTTGAGCTATACCCCTAACCCTATTTTTATTTTGAAACAGGGTCTCACTAAATTGCTGATGGCCTTGCCAAATTTCTGAGGCTTCCCTCAAACCCACGATCCTCCTGTGTCAGCCTCCCTAGTGCTGGGATAACAGGTATGTGTGACAGAGTCTGGCTGGAAATAGTGTGTGTGTGTGTGTGTGTGTGTGTGTGTGTGTGTGTGTGTGACTGGAGATTGATCCCAGAGGCATTCGGCCTCTGAACTACGCCTCAGCCCTATTTTATTTTTTTATTTTGAAACAGGCTCTCACTAAGTTGCTGGGGCTGGCTGTAAATCTGGGATCATCCTTCAGTCTTAGCCTCCCAAGTACTGAGGTTACAGATGTGTGCCACCACCACATTTAGTTTATGAATATTTCTTTAGGATAACTTCCTAGCAGTAGAATTGGAGCCAAAATAAAAGCCCATTTGTAATTTTATAGGTGTGCACCTCCATGCCCGGCTTGGAAATCAATTTCGAGAAATAAAGAAAAAAATTAGCTGTGAAGAAGTCTGTTATGTGGAGATTTCCAGGATGAAAATCAGAGAATTAAAAAAAATATATTTTGAAGAGAAAAAGTAAAAAGAGGAAAAACTTGCTCTAGAGAGTGTGAAAATTCTAATCAAAACCAGAATTAAGGTGGCACGCCTTATCTGGAAACTCCTTTTGTTTGTAAGGTAGGTTTCCCTCCTTTATGAGCAGATGCTTAGCTTAGACAAGCATTACCAGCGTTGTCAATAATACTGTAACATTTGCCTTCCATCCCTTTGTTGCTCAGGGAACATGTTGGGTTTCGGCACATTTAGCTTTGCCATTTACTTCACAGATCGCAGCTGTGGAGTGCTACAACTAAGTCGATTTCACTGAGAATCAAAATGGAAGAAAAAAATTTATCCTAACAACCTTTCCAGTAATCATAGGCTCGAAACACTTTGGAGTGTGTGTTTGCGCGCGCACGTGAGTGTGTTTTCCAAACAACTTGGTTTCAGTACAATGATGCTTCAATAAGACTCTTCCTGCAAATTTAATTCAAAAGGGAAAAGGCTTTGTTGTTATTAAACACAATGGCAGTTTGTACATCTCCACATCATTATGTTGCTTCTCATTATGGTAATTCATTTGCTTCTGCTTTGTATGGATATCAAATAAAAATCACTCTCGCTCCTGGCAAGTGATTGCCATTACGGAGACACTCTGGGAGCCCGGTGAAGCGGTGCTTGGTGTCATAGCAAACACAATTAGCAAAATGGCATCCAAAGCGGCTTTATGGAGTTGCCCGTGGTGAGCCTCCGCATTTGCTATTTACAGGGTGTAGGTTGTGAGGTTTGCCCTGCCCCTTCTCTAGTTTCATCTCCGTACCATTTTTTGTTCAAGCAGGAATAGCATGAGGATTTATGTGAATTTTCTTTTTTCTTATCTTCTGATAGGCTCTTTCTCAGCACTCATTGGGCAGAGAGAGCCCAGGGTAATTTGGCCCTTGCAGGACATCCACGTTTCTCTAAAGAGAACGTCATGGCAGTATCATTAAATGTCCACTCCGAGATCATTATGGGTTTTTCCTCCTTTTTTCATTTTTCTCTCTAGAAGATATTGAGTTTTGTGTAATGTTAAAAAATCTTAAAGGTCACTGTTAATTACCTATATATCAAAAAGAAAACAATTTTACACTCTTCTGCAGTGGAAGAGTTTCAGGTGGATTAGCATGATGGGGTTGGTGGCACTAGCTGCCTCTTCAAGATTAAACACATAGATATGGCCTGGAATAGAGGTGCATGCCTGTAATCCCAGTAACTAGGAGGCTGAGAAAGGAGGATTGTAGGTTCAGGCATCCTCAACAATTTAGTCAACTTAGTGAGACCCTGTTTCAAAATAAAATAATAAAATAAAATAGGGCTGAAGGTATAGTTCAGAGATATAACACTCCTGATTTCAATCCTTAGTATCATCCAAACAACAACAACAAAAACAATCAACCAAGCAACTAAACAAACAAAACCCTCATAGATATGGTTTTTGGCTGATCCATGAAGGAAGAGGGTCTGGATGTAGTGGGACTGCTTCTTCATCATGGAGGTGTGGAGGCTTTTCTGATGCCTCCAGACAGAAATGCTTGCTCTGCCCTCTTGGCCACTGTGAATACCTTAATTGTCTCCCAGACAGCCATCCTAGCTTCTGCTTTCTCCGTCTTCTCTTCTTCTCTGTTCTTTTCTGCTTCCTTTTAGTAAGAGAACCTGTAGCAGTGTGCCCTGGGAATGACTTCATCTTAGTTTCAGGAAGTGGGTCACCATTGGTTGACGTTAATCGGGGAATCAAAACACCTTCTCCAAGTGGTGAGTTTGGGCCTGAGTTTGAAGCACAATCATGGCCAATAAAACTTGAGGGGAAGTCAGCTGGGGACTTCTGAAACAGTTGTCTTTTCTTATTAAAAGAAACACATGTTAAGAGAAACTGTTCTTTTTCTGCTACTTTGTGAGGATTCAGTGCCTGAAGAGGAGCGGCAATACTGTGACAGTTAAAGCCCATCAGGAGTGGTCTAGTGGAAGGACAGAAATAATCTAGAAATTGAATGTGTTGTTGAGTCACTGAGTTTAGTCTGTACTGTCTCTCTACCTCTGGAATTCTTTTATATAAGATAATTTCTTATTATTTAAGGCATCTTTAGGATTTCCTTCTATTTGTAGCAAAAGACACCATAACTGATAACACTACTGCTCTACTTTGCACCTTAATAATTTATTTTACTGAAAGGTATTATTATTATTATTATTTTATTTTTATTTTTATTATTTTTATTATTATTAGTGGTACTGGGGATCGAACCCAAGGGTTTTCTACATTTGGACTATACCCTCAGACATATTTTATTCTTTTGTTTTAAATTTTGAAACAGGGTTTCACTAGGTTGCTGAGAGTCTCATTAAGTGTCTGAGGCTGCTTTTGAACCTGTGATCCTCCAGTCTCAGCTTCAGAACTACTGGGATTACAGTGTGTGCCACCATGCTTGGCTTGTTGTTGTTATTGTTATTATTATTATTACTACTATTATTGCCTAACTCCTTTGTTAGGTGGTAGTTTCTTGGGGGGTAGGTCTTACAAAATTTATAACTCCTGGTACCCAATTCAGAACCTAGTATTTAAAAGTACTACACAAGTTATTTGTTCAAAAACACTACAACTGAAGAATATTCATTGTCAGGTAATTAAAACTCACTGGATGAGCCTCTCAGATCTGTCAAAAAGAGGAAGAAAGAAGTTAGTTGAAAGTTCTTTCTCACCTAAACACCAGATGCCTTCTTTCTCCTGCACTGCCTTGTAAAGTGATCAGTGTTTCTCCAGATGAGCTATATTCAGGAATATTTCGTGTTTGTGCTTTCTTCAGAAAATATATCCCTGAGCTGGGCCTGGTGGCCCATGCCTGCAATCCCAGTACAGGTAGGCTGAGACAGGAGGATCACAGATTGAGGCCGGCCCTAGTAATTTAGCAAGAGCCCCAGTAACTTAGTGAGGCCCCATTTCAAAGTAAAAAATAAAAATGACTAGGGGTATAGATCAGAGGAAGAATAGCCCTGGGTTTAATCCTCACTACCACCCCCCAAAAGAAAGAAAACACATTTCTGTAAAATTATCCATAAATATAAGTATTTTAAATGGATTTTAGTTATATTTCAGCCAAGACCTGAAGAAATTTCATATGATTTCTCCCTAAAAACCAAGAGAGAGAGAGAGAGAGAGAGAGAGAGAGAGAGAGAGAGAGAGAGAGAAAGAGATCTGAATAATCATTTTTAAGCTTATCAGAATTCCTAATTTTTACAAATGTACATGTTGGAAACTCATTTTTATGCAGAATTCAAGCCATTCAAGTTACTGCCCTCTTTTGAGTTTATATTTCCTTTTATGGAAGAGAGAAAAAACTACAAGCAGATGAGCCATCATGTCTTGGCTATTGTGCATTGTGCTGCAATAAACACAGGTTTCTGTTGTTGTTAACTTAAATTATGGTAGCATTTTGTAACTTAAAACTTTTCATTAAACATTTTATCTTCCGGTGTATTCATTCAAGTCACCCCTCCATGCCACTCTGGCCTGGGGCTGTATTTCTATTTTCTGTATTTCTATCTTTCTAATAAACTTCTTAAAAAATTTTTTTTTAATCTTCATCCGCTTCTTGGGATTTACATTCCTTTTCCAAGTAGCCTGCCTGGTTTCCTGTTTCTCCCAGTCAGGGATTAGCAGGCTTTGGAAGGAGCACAAGCCAAGAATAATGAGAAGAGGAAGGGAGCCCTGCCCTGTGCCCACTCCTTCCCCAAGTCCTGCTGGAGCACCCTGGTGATCTGTGCTCCTGGGTTCTATCTCTTTCAATTCACACTTGAACGCCCCTGGTGCTATGGTTTATGCGAGTTTTTGTGAAAGGCCCTGTGAGTCACTTGGGAGCCTGTCAGTGGTGTGGGGCCATCCTACCTGCCCCTGTTGGTTTTCTGCTCTCTCTTCCTTCATGTTTGAAAGTGTAGGAATGAACATATTTCTGCCATGTGGGCCACTCCATCGCTCAAGTCCTCTGTACTAGGCTACTGGTGCTTTCACAAAGGCCTTGGATCAAGGGAGTTAGTGAAGGCTGAAATCAAAAGCTGTGTACATTGGCTTGTGTGTCATAGAAGAGGGTGTCTTGTTCGTCCAATAAATATAACATTTTTGGTTAGCTTGGTTATGTGCACAAAGGCAAGATGTCTTTTTCTAGTTTGTACCACAGCTTCAGAATGACTAGAGCCATGCTTTGAACCAGAAACCTGGCTGAGGAATGTATTTCTAGTTCTGTCTTCACCAAATTCTCTATCATGGCTTTCCAAATCAACATTAGTCCAACTATAACAGAGGCTTGAAATATCTTTTTTTTTTTTTGTACTGTGAAATGAACCCATTGAACCTAGAGCTGTGTTCTACCTCTGAGCCATGCTCTCAGAGATTGTTACTTTTTATTTTGATACAGTATCTTGCTAAATTTCCCAGGCTGACATCAAACCTACGATTTTCCTGTCTCAGCCTCCCAACTACTGAGATTAACAGTGTGTGCCACTCCACTTAGCAAAAATATTCTTTTCTAAAGGCATTTGTAAATCCCCATAACAGTGTGGGAGGTTGGTAGTAAGTTAATCTGACTGTACTATGTGATGGAAGGGCCCAGAGACTAGGCCTTGGTTGCTCTCTCCTGACTGTCTCTATTACTTTCATGAAGCCTCCTCTTTGCAATTTCCTAGGCCCAGGCTTTAGCTTTTATCAGGAAATTTGCCCCCTCCACACAGGAGAACTTTCAGCCTTTCTGTGTCTTACACAGTTGAGAGCCTCAGGAGTTGGTCAGCTGCAAATGGCATCCCTTCCTCATTTGGTCACTGTCAACTGCACAGGTTGGGGTGCTGGTTCCTGTCCCCTTGATGGAGGGTGCTCCAGTTCAGTTTAGTTTCCTGTGATCAAGAAATTCTCTCAAATTTTCCTATGAAACCATCCCAACTTGCCAAACCTTGCCAAACCTAACATTAGTTTTTTTTTTGATGTCCATACAATTTAGTTTATATGAAGAAAGCATATTTTTCTCATTAGCATGACTTTGACCTTTTTCATTTCAAAACCATAACCCCTGGCATTATTGTGCTAAGGAACATTTGACATTTTCATGGCTTATTTAACAAGGGTCATCACACGGTCCTTAAATGGCTTTCTCTTTGGATTTCAATAGTACCAGCTCTGATTATTTATTATTTTGAGTCTCTGTCTACCTCCAATGTAAGGTTAATATGGGTTCTAGTTGATCAAGTTATGCTTGCATTGGCTTTGTTTTTGACTCTACTATGTAAATACAAATGAAAAATTGGACTGGAATTTAGAAAAGAGTGTTTCTATACTTGACATTCCTCTATTTTTACTTGTAAGAAAATCTTGAAACTGTGTTGTCTATTTTCAAGGGAGAGGAGACTGGGGAGAGAAGTGCTGAGGAGGACTTAGGATCTGAAGTGCAGAGGTCACAAGAACTCCTGTGGCCCTTTACTTTTCTTCCTTCTTCCCACCATAATCCTCTCTGCTTCCTTTCCCTTTCTTCCTTTTTCCTCTCTTTTGATTTATTCTTTGCTTCTCTCAGTCCCCCCCACCCCATTTTATCTTCTCTCAACATCATCAGAACTTCCCAGAGGCCAAGTGAAAGCTGGGGCCAGAGATTTTGAGAAGGTCCTTAGATGTCCTATAATGACCATTGGGATGGGCTGTTAAGAAGGGGATGATGGGAAGCAGGTAAACTTCTTGAAGTGCCCAGATGGAAAATGGTCTTTGTTCCTTATCACTCCACCTGCAACCAACCTATCTACACAAGGAGGGCAGATAATGCTGAAGATGTGCGTCTAAGAGCTGCTTGTACTGGCAGATGATAATTACTATTGATGATGAGGGCACTATATGTTGTTCCTTTCCCACACTTTTACTCCTCACAATTGAATCACTCACTAAATCCTATTGATTACACTTCCTAAAATCACCACTTCCCCCTTAATGTCTTTAATGATTAAAAACAATCAATTGGGTTAACCTGGAAGAACAGAACATGAAAGAAGAACTTGAGGGAAAGTAGAGTTGCCAGAAACAGCAGGAAGGGAATAGGGGGGTGAGAGAGGGATATTATAAGTGTGAGATTGTTGCAAGGGACAATAAAACACTGTCATCCACATCGATCAACCAATTGCTGTCTCCTATTGTAAAAAGTTTGCTCCAGAGATGTTAAGCCCAGGATCACATAGGTTGTGAGGCTGAACAGGCACCTGTGGCATGGGAAAAGACACTGATGGAGAAGAGGACATGTGCGATGTTGAAGTGGAATGCTGTTGCAGTGAGGTGAATCTGGGTTCCTGCAGAAATGGCCTGCCACATGGGAACTGTTGGCCATAGAGGAAACTGCCCACCACAGAGGAACCGTCCATCATCGTGGGGGCTGTTCTCCAGGTGGGAACCATTCACAACTGAAAAACCCATCTGCCAGAGAGAACTGTCTGCCACAGTGGGAAATGCCCTTCACAGAGGAAACTGTCCCTCTCAGAGGGAACTGTACCCCACATAGGGAACTCTTTCCCACAGAAGGAACTGTCCATTACAGTGTAAGCTGTCCTCCATGTGGGGACTCTTCACCACTGCTGGACCTGTCCTCCACAGAGGAAATTGTAGCCACAGAGGGAACTGTCCATCAGTGGGAGCCATCCTCCACAATGGGAATCATCCACCATAGTGGAAATCAGAAATGGGCCAAGGGAACACAGCATAGAGTGTGAAAGCAAATGCTATATAAAAACAATGATCCTTCAGGTTTGTTCTCAGCTCTGGTCTAAAGTACATTTTCTCTAGAAGATGATAAAGAAAATTTCTGGTTTATTCTTGTTTTTGTGCTCAGTCTCCCCTGCTGCTTTTCTGAAAGTTTTCTAATAAATTTTTTACTCTTCAATCATTGTTGATTTCCATTTTCAATATAAAAATCTAAAAGTAAGGAATAAAAAATTACAAAGTAAGCTTTTGAATATAATTGCATAATTTACTTTCTATGAGCCTTCTTCATACACTACTTAAAAGTGAGAAAATGAGGGTTCAAAAATGCCGACATAGAGGGAGACAGTGGGTTTCAGATGCCCTGAGGCTTGGAACTTAATCACTAGAAAGCCTGTCTCTTCATAAGGGAGTAAAAGCAGCAAAAACCTCAACAAAACAATGAAAGTAGAAACATGGCAGAATCAGAGCCAGAAAAGAGAGCTCTACATGTCTCACCTGGTGAACAAAGAAACAGTGGACTGTTGGGAGGTCAGTGACTACAGACCATCATCCAAATAGGTCAGCATTTTGCTCCACACTCGACAGGGACCCTGCTGCCCAAATGACCCAGCAACCTAGCTGGGTCCTGTGGCTGTGGCTGAACCTAACTATTCCAGCAGGGATCTGGAGCAGTGCTCACCAAGACAGTAAGTTAACAAGCTGTCCCAGCAGGAGACTTCCCTGCATCCCTACAGAGACTTGTGTGGCAAGTAAATAGACTTTCAGGGGTCTGAGGCTTTGCACACTACCCCTGTGGAGATGGAGGTGGGGGCTACTGTCAGACACAGTGGAAACATGAATGAGCAGATAGCCCCTAGAGCCATTCCTGAAGGAGGGACTTGCAGTTTGCAGTTTTCTGAGTCTTTGTGGGGTCTCCAGGAATTATCACCACAGGACACCCAGCCATGGTGTCTGGGGGGAAATAACTCAGGCTATTGAGTTGTAGGCTCAAAAAGCAATAAATTTGCACCTGACTGTGTTTGGGTGCTACAAGCACAAGCAACAAGGGCTCTTGTGATTGCATCTACCAAGAGCAGTTGTAGTGTCTCTGAGGCTAAAACACTGAGCCACCCACTCCTTAGGCTTAGTACTATACAATTTCTCCCTGCCAGACCCTGAACCTTGGGTGGAGAGGTGGCAGCTCCAACAGGATTTCACTTGATTATAACTATAGACTGGGAAAACAACATTCTCTCCAACAGCAGTTTGTGCCTGACATGCATGCATGGTAGTGTCTGACAGTACTTTATGTGACCATAACACACAGATTGGGGTGGTCTCCCAGGTGCCATCAAAGTTCAGTGAGCCGGGCCACAAGCTCAGAACATAGAAATAGCTGGTTTTGCTTAGCCTAAGCCCACTGGCCACAGAGGCCAGAGGTCAGTGCTCTGTAGTATCATGGGCCACAGTCATCAAAACAGTGGTGGTATCTGTGGAGAACTAAATCTCAACCAGTAGTCTGCAGGCTTTGAACAAATCATCATAGTCTGGCCCAATGGAGTTTGGCCTGGAGAGAACAGTGGCCTGCAGCCAATCAGAGGCTCCTGTTTTCTTGCACTAAGAATCATATCTAGTTAAAGAGGCTCTGGAGAACAAACTGAGAAGTTTAATTATGAGTCAGATTGATAGAAGCAAATACATACCCCCAGCATAGACCTTATTATAAAAGGATAACAAATAACACAGGACTCACACACAAAGAGGAATAAGATGCCAAGGCAACAGAAACACAAAACCTAGGAATTCTGAAAATATGAGAATGAGGAATAATGAGGAAATAATAAACTCCCACAACTTAAAAAGGGAGATCACCAGTACTGATCTGCAGAAAATGCAAGAAAGAAAATTTTGAATTTTGATCTCCAATATGATGAAAGGCTTTAAAGAAAGTGTACAGAAAATAAAGGAGGGAATTGATCTAAGAACTAGAAAGAGGCTTTGTATAAAATAGAGTCAATAAGTGATTAAAGACCATAATAGAAACCAAGTCTGGCAGGCTAGACCTCATGGAAAACAAGGTATCACTCTTGGAAGACAGTTCATTCAAAACTAAAAACATAGTAAAAAATATACAGAAGAAGCCAGGCATGGTGGCACATGCTTGTAATCCCCGTGCTTGGAGGTGGAGACAGGAGGATCGCGCAGGTTCGAAGCCAGCCGCACTGGTTTAAGAGACCCTGCTTCCAAATAAAAATATAAAATGGGTCTGGGAGTATAGCCCAGAGATAGAAGGGTTTCCAGGAACCCCAGTACCACAAAAACAAAACAAAACAAAAAATATACAGAAGACATTGCACCAACACAACCTAAATATACAAGAACTATGGGACAATATGAAACACCATAACTTATGGATAAAAGTCACTGAAGAAGGTCTGTAAGCACAAACCAAGGGTATCAGAAACCTTTTCAGAGAAATAATTTTAGATAATTTTGCAATTATAGAAAAAGACTTGGACATCCACATACAAGAGATGTACAGAACACTGTTAAGATCAAAGAAGGACCTCCCCATGCCAGGTAATAATCAAAATGACTAACATAGAGGCCAAGGAAAGAATCTTAAAAACAGTAAAAACAAAAGAACGGGTGACATTTAGGGGCAAACAATAAAACTCCAGACTTCTCAAATCAAGTCATGAATGCCAGGAGGGACTAGTGTGATGTACTCCACACCTTGAAAGTAAACAACTTCCAACCAAGACTCCTATATTAAGCAAATATATTATTCAAAATTGATGGAGAAATAAAAAGACAAGTAGAAACTTAAAGAATTCATGACTACCAGGCCAGCACTAGAGAAAATACTTATGTAAATAAAGCACAAAGAAGAAAATAGAAATAAATTCCAGAATGAGAGAAGAGGCAAATCCTACTAGGTGGACAACTAAGCAAAGGAGAAATAACACTACAACATACAGAAAATAAAACTCAAAATGACAGGAAACAAAAATCATATTTCATAGTAACACTGATTTTTAAAGGTCTTAATTCCCCAATTAAAAGACATAGACTGACAAATGTGGATTAAAAAACATAATCCAGCTATATTCTGCCTGCATAAAATTTACCTTATAGCCAAAGAAATCTACATGCTAAATGCTAAAAGTGAAAAGATGGAAAAAGATATACTATTCAAATGGAGACTGAAAACAAGCAGGAGTAGCAATGTTCATATTTGAGCAAACAGACTTTATGCTAAAACACACCAGAAAAGACAAAGCAAGGTACTTCTTATTCATAAAAGGAACAACCCAACAAGAAGATATAATGATAGTAAACATTTATACCCCAAATGTGGGTTAACCCGTGTTTGTAAAACCAAGTCTTTGGGACATCAGGTCTCATATATACTCAAATACAATAATATTGGAGAACTTCAATAACCCACTCATGCCACTAGATCAATCTTCCAGACAAAAGATGAGTAAAGAGTCTTCAGACCTAAAGAATACTATAAATCAAATGGACCTAATAGACATATACAGAATATTTCTGTAATGTGAATACATATTCTTCTAAGTTGCCCATGGAACCTTCTTTAAAATAGACCACATCCTGAGCCACAAAGCAAGTACTGGCAAACTAAAAAAAAATATATATAATTCCCTGCATCTTTTCAGATCACAACTGAGTGAAATTTGAAATCAACAACAGAGAGACCCAAATAAATTACATATATACATGGAGACTGAATGATACACTCTTGAATAAGGACTGAATCAGAAAAAAATAAAGGCAGAAATAAAAAATTCTGGAATTAAACAAAAATAAGTTTGTTACTATCTTTCCTTATAAGTTGTGTTTCTTGCAGGCAGCAGATAGATGTATTCTGGTTTTTAATCCATTTTCCACTTTATATCTTTCTTATTGGGAAGTTGAGGCCATTTATATTCAGTGTGATTATTAAGAGAAGATTTTTTTTGGTAGTTCTGGGGTTCCTGGAAGCCCTTCTACCTCCAGGCTACACTCCCAGGCCTATTTTATACTTTTTTTTAAAATTTGGAAACAGGATCTCTTAAGCCAGCATGGCTGGCTTCAAACTTGCACAATCCTCCTGTCTCCCAAGCGTGAGGATTACAAGCATCCACAACCACGCCTGGCTAGAGATGATTTTTAATTCCTAACATTTGAGATTTAACTTCTGTTTGAAATAGTGCTTGTTGTTCTTTGCTTAGTTGTTTGCTGGATGGAAATTCTTGTTTCTCTGGTTCTGGCATGTACTATTTAATTCTTCTTTGCAGTTAATCTCTTTGAGTATTTTCTATAGTGCTGGTATTGAAGACATAAATTTCTTTAGCTTCTATTTGTTGTGGAAGGCTTTTATTTCCCTGTCTATTTTGAGTGATGATTTTTCTGGGTAGTAAATTTTTGGCTGCAACTTTTTTTTTCCTTCAGAGTTTGGAATATAATACTCCAGGTCCTTCTGGCTTTTATGAGTTGGTTTGGAAAGTCGGAAGTGATTCTAATTGGTTTGCCTCTGAATGTTCCTTGGTCTTTTATTTTTGTTGTCTTTAAGATTCTCTCCTTGGCTTCTACACTGGTCAGTTTGACTATTATGTAGCATGGGGAACCTTTTCTCTGATCTTATCTAAAGGGGGTTCTGTAAGTTTCCTGTACCTTTGTATCGACCTCTTGCTCTATGTTTGGAAAATTTTCTGATATTACTTCTTTGAAAAGATTGTTGATCCTTTTGGTTTCACCTTCTTTTCCCTTTTTATGCCAATTATTCTTAGGTTAGTTCTTTTCAAAAGGGCCCATATTTCTTCAATGTCCAATTTATGCTATCTAATTGTTTTCTTAAGTTATATACTATGTGTTCATTTTTGGAGTGATTATCTTCTAGAAGTGAGATTCTATTCTATATGTGGTCTAATCAGTTGTTGAAAGTTAGAATTGATGCCTTCATTTCAATGATTGCACCCTTTATTTCTTTCAGATTCTCTCTATATTCTTTTCAGAAGTCCTGTATTATTTCTACAGTTACATTTCTGATCTGACCTTCTGGGGATCTCTGCAATTCTGTGTTGTCAGGTGTTGTCAGGTTATTTTATTGTGTTGTGGGAGCTCATTGCTTCCTTGTTATTCCTCCTCATAGTTTCAGAAGTTTGTATCTGTTGCTTTTGATCAGCCTCTAGGTATCAACTGGTATATCCAAGGGCAAGTTGTATTGTATTCAACAGTGAAGGTTGAGTGAGGAGGGAAGTGAAGTTGTAAATGGAAGAATAGGGTAAAGCTTCAGATAGGATTGGATAGAATGAGATCTGAGTTTGGTAAGGTAGTATATACTAGAGATTAGAGATAGTGAAAATGTAGTAATATTCTAGTAACCAATGTAGAGTTTCTGGTATAGTGATATGAAGTGGATTTAATACAAGACAAGGAAGAGAGAAGAGAGAAAAAAAAGAATAGAAGAGAGTAAGTATGTATAAGGGAAGAAACTTGGGAGAGAATTTGGGAAGAGGGTAAGAAAACACAGGCATAAACACACACACACACACACACACACACACACACACACACACACAGAACAAAAAACAAACAACCCCAATGACAATTTAATGCAACTCTACAAATAAATGAGTATTCAGCAGACAAGGCCTCTGCAGTCTCTCTCCCTGTGTTGATATTAAGTGCCACAAGCACCTTTTCTGCTGTAAGCCTGGTTTTCTGAGTCTTTCTCAATCTGTGCAGATGATCAGTATCAAATGGGCTGGATCTAGTGTTAAGCACAGGTCACCCTCCATGCTTTCCACAGATTGGGAGCCTTGGTCTCTCCCTGACTCCTCAGGAGGCATATACCTCTGAGACCAAACTCAATGTAAGAGCATCTGTTCTTCACAGATAGGACTGGTCTGGTCTGAATTCTCCCTGTTCACCATGATTGAGTAGTTTGTAGTGATCCTGGATATCCTACTAGTTGAGTCTAATGTTAAGCATAGATCCCCCCCACACACACACACTTTCTACTGATCAGAGCCTGAGTCTGTCTCTGGGTTGAACCGCAAAGTCTCAGATCTAGGGAGCTTATTGTGACTGCATGAGTCCCTGGGAATGCCACACAGAGTGTTTTCCCACAGGAACCATGACTTTATTTATGGTGTTATTGAGCACAGCTTTGGATCTCTTGAGGGCGTGTTAGCTCAGCCACCACTGCTGCAAGTTGTAGACTATATCCCCTCCTTTGCTGGGTTGAACTGTAAAGTCTTAGCCCCAAGGGGTTTATTGTGGCTGTGCGAGTCCATGGGGTCACCACACTGGGCATTCTACTGCAGGGACTTCAGCTTCACTTATGGTTTTGGTGCATGCTGGTCTGGATCTCTAGGGGGCTTGGTGAACTGGCTGCCACTGCTACAAGTTGTAACCAGTGTTTGCACAGGAGGAACTGATGACTTCCAATTCCAATGATATACAGCTGCTTACTTCAGTCCCTGGATGTTTCCCTGGTTGTTCTTGGATTTGGGTACAGTGAGACAACATAGTGCTACTGTGGTGTCCTTGGCAGCCAGGTGGGTGTGTTTCTTTTCTGGTGTTGAGCTCCATTCTGGGTCCCTGGAGGGTGTGGTGAACTCAGCTGCCACTGCTGGACGTTGTAGCAGGTGTTTGTGCAGGAAGGACTGATGCCTTACAACCCTGATGTTCTGCAACTGCTCACTTCAGGTCTTTGATTGTTTTCCTTTTGTCTCTGGAGTTGAGTGCTATGAAGCAGAATGGGGCTGCTGTGGTACCTGCTGCCGCAAGGCAGGCAGGTTTCTTTTCTGCTCTGTGATCGGTCTTCTAAACTTCTTTAACCTGTCCCTGTATCTATTATATTTATTCCTCTACTGATAGTATTTTCTGGCTTTGTAGAACACTGTTTTTGAGGCAAGGGAGATTGGGTGTCAGCAGGACTGGTATGTGCTGCTTCCCTTGATCGACATCTTCCCAGAAGTTCTCAGTGTAGTTTTGATTTGCATCTCCATGATTGTTAATGAAGTTGAAGATTTTTTCACATATCGATTAGCCATTTGTATCTCTTCTTTTGTGAAGTGTCTATTCAAATCAGTTGCCCATTTCTTTATTGGGTTGTTCTGCTAGTGTAGAGTCTTTTGAGCTCTTTGTATATTTTAGGTATTAGATCTCTGTCAGAAGGATAGCTGGTAAAGATCTTCGCCAATTCTGTAGGCTTTCTCTTTAGATTCTTGATGGGTTCTTTGATGAGCAGAAACTTTTTAATTTGATGCCATCACACTTGTTAA
Organism: Muscardinus avellanarius; assembly: GCF_963383645.1. Taxonomy (NCBI): domain Eukaryota; kingdom Metazoa; phylum Chordata; class Mammalia; order Rodentia; family Gliridae; genus Muscardinus; species Muscardinus avellanarius. The sequence goes on along the minus strand of NC_137786.1, from coordinate 51,365,002 downwards.
TTCTTGTTTTTATTTCCTGTGCTGCAGAGGTCCTGTTGAGGAAGTTACTACCTGTGCTTATATGTTGGAGTGTTGAGCCTATTCCCTCCTCTAATAGCTTTACAGTCTCTGGCCTGATTTCCTGGTCTTTGATCCATCTTGAGTTGATTCCTGTGCATGGTGAGAGGTAAGAAATTAGTTCCATCTTTCTACAAATGGATAACCAGTCTACCAGCACCATTTGTTTAAAAGGCTGTCTTATCTTCAGTGTATGAATTTAGCCCCTTTGTCTGAGGTCAATTGACTATAAGTGAGTGGGTTTGTTTCTGTATCTTGCATTCTGTTCCATTAGTCTGTGTACCTGTTATTGTGCCAATACCATGCTGTTTTAACTACTATTGCTTTGTAGTATAATTTGAAGTCAGGGATTGTGCTGCCTCCTGCATGGTTCTTATAGATGAGAATTGCTTTGGCTGTTGGGTGTTTTCTTTTTCCCTATGAAATTCATGAATGATTTTTCTAGGTCTCCAAAGAATGTCGTTGATTTTTTTTTTTTTTTTTTTGTGGTACTGGGGATGGAACTCAGAGGCATTCTACCTCAGAGCTACACCTTCAGCTCTCTTTTTATTCTTTATTTTGAATCAGGGTCTTATTGAGTTGCAAAGGGCCTCACTAAGTAGCTGAGGCTGTCCATGAATCACGATTCTCCCGTCTAAGTCTCCAGAATGCTGAAATTACAAGCATGTGCCACCACAACTGGCTTATGTCGTTGGTATTTTGATAGGAATTGCATTGAATCTGTAGATTGCTTTGGGCAGAATGCACATTTTGATGATATTTACTCTGCCTATCCATGAGCAAGTGGTATCTTTCCATCTTCCAAGACCTTCTTTAATTTCTTTTTTAAAAATATTTATAGTTTTAGGGGGACTTCCGGGAAGATGGCGACCGAGAAAAGCGGGGCTTAAGAGTCCCGCTAACAACCAATCTCCATTACCACAAAAAGAGCGCCTTTCATAGCCAGAAAACACCATCACCAGAAAAACAAAAAAAACCCACCAGGCTCCAGAGAGAAAGCGGACTGAGAACAGAGCTCAGGGCCGCAGAGGAGACGCACGCGCCCGAGGACGCGGCAGCAGCGCCATACTGCCGGCAGCAGCGGCGAACTCAACGGACGGCTACAGCAAGCCAGGTGAGCCGCTGCGGAACAGCCAGGCGGGATCTTTCGGCACAGACAGCATTTAAAGCTCCCAGTGGCTGAGCTCAGCACACGCTGCAGGGATTCAGAGTGGAAAACAAAACCAGAGAAGAAAAAATACGCCAGCCTCATGGCCGAGGGCGTGGCAGAGGCGCCATATTGCCACCGGCGGCGGCAGCAGCAGTGAATTCACCGAGTCCAGTACAGCTACATCTGCGTACTCAAGAACAGTGAGTCAAATTGCGGGCCACAGAGGAGAAATCGCAGTATTGGGCCTCCTGGGACTCGACCCAGTGAGGGAGTGGTGGTGGCAGAGATATCACACCATAGGAGAACGTGCAACCTGGCACCCCCCATAGTTTAAAGCAGCCTCTATCGACTCCCTGGGTCGGAGACTCTGTGATACAACCCAGTAAAGGAGTAGTGGGGTCTGAGATAATACAGACTCAAGATCCAGAGCACCTTAAGTGAAGCCATAGTGACCCAAGGGAAGAACCCAGAGAAGGCACAAACCTCCGAAATCATGGGAAAGAGGAATAACACTGGAGTAATGAAGGTGCACAACCCCACAACATCAGAACCTGATAAAACAGAAAATCAGAGATTTCTAGAAGATCAAATCAGGAAAATAACTGTAGAAATAATAGAGGTGCTTCGAAAAGAACTCAGAGAGAGCCAAAAAGAGATAAAGGATGCAATTAATGAAGTAAAGGCCTCAATTCAAAGCACAAACAACCGATTAGACCACATGGGGAACAGAATCTCGCTCTTAGAAGATGAGCAATCCAAAAATGAATGCATAGTTTCTAATCTAGAAAAAAATATCCAACAGCAGGAATCTGACATTGAAGAAATATGGGCCCATCTTAAGAGAGCTAACCTAAGAATAATTGGAATAGAGGAGGGAAAAGAAAGTGATACCAAAGGGATCAACAATCTCTTCAAGGAAGTAATAGCAGAAAATTTTCCAAATATAGAGCAAGAGGTTGATACACAGATCCAGGAAACGTATAGAACTCCCTTTAGACAGGATCCGAGAAGAGGATCCCCACGCCATATAATTGTCAAAATGACCAATGTGGAAGCCAAGCAGAGAATCTTAAAGGCAACAAAAACAAAGGGCCAAGTGACATTCAGAGGCAAACCAATTAGAATCACTCCAGACTTCCCAAACCAAGTCATGAGAGCCAGAAGGGCTTGGAGTAACATATTCCAAACTCTGAAAGAAAACAACTTCCAGCCAAAAATTTCCTATCCAGCAAAACTTTCTATCAAATTAGATGGAGAAATAAGAAGCTTCCATGACAAACAGAAACTGAAGGAATTTATGTCTTCAAAACCAGCGCTAGAGAAAATACTCAAAGAGATTAACTACAAAGAAGAAATAGGTAACACTCACCAGAACCAGAGAAACAAGAGTTTCCATCCAACAGACAACTAAGATTGGTTATCTGTGGAGATTCATTATTTATGTTAGTCTTTTACCTATCTCTAAGTTGTATTGTTTGCCCTTATTGTTGTTAATTTTTAGGATTTCTAGTTGGAATATTAATATACCTTCAGATATAGCATTTGGAAATATTTTATCCAATTCTATTAGTAACTTTTAACTCTGTTTACATTGTCTTTGGATATACAATATTTTCTTTTATTTTTTAGGGAGTTTGTATATTCTTCTGTTGCCTGTGCCATTGAAATCATATCCAAGAAATCACTGCCAATTTCAATGTTGTGAGGTTTTATGACCCAGATTTTCTCCTAAAAGTTTATAGTCTTAAGATTTATATTTAGTTCTTTTATCTATTTTGAGTTAATACTTGTATATGGGATTAGGTAAAGGTCCAATTTTATTCTTTTCCATGTAATTATTATTTTCCAACAATATTTAGTTAAAGGATTATTATTCCCACCACCAAATGTTCGTGGAAACCTTGTCAAAAATAACTTGACAATATAGGGAAGAATTTAGCTCTAGGCTTGTATTTAACTCCAATGGTCTATATATCTGCCTTTAGAATAGTACTACACTGTTTCAATTATTGTAGCTTTATATGGTTTGAAATCAGAAAATATATATCTGCTAGCTTTGTTCTTTTTCAAGATCGTTTTGGGTATCTAGAAGTCATATTCCATATTAGGATAGATTTTTTTCTGAAAAATAAATATATAAATCTATGATAGTTTCACCTAAAAAAACAGAAAAAAATATTCTCTGGTAAGAAAGAAAGCAAAAAGAAATATTGAAATGCTATCTTTAAATCATCAAACGCTTGGTATCAGACAAATGAAACTGTTATGTGAGATTATCATTTTTAATTTTGGATAAATTGCTATAATACTAGATGTCAACCACTAAGCCAAGCATGGGAAGGAGGAATGGGGAGAGAATGGGGTGGGGATCGGGTGGGGGCTGACTGGGCGATGTGTGCATGTATGTCTACAAAAGTTTGTATCCCACTATGATGTATGAATACAGTGCACCAATAAAATAAAATTAAAAAAAATAAAAAATAAAAAAAATATTTATAGTTTTAATTGTAGAGGTCTTTTATGTCTTTTTCAAGGTTTATTCCTAGGCATTCTTTCTGTGCTTGGCTAATCTCACTTAACATAATGTTCTCCATGTCTTTCCATCTTCTTGAGAATGAAATGATTTTGTTCTTCTTTATAGCTGAGTAGAATTCCATTGTGCATATTTCCCATAATTTTACAATCCATTCATCGGTTGATGGAGACCAAGGTTGGTTCCATATTTTGGCTATTATGAATTGTGCTGCTATAAACATGGGTATGCATATGTTACTATAGTTCTCTGATTTCAACACTTTTGGAAAGATACCCAGGAATGATATAGCCAGATCATATGGTGGATCCATTCCCAGTTTTCTAAGGAATCTCCACACTGATCTCCATAGTGACTGAACTAGTTTGCACTACCACCAACAGTGTAAAAGAGTTCCTCTTTCCCCACATTCTTGCCAGTATTTGTTGTTATTTGGCTTCTTTATGCTTGCCACTCTGATTGGGGTTAGATAGAATTATAGTGTAGTTTTGATTTGCATCTCCCTAATGGCTAATTATGTTGAACATCTTTTCATGTATCTATTGACCATTTGTATCTCTTCTTTAGTGAAGTATTTACCTATGCAGTTTTTATTTATTTATTTTTATTATTATTATTTTGGTGGTACTGGGGTTCCTGGAAGCCCTTCTACTTCCAGGCTACACTCCCCGACCTATTTTTACATTTTTATTTGGAAACAGGGTCTCCTAAGCCAGCGCACACGGCTGGCTTCGAACCTGTGCGATCCTCCTGTCTCTGCCTCCCAAGCGCGGGGATTACAAGCGTGCGCCACCACGCCTGGCACCTACCTATGCAGTTTTTAAACCTTGATGTATGGCCTGTTGAGTGCTTCCTTTTATTGGCTGTGGTTAGTTTATCTTTTTTTGTCTTGTTATTTCCTTTGGATCACTTGTCTTATTCAATTTTAGAATTAGGGATTTAGAGAATCAGCAGGTTCATGCATGGGTACATAGTGTTGTTTTCAATGGTGAGGGTTAGGCCTGAGATGGCGCCAGCCATGACATCAGGTTAGTCACATGCTCAGGCTCTTTGCTGTGGCTCTTGCATTCTGAGTATTGGATTTTATTCCACTGTGGTTCCCTTTTCTGTGTTTTTGTTCATATGTATCTTCATTGCTTTGTTTTTCTTGTCAAGGAGCTGCCTGCTTGGTAGTTGAGTTTTATTTGTTTCAGCTGCATCCCACAGTCACCATTCTTTCTGCTTCTTTAGAATTTAAATGTTCACTAGCCTGGGACTAGTACCTATAATATAAGTGTTTCTCTCCACTTGTTTTTAATGTCCCCACTAGATCCTTCCTGGGTCCCTTCCCTTAACATATATTTCTCACATATCTTTTCCAGAGGTCTTTCTAAAAGGAATATTGGATCATAGTATCTTGGTAGTTAATTTTATATGTTAACTTGATAGGATCATGACATGCCCAGATAGCTGGTTGAGCATTATTTTTGAGTGTGTCTCTGAATGTATTTGGGATGGGATTGGCATTTGAATCAGTAAAATGAGTGGAACAGATGGCCCTTCCCAATGTGAATGGCCTCATCCAATCCCTTGACACCTAGATAGAACAAAAATACAGAAGAATAGAAGATTAATATTCTCTCTAACCCAGGTTGGACTGAATATTGATCTCCTGCTTTTGGTACCCTTGGTTCTGTGGCCTTTCCACACAAGCTGGAATCTACATGATAGGTTCTCAGGTTCTCAGACCTTTGAACTACACCACAGGTGTTCTCTAGAGAGACTTGACTAATGTAGCACCCTTGCTTCATACTCTTCAAGCTCTCGTGCTTGCTTTTAAGATGAATTAGAAATACTGAGCATGAAATAAAATTCTTAAGACCATAGGGTAGGAAATGCATCTGTCTTTTTACCTTATGTCTTTAAACCCAGCATGCTGGCTGGGTATTAGATGGTAGGACTTAGTAAATTTTTATTTGTAGTCCTCAATACCTCCAATGTGACTTTGATTCTCTAGGACAGCTTCTTTATGGGAAATAAGAAAGTATCCAGGACATTTACTTTTTTTTTTTCTGGTGGTGATGGTCTTGAGGATTGAGTCCAGAGGCATTCTACCTATTTTTATCTCTGAGCTATATATGCCCCTAGCCCTATTTTATTTTTTTGCAGTACTGGGGATTGAACTCAGGGGCATTCTACCTCTGAGATACACCCCCAGTTTTATTTTTTATTTTGAAACAGGATAATAGAATATTCTTTATTTTGAAACTAAGTTGTGGATAGCTTCACTAAGTAGCTGAGGCTGGCCATGAACCTGGAATCTTCCTGTCTCAGCTTCCCAAGTACTGGTATTACAAGGATGCACCACCACACCTGGCTGACTTCTAGTCCTATTTTATTTTTTATTTTGAAATAGGGTCTCGCTAGGTTGCTGAGAATCTTGCTAAATTTCTGAGGCTAGCTGCAAACCTGCAATTCTCCCGTCTCAGCTTCCCAGGTACTGGCATTACAGGTGTGCACTACCACATCTGTCCCCATTTACATTTAGAAAATGTAATTTTTATGATCACTCTGGCAGGGTAAAAGAGAACTGGAGGAGTACACAGGGACTAATCATGGTCTCAGCCAAAAAGACTACCTGTAGAGCCCATGAACCAGAACTAAACATATGGTTCTAACTCAACTTCAAGAGAGTCTGGGAAATCCTATCTTCTTGTGTGTCCAGAAAACAGATATAGAACTAGAGGACCATCTAGTATTGTGTCTGCCATAGGGTTAGTTGAGAACAAACAACACAGACTTTGGGAAATGCACTGTCTGTGTTGTGACAGTCCTAAGCCACAGAGGCTTGGTTTCTCTGGGAGCAGGTATGAAGTTTCCCTTGAAGATCCTGGCTGTTTCTGTCCTCGGTAATGCTCAGAGAAGAGAGATGGGTCTTGAATTTGGGGGAGGAAACTTATTTTCACTCTCTAGACCAGAGGATTAGAAGCTTATGACCCTGGGGTAGATGGTCTAGAGATTCTCATCAAAGTTGGAAAGAAGAGGGTGGGATGAGACAACCCCATCATTATGTGGGAGTCACCTAAGAGCAAGGCAGGGGCTCTGAAGTTGGCATTAGGAGTGTGAATGCCAGGAGTGACCACAGCAATGGAAGGGCAGCTCATTCTTAGCACTGAGTTCTATAAGTGTCAAATATTCACTTTATCTTTGACTAATAGCACTGACTCGTTTTGACTGCATTTAAGGTAATCAGAAAGAGAGAAGGGAGTCTATGCTTGAATTAAATCTGCAGAGTGAGAAGCCTGGGAGAGTGAGTTCTGAGATGGAACAATGAGGTGTGCAAGTTTTGGAATTTCAGGGCTTGAAGGACAGAATGGTAAAAGACACAAGTAAATCCTAGGACTGATTTGTGAAACATGACTGGTCCAAAGAGTCCCAGAAATTGGGCTGGGGAAACCTACAAAAAATCTTGATTTCCTTTTATTGTAGCATTTGGGAACCCAAAGTCACTATAGTTAGAATATGACATGAAATATGACCTTATTTTGTAATTTAGATGGTAAAGCAGGGCATTAAAGTTACAAATGTAATGAATGTTAGAAGAATACTTCATAGCCTGTGCTGATTTACGTTAGTCCTGACTTTTCTCCTCTGATAATAGAAATTACTCTCAGCAGAAGAGATAGAAAAGCACTTTGCAAGCAAAGTTAAATAATGTTATTCATCATTGTTAATGATAAATAGTAACCACAATAACGACAGCAAACTTAACATGACAATCAAAACCACTGAAAATTTATTTGTTCTTGATATTTTCTGGACATCCACTTCTCTTATTTTAATCTTTGTTTTGCTTTTAAAACCATCCAACTCATTTTGGTGTCAACTTTAGTTGCTGCATTCATCAGCTAGGAAAGCCTGTGGCCTTGGACAAAAGTGTCATTTGATATGTTTGATATATTCAGCTCTGCTTCAGTAATCTATTTGCAAAATTGTCCAATTTGAAAGTGACACATTTGATTCACTTGACTTTCCTTTTTCTAGCACAGTAAAATTTGAAGGAATTCAAGAAGTGCTGGGCACTAGTCACCAAGGAGAAAGGACAATAAAGGGATGTGTAAAGTACTCAAGAGAAAATTGTTGTGCATCATTAGAAGCCGAATTGAATGAACAGTCCTATGAAGTTGAACTTCCCTGAACAAAAGGCAATGACATATGGAAGGAAAGGGAATATTCCTCAGATTTTAATGTCAGTTGGATGATTAAGATTTTTTTCAATGATTTGACATAATTTATTCCAATTATTTAAGTAGTGTATAGTCATAGTAGAAAAAATTAAAAGTATAGCTAATATAAAAATAGAATAAACAAGCAAACAACAACAAAAAAGGAAAGTGATTATCCATAATATTATCATCAGAGAGAACCATTACTCTTTGTGTGTGTGTGTGTGTGTGTGTGTGTGTGTGTGTGTGTGTGTGTGGTACCTGGAACATTCGATCTCTGGTCTATACCCCAAGCCCTTTCTTGTTTTTTGTTTTGAAACAGAGTCTTCCCAAGTTATTGGTACTGACTGTGATTTCCTGCAATATTCTGCCTCAGCCTCCCAGGTACTTGGATTATAGGCATGTGCCACTGTACCTGAATAGCATTTTTTTTTTTTTTGGTGGTACTGGGGTTTCTGGAAACCCTTCTACCTCCGGGCTATATTCCCAGATCTATTTTATATTTTTATTTGGAAACAGGGTCTCTTAAGCCAGCGCGGCTGGCTTCGAACCTGCATGATCCTCCTGTCCCCACCTCCCAAGTGTGGGGATTACAACAGTGTGCCACCACGCCCGGCACATTTGTATTTTGATACAATTTCTTCTATCCACTTTTCAGGATGTGTATAAGTTATTATTATTATTATTATTATTATTATCATTATATTTAATAAAAAGAAAGTAATTTGTACATATAATGGGAATCCTCCACTATAAATTTGTGGTCTTGCTTTTGCTGGGCATTCATAAAATCCCTGTAGTGTAATGCATTGCCAAACATCAAGGGGACACAGACCTAGCCTTAAATAACATATTATGATATGAGAAAGGAGTCAAGGCAAGTAAATGTTCAATTTAAATCAAGGAATACTTATTGAGAAATTATGATGTTCTCAGTGCTGCATTAGATAACAGAGCTGTGAATACAAAGGCAGCATCCTTCAAATATCTCAGTCTTATGGAAGACACAGGATGTGATTGAAGAACAATACAATAAACACATAAAGACCCAAATCATTGTCACCATTAGAACAGAGAATTCTGAGGAGGGGACAATCTCATGAGCTGAGGCCATCAGAGCATTTCACTTGAGAGGTGATTTTTGAGCTGGATCTTTTTATAGTGGAAGAGATTTGGCAGGCCATCAGTGAATGAGGGGATGGAGCACTTCAGCCAAAGTCCCCATTGCTCCAGAGCATAGCAGAGGCCGTGCACAGGAGGACAGAGGGGCAGCAGAGGCCGGTGAGGATGGCAGGAGATTAGGGTTGAAGTCAGTTCAACCATAGGAGTCAGAGGTCAGCACCTCTTCTGCACCCTCCATTCTGATGATACACAGCCACTGGATTCTTTTCTGGATCTGGATGCCAACAGCCTTTGTTTGTAACACAATCTTATTTCTTAAAAGGACAAGAGTTATTTTCTTTTAGAATGAGCATGTACAGCACTTGTTTATGGTGCAGATTTAAGGAAGACTAAAGATGTATCTATTAGATATTAGAGGAGCTTCTTGGACACTAAGAGGCTCAGCCAGTGTTATTTTCTAGAGGAGCCCTTCATCAATGCAGAGGTGACTCACAGAATTGTGGATATTTCCTTGACTTTGACTTTGTGCATGCTCTTCTCTTCTACAACCCATCTCACTGAGACTTCCTGCTGAATAATTTGGCTAACTCTAGTGTATCCAGCAGGTAGAATTCCAAAACATTGGTCTAGGGGCCTTTTCTATTTGCCTTTACAGCATTTTATTCTTTAGTTAATGTCATTCCCTTCCCAATTATGGAGGCTAAACAGCAAGAATGTGTCTAAACAGTATAAGCTGTTTATACATTTACACTATAAACACTTAGTATAAAATGCTTTTAGCTAAAAAAAGGAGTCTTCTCTTGCTGAAGCCCCAAGTACCTCTTAGTTTGGCAAAAAGTATGGTCCCTGCAGTTCAAAAACAGATAAAATTTAAATGTCCTGGGTGGTTCCATACTGTCTTAGTTTCTCCCCTTAAGAAGTCAGACTTTTGGTCCAACATCGGTATAGTTTTTAGATGGTTTGTAGAATTTGAGAGAATCATATATGCCATATAATAAAGTCTATAAGTTTATTTGAAAAATGTGTTTAATGACGTATCTAGAAACTCTGTGGCCAGACCAAGGCTGAAGACTGGGATCTCTCACTCTATACTGATTAAATGCTGCTCACTTACCACTAACTGCAACGAGAGTAGAAGAGATGTGTCCTTGGGCCCCAAATGAATTTGTTTGTGTGAGTCTGTGAAATCCATAAAGGCAAGGGCCATACCTTGCCTCCTCCTGTCTTCTGAGTCCAGCACCATGTCCTCATGTAGTAGGCGTTCACAAGTTTTGTTGAGTAAAAGAGTGAAAAATTCACAGTTATGACCTGGATGGTGCTTTAAGCCTGAACCCGAATTATTAGAAACAGCTGGCTTCCTCTTTCTTAAGGTTAAGAAAGGCTGAAACTTCAGGATGTTATCATTGCTTAATCCCCCCTCCAGGGACAGGAAGATGTCCGTCCTGCCCAGAAGAGTAAGCCAAAAGACTTCTAATGCTGACAAAACAGCAAAACTTCTTTCCATATGGGAACTCCACTTTGGGTTTGAGAGCTTTAGAAATTGTATCTAAAACGTGTTTATATTTTTCCTAAAGAAAGAGTGCTTTTTGTTTTTTTAAAAATCAGATTCTCAAACTTCTTTCTGCTTCCTAAGAGATTAAGAATTGTTGCTTCAGAGCCCTCTTTGATGGGTCAGAGAGGTTCCTTGTGATGCTGCCACTAGGTAAAAAGCCCTGAATATGCTCCCATGGGAATGCTTTATTTTCCCCCGAGCATCATCGTCATTGCTGACTGGTGATACTGTCTCTGCCAAAGCGAGGTTTGGTGGGCATAAGTCAACTTTCTTCTTCACTTAAGTATAGAGATCGACAGCTTGCTCATCAGCCCCACCCTTCCTAGTGGCTTCAGGGGTGAACAGGACAAATAGGGTTTCTATTTTCGTGGAGCCAATATCCCAGGGGAAGGAGTCAGACAATTAACAAATAGGAAAACAGGAGAATATCAGATGATGAGTAGTTTTAGAGAATTCAAAAAGAAATGAGGTAATAGTGATCTGGTGGCTAGTTTAGACTAGATCATCATACAGTATCATAGCAAGGCTCTTTGAGGCAATGACATTTAGGGTGTAAAGATTAGGGCAGAGGAAATAGCTAGAGCCAAGGACTGGAAACAGGATGGGCTCGGCATGTCTGAGGAATGCCAGTGTGATTCACAGGCTTGCAGGGCTGCCAAGTGTGACTTTGAAAGCCCTTGCAAGGAGTCCGAATGGGTTTTAAGTACAGTGGGTGATGTTTTAAGCAGAAGAGCAAATTGCTTAAAATACTTTGCAAAAGACCATTCCAGCTATAATGTGGAGAACGGACTGTGAACATCTGGGAATGAAAGCAGAGAAGCTAATTAGGAGGCCACCCTGGTAGTCCAAGCTGTATATGATGAGGCTTACGCTAAGGCGGAGGCCAGGGGGAAGGGATTGAGTATAGGGCATACGCAGAGTGTTTGATACACAGCAAACATCCAATTAACTCTAGATATTGTCATCATCATCATCACTGTTGTTGTCACTAAACGTGACCAAGTAATGGGTCAGCATGACAGTAGAACATTAAGAACATTAACCGAGTTTAGAGCAAATTAGGTAGAATGAACCAAATATTATTTGTATGTAGAGATTTAATTACTGTTACTTTTTAGGCACTATCTTGGAATGCAGTGTTTTCAACACTTTTCTCTTTGCAATTTCAAAAGAAATCTATCATTTACTCTTTTCAGTACACACTGTTTAGTCATTTTGTAGTGAAAGAATTCTGATTATCTTCAAATGACAGATGTGAGACAGTGAATCCTAATTTGTGTAGAAGATGTAATATATTGCGTTTCTTTGGAATTTATTATGAGCAAGGAGTTGGAAAAATTAGGGAGTTAATATCCAGGAAGAAAGCAAAAGTAAAAAATGACACAGAGATTAATATATTTATGGGTACATGTCATGCATTTTGATGCCAGAAAAGCCAAATGAAGAAGTAATATTCTGAAAACAACTCACAATTACCAAGACCACTAAGCTCTGAGTCAGATAAATAGGAAGACTAGTGACAGTCATACATATATAGCTGCTACGGAGTTATTCAAAGTGGGGAAGGGGAGAGAAAGACTAACAGCCATTCTGTTTTTTCCACCCTTTTCAGAAGCAAGCCTTTGGCTCTACATTGTAACAAATGCACACATCTTTGCAGTGTACCCTTGTCAAGCAAGTTCGTATTTACAAACGAAATTATGCTGAGACACAGAAGTCTTAAATGAAAGACAGACATCACTGAAATCGTTTTAAGGTCATGCTGATCTCTTCAAATGTTAGAATCCACTGGGGTAAGGTCGGCTTTTCAGCTAAGTGACTCTGTCACTTTGGAGTAATCCCTGTAATGAGTAAAACTATAACAACACAGTCTAAGAAAACACTAGGTCCTGAATGATAATATTCTACTAGGCCAGAGAGAATTTGTTTTAAAAAATGGACACCAACGTTCTCTAAGTGTGTGGCTTCTAGATGCACTATAGCACTTATTCAGGTTTACTGAATATCCTTAGTGGGACAATAATTTTGAAAGTGAATTTTTGCTACCATCAAAATTCCTTTTTTCTTTCCTCCTTCTCCTCTTTTTTCTTTTTTAAAAAATTCAGGCTGGGCGTGGTGGCACACGCTTGTAATCCCCATGCTTGGGAGGCAGACAGGAGGATCGTGCAGGTACAAAGCCAACCTTGCTGGCTTAAGAGACCCTGTTTCCAAATTTAAAAAAAATATAAAAATAGGTCTGGGAGTGTAGCCCGGAGGTAGAAGGGTTTCCAGGAACCCCAGTACCATAAAAAAATGCAGATGATAAAAATAGTGTTGGTCTATAAGTGGTATAATAGCTGAATCATCAGGCTACCCTTCTTAAATCAGTAAAGCAAAATCATCTAAAATACAAGCAAAAAGCAACATTCTCCCAAACACATCTTGTGGAATACTAATTCTTTGGGGGCGCTACTTGAAATAAATTAAAAACCGGACAATTGCTGTTTGCTCTCTCAGATCTGCATGAACCCCAAGTTAAGCCCATTCTGCTACTCCTCCCAACCACAGTGCCGCCTGACCTCCAAGAATCCTGACTTGAATGTCTCCTGGCATCGATGCCAGCTCAAACCCTGTCTTCAGTACTCTACTCCATTTCTCAAAGTATAATGTTTGGGTATTTTACTTTTTCTAGTGTATAATATATGCCTGCAGCTAGGTCCCTTTGGGGCAAGGACCTGAGCAATATTTATTGTATATGCTTGTCATAATACTTTAGGGTTCTTTCTCAAGGGAACTTTCTTTAATCTTCACCTGATGGACTCTGGATCTGAGAAATGATTGTACCTGGATAATTAACTGGGATTTACATTCTAATAGCTGACAAGAATTTGTTTTTGCTTGATGAGAAGTTTTTTCTCTTCTGGTTATATAAGTCACAGTCACCTCAGCCAGCTACTCATCTGTCTGCCTCTAGAAGCACATGGTCTGTTAAGCATTACCTTAGGTTCCTGTGGGTCAAGAAATCCTGGTTAAGCTCTGGCTGTGCTGTCTGGTGTCAGGATCACATAAACCTGTTTTTGACCTTTATATGCTGCCTCCTGACTTCTGCTGCTCCAAAGCCCTGTCATCCTCACTGACCCAGAGAGCCTAGTTCCACACAAGCATCCTTCCTTTGCCATTGCCCCTGACCCACAGGGGACAGCGAGGGAAGCCAGCGTCCTCACACTAGCCGGGCCCTAGCAGGACTTCTGTGGAACTTCCTCACTTTTACCTTCACGAGCTCCTTCCTACATCCAAAAATATTTACAAAAAACTGTCGTATAACTGTTTGTCACAAAGATGAATATAACTGTTGACTCTAAAAGTTCATTTTTTCCCTTCGCATTTAAAAAGTGATTTGGATCATTTTGTGGCCCTCTGGGAATGCTGTGTTCATCCTGCTCAGGGGTGTCCTTGCTGACTTTGTGAAGGTCCCTCTGGACCTTCCCAGTAAATATAATTTGGTTGTACCTAATACATCTAATGTCCTCAGCTCCTTAAACCTTCTGATACCGTTCTCAATACTCCGAAAAAGCAGTTCTTGTATCTGCATTTACTGTAGGCCACGTCATTCTTGAGCTTCCAGGAGCCAGCTCCGTGGCGCGATAGGATCAATGGCATATTCAGGGGCTCCTGTGCCTAACCCTCTCCCCGTCTCCCTCTCTTCCCAGTAATCTTAAGGTTTCCTCTTACACATGGGCCCTGGCCCCATATGGCCCCGTGATCCTCTTGCTGAGTGAACCTGTTACTGCCAGAGTTGGGACTCTGACCAGTTATCTGTCTAGAAGCTGTGATCTTAAAGAGTACAAGCATAATTTTGCAAAGAATCTATTTCAGGTATGGTCTGAGAGAAGTCGTCTTGAAGAATTGCTTTCAATTTCACACACACACACACACACACACACACACACACACACATACACACACATATACACATATATATATGTATGTATATATATGATTCTCTATATATGTATATATGGTTATATTATCTATTTATAAGGTTATCTTAAATAATCTTATGATCATGGTCATCATTTCCATGCTAAATTAATTTTTTGTTGTTATTTGAAAATATACTTCTGCACATCCAAGAGTGTATAACAGATTATTTGCAGAGGGCCAGGTATGAATATTTATTTACTGCTACCATAAGTTGCAAGATGCCAGGAAAAGAGGTATGTCAAATTATGGTTGAGATCACTACTAGCCAAGCAAAATCCTCCCCCTAAAAGAGTAAGTTTGAGAGTGAAAGAGAAAAAGATGGCTGGGTCTCATGTTGGCATCCCTCACTGTGTAATCATTCTGAATATTGTTATTTAGCTGCTTTCTGCTTAATTGATCAACTTGTTTATTGTTTCTGCTTATTTGGTCAACTTGCTTATTGTTTGATAACTATTAAATGATGCAGTCAGCTTTTAAATTTTATGGGAAAATGTTTATATGACAGTGCGTCCATTGATGAGACAAGTGCACTTTTGCAATTTTGAAGTTTTGAGGACGACTGCTCTGATATAAAGTCATTTCAGGACACTGAAGACCCAATGAGCATACAACAGAGAATTTGTTTTGTTACTGCCTGGTGGAACTAATTAAACAGGGATGGACAAACAAGTCAAACCAGGATGCTCCTCTCATTCAAGAAATCTCAAGAGAATAGAATCTGTCTCAATTGATATCTTAATCGCTATAAATCACTCTGAAACTTGGAGATCTAGGTAAATCATAATCTCCAACTGGTACGTACTTTTTTTTTTTTTTGGTGGTACTGGGGTTCCTGGAAGCCCTTCTACCTCCGGACTACACTCCCAGACCTATTTTATACTTTTTTATTTGGAAACAGGGTCTCTTAAGCCAGAGCGGCTGGCTTCAAACCTGTGCAATCCTCCTGTCTCCGCTTCCCAAGTGCGGGGATTACAAGCGTGTGCCACCACGTCCGGCTGGTACATACTTTTAAAATGTATTGTTTCTAGACTGGTGAGGCAGAAATTAATTTTTTTTGGGGGGGAAATGATTCATACTACCACATCTAAAAGATCCAAAAACTTAGCATAAAGTGAATCCATCCCATGAGTAAGAAATAGTAAAGATGCTGGGATAGCACTTTGGAGGCTTAGTCTGTACAAGTCAGGGTGCTCTTTGTATTACCTCACAGAGAAACTATCTGGGTAGGTACGTGCACATTTCTTTTCAGATGGAAGGGGAAACTGGCACTGATGTGAAGATCTGAGACCATATAGGCAGTTCTCTCCTGCTCTTCCTTCAGATTTTATAGGACTAGGTGAATAAAAACCATTCTTTAAGTCAGGAAGCCCCAGTTTTCTGTTTGATCATGCCGAGATCGTTAGAGTAGAAGGTAAGGCTACATTTAGGAAGATGCTGGAGTAAAATTTCTTCCAGATGATCTGCCTCAATCCAATCGTGTAACTTCTCTGTGCCTCAGTTTACTCATCTGTAAACTGAGGACAATAATAGAAACCTTCCTCTGGACTGATCATAAGAAATAAATAAATTAGCATCTGTAGAGCATTTAGAATACCACCTGGCTCGTAATAAATGTTTAGTAAGTCTTAGTTGCCACCACCATCATCACGATTGCTATCATCACTATAAGAAGTAGCAGCAACAGAAATCTCTATTTCATGTGTAGCCTCCTGGGCATGAGAATAAATATGACGCCATTAACTTGTTCCCCAACAGATTTGAAGGAATTTAGAGAGCCTAACACAATGAAGATATCTAGCAATTGACTTTTATAATTAGTCACTAATTTTTCCTTATACTTTTCTTGATATTATTTCTTTAAAAAGGGGGGTTATTAGTTGAGTTGTGTCTCTGCTCCCCCCCCAAAAGATATGTTCAAGTCTTGTCTATACCTCAGAATGTACTATTTGGAAATATGTTTGTTGCAGGCATAATTAGTAAAATGATATCATTTTAGAGAGTATGTCCTCGCACTAGCAGGGCCATAGTAGGACTTCTGTGGTACTCTGTCACTTTTGCCTTCATGGGTTCTTTCCTACATCAAAAAATTTTGAAAACTATTTCATGTGGGGAGGGAGTTCTAATCTGACATGACTGGTGTGTTTATAAGTAGAGGGAAATTTGAATACACAATACACAGTGGGAAGATGATATGAAGATACACAATAGAGGTCAACCAGATGATGACAAGGAATACAGAGATGAAGGACCAAGCCAAGGAATGCCAAGAATTGCTGGTAAATACCAGGAACTAAAGACACATGGAGGGATTCTCTCCCAGGGCTTCAGAGGGAGCGTGACCCTGTTCATGATTCCGCTTTTAGCTCCCAGAACTGTCAGACAATGAATTTGTCTTGTAAGACACCCAGTTTTTGGTACCTTGTTAGAGTGGCCATAGGAAACTAGTACAGAAGAGGAGAGGTAAAAAGCCACAGGAGGAATAGCATGACATTCTGACTTAACCAATCAGTTACTGGAAGCATAAGATCATGTTCAAGTGCTGAAAAGCTGTCACTTTATGTTCTTTCTAACTACTCTGACAAAATCCTACCAATCTGGGTTTTTTCTCTTAATTTATCTCTTCTTAGAACACATCTTCTGTGCTTTTCATGGGAAGACTTTACTAACCATCATAAAAGTTGTAAACTTTCTTATCAGGCGTCTCAGCAAATATCCCCAGATTTTGTGCATTCATTCATTCACTCATGTCTTCTCGCATCAAGGCAGAGTGACAAAGCAACAGGCATCCTTGTTTAGATTCTCAGAGTCACAATCACTCATCTTTTTGCGGCTCTTCAGAAAGGAGGGCATGCACCTGGTCTTTTGTGCTAATTACTCTACCATGATTCTTCCCTTTTCTCTCTCACCCAACATCAATACCATTTGATTATGTTTCAGAGCAAAAGCAGTACTCTTTGTGCTGCAGGCATCAGCTAGATTCCCCCATATATTTATACCACTTAAATTTTCCCATTTCCACAAACAGCTATTGGGCACAATTCATTTGCCAGAGCCTGTATAATCATCCCACAGTGATGTGCTCAGATCCAGAGTGCTCAGGCCAAGATTTGTTTTCAAATATGGTTTCTTCCCTGATGACCCAGAAAATTCTTCTGGAATCACCAAGTCTTGTTTTCATTTTGTACAAATGACCAGAGTCAAACAGAAAGTTTTACAGATACCTAATCTATAATGAAATAGAAAGATGCAAAGTTTCTGAAGTTACCTTTAACTCATCAGCCAATTTTGTTATAACTCATGTTTACCATCCCTCAATTTCCATAGGATGATAAGAGTTTGTTCAAGTTGGCAGGCTACTTTTTCTAAGAGTTTCCATGACTAGTTCCAAAACACTTTTGTCAGACAATTTACAGTAAGCATTACATTCTTCTCCACAGTAGAAATGAGTGGCCACTTGCCCTCCTGGTTCCACTGGCTATTTTGCAATGGATATGAAGCACAAATGTAGCTTTAAAAGTATATAGCATGCTTTTTCTGAGGTCTCCAACAAGGGCAGGAGCAAGGGTGCCTGTGCTTCAAGAAGCACCCTGCTTTGTGTATTTTAAAAGGAGCTATCAGGGTGGCTTTAGTTCCTTCTGTTCCTTGATTAAATCTTGATTAAAATCAGTGCAGCAGTTATGGAATGTGAAGCAGTCTTCTTCCTCCTTTCCCTACTGTAGGTAACATCACTTGATTGCTCGAGACAGTTAAAGGTGCTTTGGTAGTTAAAGAACAGCAAGATTAATGGGCAGACATTTCCATAGTAACAGCAAAGCACTCTGGGAAACAGAGCCACTTGGGAGCTGGAGTTACACATGCCAGGATTTTGGCTCCCATGGCAACAGCAGTGTGGGGTGGGGATGAGCACGCTGGGAAACTTAGCAAAGGTCCGTTTAGTGAAGACAATGTATAATCAGAGTTGTCAATCTATTTTAAAATTCCAAGTTAAAATAAATCAAATTTGAGACCACAAGCTGATGCAAAACATTTGAAATACACTGTACAGCCACTGAAAATTTCTCAAGCATAAGCACAAATAGTTTAAGAACTATCCAATTGTGACAACTTGTTAGTTTAAAAAAATCCAATTACCCAGATTTTTGTCCCCGAGTAGTTGCAGAAAATTACACAATTAGAGCAATTTTTCTCAGCTGCTTCACTATAGAAAATGCAAGTAATTATACAAAAATAGTGTAAAATACTTTCACAACTGCAAGTTAGGGTTTTGCTTTCTATAGAAGATATTCTGTTTTTCTTTTTAGATAATCATCTCAACGAAAAGTTGAAGAGAGCTATCAGTAAAAAGAGAAAGCAATGGCCAAGAGAAGAATCAAGAACAAAGCAAAAGGTGAGAGAAATACTAAACGACTCAGGAGAAGCTGAAAAGAATTCAGACAGACCTAAGAACCCAGCATTCCAATTACAATGAGTAAAAGAGGTCTGACACACAATCGTATTCCTCCTGCTTTTATTACTATTGGAGTGAAAGTTTTTGAAGGTCTCCTTTGTCCTGCATAATATTACAGTGTACTCAGGGAACCCCAAACCAACTTTGGAATAGCTTTTTTTTTTTTTCTGTTTGGAACTTTGGGTTAGGTCTACATAGCCAGTGAAACATAAGTTTGGATATTACCTGTTGACTTAGGTATAGGTTACTTAGTAATTTAGTCTATTAAGGTAAATATACCTGTTTGTATTCACTTTTTACTAAGAATAGCTACTACTGGAACAATTTATTGAGACTTCATTGAGTATGAATTATGAAGCTGGAAAACAGACATTAGTGATTCAACCCAGTTCCTAACCTAGTAGTCTGTTTCTCTCTCTTTCTGTCTCACACAGTACTGGGGATTGAACTCAGGGGCAGGGACTTAGTGAGCTGAGTCAGTCTCTCATCTGACTACAGCTGTTAGTCAAAGAAGTTTGAAATCATTAGTGACCATGTTTTTGTCATGTGGATAAAACTTCAGAAAAAAGGAAAAGACAACAGAGAAAAGCAGAGACAGGAGATGGAGGTTTGACTTAAATAACATTCAACCCTCTATGTAATTGTTTCTGAAGCCAGAAGAATCTGTGCTTCCTACAAATGGATTATTCATACATCCTTGAAATGATCTCCTCCTTCATGGCTCTGTTTGTTCCAGCTAGCTCATGCTGGGTGCCTACTGCCAGTAACTAAGAGTCCTGACTTGTGTAATGTCTTTTCCCAAACCATCTAAAAACATGATACAAGGAAGAAAGTGGAATAATCACCTAGATAGAAAATATATAACAGGAAATAAAGCAGGGGCACCAAAAGTAGTTGCAAAGTTTTAATTTCTTTGCAATTCCTTGGTAGGAAAGAAAGGGGGCTTAGGTGCCACTACAACCAGCAAATCCTCAGCAGAAGCAAGATCAGATGGAGTGAAAGTGCAGTGAAATCAGAATGTGGAATCTTTCTTAATAACTTGCAGAGGGTGGCAAGAATCTAAGCTGAAACCCTAAATTTTAGCTATGTTACAGTTTTGACCTAAAATGTCTCTCTGCTTCCTGGTCACCGTAGCAGGAGCAGCTCAGCTCCACTATATACTTCTCACAATGCTCTGCTTCACTGCAGGCCTAAAGCAAGGTGGCCAGATGCCCCTGCCTGGAAACCTCTGGAACTGTGAGTGAAAACAAGTTTTGTGCTGGGTGTGGTGGTACACGCTTGTAATCCCAGCACTTGGGAGGCTGATACAGGAAGATCATACAAGTTCGAAGCCAGCCTCAGCTACTTAGTGAGGCTCTCAGCAACTTAGTGAGACCATGTTTGCAAATAAAAATATAAAATAGGTCTGGGAGTATAGCCTGGAGGTAGAAAGCCTCTGGGTTCCACCCCCAGTACCAACAAATAAAAAAATTTGGGGTTTTTCTTAGCTATTTGTCACAGTGACAGAAAGCTGACCAGCATAGAAAACTGGTATCAAAACATGAGGTCATTTCCCTGATTATATCTGACCATGTGGTTCAGAGGTCTCTGGAATTGGTTTATAAGAGGAGTTTGGAAACATTTGGAGAATCAGACTAAAGAAAGCTTAGAATTCTGGAAGTGGAGCTTCATGGGATACTCTGGTGGGAAATCAGAAGATACGAGTGCTGAGAGGAATACGGACAGTCAAGTGTTGCTGATGGGGTTTCAGATGGAAATGAGGACTTTACTGGAAATTGTACTGGTGTTCCATGTGTTGATGGCCTGGCCCCTGATGTAGCACTTTTCTAAGGTATGTCCTCTGGGAAGTGATTGGATTGTGAGGGCTTCAGTCTTCCAAATGGATTAACCCATTTGTGGACTCACAGATTATTGGACTATTGGGAGTGGTAGAAATTTCGAAGTTGGGGCTTAGTTGGAGGAAGTGCATGCACTTGAAGGGTGTAGTGGAGCTCTGGCCCCAACCTCTCTGTCTCTCTGCTTCCTGACTTGTGAGCAGCTCTGCTCCACCTGCTGCTCCTCACCATCATATTCTGCCTCACCACAGGCCTAAAAGCAAGGGAGATAGTTAGTCATGGACTGAAACTATGAGCCAATACACTTTTCCTCTTTTCAAGTTTTTTAAAGTTATTTTGTCACAGCAATGTAAAGCTGACTAACACAGGCTACTTTGTCTATTGTAGTATGTGCTAGATAGGCTCTTTCAGATGGAAAGGAACATTAATATACTGAGGCAACTAGCCCAACATCCAGATAATAAGAGTTATTAAGAGAGAGAACAGAGAAAATGAAGGGGAAGATGATTCAAGATGATTTCTCTGGACCAAAGGACTTGAATTTCCAGATTGCACAGGCTTACTGAGATCTCAGCAGAGCTGGTGAAAATAAATCTTCATTCAGACATATCGCTGAAATTCAGAACAGTGAGGCTAAAAAGAGAATCCTAACTGTCTTGGTAGAGGAGGAAAAGAAAGAAACAAGTGATATACAAAGTTGCAGGAATAAGAATTTCTTCTGATGTCTCAGGGACAACTCTGGTGGGATAATGCCTTCAAAATTATTTTCAACCCCCAATTCTTATATTCAAACCAACCACCAGTCAAATGGAAGTGTGGAATAGATACATCCCAAACAGGTAAGATCTCAATCACATCATTCCCATGCACATTTTCTAAGGAAACTATTGAGGAAGGTGTGCCACTAAGAGCTAACCCAATAAAGAGGAATATATGGAGAAAAAGAAGGCAAAGGGATCTATGGTGCTATGGGGGATGTCAGAATGACAGCAGTACCCAGGTTTAGGGGGCCACCAGTCCACATGGAAGTAGGTTCAACTTATAACATTGGTTCTGTGTTCATAACCACATTTCTTCAAGACAGAAAGGACAGGTACAATGAGACTCAGAAGAACTGTATTAGTCCTACTGTTCAGTAAAAAGTTACCACAGACATATGCATGCATTTGCTGTCATTCAGTTCCCACAGATCAGGAGTTAGGCACAACTTAGATGGATCCTCTGCTCAGGGTTTCCAAGACTACAAACCAGAAGACAGACATGGTAGGATTCTAGAGCTGGGGGTCGTTTATGGTTTTGATGTGAAATCTCCCAAGGCTCATGCATTGAGCAATGCAGCCAGGCTCAGAGGTGGGGGAAGACTAGAGGAAGTGGGTCCCTGGGGTGTGTCCCTGGTTCCCTCTCTGGGCTTCTGGCTGCCAGGACTGAGGGTGGCTTTTCTCTACCATGTGTCCTGCTGCTGCAGGTTCTGCCTTGGAGCCAGCTGACTGTGGACTTCCTGCCAGTGTGAATCAAGTCCTCCAGACAAGCCATATGTCAGCAAGTTGCAGTACCAGTCATTGCACTTTCTGGAAGGATCCTCAGCGTCGGCAACCAGGATCTGCTGCTGGTTCTGATGCTTCTTCTTCCGTCGTGGTAAATTCTCTTGGGAAGTCTATCTTTCCTGGTCTCTGTTAGAACAACCCAAGTGTATCTCTGTATAACTCTGACTGGCAACAGTGGTCTGGGATCTAGCCTTTCTTTCAGTAGAGGCTCACTAGAAACTATGAATCAGAAGATATAAATGGGTACTCCTGTTCTATTTAAAACGTAAAAAGATAACCACTCAAAGACTAAAAGTAGATAATTTTGCTTTAGAACTATCTGAATCCACTTGAATAGCTATAACAAAAATGCTTTAGGTTTGATAATTTATAAACAACAACAACTTATTTCTTGCCTTTCTAGAGGCTGGGAAATCCAAGATCAAGGTCCCAGGGAATTCGGTGTCTGGTAAGGTCTCCCTCTCAGCTTCATAAATGGTGCTTTCCGGCTGAATCTTCACATGACAGGAGGGCAAACAAGTGCCCTCAGGCCTCTTTTATAAGTCCACTAATTCCATTCATTAGGGCTTTGCATCTTGACTTAGCCACCTCCCAGAGTTCCCATCTCTTACTATCATCACTGGAGTTAAGATGCAACATACGAATTTTGGGGGAAAAGGGGACACAAATATTCTGACCATAGCTAGAACACACTGTATTTCAATAAGATTTAACCTCTGGCTAGTTGAATTCTGGCTACAAAACACACACCTTTATCAGGAATAGGCCCTGAGAAGAAAAACTCCATCTTGGTTACTCCAAATGGGGGTGTCCTGATAAGCAATGCATAAATCTATGGAGTCTAAACTGTTACCTACCAACGATTCTGAATGATTGGAAGACAAAGAATAGGAGAGGAATCATAATTTGAGGAATAAGAAAAGAAGATCAAGAAGTAAAATATTATATCTGTTCCTGATAGAAAGTTGATGGGAAAATGTGATGTTGTGTCTATTAGAGAAGGCTGGTCAGTAGATCCGCCCCCTCCACTTAATATGTGCTGGGCTAGGGAAGAATACATCACTGAGCTAAGGATGCCTGATTTCCCTTCGACTGTATCCACTCCATGCCTCACTCCACCTCACTAGGGGTGGTGTGAGATAAGGACCATGAACAGCAGCCAGGTATACTTTCAGTGAAAACCCCTTCTCGTGAAACCTGGGAGTCACGTGCGATGCTCAGCTGCCAGTTTAAAGTGGATCGGTGGTTATTACACTGTCTGCATCCAGTTGAGTGTTCACACATTTGCTTTCCCTACCTTATTTGGTTTCCAAGATCCAGTTTCCCCCTCAGGTCCTGAGCACTTCATTCCCATGAAGTACTACTACTCAGTTGCCATGAGTGTTGGCTTTGATGCCTGTAGACACCATCTTTGCTTCAAAATGTTTTCTACCTCTGTGACTCTGAGGCGAAACTCTCCCATTCAGAATGCGGCTCTATAGTGAAGGACGCAGTGAAGTGGATTAGCAAGAACCTACAGGGCCCTGAGTAACTGCACTCCACTTCAAAGACCATCTGCCCGCGGAGCCCCCCTTCCCCTCATGGCCTTGCATCTAAAGATTATGCTCCCCTAGAATATTCTGAAGTGGCTACTGAAGAATCTTGTGAAGTCAAGACACAAAGAGCCATTTTGTTCTCAGAAATGCCTACATTTATACTACCGAGAGTCTCGCACTTATATATTATATCTCCTGCTCTCTAGCCTGCTGATTTCAATCTGGCGGGACTGCCACATGTCTTTGTACTCTGCACCGCACATGTGCATATGGTGCATGCTAAATATAAATGCTGCTTGGCAGGATCCTTTTTTTTTTTTTCTTCTCTTCCTTTGTTTCGGAAAATGTAGTGAAGAAAATGTGTAACGTGTGCCCTCTCCAAAAGAGACTTTCAGGAAGTGGAATTATCTTGACAACCAGCCACATGTTTTACATATTATCTGGGCATGTGGCAGCAGTGACTGTCTGCTGCCTTGTCTGGTCAAGTTGGGGCTGCTGAGATGGCTTGGACCCTCTCTTAACCTGAAATCAGGTAAAGTCCTGTATTGCTGAACCACTCGGCTGAGTTTCCAGGGGCTGGCTGTCCCTCCACTCAGGGACTAGGTAGGGTATGCTGCAATAGCAATGACTCAAAGCTCATGGTGGAGAAACACTCTATATCCATATTCCTTTTCGTGATACATGTCCACTGTGAGGTGGAGAGGAGTGCTGTGCATCACAGCCACCCCAGGTCAGGCCCATGGAAGCTTGGTCTTGACACTACCCATCATTGCTGGAGCCCTGGGTTGGGGATGTGACAAGTCAGTCTCTGGCTATAAGAACTTCCCCCAGAAGTGACAAATGTCACTTCTATTTTCTCTTTATTGTATAAAATGAGTCGCATGCTATGTGTAACTTCAGGGAAGAGCAAGGAAACATCGTCTGGCATGTCTCTGTAAGTCAGAGGGTTGGAAGAATTTTGTCACTAGCACCAGTGACTACTTCCTGCCAGAAAGAGAATGGCAGACAAGCCGGGCGTGGTGGCACACCTTTGTAATCCCAGCATTTGGGAGGCTGAGACAGGGGGATCGCGGTTTGCGGCCAGCCTCACCTACTTAGTGAGGCCCTCTGCAACTCAGTGAGACCCTGCTTCAAAATAAAGAATAAAAAATAGGGTTGGGGGTATAGCTTGGAGGTAGAATGCCACCAGGTTCTATCCCAAGTACCGCAAAAATAAATAACTAGATAAATAAATTTAAAAAAAGAAATAGAATGGTGGACAATTGTTCCTGCTATTGTTGGGTCGCCCAGGCACTTTTCAGATACAATAGCGATGCCACTGAAGAAAGACAGCAAGATAACACCATGTTACAGCTATTCCTTAAGGGAGCCTCATAGAGGAGCCCTGTCTTGAAACAGCGCTTTGGGTTTTAAAGATGTGTCATGGACTAGGGATAGCTGGACTAGGGGCAGTAAGGCAGAGGCACAAGCATACAGATGCATGCTCTGCTTTCAGTCAGCGCAGCCTTAGGCCCAGAGTGGAGCAAATGTGAGACTGGTGGAGTGCTGCTGAAGGCCTCCTGAGGCCTCCGACAGGCTTCCCAGCATCCCGCGGGCTCTGCTCCTGACAGTCCAGCCTGCTCTGACTTCTTTTGCTTGTGGCAGGAACCTCACTTAGGCTGTGATTGCAGGGAGTGTGGTTTGTTAGACCTTAAGGACTGGGGAAAGCCCCAAAGCCACTTAGCAGGTGAGTCACTAATGTGTCCGCGCCGATGTCGAGGGCCTGACGCTGTCTCTGGACTGATTGCCCTGAGCAGAGGCAAAACCCACCGGGGTCTTTGGACTGGGAGGGCAGTTCAGAGCGCTTTGCCTAGTGACACTGATCAGCACTGGAGGGGGCCGCTGGAGGAAAGGCATCCTGCAAGCTGCTTCATCACCTGGCCCAGACAGGTGACTCCTGTGCCAGTGAAGGAGAGAGGAGAAAAGTGGTGGGCTCTAGGGGAAACCGGGAGAGGTAACAAGACTAATCCCACTGTCCATGGCTGACTAGGACAACGTGGAGCTCAGCGATTTTTAGCAGGATTCTGCTAATGAATGTGGAACCAGGGGACTGGCAGCTCCATTTCCTGTGGCATTAACATTTTTTACTTTATTTTAATGAGGAAAATGAGATTCTTCTCAGTTTCCTATCACCGCACCCGGTTTGGGAGGGTATGACATTTAACAACAGTGCTTTGAAAAATATTAAGCATTATACAAATACGAGGAATTGTTGCTGTTATAATTCTGGTGGAGCACACGTGCAGCTTGGAACCGGCCTTAATATTGAGGGGATATTTAAGGGATTAGGAGAGTCTCTGTAACTATTGGGTAGCGATTCAGTATGGCCTTCCTAGAAAGGCCCAACTAATCTGGCCATATTAAATCCACTTTTAGAAGCCAAATACCCAAACTCTATGTCAATAAACTGCAAACGCAGACATAGATCATACAACTCGATCATCTCACATCAGATGCAAGGCTTTCATAAATTATAAAATATGTCAGGCAATTAATTCTAATTTGAAGCTGCCACTTGATTATCATCCTCTGGGAAAGAGGAGGAAATGGCTTTTGGTGGAAGCAGTGGTCTGACATTTCTTCGTGTGGAGATACAGCCAAAATGAGGTGTGGAATGGGAAGGCTGCGTTTATGTGGGGAAGAATCCAGATAATTCAGGAAGAAATGACATGGTTGTACTTACATCAGACTCCAAAGGCTTTATGAAACTTTAGTTAAGCCTGGCTGATTTAGAGGAATTGAGAGTTCAGGTTAATGAGGACTAGTGAAGATTTCAGTTACAGATTGTTTTGAAAGACATTCCTTTTTATCATTCTTCAAGTATAAGAGGATTGCAGAACTAATGGGTAGAAGCGTGAGGCCAAACACAGATCCATCCAAGCCTGCTTATGTGTTCTAATTGTTGTTTGCTTGCAAATGATCAGTATCATTTAGAGTAATTTCTAAGTTTATTTAAAAATAGGCCTACAGTTTGCCTTTTCTTTTAGAAAATTAATAAGCAAGCCCTGTTTTAGTGTTCAAAAGAAAATTTCAGCCATATTGAGGAGGAGATATCCCTAATTTCTGATGTGCTTGTACATCAGGAAATCATAACAGCTTTCCCATATACCTCCTTGTCTCATTTCCCATGTATAGCAGACAGAGTCTACAGAGTTATTTAAGAAATTTTAAACCGTCTACTATTCTGCATAAGAAAGCCAGATATTGATTTGCTTTAAAATCATCTTACAGTTTATCTAAATAATATATATATATATTTTTTTTTCCTCACCTACTAAGTCAGATGAAGCAGTTTCTAGGCAACTTAAAGGGAAGATAAGGTTCCCACTGGTATCCATTAGCCTTTTCAGTATTTTAGTTGCCTTCACCTCTTTTTCTCTCTACTTTCTTTCAAGCAAGTACGCAATGAAACTTTAAGCCCATCAAGGAAAAGGCTTATGGATGTTTATTCATCTCTGTATTGCCTTGCAGAGTGCCTGAGACATAGTAATGCCTCAGTACATGGTTGCTACAGGAGTGACTCAATATCTCCATTAACTATTAGAGCTGATAATTCCACATTAAGCAGTAAATACTGGTGGTAGATTAATGTGTTGTGCATATTCACAAAAAGCAATCCTTGAACTTATGGGAATGAATTCTGTTTTGGACTTTAGACCCTGGGACAGGCAGGTGATTACTTGCCCTGCTCACCTGGGTGAAAGCTTATTCTAAAAGTTATACCAACAGTAGTTATAGCAACTACTACCAGTTACCAAGCACCTACCATGTCAAATGTGTGATGACTCTTGATTTTATGTGACTCTCATGTTATCTACTTGAAGTCATTATCTTTTTTTAAAAAACAGGAAATTTGATGCTGAGGACAGTCAAGCATTTCATCCACTATATAACAATGTTTTGGTCAATGTAAAACTGTATATATGAAGGTGGTCCCATATGATTATATCACCTAGTGACATTGTAGCTATGTTAGTTTGTGTAGATGCACTTTGCTGATGTCAACACAATGACCAAATAGCCTTGCCTCCCACTCTTCAGAATGTGGTCCCTGTTATCAGGTCACATGGTAAGTGAGGGTTTTAAAGAATCAAGTTCTGACTAAGTCAGTCTTTTTCCACGGCACTACTCAGCCTATAGTTTCTATAATTGGAACTTAAACGTGATTCTAATGAGCACACCTTACCCTATGCCTTTTGAGATCCCAGATTGTACCCCGAATATTGTGATTCCATGATAATCATGATCATCAGCACCTGCCACCTGTTGAGTGCTTATTACAGGCAAGGCACCAAGTTCTTCTAAAATAAACAGGTGTTCATATAGACTTCATAAGCCATGGAACTCCTGAAAACCTGGATTCTATGTAATTTCTTCCTTCTCTGTGCTATAATAGGCAAATTCATAAATCAGCAACAAATACCTTTTCAGACCATATTTGGATGATGTGAACACACATCATGGTCCATCTATCAAAGTGTTTACGGTTCACTTGGGGACCTGGTAGTGATGACATATCCAAATCAGGAGTGTGAACACTATACACCAGTAGAGTTCAGAGAAGGGAAAACTTAATGAATCACAGCATCTAGAGAGGTTTCCATGATGAAAATACCACCTGAACTGGGTTTGCAACATAGGAAGTCTTTGAGTAAATGTGGAGGAGAGAGTGGTGATAAGAATGCAGGTGTGACAGAAGCCAGCGAGCATCTACATTCACTTTCTTCTTTGTGCCTTAAATTTCCTTGGATGTTAAACATGTAAACCTTTGTATATTTGACTTATAAAGAGGAGATAGGATTTTCTCAGCCCATGAAACCCCAGTTGGAGAAAATTGGAGGTTTAAAGCTATGGCTAGTGTGATAAGGGGACTGCAGAGAATTCTGACTAATAAGTTAGCAAGAACACAGTAATTTCAAGGAAAACAGACAAGACCTTAAAAGTGCTATCAGAATGTAAAGAATTATACTTTATGATCAATTTTTCTAGCTCTCTGAACATCTTGAGTATCCTAAAATGTTGAAACTTTCTTTTTAAAAGATCTGCCTTGCCGGGCGTGGTGGCGCACGCTTGTAATCCCTGTGCTTGGGAGGCAGAGACAGGAGGATCGTGTAGGTTTGAAGCCAGACGCTCTGGCTTAAAAGACCCTGTTTCCAAATTAAAAAAAAAGTATAAAATAGGTCTGGGAGTGTAGCCCGGAGGTAGAGGGCTTCCAGGAGAGAGAGAGAGAGAGAGAGAGAGAGAGAGAGAGAGAGAGAGAGAGAGAGAGAGAGAGAGAGAAAGATCTGCCTCTATTCTCTTCTTTGCTAACTCTGGGGGTTTGGCCTGGAATAAATGTTTTATAGTGAATCTACCAGGAATTTTTTCTCTATTTTAAAGGAAATATCTTCAATTGGGCAGGATAATACAAGAAATCATGTATTTTGCTACTGAAAATAGAGATTTCTTTTTCCTGGAAGTTTAAGAAACCTACTGTTTGAATACAGCATTTCTGATTGTTTGCTTTGGGAAACATTAATCTTATTACATATTTCACACTAAACAAGTTCCATGCTCAATTTAGTTGGAAAAATGTTCTTCACTTAAAGGTTTTTAGTGCATAGTAGCATAGGCACAGGCTCTGATAAGTACTATTGCAGATAAGCCTGCCTTATATAATGAATATATGTGTATTATTAATGAATATATTAATGTATATATAAACACATACACATATGTGTATATATATATATAAATTATAAAGGGAAAATATAGAAAAAATAAATTTTATTAGAAACCAGAAAATTTTTAGGAAATACTTTATTTCTTACTACACTCTAACTTTGTTTAAAGATTAACTTTGACTTTTAGCACCTAGATCTAATTTAAGCTCAATTATTCATAGAATGGAGTAAGTGGAGAGTCATAATTCATCAGTGGACTTAAGCCAGGATACAAAGTATCAAAGCAGTTTACAAAGTCTACAAAGTTTACTCAAGCCGCAAACTTTTGTCCCAACCTAATCACACTGTTTTAGAAGAAAATGATGAACTATTGGTTAAATACACTTAAAAATTGGTATGTTTGCAGAGAATTCCTCCCAGTTCATTTCATGCTAGTGATTTCCACTGAGGGCATGCATGTCTAAATATAGAATGTCCCCTGAAAGAGTTCATGTTTAGGGCTGATATGACTAATTCACGAGGGCTGTAATCTCATCTGTGGATAAATTCATTGTAATGAATTTATCAGGTGTAACCTAGGCAGATGAGGTATGGCTGGAGGAGGGGAGGGTCTTGGGGAGTGTGGTCTTGGGGACTGTGTGTATATCCTTGAAGTCTTTTGCTCTCTTGTTTATTTCTGGCCCCCATGAGGTGAATGCAGAGGCCTTGCATCCTCTCTTTCTCAGCTTCCTGTGCCATGCCTTGAGCTCCACAGACTCACCTGGCCTGACATGAACTGAACCCTGAAATCTCCAGAACTGTGAGCAGAT
Organism: Muscardinus avellanarius; assembly: GCF_963383645.1. Taxonomy (NCBI): domain Eukaryota; kingdom Metazoa; phylum Chordata; class Mammalia; order Rodentia; family Gliridae; genus Muscardinus; species Muscardinus avellanarius. Next base: position 51,334,548 of record NC_137786.1, on the reverse strand, counting down.
AAATCTTTCTCCTCTCAGTGACTGTGGTCAGATTTCTTTGGCTATAGCAGTAAGAATGCTGGCTGGAAAAAACATTATTGATCCAGAAAATCCTAATGACAGACTGAAACATGGAGGCTGTTGCTCTCTCACTCAAGCACAGTGAAGAACATGACATACCACTGTGGTGTCATAATGAAAAGTTTCAAACTTTGGCAACAGCAGCAGTTTCTGAGAAAAGTTTGACCTTCGCCAGCCTACCCTAGGTTCCTGCAGCATTCTAACTTTATTTTGGGGAAAAATAGGTGCCTCGCCTTATTTTGCTGGAGGGTTGGTAACCAGGAGTGAGGAGGAAAAGTGTAATGAGATCTTAGAACTTGGTTGCAGCTGTAAGTAGTAGCAGTCCACCCCCTGTGGAGAGTAATTAGCATCCTAAAGCACCTCACCTGAGCACCCTGTGCTGCCTTTGAAATGGATCTTAGCAACTGAACCTTAGTTTTGCCTTCTTCCTCAGCACACATAGGATAAAGGGTACACCAGTCTCTACACTGGAAGTGTCCAGTGTCACATGCACAATCTTTGGGACCTGGATAGTGTCTTCCGAAAACAGATGTGAAGTATTAGTTATAATCAGGTTATCTCATTGACCAGATGGATTTTCTATAGTGAGCTCTAGGTTCTAAAACAACAATGAATTTCGTTCTTTTGGATAAGACTGTGTAAGTGTGGTCTATAAAGTCAGAAAAGAAAAAAAAAAAAAGAATTAGAGTGGTGGAGCTTCCAAAACAAGCACTTTACTCAAAAGTTTGATTATTGTGGATCCACATTGATAGGTTGGGTCCCTCCCTTCCCCCATGGGACCCTGCAGTGGGGACAGGAGGCAGAACCCCGAAAACCAAAAGTGGAGATATTGAGAGACTCCAGGTATCACAAGACTCCAAACATCACGAGACAGACTCTAGGCATCGCGAGACTCCAGATGTCATGAGAGAACTGGCATTCCCACACTGCTAGCCTCACCCCCAAACTCCCTGCTTAAATATAGGAGTACTTCCACTCCCCTGCGTGACTCTGCTGACTGCATGGCTCATTGGTCCCTTCCTCCATGGTCGGCAGACCCACCCGAAGGCTCTGGTTGATTAAAGCAGCTTTTTTTTTTTTTTTTTTTTGTGGTACTGGGGTTCCTGGAAACCCTTCTATATCTGGGCTACACTCCCAGACCTATTTTTATACTTTTTATTTGGAAACAGGGTCTCTTAAGCCAGCTCACGTGGCTGGCTTTGAACCTTTAAAACAGCTTTTGATAACTAGGCTGGTGTTTACCTCCTTCGCGACCCCCACTCAATTTCAACGTTACACTCATAATAAATGAAAAAAGGTTTTAAGAAAGGAGGCAAGATCTTGAACACAAAGGTCATATGAAGACTAGACCTGGATGTAGTGCATGGCTCACCAGTTGGTTCTTGGAACTGAGTTTTTAACTCACTTCCTCTGGCTTGAGTGGACCTTGTCTGCATTTGGAGGCCCTCTGTCCTATGGAGTCCTCCTCTTCTATGTGGCCTTCATTCTGATCTTTCCTGGCTTAGGCCAATGCCTGGCTGAAGTGCCTGAAACCAGGAGCAAGAAAACTGCAGTCCTGGCCACTCACAGGTAAGAAGCTTGCTTTTGCACTTCCGTCAGCTAGCCTCATCTTCATTGGTGTGGTGATTCAAATCCAAGCCTCACCTAAGCTACACAGGACTCGTTGCTTGGATTTTCATGCCATGCATGAGTAGTCAATACCACCTTATGATGGCATCTTGCTTGATTGTTAATTTCTTTTTTTTTTTTTTAAGTACTAGGGATTGAACACCAGGGGCATTCTACCTCTGAGTTACACCTCCAGCCCTATTTTTCTATTCTTTGTTTTGAAACAGGGTCTCACAAAGTTGCAGAGGGCATTTTAGTAAGGGAGCTGAGGCTGGTCTTGAACCTGCGATCCTCCTGTCTCCATCTTAAAAGTGCTGGCATTACAAGCATGCACCACCATGCCTGGTTTGAGGTTGTTAATTTCTATCTGGGGCCATGTGTCCATAGCCTGAAACAATCTGTCTCAAAGTGGGTGGATACTTGCTTAATAAAAAGCTATAGGAACATGGATTCCAGCCTCTCACCCCAGGATTCTACTATTCTAGATTCTATTGCCCCTAGAATCCTAGGTCAGATCTAACAACATGTATGCAAAATCTAGAATGAGATTAAAGCTGAGTTAGGGAGTATTTAACCGTGTCTGCCATATAATACGTGCTTCATAAGTGCAAATGGTCTCTGGCTTATCAATTCAAAGTTTGACTTCCAATTGTTTGACTTTATGATGATGTGAAAGCAACACACATTTATTACAGACCTTACTTCAGGTGTGAATTTTGATCTTTCCCTGAGCTTGTGATGTGAAGCAGAATGCTGGACAGTGGTGGGAGGCCAAATGACTGACACTCTATAGTGTACTATGTGGACAGTGTTTTTTAAAATACAAATATTCAATAACTAGTTACATAAACTAGTTCAGTATTTCATTATGAAACAGACTGTGTGTTAGATGATTTTGCCCAGTTGTAGACTAATGTAAGTCTTCTGAACATGTTAAAGGTAGGCTAAGCCATGATGTTTGGCAGGTTAAAACATTTTCTACTTAGAATATTTTCCACTTACAATGGGTTCGTAAGGGAAGAAGCACTGTTGTAAGTGGTAACTTGAGGAGCCCAGAGTGGCCTGGTGAAATAGACACAGCTGCCCAGTGGCTGAAAAATCTAGAATAATCCAACAATATCGATGACCCTCTTAGTCTATCAGGTCATCAGAGGCCCTGCCTTTGCTGGATCCCACTTAACAACTTTGGTCTAAATTCTTGTACAGCTTGTAGATTGGCTCAGTGACCAACTAGCCTGGCACTGCAGTTCAGGCTGGTCCAGGAAGGTGAGGTATGGTTGGTTGACCATCTGGATTTGGGCAGAAGCTCTATATCAGAGATTCCTTTTAGCTTTTCTACCACAGATCACCTACCATCAATTCTACTTTCTCAGGCACCATTCTCAGGTCCTCTCTCCTATCTTTTTTATGTTTTGGAGATTTCAGACTGGCTGAAAAAATTGAAGAGAGAATGGGTAAACAACTTCTCATTTTACTCTTCCTCCTCCTCTTTATCTTCCTTCTTTATGTACTCCTTTTTCTTTATATTGGGGATTGAACCCAGGTTAGTTCTATCTCCAAGTCACAACCCCAGCCCTTTTTTTAAATTTTGAAACAAGGTCTTGCTAAGTTGTAGAGGCTGGTCTTGAACCTGCAATTCTACTGCCTTGACCTCCCAAGTACAAGGATTATAGGTAAGTGTCACAGCACTTGGTTTAAGCTGCTTCTTTTGAACTTATTATCTCTTATTTTTAGAATTATTTTGGACAAAATAATGTGCCCACCAATTCATTAGCTCAGCTGATGAATATCTGTTTTACTTTCTTTGCAGCTCTTGAATTACCAATGTGTTGAGTCATGGTGTGCCCAGCCCTGAGCTGGGTTGAACTGTAGTGATGAACAGGGCAATCTTTGCCCTCATGTGGGGCAGACAGAGAGTAAACTGCCATGCATAGTGGTGCATTTCATGAACAAAATCGAGTGGGTGAAGTGGCAGAGTGATAGCTGGGGATGGTACAGTGACAGGAGACTGTTCTACAGAGGTGAAACCCGAATGAGTCCTGGGACCAGTGATGTGATGATCAGAAGCAGGGATGCTTCTCCCTGGGGAGGCGGATGCAGAGGACAGAGGAAGAGTGAGCCCCACCTCCCCCCCAGGCTCCGCATGCCTGGAAAAGCTCTTGTAGGCCCATGCTAGAAGCCCGGATGAGCGAGGCTGGGAGCATTCTTCGGTCACCTGCAATGTCTGCAGAAGTGACTGGTGTTACCGGAAGGTCTGCTCTCAGTGCTGTCTCTACAGGCTGGAGACTGGCTGATTTTCTTGAATCCCCCCCTTCCTTACTCCAGAGTCAAAATTTTCAGAACTAAAAATAACAAATTGGCAATCTACCCACATGTGTTCTTTTGTAGCACCTAATGACACCACCACAGCATGATGGATAATATCATGAGCTGTCTCGGTTCTTTGATGGGTTGTGTTATAAAAGTGAAGTGAGTTTCATTTTGGCAAAATGCTTAGTGGCGAGAGCAGTATTTCCAGTCTGACTCCTAGTTACATTTTTTTCCTGCTTCTTAGTTCTATTTTTTTTTCCATGTATAGTTCAGCCCCCAAAACATGCCTTCTTAGAAAGGATAAGGGCCTCCTTTGGCTTGCTGTTGTCAGATGGGAGGGAGGGCTGGAGGGGAAGGGCACGGGATTTCCTCAGCCTTGGTGTACAGGATAGTATGAGGAATGGTCTTTATGGAATGTTATGTGCCTAATGGAAAGAGATTGGAAGCTTGTTCTGCACTGCCCATTTCCCCTTGGCTTTTTTTTTTTTTTTTTTTTTTTTGGTGGTACTGGGGTTCCTGGAAGCCCTTCTACCTCTGGGCTACACTCCCACAGGCTACACTCCCAGACCTATTTTTTTAACTTTTTTTAATGTGGAAACAGGGTCTCTTAAGCCAGCGAGGCTGGCTCTGAACCAGCTCAATCCTCCTGTCTCCTCCTCCCAAGCGCGGGGATTACAAGCCTGCACCACCATGCCCGGCTCCCCTTGGCTTTTTTTCTACCCTGTGATGTCTTATCTTAAAGGCACAGACAAAAAGACCACGTAAATTCATGTTTTTTTTTATGACCATAATGTGTTCACCAAAAACTAATATGGTCGCCCTGGGAGCTGGATTGGGCCACATGGTAGCCTCTTACTTGCTTCTCACTGCCCTTTATTTCTATTAAGCCTATAACAGACTATACCTCTAGTTTATTGGCTAAGGCTGGAGGCATGCTTTTGTGGTTTAGAATACTAGATAGATAGGCTGAGGAGTCTCCCGTACTTTCTTCCCTAGGTACAAACCTAAACCTTTGTAGTTTTCACTGTTGGTAACAAAGGTACAAACACTAGGGAAAGATAGAGTCTTTCTACTGAAGGGCCCCATGTGGAGATAAGTCTAATTTGTTCAGTGTATGCAACTCTCAAGCCAGTGCAGAGGGTCCATCTTACTGCACCAACGGATGTGGATTTGTCATGATGCTGACGCAACTTGAGTTTCAGCATCTGCAGTTGCTGGAGCCCCTTCTGGACAAATGTTCAATTTCATATCGAATTTCGAATTTGAAAATTTTAATTCATTTCCTTAAAAAATGCTCCTATGTGAGTATCCTATTTCTCATCAAGTTGGGCATGGTGGAGGACGCTTGTGCTTAAGGGAACTGAGAAAGGGGGATGGCAGATTCTCGGCCAGTCTCAGCTACTTAGTGAGGCTCTCTGCAACTTAGTGAGACCCTGTTTCAAAGTAAAGGATACAAAATAGGGGAGGGGGTGTAGCTTGGTGGTAGAATGCCCCTGGGTTCAATCCCCTAGTAGTGCAAAAAGGTGCTTCCCAAACTGTAAGACTGAGGCCCCACAAAGCTGGAGCTGCTCTCACATACAGTGTGGTTGCTAACTGAGGTCACTGATGTCCAGTTCTTTGAAGACGCATAGACACCCAGAGAGAGAGAGTGAAATATGGGCATAAAATTAGAACAACTGTAACACTGGGGACAGGAGTCCAGGTACTTTTACCATAAGATCCTTTAAAAAGTATAATTTAAGGAAGGATAAATAGTTGTAAAGCTAATTTAGAGAGCTTCTGTGTATCTTTAAACCAGACTCCCTGATTGTTAATCTTCTACACACTTATTATTCATTCCGTCTCTTTAACACACACACACACACACACACACACACACACACACACACACACACACACACACTTTTTTCCTTCAATGACTTGAGAATGGGTAGCACTGATCCATTACCCCTGAACTCTCCAGTATGTATTTACTAAACAAAAGACATTCTCAAGGAAAGCCACAATACACTCATAAAAGTGAAGAGATTAACATTGATTTTATACCAATATATAATTCAAAGGGAATTAAAATTTTATCCATTTTCCTAATGATGTTCTTTACAGAATGAGAATCCAAACCAGAATCCTGTGTTGTAGTCATTGATCCTTTTAGTTTATTTCAACTTGAGGCAATTCTTCAGTCTTTTGCTGCCCTTTGAGGTCTTGGTATTTTCAAGTATCCAAGCCAATTACTTTTTAGAATGTCCCTGATTTTGGTTTTATTTGATGCTTCCTTAGGATTAGATTAACATAATAAATTTTTTCCAGGAATATCACAGAAGTGACAGGATGCCCATGATACTGATTTGTCCTGTTGCTGCTGCTGTTTAACTTTTCTCACTTGTTAAGACGCTGTTAGAGCTATCTTCTGCTTTCAGGTGAAAATGAGCATTTTGTGGGGTGCTTTGAGACTATGTGAGTATCCTATTTCTCATCAAATATTCATTCACTAGTTCAAGTATTCATTAATGATTCTTCTCTACGTCAATTATTACTATGCAGGTTACCAAATAACTGAATAGCATTTGTCTAATTCCATCATTCTTCCTAGTTGCCAGTCTGCTACAAAGTAGATTTTGGTTATTAATTATTAATAGTTGGCAATCTTCTATAAAGTTGATTTCTTTTTTACCCCATTTGATTAGGTATGCATGCATTTATTCATATTTGTATGGATCCATGCATTTCCATTTTATTTAGTGTGATAAAATACAATACTATCATTATTTATTTCACTGCTCATTTTGTCCCTTATTTGGCTGGTGGGAGTCCTTTTGGTTAGATTCTCATAATTTTTTTTTTTTTTTTTTGGTGTGTGTGTGGTACTGGGGATGGAACCCAGGGGCATTCTACCTCCAAGCTATACCCCCAGCCTTTTTTTTTTTATTCTTTATTTTGAAACAGGGTCTCACTGAGTTGCAGAGAGCCTCACTAATTAGCTGAGGCTGTCCATGAAACATGATCTTCCTGTCTCAGCCTCCCGAATGCTGGGATTACAAGCATGCACCACCATGCCCAGCTCCTCATATCATTTTAACATGTACCTATCATTCTTTGAGAACTTACTTATGCTTGGGTATGTGTTGTTTTTTCTCTCATACTCTTCTTGTACTCTGTTTTAGTCAATTTCCCCAAGCAATTTCCCCAAGTACCCTTGGTTTCTTTCTGTGGAAAATGGAATCTGGGGGTGGTCGCACACACCTGTAATCCCAGTACTTGGTAGGCTGAGACAGAAAGGTCACAAGTTCAAGGCTAGCCTCATTAACTTAGCAAGATCCTCATTTCCAAATAAAAAGAAAATAGGACTGGGGTGTAGCTCAGAGGCATAATGTCCCTAGGTTCAATCCATACTACAGTAAATAAATAAATAAATAAATAAATAAATAAATAAATAAATAAATAATACAACCCAGATCTGCAGCCGAGTTGTGTTCATTGTTAGTGAAGTGTTGCTCGTAGGCCTTTGCAAGAGAAAGCAATAGAGCCATGTACATGCATTCATACTCCCCCCCCCACACACACCTGGAGGTGTTTCTAGTATTCCAACCATGAATTTGGTGTATATGGGTGCAATCTGAGAGCACATCCAACTGCAACTTGATAGCAGTGTGGAATTCTTCCCCTTTTCTATATTTGGAATATCCTTTTTGCTTCTGGTTCCCATTATTCCTCACATGCTCATTTGCTCTATCCCGCGTGTGTGATTTCTCTCCAGATGACGCATGCCACCTCCTCACCTCTGTGCAGCTGTCCTGCACCTGTCCACACCAGCCGAGAGTTACCCCTCTACCACATACCTGCCGCGGGCCTCCTCCTCCAGCTTCATGGATTCCTGGGCTGAGAGCTCCCACTCTCCTGGTCCTGGCTGCTCATGGCCTGGAGCCCCGCTGGCCCAGCCTGCCACTCGTACCCATCCCCTCTGGTAGAGAGTTCTTGCCCAGCTCTGGTGCCATGCAGGCCAGGAATTCTCTTCAGCTCTAGCAATGTGTCCCTAAAATGGAGATTTCTGCTGCCTATCTACTCATGCTGCTGAAGCCCTGGGAAGCAGTTTAAAAGCTGGAATGGATCAGTGTTTTGGGGGAATCTGCCCAAGAGGTTAAGAGATCATTTACTGACCAAGGAAGGGAGATGCAACAGATTATGGTTGAAGATAATTATTGCAGAGAAGTACACCCATTTTTGTGTTTAGATTCTGGATTGGTAATTTGCCTGCTGTGTATTACAAGCAGCCACATCTTCCAGGTTGGCTACCTGCTGGCTTCCAGCTATGTTTGCCCAGTGGAGGCATTGAGAGGAGATTGGAAAACAGGTACAAGAGACTAGGACAATTTCCTCTTGTTTTCTTGCCAAGTTGGGCAGTGTCTCCATCAGTGGCTATTTCTCTTCTATGATTGGCATCTGTGTGACAGTCTTGCCATGGTTGTAGCTTTTGCTATTGACCTGGGCTCCTGTGTTCCAATGATATCACCTTCTCACTTTGTCCTTCCAACCCCAAGAGTGGAAGTGACTTTCTAGTGGTAACAAGAAATAGTTGCCACTATATATCCCTTCCTTATTGGTTCTCAGTTCTTCCCTTGCCCATGTAACTAATTTTTTGAATTAAATTTCTTTTGTTTTAAATACCTGAGAGTGTTTAATGTTTTCCTAACTCAACCCTGAAAATAGCTCAAGAAGCTGATTTTCCTTAGCCAAATCTCTCCCATTTGGACATTTTATCTAAGAATAAAACTAAGACAAAGGAAACCAAACCAAGAGATAAACAGATCCTGGTGATTTTGACTAAGTCTTTGATCAATCCTTACTTGAAACTAGATCACCCTTGGATTTTTAAGTTATTTGAACAAGTAAAACCACTTTATGTTTTAGTCCTAATTGTTACATCTGTGTTTAGGTATCTTGACTGTCAAATCAATGACAAATTATAGGCCATAAGCTCTTTGATCCCTACAGGTGAATTAGGTTTCAGTCATATTTCCCAATGGCCTGTATCTCCTTGACACAGTTTACTTATTTGTGTTCTTAAAAGAAGAGATTTTCTCTGTTTTATTGGTCTTTCTCTTAGTGTGTGATTTCCCTTTTTTTTTTTTTCCTGAGCTGCCACATTCTGACAGGGTCTTATATATCAGCTACATCAGTGCAAGGGACAAAATAAAAAATTTATGTCATCCACATGACAGACCTGAAAAACTAGCCTCTCATTTAAATATTGCAAAAAATTGAGTTATATGCTACATAAGTGACAGGAGAATGGGGCTCTTAATCTATGTGAAAGGAAATTGGATTCAAGTTGTTTTATCTCTTGCAGATGTTCAACATTATTTTTGTCAGCTAGTAGTTAAGTTGAAGAGAGACATCTTTCTCAGAATAGAAACATGAAATAATAATGTCCTCCAGCATCATCCCATCATGTTAAGCCACGAGATGGATGATGTCCTGATGTGAAAGGATGCAAATGAGACAGAGTTTTGAAGTATTTGTTGGGTGTGGAAGAGACGCTGAAGTTTCCACAATGCTTTTACATGAATAAGATAAAGAATACCAGAGTGTCTGTCTGTCTCTCTTTTACAAGGATGCTAGGCCACTGTTTTCTAAGATATTTATTTTGGACAAGAATTTAGTAGAGATTTAAGTTTGAATTGTTCCTGCAGAAAGTTGGTCCTAGTCTGGGTGAGGATGCCATGTCTTTGGAGGCTGCAGCTCGGGGCTGCCGTCGTGACTTACTCTGAACTTGTGCTTCTGACATGAGGTGTGTAAGGCTTCCTAGGGTGAGTTGGCCAGGTTGTGCTTCCTAGGGTGTGCTGAGGCCTCTGGCCTTCTCCTCCCTCCCCAGTGGGTGCCCTGGTTTCTCTCACCTGACATAGGTCTATTTAGCACTCACTGTGGCTCTTAGTTGTTTGACTGGAATCATTACATACTGTCTATCTGCAAACCCAGCCCTACCCTGAGTGAAGGCAGGCAAGTTGGGAGGTATCTTCACAGTCTCAAATCACTGGGATCTGCCATTAGAAGTGCTGCTTGAGACATCCTCCTTGGTGGGCTAAAGAGACAGGACTGAGTGCCCCTGTGTACTATTGTGGAGGCTTCTTCCTAAAGAGGGGTGCTGACTTCTTTCCATGCCTGCCACTGTACTGCATAAACTGGGGCAAGAATCCCAGGAATCCCAACCAACTTAGCTGGTCTCCATGCCCAGGGGAGAGTGCTGGATTCTGCGTCCTCTACCTGCTGCCTCCACAGATGTTTTCATAGATCCAGGCACAGGTTAGGGCTGGTCTTCAGGCCCCGTGATGCCTGCTCCCTCCTCCTCTGCCTGCTTTTAACTGTCGTCCTGAGTTGTGTTGGCCCAGCACACATTCTACTAAGGACAGTTCTGACAGGATGTGTGCCTCAGATTCAAGACCCTCCCTGCACTACACACAAGCTTGAAACATAATTTACCTAGGAATCAATTAGTCCAACATTCGTCCTAAGCCCCGCTCTTCATTGTCACATTTTTAAATGTCAGTGTGACTTGATTTGCAATATTTATTATAAAAAATATTAAATAATATTTGTTATTTCACTTATATTGTGTGCAGATCTTGAGCTAAGACCTTTACATTCATTATTTAATTCAAACCTGCAACAACCTTATGAGAAAGGTTAAGTTCATCAGTTTTCAGATGAGAAAGAACCTCTGAGAGATTTTTTCCCTTCAATCACATAGAATTGGGATTCTAGGTCATGTCTGATGTTAAAATTAGTGCTTTCAGCCATATTATCCTGACTTACTTATACAGTGGGCATGTGACTTACAGCTTTTAATAATAATTTGTAGTAACAGTTTCGCTGTTGATTAAACAAATATGATAGATTTCTACCTTGTTTATAGAAAAAAGTGGGACAGGATGTGGGAATGGGAACAGGAAGAGAAAGGAATTTTGTTTAAATTTCACTGTACCAAAGCATTTATGCAGACTAAAACTATATAGCAAGAATATTTTATGAGCTGGGCACAGTGGTGCATGCCTGTAATCCCAGCTACCTGGGAGGCTGAAACAGGAAGATTATAAATTCTAGGCAGAGCCAAGTGCAGTAGCAAATGCTTGTAATCCCAGTGTTCCAGAGGCTGAGACAGGAGGATTGAAGTTCATGGATACCCTGAGCTACTTAGTGAGGCCCTTTGCAAATCAGTGAGACCATGTTTCAAAATAAGGAATAAAAAATAGGGCTGGGGGTGTAGCTTGGAGATAGAATGCCATTGATTTCCACCCCCAGTTCTCCAAAGAAGAAGAAGAAGAAGAAGAAGAAGAAGAAGGAGGAGGAGGAGGAGGAGGAGGAGGAGGAGGAGGAGGAGGAGGAGGAGTTGTTCTAGGCAATACTAAGCAACTTAGAGAGACCCCATCTCAAAACAGATCTTAAAAAGAGGCTAGGGATATAGTTCAGTGGTAGAGCACTTGCCTAGCATGTGCTAGGCCCTGGGTTTAATCACCAGCACTGCCTATTTTCTTGAGCATATGTGTTCTTCCTCCTCCTCCTCCTCCTCCTCCTCCTCCTCCTCCTCCTCCTCCTCCTCCTCTTACTTCTCCTCCTCCTCTTCCTCCTTCTTCTTCTCCTCCTCCTCCTCCTCTTCCTTCTCCTCCTCCTGTCCTTCCTTTCTTTCTCCTCTTCCTTTTTCGCTGTGCTGAAGATGGAACCCAGGGCTTTTCTCTCATAGTTTATACTTCCACATCCTATCTGGAGGCCTTCTATGCTGAGCACTTTATATACTTTATCTTGATTTAGATCAGGTTTCCTTAACAGCTGAGCAAAGCTTGAGGCAAGGAGTAAAGTATGGAGCATTTATTTGGGCTGTAGACACTCAGGGCAGCAGAAGGCAAGCAAAAGTCATGAAGCTTGAGAGGCCATGAAGTGAAGCAAAACCACTGCCCTGGCTGGTGCTTGGTGAGGAGCACAGGAAGCCAGGCAGTCCATTCAGCACATGTGTTGCAAGACTAGGTGAGGCTTCTCTAGAAAGGCTCAGCAGAGTAACTGTGCCTCATGGTAGTTGATTGGAGAACAGAAGGTCTGGCAATAGATTTTCCCAGAGCCTTTTCTTTTTTGTACTGTCCAAAGTTTGTCTAAGGTTTAATTCCCACACATATTCTGGGAGACCCAGACCCGAGCAGTGGTGGGTTTCTTCATTCAAATACAAGCAGGACACCGGGCATGGTGGCGCACGTTTGTAATCCCAGTGCTTGGGAGGCAGAGACAGGAGGATCACACAGGTTCGAAGCCAGCTGCGCATGCTGGCTTAGGAGACCCTGTTTCCAAATAAAAATGTAAAAATAGGTCTGGGAGTGTAGCCCGGAGGTAGAAGGGCTTCCAGGAACCCCAGTACCACACACACACACACACACACACACACACACACACACACACACACACAAATACAAGCAGGATGACTGGACAGTTCCTGGCATGGGGCTGGTTGGCCCAGATGTCAGATGTAGCCCAGGAGAAGAGGATTTCCAGGGACAGGGAATGGCCCCTGGGGAAGCAGCATGGTTTGGGGAGTGTTATGGTTTGGATCTGGTGTCCTCTAAAGGCTCATAGGTGGAAGGCTTGGTACCCAGGGCAGCAGTGTTCAGAGGTAGAGCTTGGGGGAGGTGGTTCTATCATGAGAGCTCTGACCTCATCAGGGGAATAATCCACTGATGAGTTAATAACCTGATGACATTATTGGGAGTTGGTGTACACTGGAGGAGGTGGAGCCTAGTTGGGAGAAGTAGGTCTGGGGTATGCCCTGGAAGGGTATAGCTTGTTTCTGGCTCCATATTCTCTCTCTCTCTCTCTCTCTCTCTCTCTCTCTCTCTCTCTCTCTCTCTCTCTCTCTCTCTCTCTCTCCCCCCTTCCTCCTCCCTCCTCTTGTTCTCCCTCTGCTTCACAGCTGCCATGAGCCGAGCAGCTCTCCCCTGCCATGAACTCAGCCTCACCTTAGCCCCACAGCAATGGAGCCCGCTGATCCTGGAATGAATCCTCTGAAACCAAGATCCAAAACAAATCTTTCCTTCTTGAAGTTGTTTTTCTCAAGTATTTTAGTCACAGTGATGAAAACCTGACTAACATAAATTAGTAGTTAGATTAACTAGTAAGCAGAGGGTTTCTAAGGAAGTGCATAACATTGCGGTTGTGCATACTCCTGATGCAGGACAACCCTGAGAGGTGCACAATATGTGTCTCACTTTACGGCTGAGGAAACAGGCACATTTGTCCAAGCTCTCAGAGCAGTGAGCAGCTGAGCCAGAGTTTGAATGCCAATCGGCTTGTTTTCCAGTTCTATGCTCTGTCCAGTATACTACATAGATTCTTCTGCATACTTTAAAGAAAAGAGTTATTGAGAAAAAAAACATAGTTCTTGTGAAAAATAAAAAGAACAATATAGTGGTTCATAATCTATATACCCAGGAATAACTTTTAAAAATCATTTGAGCATGTAATCTTTTAGCTTCTCTGTACTGTTTTTACATAGTTGAGATGACGGTGCACATGCTGTAGCTTTTTTGTTTGTTTGTTTTGGTTTGGTTTTTTGGTGGTACTGGGGTTCCTGGATGCCCTTCTTCCTCCAGGCTACACTCCCAGACATATTTTTTTTTTTTTTTGTATATTTTTACTTGTCTTAAGCCAGCGCTTATGACTTCGAACCTGCGCGATCCTCCTGTCTCCGCCTCCCAAGCACAGGGATTACAAGCGTGCGCCATCACACCCGGCTATGCTGTAGCTTTATTTGCTCTTGTTATTGATACCTTTTGTCATTTGATGCCATCTATCAAAGACATGCTATGTCAGTATGAACTTTTATGTCTCCACAACATTTCCTGGATATTGTACATGTAGCATACTTTGGCAGCAGTAGGTCTGTGATCCATTTTCTTTCTTTCTTGGGGAGGGAGTGTGTTTCTAGGTTAGGAAGACTGCAAATAAACTGGCCTAATCTTGTAAAGACACTAATGGCAGACCTCCTGGTGAACTAAATGGTTTTTGCCAGCAGGAGAGTCCTTATTCATGGAATGCTTTTAGCAGAATGTATTTTGGTGTCTAAGATTTCTTACATAAACAAACCTGGAGTCCATGGATTCAAGAGGCATGGCTTTCTGGGAAATGTCATGTAAATTATGTAAATATTCGTGTATAACATGGAGATGTTTCAGATGTTTTCTGAACTCAGAAGTTACTTGCAGATAAGTTAGGCGGCTGCATGCTGTTCTTAGCGACCCTACGTGTTTGCCAGGACACTTCTGATACAGAAATTAAAAGGAAGTGCCACCAGGGGTTTTCAGCCTCTCCCAGTTGTGCCTGTCTTCTCATTATATGCATTCTTGAAATTTCTTATAAAATTCACAACTGGGCAGGCTCTTGATATGTGGGCCTTATGTGACAAATATTTTCTCCTTGTGTCCTTTGCTATCTCAGTTTATAATCACTTCCTCACTGATAACATTCTAATTATATAATGTTTCATAATTTATATCCAACCATGACATACTGACCAAACCATTGTCTATGTTTTCTGTCATTTCTTTTGAATGATTCCAAAGAAGATTTGCTATTCCATACTTTTGATAGCAATGAGAGGAAAAGCTCTGCAGAATTCACTGCCCCACCTCCTATCCTTACTGCTACAATGAAAAGGAGCAGGATCCAGGAAAAAGAGGAAGAAATAGAAAAATTCTTTTAACATCACTGTTGCCAGACTCTTCTGTCAGCTTAGGTTTTTTTCTTCACTCTTTGGGGTCATTGTTCCCTTGTGCAAACCATCCTGCTCCAAACCCCTGGCCTCCTAGAAGGTCCTACCAAGGTTTCTCTGCCTCTTCCAATAATGATTAACTCCTGACCAAGCTACTGGGGATACCCCAAGAAGTTGGGAGGTTCAGCAGAGAGATTCATTCCTGACATCAAATTGGAACTGGTGGTATTATAGTGCATGTGTGGTGTTAAGGATAGACTTTACGGGTACACAAACAGTGAGCTAGGCTCCAGTCCCTCCTTTTTTTTTTTCAGTACTGGGGATGGAACCCAAGGGCATTCTACCTCTGAGCTACACCCCCAGCCCTATTATTTTAGTCTTTAAAAAAAAAAAAAAACCAGGGTCTCACTGAGTTGTGAAGGGCCTCGTTAAGTAGCTGAGGCTGTCTGTGAACCGTGATCCTCTTGTCTCAGCCTCCCAAATGCTGGGATTACAAGCGTGAGTACCATGCCTGACTCCCAGGCCCCTTTTATTTTTTATTTTGAAATGAGGTCTCACTAAACTGCTGAGGCTACCTCAAACCTCTCCTGTCTCAGCTTGACAAGACTGGGGGTGATAGGTGCATATTTCTGTATGTAGCTTATATTAGGGGTTTTAACCCAGAGTTCTTGGATAGAGTTTGGGGGAAAGGATCAGTGAATTTAGAGCAGAAAAATTACACCTTTCTTTTCATTAATCTTTAGCCAAAAGTTATCATTTCTCTCAGTTATAAACATGAGCAAAAAAGGAAAAAATCATGGTAATATTAGCAGTATCTGTGACTTCATCACCAACAGAAACAATTTTTTCTATACATTACAGCTTTTGAAATATCTTGAAATATTATTTACACTTATCACTATTTAGAAAATATGATGGCTATTAAACCTGCTGTTAGAGTTATTGGTGGTGACATGTACACATGTTACTTAGTATACTATTAAAGAAGTACATATATTACATTGCAAGTCTGTTTAAAAATATTTTGATAGCTGCCTTTCAAAACTGGTTTTATTTGGCATCCTACAGTTTTTATTTTAATGAATTAAACACATTATTATGAGAAGGGGTTCATAGCTTCCTAGACTGCCAAACGTGTCCATGACACAAAAAGGGCCACGGAGTTTAGCAGTGGAAGGCAGTCTAGCACCTCACTAATGTGCATTACATCTGCTAAGTTGCCATCTGCAATTGGCCTGGTTCCTGCCTTCCAGAAATTAACTTAATAGTGACACTCAGTTTACAAAGAAGCCACTTTCAGGCAAGCATCAATATAGGCTGCTGTATAGGTATAAACAATATGCTTTTGTGGCCCATGGACAGAAGAATTTATCACAACGTAATGCTAAGAAGGGAAGAACATTGGTGAGGGGGCCCAGCCCAGCTCTTACAGCTAAGGAGGTGGGCCATGCACAAGAAGTCTGTGGTCACTCTACCAAGATCTGCTTCTCTGAAAAATACTGGGTTGAAGGCATTTCACTCTGTGCTTTCCTTTATGAAAACCTGGATAGGGGCTTATCTGCGAATGTGTTTTTCCTTTCGTTTCATAAAGATCGTAGGTTGTTCTTCTATTTGCCTGTCTTTTTTTCTATGGGGGAGGAACAGCCTCTGATGTAGTAGATAGAACACTAGCCTGGAGACCAGTTGGGCTGGATTCTTATCTTTGTACTGGCTAAATTGAACCTCAAACATGACAATCTTCATCCTTATCCATTTCGCCTACTAGGGATTTTTGAATGTTGGATAGATATGTCATTCAGTCAGTCAAATGATTCACTGGTAGTGAGAAAGTGACAGTCTCCCTCCCCAGTTTTAACCCACTGAAGTGGAAAACTAAACATGAGGTACATGGGATACATCTAATTCTCCTTCATCTGTCCATCCCCCAGCTTTCTTGAAATGCGTTTCTACGAAGTACAAACTGACTAGCCATCAGATTCCTTAGAAGTTGAAGGAGAGTGAGAGGTCAGGGTGGAGAGGGAGACCTGCGGGGTGCTTTGAATCCTGGGCGACCAATGTGAAGCAGCAAGCTGCCCCGATGTTTAGTGTCACCTGCAGAGGGCCCTCGGGAGGCGGTTGCAAGCCGGCCTCAGGGGCATTATTGTCACTCCACTGATCCCAGATGCAGAGGCTGAGCTGCACTGTCTGCAGACAGAGGGATGTGTATACATACACATTCCTCAGTGTAATTCTTTCATTTCAAACTTGCTTTATTTCAAAAGGAGAGACAAAACTTTGGGTGAGGATTCATTATGTGTTGCAGACAAATGCTAGGTATGAGGAGGCATCACTAAAACCATAGTTGCTGAAGGAATTGTTTCCACTTCATTCTTCTCCTGTGCTCTGTACTTGGCCTCTGGGGTCATTGTTCCCTTATGCAATGATTCTCAGCCCCTGGCCTCCTGGAAAACTCAACTAAGCTTTTCCTGTTTCTTTCAATAATGATTAACTCCTGCCTCAGCTACCAGGGACACCCCAAACAGCTGGGTGAAAGAGACACACTCCTGCCATTCCAAATTGGAACTGGTGATGTTGTACTGCACCAGGGTTTTAACCCAGGGTTCTTCTTCAGAATTCAGTGGGAAAAATAAATATTCTCTTCTTTAAATACCTTCAACAAAGGCTCAAACTCCAGGTTGATGAAAAAATCCCAGAGATGAGATTAAAAAGGGGAACAATGTCCAACAGACATTTCTACAGGCCTAAAACTGAGGTGGGGGAAGGGCTGAAACACACATAAAATAAGAACTTAATGTGAGAATGTTATGCACATCACATTTTTCAACAAAATCACATATAATTTTTAAGAAGTGAACTTGCAAGCCATTCAAAGATGACTGGTAGTTAGAATAGATGCTCAAGGATAGATCGCCAAATTGAAAAAAATATAATAATTATTATTGTAATGACAGAGTACAGAAGAGAGGAACAACTTTTAATAGGCTGATGAAAACATACCACAAGAATTCCCCGTAGATATATAGAAAGGGTACAGAGAACATTTTTTCATAAAATTTTAAAGAGGTTGCTCATAACAAAAATTAGAATCAAGGAAAAGTATTTCAAAGAGTAAATGCAAAGGTTCAAAGAAAAATAAAAAGATAATAGAAAAAGATGGGAAATATATTTGAAGAAAGTGGAAGGAAAAACAATACAGAAAAATATAACAAATAATAGAGTTATATTGGACTTCCGGGAAGATGGCGACCGAGAAAAGTGGGGCTTAAGAGCCCCGCTAACAACCAATCTCCATTACCACAAAATCAGCGCCTTTCATAGCCAAAAAACACCATCACCAGAGAAACAAAAAAATCACCAGGCTCCAGAGAGAAAGCGGTCTGAGAACAGAGCTCAGAGCCACAGAGGAGATACACCGGCCTCACGCCCGAGGCAGTGGCAGCAGCGCCATACTGCCGGCGGCAGCTGGACTTCACCAGACGGCTATAGCAAGCCGAGGTGAACTGCTGCGGGACAGCCAGGTGGGAATTCTCGCTGCAGGTAAAATCTAAAGCTCCCAGTGGCTGAGCTCAGCACATGCTGCAGGGATTCAGAGTGGATATCAAAACCAAGAAGAAATACGCCAGCCTCACGGCCGAGGGCATAGCAGCGGTGCCATATTGCCACTGGCAGCAGCAGCAGAGAATTCACCGAATCCAGTACAGCTACATCTGCGTACTCAAGAACAGTGAGTCAAATTGCGGGCCACAGAGGAGAAATCCCAGTACTGTACTCCCTGGGACTTGACCCAGTGGGGGAGGGGCGGTGGCAGAGATATCACACCATAGGAGAACATGCAACCTGGCACCCCCCACAGTCTAAAGCAGTCTCTATCGACTCTCTGGGTCGGAGACTCTGTGATAAAACCCAGTAAAGGAGTAGTGGGGTCTGAGATACTACTGACTCGAGATCCAGAACACCTTAAGTGAAGTCATAGTGACCCAAGGGAAGAACCCAGAGAAGGCACAAACTTCCGAAATCATGGGAAAGAGGAATAATACTGGAGCAATGAATGCCCACAACCCCACAACATCAGAACCCGATAAAACAGAAAATCAGAGATTTCTAGAAGATCAAATCAGGAAAATAACTGTAAAAATACTAGATGTGCTTCGAAAAGAACTCAGAGAGAGCCCAAAAGAGATAAAAGATGCAATTAATGAAGTAAAGGCCTCAATTCAAAGCACAAACAACCGATTAGACCACATGGAGAACAGAATCTCACTCTTAGAAGATGATCATTCCAAAAATGAATGCATAGTTTCTAATCTAGGAAAAAATATCCGGCAGCAGGAATCTGATATTGAAGAAATATGGGCCCATTTTAAGAGAGCTAACCTAAGAATAATTGGAATAGAGGAGGGAAAAGAAAGTGAAACCAAAGGGATCAACAATCTCTTCAAGGAAGTAATAGCAGAAAATTTTCCAAACATAGAGCAAGAGGTTGATACACAGGTCCAGGAAACGTATAGAACTCCCTTTAGACAGGATCGGAGAAGAGGATCTCCACACCACATAATTGTCAAAATGACCAATGTGGAAGCCAAGCAGAGAATCTTAAAGGCAACAAAAACAAAGGGCCAAGTGACATTCAGAGGCAAACCAATTAGTATCACTCCAGACTTCCCAAACCAAGTCATGAGAGCCAGAAGGGCTTGGAGTAACATATTCCAAACTCTGAAAGAAAACAACTTCCAGCCAAAAATTTCCTACCCAGCAAAACTTTCTATCAAATTAGATGGAGAAATAAGAAGCTTCCATGACAAACAGAAACTGAAGGAATTTATGTTTTCAAAACCAGCACTAGAGAAAATACTCAAAGACATTAACTACAAAGAAGAAATAGGTAACACACACCAGAACCAGAGAAACAAGTGTTTCCATCCAACAGACAATTAAGATTGGTTATCTGTGGAGATTCATTACTTATGTTAGTCTTTTACCCATCTCTAAATGGTATTGTTTGCCTTTATTGTTGTTAATTTTTAGGATTTCTAGTTGGAATATTAGTATACCTTCAGATATAGCATTTGGAAATATTTTATCCCATTCTATTAGTAACTGTTAACTCTGTTTACATTGTCTTTGGATATACAATATCTTTTTTATTTTTTAGGGAGTTTGTATACTCTTCTGTTGCCTGTGCCATTGAAATCATATCCAAGAAATCACTGCCAATTTCAATGTTGTGAGGTTTTATGACCCAGATTTTCTCCTAAAAGTTTATAGTCTTAAGATTTATATTTAGGTCTTTTATCTATTTTGAGTTAATATTTGTATATGGGATTAGGTAAGGGTCCAATTTTATTCTTATCCATGTAATTATTATGTTTCAACAATATTTAGTTAAAAGATTATTATTTCCACCACCAAATGTTCGTGGAAACCTTGTCAAAAATAACTTGACAATATAGGGAAGAATTTAGCTCTAGGCTTTTATTTAACTCCAATGGTTTATATATCTGCCTTTAGAATAGTACTACACTGTTTCAATTATTGTAGCTTTATATGGTTTGAAATCAGAAAATATATATCTTCTAGCTTTGTTCTTTTTCAAGATCGTTGTGGGTATCTAGAGTCCATATTCCATATTAGGATAGATTTTTTTCTGAAAAATAAATATATAAATATATGATAGTTTCACCTAAAAAAAATAGAAAAAAATATTCTCTTGTAAGAAAGAAAGTAAAAAGAAATATTGAAATGTTATCTGTAAGTCATCAAAAGCTTGGTATCAGACAAATGAAACTGTTATGTGAGATTATCATTTTTAATTTTGGATAAATTGCCATAATACTAGATGTCAACCACTAAGCCAAGCATGGGAGGGAGTGATGGGGAGAGATTGGGGTGGGGATCGGGTGGTGGCTGACTGGGCGATGTGTGCATGTATGTCTACAAAAGTTTGTATCCCACTATGATGTATGAATACAGTGCACCAATAAAAAATAAAATAAATTAAAAAAAATAGAGTTATATTTATAGTAGCAGGTTTGACAATATGACCCAAAATAAAATAGAGAAACAAAGACATAAGAAGATTTAGAGAAAGTACTGAATATGGAAGAAAACCAAAGGAGGGACAACATAAACTTGTTGACATTTTTGATAAAAAGAATGAAACAGATGGAAAAGAAATGATTTCAATAAGATAAGAGACAACAGCTTATTGCAAGAAAAACCTGAATCGGCACATTAAGAATAACAGGAAGGATCCAGTAAAGACTGACAGAACACAATCAACACTAAGCCAGACACTGAAAAATGTGCTGAATATAAGATAAGGAAAGATTCATGTGGGCATAAAGAAAAGAAATTAAAACACAAATAAAGGAAAAGTCTGGATGACTTTAGACTTCTTCATAGCAAAACTGCTAAAAGATGGTGAAGGAATGTCAACACAAATATGAAGAAAACAAAATGTTGATAAATAATTTATTAGCTATGCAAGTTTAAGTCAACAGATAATCTCAGTAATGCAGGTACTTAAGCAATACTTTATATAGGAGTCCTTGGAAAAAATAAATCCAATGGCTCAAGAGACTCAAATTAAATATAACCAGTTCAATGGATGATTTCAACTTAAAATACACAAATATAAAATATTTTTTTACATTCTTCAACACTGTCTCTAAACTGTCCCAGTTAAGTCTTAAAAAAAATTTTTTTTTAATATCTTGGCCTAATCTCATCACTTTTCCAATCATTTCAAATAGAATCCAGTGAAACTTTTATTTTGTTATCAGTTTTCTATTACTGTTCTCTGCTCTTCCAGGGTATTCTTGCTGTTAGAAGCCTCTTGCGTAGCAGTTTGTCCCTTAGACAGGGTGCTACTGAGAGAGCTCAACCTGGTTATCACATGGGCTTGACCTAGTGAGAGACCAGAATATACCTCTTCCAAATAGGGAGGGTTTTTGACCTGAGGCAATTAAAATGCAGCACATAAAGGGCCCTCTTATCCTCCCCCTTTCCCACCCAGGAAAAAAAAAATAAATTATCCTTTACTGAAGATGACTCTTATCAGCTCAAAGATGGCATCAGAGGAATCTATAAAAACCCTTACTTCATTAGTTTTTTTGTAAACATTTATCTATCTTTCTATAGTTTCCTCCTTTCAAAAAGACCCAAACCACTTTCCTTTGTCCTGTTATTTCTCTAGAAGTTTTTGGTTCTTTGTTGAATATGCTGTATATGTCAGCGTTCTAAGCAACTCCCTCGAGTTACCGTTCATTGATGTTTCTCTCATGTGATATACACTGTGCATGTTAATAAACTTGCTTCTTTTTCTCTTGTTAATCTGTCCTGTGTTATTGGGGTCTGTCCCAGCTATGAGTCTATGGAGATTGAAGACAAGTTATATTCCCCCCACCAAATCCTATGTATCTTGTGTCAGGCCAGGCATGGTGGTGCACACTTGTAATCCCCATGCTTGGGAGGCGGAGACAGGAGGATCGCGCTGGTTGGAAGCCAGCCATGCTAGCTTAAGAGACCCTTTTTCCAAATAAAAATATAAAAACAGGTCTGGAAGTATATGTAGCCCAGAAGTAGAAGGGCTTCCAGGAAACCCAGTACCACACATGCAAAAAAATTTCTTGAGTCTGGGCTGGTCCATCACTGCCTGTACTCTGTGCCTTGCTGTCATCTCCAAATCTCTTTATCTAAACCTCAGGTTGACCCAGGCAGTATCTTTAATGGCAACGAGTCAAGAGACAGTTTTAGAAAATTGAATCATGTGGTTAAAATTTATAATTTTAATCAATTAGCATTTTTTCTCCTCTGATTCTAGTTTTTAAAACTTAGAGCAGTGATTCAACTAGAGGTGATTTTACCTTTTCTCTAAGAAACATCTCGCCATGTCTGAAGATATTTGCTTGTCACACTGAGAGAAAGGAGATTTTTTTTTTTTACTGGTGTCTAGGGAGTAGAGGCCAGGAGGTGCAGCTAAAATCCTACTTAGGGATTACCAGCCCACTGAAAGTGGTCTGAAAAGTGCTTTAAGTAATACTTAGGAGGCTGAGGCAGTATGATCGCAGGTTCGCCACCAGCCTCAGCTACTCAGTGAGGCCTTCTGCAACTTAGCGAGACCCTGTCTCAAAATAAAGAATAAAAAAATAGAACTGGGAGTGTAGCTCAGAGGTAGAATGCCCCTGGGTTCAATCCCCAGTACTGAAACGGGCGTTTCTCCTGAGCCCCCCCCCCAAGATGAAACAGGGGGTTTCCTGAGAAGAAACCTGGTATTTCATCAAAGATGAAACGGAGTTTCTTGAGAAGAAACTCAGTGTTTCCTTACTGGGTTCTTGTCTACGGGAGCAAAGAATGACACCCGCAGACTGCAGGAAGGGGAGTAAATGGTTTATTAAAACAGCAGGGGATGAGGAAAGGTGGCTGAACACCCCAAAGGGGCTGGAACTCTGGGGTCCAGCAGCTGCCTTCAGGACAATACTTGAGAGTAGCCCAAGCCAAATTGCCTTCAGTTGCAGGCTGCTTTCTTCCAGAGTCCACGCGATCTGCCAGAAGGGAATAGGGAAAAGTGGCCGTACACCCCAAAGGGGCTGTCAGGGCTCTGGTGTCCAGTAGCTGCCTTTAGGTCACTATCCGAGTGTTGCCTGAGCCAAGTGCCGTCAGTTGCAAACTACTTTCTCCCAGGGTCCACGCGATCTGCCAGAAAAGAGGAGCAGGTTACCCGTAGGGGCCCCAGTCAGCCTTGATGTCTTGAAGAGGCATTCAGGTCACTACCTGAGAGCAGCCTGAGCCACGTGACCTCAATTGCACTCTGCCTTCTCTCAGGGCCAATGCAACCTGCAAGAGAGAGAAAAGCTCCCCCAAAAGGGAGGGAGTCCCCGACAAGGAAAAACCCAATTTGGTGGCTGGCTAGAGCCTTTGCCAGATGTCTGTGTGTCCTCTTTTAGGTTAGGATGAGTTTGGGATCCCGGGAATTCTGGAAAGCAGCTCTCAGAATTTGCATAGGGTATTTGCAAGTCCTTTGAAGAGTCTCCTTTCAGGAGTGCCAGACTTGCTCTGGTGGTGGGTGGCTCCTGGGTTTGTTGATTAGTAAACCAATGGCTTTGGTCCTTCTTATCTCTGAAACTTGGCCCCTCGCCCCTCAGGAAATTAGGTTTTTTCTACCGAGGCCTCTTCCCTATCTGCCTATTTCATTTCTACCTCCTCAGTACTGCCAAAAAAAAAAAAAAGTGCTTTAAGCCCAAAACATCTGAATAATCAGCAGTCACAGAAACATTACCTGAATGTAAGCAGCACCTCCTGCAAAGACAGCTGTTGTTGGGAATTCCAGGTTTGTAAGAAGAATTCCCTTGCCTCAAAAAGTCAGGTCGCAGCTGAGCCTGATGGCACATGCCTATAATTCCAGTACTTGGGAGACCAAGACAGGAGACTCTCAGGTTCCAGGTCAGTGTGTGGTCATTTACCAAAACCCTGTATAAAAATAACAAATAAGCTAGGAGTGGTGGCACATGTCTGTAATTTCAGTACTTGGAAAATTGAGACAGGAGAATTTCAGTTTTGAGGGCAGCCCAACTTAGTGAGGCACTATTTCAAAATTAAAAAATCAAATAAGGCTGGGGACAGAATGCCCCTGGGTTCAATCCATAGCAGCATGAACAAAGAACTGGAGTATAGCTCAGAGGTAGAATACCCCTGGGTTTAAACCCCAGTACCACATACAGTCAACCAACCAACCAACAAACCAACCAAAGAAACAAAAACAAGGCTGTCTGACTCCATTTAAAGTACCCAAATCTATGCTACCTCATCTTCACTCTTTTCATTGACAAAACATTTGTTCGAAAAAAATATTTTCTGAAGTTCAGCAACTTATCATTATTACTAATTTTGTTATTATTTAAGTGAAATAAAATAAATGTGAACTGTTATGGTGTTGGAACTGCTATGGTGGTGGAAGTGTTCCTAGGACCCTGTTGGGCTCCTGGAACTGTTCCAGTGAGAGAGATGTAGCCTCAGGTTCTTGTTCTGAACTAGGTATAGAAAACTCTAGTCCCAACTCTGCAAGCTTAAGCCACTTTATTATTACAAAGACAAAAAGATAGAATATAGATTAATGAAGTCCTATACCAGACAGCAGGCCTAGCCCAGGGAGTGGAGCAGGCTGCGGGTCAGGACAGCCTGGCCTCGCCCTTCCACTACTCCTCTGATGGTACAAGGCAGGGACCCCTGTGGTCCACCATGGGCCACTGCCTCGGACCTGACCCCTGATTTCTGGCCAGGCTTCTCTGGTACTGTTAAGAATGGCTTTAGAGAATTAAGACATTGGGATTTAGGAATGTTCAGCAGGTCCCCCACAGGTCCCCGCGGGAAGGCCCCAGCGTGCATGGCCCTGTGCGGGGACAGAGTGGCTCCCGACTGGGCCCAGGGTGGCCGCAGGGCAGTATGCTGGGACTACACAGGAGGCCACATGTGGGCCTTCCTCGCCCGCTCTCATTGTAACTTGTAAGTCCCGGTCTTTCTTTAATAACTGCCTGCTCAAGTTCTGACTTCTGTACAACTGTTATGTGTATGTTCAACATTTGTTAGGCAGTAGTCTTTCTCATTTCAAACTGGCTTGGTGTTTAAAGAATATTAGAACTTGCTTTTTAGGAAAAGTAGTTCTTCCTAAATTACAAACCTATACCTGCCTGGAAACATCTGCATTCCACACAATTGGCCAGAGGCGCTCCTAGCGAAGGAGCACATACCATAAGGGAGATAAGCAGTCTCTGGCGGGCTTGGACTCTGGGCGGGCTCCGACTTCTGGCAGGCTCAACTTTATTGGTTGTACTTGTTTGTCCTTGTATCTGATTGGTTGTACTCTAAGGCTGGCGGGCTCTGATTGGGGTGGATGCATGTTTCAAAATTATTGGTTGTACTTGTTTGTCCTTGTATCTGATTGGTTGTATTCTAAGTTTGGCGGGCTCTGGTGGGTGTATCCACTCCCTCCTGGGGCTATAAAGCCAGACCCCGAAGTGAGCCCTGGGTCGAATTCCGACCCGCTTTCCTTGCTGTCTACTGAGGTTAACGCTAGCTTGGCCAGAGCAGTCTTGCTCTGGTAGCCGCTGGGCAGTTCCTCGATTGACAGTCAAGCTAGTGGAGGAATTTCGACCACTGGCTAGCCAGTAAAAAGAGCTGCAGCACAATAAAACTCTGCCTGTGTATTACATCCTTGGTGTGTTCTTCGTTATTTGGGCAAGAGGGGGCGCATCTCAGACCCTAACATCTGGGGGCTCTCCGGGATCGCCTCTTCCCCATCTAGTGAATGACCCCAAGGGCAGGAGTTTAACTAAAACGGACCTCAGGCAACGAGAAGTCGTGTAAGACCTGGGAAGAGACAGAGGAAGAGGCGGGGGCAACGGGACGCTGTATAAGGCCCTCGTGACCTCTGTCACCCCTCAGGCGACGATACGTAGTGTAAGACCTGAGGAGGAGGAAGGAGGCTTAGGCAACGAGATGTCCTGGAAGGCCTAAGTGACCTCCATAGGAGACTTTTCAAAGTCTCGTTGGAGAGAGGATTCTTGTAGAATCCCCTGAGCTAGCAATGAAGTTGTCCTGGCGAACGAAGAAGTTATCGAGCTGATCGATCTGCCGCCAGTGAAGTGGACACCATTTGGCCTCATCCAGGATCCTAGTAGTAAGTGTGTGAATGTGAAAAGGACCAGTTCGTGGGAATGGAGAGCATGGAGTGAGTGGAAACAAATGATGTGTGTTATTGGAATTGCAATTCCCGTGGTTCTATTATATCTTATATTAGAATACTGGTACCAGTAATAGAAATAAGTAAAAGTCTTATTGTGAGTGGCTTATCATAATTCTTATATTATGTAGAAATTGGTCTTTAATAATAGTAATAAATTATATGCCTAAATAGTTAGGGTATTCATTGGTTATTATATTAAGGTATCAGTGTGAGGAAGTAGCCAATCTTGGGTGGAGTTGAGCAATGACATCTATTAAAGTTAAATTCTAACAGTCCGCCAGGGGAGTGCACATAAGGAGTGGTCGCCCAGGCACTCCGGACTAGCCTACCTCTGCTAGAGAGGGCAGGTTTTGCCTGAGACACCGTGGAGGCATACGGCACCCGGAAAACAACCTGGTGAAGTCCCCTCCTTAATACAGCACACTTGCAGACCTGACACACTAGGAGAGCCCATCCCAGACTCTGGTTTAGGCGAAGGACTTCTACCGGTTGCCCGGGTGGCTTTCCGACCACCTGTAGCCCATAAGGACTTGGGGGAGCAACTTGGGATGGAGGACTAGCCACCAGAGTCTAAAATCATACCCCTAGACTCATAACTCCTCCATCCAACTTGGCAAAAAAAAAAAAAAATCTTAAGAGAGACATAGAATAAGTTGTTTGACAATGGGGCAAGCCCAGGTTACGCCCAGGGGTCTCATTCTTTCCCACTTCTCTGAGGTTAAGAAAGAGGCTCGGGAAAAGGGCCTAGCTATCAAGAAGGGTAAGTTTAATACTCTCTGCTCTGTTGAATGGCTGTCTTTTGGAGTTGGATGGCCACCCCAGGGGTCATTTTCCCCGGGCCTAATTTCAAAGGTCAAAACAATCATCACGCATCCGGGTAGCCAGGGCCATCCTGATCAAATCCCTTATATCTTGGTCTGGGAGGATGTAGTTCAGGAGCCCCCTTCCTGGCTCTGGCCAATTTTGCAGGCTATTGGCAATACAGCCCTAGTAGTTCAGGAGAAGAAGGGAGCCACGGAAGCCTCTAACTCCTTTGGGGAGAAATCTTATGCCCCAGTACTTCCGGAAAGCTCATCCTTATATCCTTCTTTACTAGATTTAGAAATAGCCAGGCCACCTCCCTACACCCAGGCAGGGCAGGCAGCTGGTGGGGACATTCAGGCAGACCAAGCACCTAGTACCGTAGCCAGGCCCTCCTCTTCAGCATCTGTATCTCAGAATCAAGACAGAGGTTGTAGACCACAAACTAGGGGGCTCTAGAGACAGGAAGAAGAACAGGAGCCCACCTCCTCAATACAAGAGGAGGAAGTCTTGGTTCTCCCAGTTCGTGCTACTGGGCAGGGAGGACCAGAAGGGAATCACCTTTATCAATATTGGCCTTTCTCCTCCAGTGACCTCTATAACTGGAGAACCCAGAATCCCCCTTTCTCTGAAGATCCTAAGTGTCTTATAGGATTATTAGAATCTATCATGCATACCCATTGCCCCACCTGGGACGACTGCCAGCAGCTGTTGAAAACGCTCTTCACCACTGAAGAAAGGGAGCGTATCCTCAATGAAGCCAGAAAGAATGTCCTTGGCGAGAACGGGAGACCCACCACACTCCAGAATGAAATTGATGACACCTTCCCTCTCAAACGCCCAGATTGGGACTTCAGGGACGCACGAGGTAGGGAGCGTCTCCGAGTATACCGCCAGACTCTAATGACTGGTCTCCAAGCAGCTGCCAGGCAGCCTACTAATTTTTCTAAGGTAAAAGCTGTTGTTCAAGGAGAAACTGAAAGCCTGGCCGCATTTTTAGAGCGCTTGTACGATGCTTATAGGCAGTATACCCCAATAGATCCAAAGACAGATGTACATCGATCAGCCATTATACTTTCTTTCATTAGTCAGGCAGCCCCTGATATCAGAAAGAAATTAAGCAAACAGGAGAATCTGGGAGAGTTAACTGTGGGAGAAATGATGCAAATAGCAGAAAAAGTATTTAACACCAGAGAGACTAAGGAAGAGAGGGAGGAAAGGTTAAGAAAGGAGGATAGGGAGGTCCAGGAGAAATTTAGAAGGGAAGATCGTGACTTCCAAGCGAGAGAAAACCGAAAGCAGCAGAAAGAAATAGCTCGAATCTTTTTGGCAGGAGTCAAGGACAGGGATGAACATAAGCCAAGGAACAAAAACTTTACCAGGTTAGACCGGAACCAGTGTGCAAGATGCAGGGGCTATGGGCACTGGAAGCATAACTGCCCAAGACTTCAAGAAAGGGAAAGAAGGGGAAACAATTATAATTTCAAAGGAGAAAGAGAAAGAGCGGTGGAACAAGCTAAGGTCCTCTTAGTGGGAGAAAAACACTGAGGGGGTCGGGGCTCGGCTCCCCTCCCCGAGTCTTGGGTAACTTTAACTGTGGAGGGGAAACCGGTGGGATTCATGGTAGACACCGGAGCACAATATTCTGTATTGAACCAGTCTTGGGGAAAGCTAGATAACCAGAGAACTAGTGTGGTCCAGGGGGCCACTGGCTCGAAACTTTGCTCCTGGACAAGTAAACGAACTGTTAATTTGGGGAAACATCAGGTCACTCACTCATTTCTGGTGGTTCCTGAAAGCCCAGCCCCATTATTGGGAAGAGACTTGCTTACTAAAGTAAATGCCCGTATTCACTTTGAGCCGGAAGGAATTAAGGTTACTGATGGAGATGGACAGCCATTACATGTCCTAACCTTGTCACTAAATGATGAATACCGTTTATTTAAAGAGCAAAGGAAAGAATTAAAAGATCAGGAGGATATGACAATATGGTTAGAGCGCTACCCCAACGCCTGGGATGAAATAACGGGCATAGGACTAGCCAAGCATGTGGCTCCAATCATAGTGGAACTGAAAGCTACTGCCCAACCTATACGGGTTAAGCAATATCCAATGCCCGAGGAAGCATGACGGGGGATAGCGCCTCATATCCATAGACTATTAGAAGCCGGAGTCCTCAGGCCCTGCCGTTCCGCATGGAACACCCCCCTTCTTCCAGTCAAAAAGCCAGGAGGAACTGATTACCAGTCAGTGCAGGACCTCCGAAAGATCAACGAAAGGATCAAGGACATACACCCAACAGTGCCAAATCCCTATACAATCTTAAGCCATCTTTCCCCAACACTAACTTGGTTTACGACTCTCGATTTAAAGGATGCGTACTTTAGTTTACCACTAGCTGAAGTCAGCAAGCCACTGTTTGCTTTTGAGTGGCAAGAAGAAAAAGGGGGAAATGAAGGGATGCAGGAAGAGGAGTCTTCCCCAGCATGAGAGTTTAGTTGGGAAGAATTTCTCTCCTAAAGAGGATGAGGTGTGAAATGAGATATTGACAATATTAGTGTATGGAACCTATTAGAAATATAAGAAAGTAGGATATTAGAATTAAAGTAGGACCCTTGTAGAAGTAAGAGAGTAAAATATAGAATTGAAATATAGAAGTAAGGTAAGAGTGGAAGCAGAATTAAAATCTGTGAGCCCAGATGCCCGAAGGCCCGTCCAGCATGTCGGACAAGGTCTCTGTCCCCTCTGCGCCCAATATCTCTCCCTCCCTCCCAGCCTCCGGACAAGATAATACTAACTTACCCTCCAGGCAGATTCCTCAGCGCGGAGGTCAGCCTGGCCTAGCCGAGGTGAGGGGGAAAAGGCAGCCCCCCCTCAGACTAGGATTTTCCAGTCCAGGTTTGGAGAGGTCCTCCTCCATCCTCCCAACCCTGGGGTGCCAGGGCCGGGGCCAGGACCCGAGCCCAGACCCTCTGGAGGGATCTGGGTGCCAAGGTCTGTGTGGGCAACAGCAGGGATACCGAGTATTCCTGACTCACAGGCCCCGGCTAAAGGGCAAGTCTGAGGGGTCAGGAAGAGAAGGGCAGAAGGAAAGGGCCAGACGGGTCTAGGACAGCAGGCCTAGTCCAGGGAGTGGAGCAGGCTGCGGGTCAGGACAGCCTGGCCTCGCCCTTCCACTACTCCTCTGATGGTACAAGGCAGGGACCCCTGTGGTCCACCATGGGCCACTGCCTCGGACCTGACCCTTGATTTCTGGCCAGGCTTCCCTGGTACTGTTAAGAATGGCTTTAGAGAATTAAGACATTGGGATTTAGGAATGTTCAGCAGGTCCCCCACAGGTCCCCGCGGGAAGGCCCCAGCGTGCACGGCCCTGTGCGGGGACAGAGTGGCTCCTGACTGGGCCCAGGGTGGCCGCATGGCAGTATGCTGGGACTACACAGGAGGCCACATGTGGGCCTTCCTCGCCCGCTCTCATTGTAACTTGTAAGTCCCAGTCTTTCTTTAATAACTGCCTGCTCAAGTTCTGACTTCTGTACAACTGCTTATGTGTATGTTCAACATTTATTAGGCAGTAGTCTTTCTCATTTCAAACTGGCTTGGTGTTTAAAGAATATTAGAACTTGCTTTTTAGGAAAAGTAGTTCTTCCTAAATTACAAACCTATACCTGCCTGGAAACATCTGCATTCCACACAATTGGCCAGAGGCGCTCCTAGCGAAGGAGCACATACCATAAGGGAGATAAGCAGTCTCTGGCGGGCTTGGACTCTGGGCGGGCTCCGACTTCTGGCGGGCTCAACTTTATTGGTTGTACTTGTTTGTCCTTGTATCTGATTGGTTTTACTCTAAGGCTGGCGGGCTCTGATTGGGGTGGATGCATGTTTCAAAATTATTGGTTGTACTTGTTTGTCCTTGTATCTGATTGGTTGTATTCTAAGTTTGGCGGGCTCTGGTGGGTGTATCCACTCCCTCCTGGGGCTATAAAGCCAGACCCCGAAGTGAGCCCTGGGTCGAATTCCGACCCGCTTTCCTTGCTGTCTACTGAGGTTAATGCTAGCTTGGCCAGAGCAGTCTTGCTCTGGTAGCCGCTGGGCAATTCCTCGATTGACAGTCAAGCTAGTGGAGGAATTTCGACCACTGGCTAGCCAGTAAAAAGAGCTGCAGCACAATAAAACGCTACCTGTGTATTACATCCTTGGTGTGTTCTTCTTTATTTGGGCAAGAGGGGGCGCATCTCAGACCCTAACAGGTTTAAACCCCAGTACCACATACAGTCAACCAACCAACCAACAAACCAACCAAAGAAACAAAAACAAGGCTGTCTGACTCCATTTAAAGTGCCCCAAATCTATTCTACCTCATCTTCACTCATTGACAAAACATTTGTTCGAAAAAAATATTTTCTGAAGTTCAGCAACTTATCATTATTACTAATTTTGTTATTATTTAAGTGAAATAAAATAAATGTGAACTGTTATGGTGTTGGAACTGCTATGGTGGTGGAAGTGTTCCTAGGACCCTGTTGGGCTCCTGGAACTGTTCCAGTGAGAGAGATGTAGCCTCAGGTTCTTGTTCTGAACTAGGTATAGAAAACTCTAGTCCCAACTCTGCAAGCTTAAGCCACTTTATTATTACAAAGACGAATAGATAGAATATAGATTAATGAAGTCCTATACCAGAGATAGTATAGGGGGGTGACTTGAAAAGATGTCATCGAAGTCTTTTGGATATCAAGTAGCTTTATAACCAGTCTTCTGACTGCACTACATCTGCCCTTTCTCTGGGACAGGTCTTTTGATGTGGGGATTCCTTCCTGTTGACCTGCCCTGTCTTTTGCACAGACCCCACACCTTTTATAATGCTCCAAAATGTGTTAGTTGATTATCAGGAGTCTGGGATCTCTTGGAGGCTCATGGCATTCCCCTACATCCTTTAGGAAGTTTGCTTCTCTTAGAAATGTAAAAGACCCTAGGCTTATAGGCTTCCTCTATTCTCTTGCTAATCACTCTAGGCACCTGGGGCCTTGGCAGCCTTTTCTCTTAAGTGCCTGGCTTTCTAATACTGATGTAATTTTCACATTTTGAAACCACTTCCCAATACTGGTACATGAACACTCAAAAATCACAGCTTCTTTACTGTGATTCTATCTCTCTATATCTGCATATACATGCATGCTTGAACAATATTCAGAGATAAATGGTGAATATTTGTGGGTAGCTCATTTGAAGTGATGTTTTTCTCTCCTTTGTTTTCCCCTGATTACTTAAAGGTTTTTTTTATAATGACAAATATGATGTTTATAAAAGCAATGACTTTCTTTTATTTCTACAAGAAAAGCAACAGTAGCAACAACAAAACCTTTTCAGTGGATCTCTCCAGAGCTCAGTAGAGAGTTCCAACTTATCCCTTCTGTTCTCTTGTTCATACAAAAAAAAAAAATCAAAATACCAGTAATGAAGGCCAACAATACATGCGTCTGCATGATTGAAGAATGTCTTGGGTGCTGCTAGCCATTATCTTTCTGGACTGAAAGGGGCAGGTCAGTTATCTTTTAATCTCCTTATTCTTGTTCTCCCTCATCTTCAAGAGTGAAAACACACATCTCAAGATAATGCCTCTGATTATTCCTTACTAGAACTTCTCTTTCCCACTCACCTGCCACTCAGGTGAGGGCCTGTGTCCAGGGAATTGTCTCTTTTTCTGCTTTTTTCTGCCAGTGCTGATCCGTCATTTGCACACATGATGGAGGATGGAGACATGGAGGATGGGAGGGAGGGAGGGATGAGGCCTTTCTCTCACAGTTGTTGCCTTTTTTTTTTTTTTTTTTTTTTTTTTTACAGAGGAACAAAGCGCTTTCATCTCTACAGCTCTTATTTGCACAAAAGTTGCAAAAATTATGTCTAAAAATTTCCCTTGAATAATTTCCACTGAGTGCATGAAACAATGGATCTTTTTCATTTTTAAAAGCACTATAAAAAAAGAAATAATAAGTCAATCTCCTTTCTTTATGGGCACCAAAGCAAAGCATATGCACTCTATTTGGAGAATGCAAATGCCTCAAGCCCAGTGTTTCTTTCACCAGCTCTCAGCAAGTGGCCATTTAGGCTTAATTGCTCCTCACAGCATAGTCCAATTAAGAACGGGCATTGGCGGGGTAAGGGCTATTTGTTAATCCATAAAAGGTATGGGAGGCAGTACTTGTTTTGCCTGCGGTTTTTATTCACATGTTTGGGTGAAAATCTAAACAGCTGGAACTCTCCACAAGTGGGGTGTGTGTGTGTGTGTGTGTGTGTGTGTGTGTGTGTGTGTGTGTGTGTGTTTAATCTGTTGTTTTGGGCAAGACAAGTATACAAATGTATTTCACACAGAAGAAGCCCAAACATTTTCTTCCAATCCAGAGGAAGATATTGCTGAAAGCTACACAAGCATGAAAATTGGAATTGTGGTTGGGGCCAGGTTAGAGGAGTAAACCTCTGAACCCAGGGTACTTTTTGAAGCATAAATATGACTTTCTTTCTTGGGAGAGCAATTTCCTTATCAAAGTGCCAAATTCTATTAGAACACATCATTGTGGGCTGTTGTTGTTTAGCATTCTTTCCAAATAGAGTTTTGATTTTTTGCAAATTTGCTTTCTGTACATCATTTGGATGCAGTACAGGGAGGGCCGTCATTCCACACTAGAGACAGTATCAACTGACAAACAGGGAGTGTGGGTGTGTAGCTATAGCTCTTGTGATTCAGTGAAACTAGGCAAACACAGGAAGAAAAATAGATATATCATGTAGTTCTTAAGTATTTTCAGCCAGCTCAAAGGTTTTCACGCTTTCTTCAGCATGAAAAAGAATCTGATGCGTGTCCCTGTGCTAAGGGGCTGTCTGCTGTTTTCTTAAAATTCTAGAGCCTTTGCTTTACACAGAAGGGAGAGGTCAAAAAAGACCTTGTAGTTTCTGTTCAGGCTAATGAAAGGTCCAGAGTAGCAAGATATGTTTTCTAGAACAGTCTGACTCAAGTAGTGCTGAGAACTTGGGAAGGTAGAGAAGAATGTTTGACTCTTGGCAATAAAGACTTTCATTCATGGCCAAAGCCACCTTTGCCTTACCAGAGTGAAGTGAGACTGGATGTCAAATGTCTCTCATGATTTATGGGTTTGTTAGGCTTTGAAGACAGGCAAAGCCATCAACCCATTTTCTTATTCTTTCCCAATTTCTCCTTTTCTAACTCTCTGTATCTTGGGGAGTTCTGCTCCATTCATAACACAATGCCTGGCTTCCTTGGTCTTCCATGTATAGCAGGGAGAAAGCCTGAGAAATTATTCATGCATTTGGCATATTCTGCTGTCAATCTCTTTGACTGTCTTAGTCAGCATTCTCACTGCTATAATAAAAAGACTGACCATGTAACTTAGAGAAAGGAAGATTTATTTGCTCATGGTTTGGGGAGATTTTGGAGTTCAGTCCCTATGAGGCCAGGTCTGCAGAGCCCAAGGCATGATGGCAGGAAGTGGAGAGAAGGGGGGCACAAAGTTCTCACATCACAGAGGCCAGAAACAGGAGAGAGGTCAGGGGGAGGAGGAACTATATATAATCCCCAAGGCTGCACCCCCAGGGACTCACCTTCTCTAGCCACACCCTAGCAACCCAGGCCACCACCCCCATAAATCCATTGTAATGGATTACAACCAAGCCCTGCTTCCAACATTACTACCTAGTTTCTGTGAAGGCTGAGGGGACATTCTATTTCTAAACCACTGCACTGATTTAGCTGGGGCTAGAGATTTTCTTTGTTTAAGTGAAAGCTTCTCCCCCACATCCCATACTTTGCTTTTATTGTTAATTATTAGCCAACACAACTCTGATAAGTAAAACCATTGCTGATTTCAGAGCTGTACCTACCATCAAATTAACAATCCTCTTTCTGAAAACGCACAGCCACTTACCTCTAGGTTTGCATCCCTGCTGCCTGCTGGCTTTGGGTAATGATATTTACCCAGCTCATTGAAATGTCACACTTAGGACTGAGCCCTGTAAATTATTATTGTGCTCCTGTTATATTGTAAAGATAAAGGTCAGATCAGAGCTCACATTTATTCACACTGATGATGCATTTCTGAGAGTTAGTAGAAAAATAAACTATTGGATCTTCCAGTTAATAGTACCTTCAAGGAAAAGTGGACATTTTTCACCTAACAAAGGAAAATGAATAACTACAGAACCAGTAGTTCCTGGACTGAATAGTAAAGGAGAGATTGGCTCATCTAAGGTCTAGAGACATCACCTCCAATTTTCTGCACATTTTCTAACAGTCCTTTGACAATGATTGGACAAGGTAAGAGGTCAGGGACAAGTTCAAGAAAGCTAATGGAACTACTAAGAACTGATCATTGTGGTGACTGAATAGGTACCCTCCTCCTTTGTAGGACCAAGATGGCCCTCTGGTTCCCTGTAGAAACTGTTTGGTGGATAGAAAATTCACCATGAGCTAGGCATCTTCATGCAGAGGTGGTCACAAAAGCACTTAGATTTTTACCTTGAAGTAGAAATTTCCAAAAGCAGGATGGCTCACTGATCCTAGAGCCTGCTACTCTGAAAGCCAAGGAGGCAGCTTGGTGACGAGGGCTGCTAGAGGGTGTGTCAAGTGTTGGAGGTACCTGTGGAGGCACTGCAAAGCACACACCCCGGGTGTCTTTGCAGCACCAGCTCCAGCTACTTGAGTGAGTTGGGGCTGTGTCGTTAGCCATTGGGAAACAGCTCTCACCAGCACTTAACAAAGACTCCCAGAAGATCTACATCAAACGATTCTTCTTCCATAAAATTTGGCTTTTGAGCTTTGAAAGAATCAACAGCTCACTCCCACTTTTTCTTGGCTCACTCATCTCCTTTCAAGGATTATCTCTGCATGGAGAGTGATGTCTGAAGGATTTAGTCTATTTAGTCTTCCAAACTCTCTGAAAAGGAACTGCTGGATAATCTTTTACTTGCCTCTCTAATTTCTGTGATTCATCTTTCTTTAAAAAAAATTAAACTTTCAGTGCCTTTATTTTGACATACTTTTTCTATGTTCTCTTACAGTTTTTTGTTTTGTTTTATTTGGAAAAAAAGTTTTTTGTAGTAGTGGAGATGAAACCCAGGGCATTCTTCCTCTGAGCTCTACCTCCAGCCCTTTTTTTTATTGTTTTGAAACAGGATCTCACTGGGTTCTAAGAGTTTCACTACTTGCTGAGGCTGTCCTAGAACCTGTGAACCTCCTGTCTCAGCCTCCCAAGTACTAGGATTACAAGCATGCGCCACCACACCTAGCTCCCATACAGTTTTTTTATTTCCTATTAACTCATTTGTAATATTTACCACTACAAACTCTAAGTGCTTTCTGTGTGATTGGCACTGTGTGATTGGAGAAAAATATGTCTGTAAGTGCTACGATCCCTTTTTCTTTGGTTTCATTATTTTATTTTATATTTTATTTTATTATTTATTTATTTTTTTGTGATGCTGGGGATTGAACCCAGGGAAATTCTAGCTCTGAGTTGCACCCCCAGCAATATTTTTTCTCTATTTTGAAACAGGGTCCAAGTTGCAGAAAGCCTCACTAAGCAGCTGAGGCTATCCATGAACCTGTGATCCTCCTGTTTCAGCCTCCCAAGTACTGGGATTACAAGCATGTGCCACCATGCCTGGCTTCTGGTATTATTATTATTATTATTATTATTATTATTATTATTTTATTTTATTTTATTTTTGATGGTACTGGGAATGGAACCCAGAGGCTTTCTACCTCTGGGCTATACTCCCAGACCTATTTTATATTTTATTTGGAAACAGGGTGTCACTAAGTTGCTGAGAGCCTCACTAAGTAGCTGAGGCTGACTTCAAACCTGTGTGATCCTCCTGTTTCAGCCTCCCAAGCACGGGCATTACAAGCGTGTGCCACCACGCCCGGCTTGGTTTTATTATTTTTAAAAATTATTATATTTGAAAATAGTGATTGCTGCTGCTAACAGGTTTCACTGAATGGAACATATTTCATCTTAGGGGAAACAGAGTCAACTAATAGAAAGTGTAGATACCTTTCCACTGGCAGAAACAAAGTGTAGGGAAGCTAGCCTTGACTTTCTCCTCTCAGCTTAGCATTTTTTTCTCATTTTTTCTGTGTATTTTCTAATTCCCTCTAGGTGAAGCATTCTTGACCAATCAATGAGTTCAAGATTCTTTTCAAGTGATGCAAGCACTGAGTTAGAGCTGAAGCTGTAGTTTTTAATTTTAATTTTTTTTTCTGGTGCTGGAGGTTGTTTTCATTTCTTTGCCCTAGACCATGATGCTCAGTTTCAAACCAAAAGTTAGAAAATAAGAATTGCTTGTTGGGCGTGGTGGTGCACGCTTATAATCCCAGAACTTGGGAGGCTGAGACAGGAAGATTGTACAGCTTTGAAGCCAGCCTCAGCTACTTAGTAGGGCTCTCCACAACTTAGACCCTGTTTCCAAATAAAATATAAAATGGGTCTGAGAGTGTAACCTGGGGGTAGAAAGCCCCTAGGTTCTATCCCCAGTACTGAAAAAATACCCTAAAAAAATGAAAATAAGAATTGTTGAATGCAACTCATTTACAATTTGTCTTTAGTTTCTTCCTTCAGGAAACATTGACTGGGGATTTACATTGTTAGTCACTCTTCTAGGTACTTGGGATATATGCATGAGCAAAATAAAAAACAAAACAAAACAACTGAAGTCCTTGCTTGAGGTCTTGGATTCTACTGGGTGAGACAAATGATAAATAATAAGTCAAGTAAGTGCATTAATTGTCCACTTTATTAAAAGATAGGTGCTGTAGAAAGCCAAAAATAGAACAACAAAATAAAGGAACCAGATGTAGGGGGAGTGTTTTAATTTTAAAGTGAGTGTCACAGTTGGCTTCACTGAGAAGATGGTAACGAACAAAGATTCTTCCTTATCTAGATCCAACCAGTGCTCTCACAGACATGTTAGGAGATGCCATGGTTTGGAGCTGATATGTCCCCAAAGGCTCAGGTGTTAGGCACATTCAGAGGTGGAAAGACTGAATCATGAGGGCGCTGACCACATCAGTGGGTTAATCCATTTGGTAGAGCAATAATTGGAATGGACAACTGGAAGTATGTGCAAACCATAAGCAGATTGGGGCATGGCTAGGAATTCGGTCACCGGGGATATGGCTTTGGGGACTACATCTGTCTCTGGCATTTCCTGTCTGTCTGTATGTTTGTCTCTCTATCTCTCTTGCGTCCTGGCTGCCATGATCTGATAAGCTTTCCTCTACCATGTCCTTTTCCCATGAGTTCTGCCTCACTTGCTGCCCAGAGCAATGGGTATGACTAACCATGGACCTAATCCCCTGAAATCATGAGCCAAAATAAATGTTTCCTCCCCTAAGTGGTTCCTATCACAGGTGTTTTTGCCATAGCAACAAAAAGCTGAATAACACAGGAGAGCTAGGCCAAGTCAGCTTTGACATACTTTATCTCCACATGTGTGGGAAGGACCCCTATTTTGTAAAATAAGCTATCAAGAGTCCTGTAGACAGGACTACAGTTTTTCTCAACATTTCTTCCTGATGTTGGGAAACTATCTGTGCAGAGAGAAGTTGTACAGGAAAAGAAAGATCAAAGACCAGAACATACTGTGAATGGGTATTCTTAATTTTTTAGTCTGAATTAGATATGCCTCTTCTGGTCAGTACTTCATTTCTGGATCACTAGATGATACTCATATAAACCATAGTTTTAATTTAGAGAGGCCTGTGTAAAAGCATGTCACCATTTCTGTAAAGAGTTTTTGTTCAATCCATTTCTTTAAAGAGTTTTTGTTCAATCCACTTGAGGTTTGGGTCTTGAATCTGTGTCTGGGTCTGTGTGAGTGTCTCTCTGTGTGTGTGTGCTTGTGTATGTGAATAGAATTGCTTTTTCTTGTTAGTAAATGATGCTATGTATGTGCAAAGAATTGCACAGCTTTTATTTTATATAGATAATAATTCGTAATCATTGACTTATTCATATATTCAGTTATGTTAATAATTAGAGTTTGTAATTTTTCAAACTGTGAAGCAATGATTCTACCACATGCATCTTTTCATAATATCTAGAGAAAGGCTCTTAAAATTGTTTGGTCGTTCATAGCATTTCTAATGGAGACTGACTATTTAATTCCCTTCTTTGAGGAAGCTTGGAGTCTGATAAGTAATACGTCAGAAATGATTATGGAAAAGCAAACCATGAATGTGTCCCCAAAGAATAAGTATATCTTTGGGAAATGAAAAGAATCTCCTGAATTTTCATCCTGTCACACATTAAATTGAGAGCCATTTAGATGGGATCACACCATCATACTCAATGCAGTGCCCACATTTGATGTTTTAAAACAGTTTGCCCCCCTTTCTTTGACTGTGGTGGCAGAAGCAGCTACTGTTTTCCAATGAACTTTTTGTGTGGTGTGGCTTAGGGGAATAAGAATGAGGTTTTTGTAGAATTTGGAACAGTCTGGCAGTAACTATCTTCTAGGGATCAAGTTGTGCACATGTTTCCCTCTTGCTGAGAGGGAGCCAAGTGTGGGGCCAGTGGGTGAACAAGGGTGAGCACATTTTTTCTTTTTTATCTAAGAAAAAGGGAAACCTGGTGCTAAAGGCTTGAGCTTTGTTTTGCAAACATTAAGTATAAGAGAGAAGGGCTCAGAGGGTACAAAGAAAAAAGACAGGGATTACTTAGGTTCATTTCTTTCCTCTCACAGACATTTGTTGTCAGAAGTAAACCCTGTTTTCACCTCTGCTTCCCAGGGTAGCCAGTATCAATGTGTTCTGGGCCCTGAGATGGAGCTCCTGCCCTGGCTCCCCTCCTCACTATGCTGCTCTGGTCCAGGCATGTAAAGATTAGGCCACTCCTCAAATGAAAAGTGAAGACAGCACTGTCTTTAAGAGGAGAGTAGATGAGAGTTCTGTGCATTTTTAGTGGAAAAGAATTAACCAATACCCTAATTCTAGTTTTGTTCTAATACATGTAGAGAAAAATAAAGACTCCAGAAGATTATGTCATTTACACAGGAAAGTTTGAATCATTATATGGGTTATAGAAAACACATAAAAATATGTCCTTCTTTTTGCAGTATTGGGGATTGAACCCAGGGGATTCTATCTCTGAACTATACCCCCAACTCATATTTTTTATTCTTTACTTTGAATCAGGGTCTCATTAAGTTGTGGACGGCCTCACTAAATAGCTGAGACTAGCTGCGAACCTGCAGTCCTCCTGTCTCAGCCTCCTTAGTACAAGTGTAGGCCACCATGCCTGGTTTCCCATCTGGATGCAAATTAAAGGTTGGGGGAGCCTCTTCACACTATGTAATCCTCCATCTACTTCTACTCCTTCTTCTGTCCATCCCTAGCCCTGTAAGAGACTCAAGCAGAATTCTAGAATGGGAGAGCTGTAGTTCACCCTGGAGTACATCCAATTCAGTGGTTTGCTGAGAGCTTGTATTGCCCTCCTCTCCCTACCTGGGACAACAGTGAGCCTATGAGGTGTGGTGGGCTTGCAGCACTCCTCCCCTCTCTTCTACAAGCACCCTTGCTTTGATGTGCTTTGTGTGTTGGGCTTCCACAATTCAACAGGAGCCACAGGAAGATCAGCTCAAAAGCTGGGAGAACAAGGCCATGGGAGGTGGAGTCACATGTTCAGGCAGAACTTGGTGGAGACGCAGAGCAGCCAGGGCCTTTGTGAGAGGCAGAGTAGAGAGCTGGATGCATTGTGCCCGGAGGGGAAAGCAGGGGCAGGGAGTGACACCAGCCAGACCTCTGCAGAACATAAGAGTTTGAGGGGATGGGAAGGCTAGTCCTGTGGGCCCAACAACTTTGAGCACCACAGGTGAGGTCAAGTAGAGGGATTGAAAGCAGTGTCTGGAAGAATGGACCAGGAGGCTGTTCTCTTGTTTTTTATTTTTTATTTTTGGTGGTACTGGGGTTCCTGGAAGCCCTTCTACCTCCGGGCTACACTCCCAGACCTATTTTATATTTTTGAAACAGGGTCTCTTACGCCAGCGCGGCTGGCTTCGAACCTGCGCAATCCTCCTGTCTCCGCCTCCCAAGCATGGGGATTACAAGCGTGCGCCACCACGCCCGGCTTGTTCTCTTGTTTTGAGAACTAGGGCATGTGCATTTCTCCCTACACCTGCTTCTTGGCTTTTCCCTTAAATGTTGACCAAGTATTTAAAGAGTATAGATTTGAGGAGGCATCACGTTTTCCCCCTGCTCTCAGCACTCACACGGGTCTGACTGGCTTGGTGACCTCAGGAACTTAGCTGGATACTGGCTGAGCCTAGGGCTGAGGGTAAAGGTGGTGAATCCCCAGACTCCTAGCCCAGCATCCTTTTCTCACTATGAGACATCCCTCCTGTGCAAAGAAACCAGCAAGATGATGCTTATCAACAGGCAAAGGACATGTACCAGGAACTTATCTTCACACTGCCTCATTTTCTTTATTCACATAAATCAAGAATATGGTTTTTCTGTCTTCCAGCTGTTATGAGACTTGCCGATCTAGTGTGTATTGCTCTTCGAATAAAGTCATAATGTAAAACAAAATTGTATTAATAAGATATTACTAATATTAATCAATATGAAGTGCAATAGTGTGCTGGGGTGAGGAAGTCAGGAAGGAAACTCTCACACTATCAGCTCCTCTAGGATCTGCAGGACCAGACATTTCCCAATGCTTTTGCTAAATTCTCAGCCTAGAATAAAGTAGAGTAAAAAATGCAACTCTAATGTTTCTGTTATTTTGAAACTATGGCCTGGAAAATTCTAGCATTCTCTTCAATCATGAAAAGAGTGAGAGATGTTAAATTTCATGTAACTATTCAGTCAGAATGGAAGCTGCATGTTCTGTGCTGGATGAGATAACTGCTTACAAAGGTCAGGGTTCCTGTATTCTTTGTGTACAGACTGTATTCTAATTGAAATCCCTAATATGTGTGACAGATTGGAAATAGCTCATGTTGACCCTGAATGTACCATCTTTGGTTCATATGACCTAATAACATGGGATTATTACTTTAGTATTTTATACAGATCTGAAAAAAAGACCCCAGTTCCAAGGAGAGCAACCATAAAACTTTGTTAAATTTTTTTCCATGTGGCTACAAGGAGCTAACAGTTGTGACTATTCTCCCATTATACCTGAGGAACAGAGCTATATTGTTTTTATTTTGCAAAGTGAGGAACTGAGTTATTTGAGAGTTGAGCAACTTCTTTTGAGTTTACATAAGCTGTGAATAGGACAGGAATCAAGCCAATCTTCCTGATTGGCTAGGCTTTGCAATCATTCAAAGGAATATGGCAGCCTTCAGAGTTTAATTCTAACCCTACAGAGCCTCAGAGCCACATACCTTTTCTATGCATAATATCTTTTACTACTAGTTGGTATTCATCAGAAACAGCCAGTGCCAACATACACCAACAGGGATTTCCTGGGGACAGGGGCAATAAACTTAACTGAAAACCAAACTGAAACTACAAGCCAAGTCAAGCCAAACCAACCCAGACAGACCACCCCATCCGTGGTCATTGTCTGGCCCATATATTAGTATTAGATTAAAAATATAGCTTTAATGACCAAAAGAAGCAGTATAGCCTCATGAGAATCCAGTTCCCCACCCTGTAACTATTCACAGTAAGAAGCATAATATTCTGTCCAATCCTGATTATTAATTTTAAGATATCTCAGGAAAAGAGGATTTAACCATGTTCTTTATTACTCCTCCCACTCTTTGGTTTCTGCCTCTCTCCCTCCTTTTGTGGTCACTTCCCCTATATCTGCTGCACATTCATTTTTCCCCTCTACCAATCCTTTCTATTCTGCTAGCCCTTGGGGTTATGCCCTGGTTCGTCTTCTTATTTCCACTTGTACTCTCTCCATGGGTGATTTTATCCACGATTTTTATCTTGATATATTCTTGTGGCTAGAACTTTGACCCTTCAAATATGACCTGTGTTAAACTGAATACTTCATTGCCCTTCCCTCCCTCCCTCCCTCCCTCCCTCTCTCCTTCCTTCCTTCCTTCCTTCCTTCCTTCCTTCCTTCCTTCCTTCCTTCCCGTGCCCATCCTTTAGTTGCACGCCAGGCTTCTATCACCTATCAAAGAGCATCACCATTCACTTGGTTTAGCAGCCAAAAAACAGGGCCAACCTTAACTCTTCCTTCTACATCACTTACCAGATTACTAAGTCCCGCCCATCGCGATTTAACTTCACAGACACTATCCCAGCCTAAGATGCTGATCATTCACTTTTTCTACTCCACTCATCATCATACACTATGGCCATTGCCTCTTGTCCAAGGATACCAAACCACTGGATAGAAGTTTTAAAATCTGTGATTCTGTACAAGACCTCAGGTATACCTACCATACATTGATCAAATCCAAACACTATACAAAACCATTGGAGGTGGAACTTTCCCTATTTTTAGGCCACTTTTTGATATCCAAAGTTTTGGAGTTTATCATCTTATGATTTCTACAACTAAAACAGATGGGACAAGCTCAATCTCTCAGACTTCAGTGGAGTGAGAATAGATTCATGTCAACTCAAACCTGGCAAGAAGTGTACCTTTTTGCAATTTAAATTTGAAAAATGGTAGTAGAAGGAAAGACCATTCTGAAGAGGAGGGTGGAAAGACATTAATCTCTTAGAAGTAGTATTATCTGTAGCCTAGTGTTGGTATTGCCATATCCAGCTCAGCATTTGGCTGTGAGAGGGGCTGTCAGAACCTGTGCACCCTTCAGGGCCTGCATCTTCTTGCCATGCATGACTGAATCCTAAAGGTGCAGCCCAGATTGGACAGAATGAACCAAGAGTACTGGGAACCCAAGATCAAGGTGCTCTGCAGCAAGGGAAATGGTCTGTCCTTTACACACAGGATTGTTGAGGAAAGCAAACAAAATAAAAAGAGTTCTGGTTAAGAGTCAGACGGCCAGGTGGGAAGGCTTTTCTGCAGCTCTAGGGCTGTGTGACCAGAGCCTAGTATTTACTAAGGTGATTCTCACTTTCTTGAGGGAGCTTGTAAAATCCTGAAATTTGGGGCAACAAATTGAAGAGTGAAG
This sequence comes from Muscardinus avellanarius, assembly GCF_963383645.1. NCBI lineage: Eukaryota > Metazoa > Chordata > Mammalia > Rodentia > Gliridae > Muscardinus > Muscardinus avellanarius. The sequence continues at coordinate 51,290,173 of NC_137786.1, read as the reverse complement.
ACTCAAAATCAAATTGCAAAAGTTGACCAACTCTATCACTGTGTTTCCCAAGTTCTGTGGAGGCACCCAAAATGTTTTTTTTTCTTTTCACCCAAAGGTTTATATTCAATTTGAAAGGTTTTCCCAGAGCAGACTGTCACCCTTCGAGGGGAAATGTCCCGATGATTGTATCTGCACCCCACGGAGAAGCCACGCTTTTACACACTTCGGGCTGTTATCGTCTCTTCAGCATGGGCTGCCGTTTTGCTTTCCCTCCCACCTAGTCTAAAGTGCAGCAAAACTGTTCCCAGTTCTACATCTTGCGTCAGGACCCACTCAGCAAAATGCTCCATCAGGCAGTTAACTGTCTGAATTGTCTGCTCAGATGGTGAGTTGTTGCAAAGGCAATTTTATACCCTGATCAGGAGTTGGCAGAGCACCAGGAAAGATTTAAGACTCACAGACATGACATAGTGCACTGGTTGGGAACCACTGGCTTAACCTCACTGACAAACATCATGCCTGACCTGACAGCCCACCTATAGAAGGGTCCTCAGGATTCCCTGGGGTACAGGTTAAGGTCCAGTGTTACTGAAGAGGAAACTGCTGCTTAGAGAGGTTAAGCCAATTGTTCCACTTGATGGGAGCAGAACAAAGAAGAGTCTTCCCATTCCACATACCTGCTTCTGCAGCTTCTATGCATAGTCGTGATCTCTGCCTCAGCCCGTCATCCAGCAATTGTCTAGGCTGGCGTTGGAGGGCAAGAGGGAGAGCTATCTCCTTATGAAAGTCTTCCTCAACCTCGGGGTAATGGGAAGCTGTTACTACTAGAAACAATATAACAGGACAATATACAAAACAAATACCATAACAAAAATATATTGGAGGTTGTGAAAGATGAAAACTTGTCTATACTTAAAATGGTGACAAAGCAATACAGATGCAAATTTTCAGTGGCAAATCATGGCAGAGCTTATAAATTATCTTTACAAATGTTTCTATATTAGGATACCTGAAAGCCTTTGGAAATTAGAAGCTGCATTGCCTTTCTTGCCCAAGGGTACCATCATCTACTTACTCAGTGGTCTTTTCTGTGTTATTTTACTATTATTTCTCTTTCTCTTTCTTCATCACCCTCATTTAATCCTTCACCCTGTCTTATTCGTTAGAATTCCAAACTATTTTGAAAATCCTTCTATGCTGCAGTAGCTGTGAGTGTGGGCTTCCCACACTCCTGGGATGAAACTCAGTCATGCCTCTTGGTACCTCTGAGGCTGTTTCCAGCAGTACTGGAGTGCTCCTGCTGCCCAACCCAACAACAGTGACCGTGGTCACACCTAAACTGCTCCCAGGCAGACACATTCTTCAATGCACAGCAAATAGACTTGCTTTAGTTTATTATTTTTTTTTTAGTAAAGTTAAATACTTTTCTATTGTTTAGTAATCCTGTTGACTTCTCTGTTCATGTCCCTTGCCTCATTTTCAAGAGTCAAAGTGTTAGCTTTTCAATATTTTATCTAATAAGCTCTACATATTCCAAGTTTCTTTTTAATTATTTAATAATATTTCACTTTGTACATCCAGTTATTTTTAGAAGCAATAAAATGTGAGAGAAAAATCATGGAATAACAGTGTCAAACTGTTAAACATCATCCCCGGGGTGGAGTTTCTCTAGCAATTATCTGTATAAGGTGAATGAAGTATGTGTTTAGGATGTTTATGCCAAATCAAATTACCATCAGTGTAAATTATTATTACTATTCTTAAATAATACTGAAAATAACCAAAGGACAGACGTTTAGAAAGGAGGATGTGGATCTGGGCTTGCAAAGCTTTTAGCCTTTGTTTTGAAAGTCTGAGCTCACAGATATATCACTGTTTTGTGCCTGACTAGGTGGAACTGGACGACTTCCCCAGGCCAATGGGTGGCAGGTTGAGGTAGGACCAGGAGGTCTGGATGAGGGTACTGGCTTCGTTGTGATTGAGTAGGAGACCTCAGGAAAATCTCTCCACTTTATGGATATTGGTTTACTCCTCTCTGAAAAGGCAGAATTGCCTTTCTAAAATAGAATTATTACAATACCACTTACTTAGGCTGCCCTGATCACAAAGATAACAGGGCCCATTGACTGTTATAGGTTGGACTATGTTGAGTGGGATTTCAGCTGCATGTAGGGTCTGGGCAGGAATATACTAGGGACAGGGAAGAAATGATATAATGATGTGTTAATAAGGATGGAGACTTTAGAAGCCAGAGGCAAACTTGACCAACTTAATAGCATGGCTCCAGGCTATTTTGGTTCTGAGAAGCTGTGTGTCAGCACTGAGCACCCTTAAAGTGCTGATACTTCTCAGGGTTGTGGCCAGAGCTCTCTTTTTGCCTCACTCTGCACACACTCTCCTGGGGCAATTTCACAGTCAGTTTTTAGATGCTTAGTCTCCTAGCACTATCCTTTATATTTGGCAATTTCCATGTAGATGGCTGCAGACATTCAAAGCCAGCAGAATCCAACTGAGTTCATCAATTTCTTCTCTGCCCATCCCACACGATAGTTGTTGTCTTACTCGATAGCACCTTGTCCACAGTATGATCAAGCCCAAACTGGAGCACCCTGCTTGACTTCTCCCTCCTCTGCCTCTAACAACTGATCAGACTATCCTTAACCCTAATCACCGAGAACTCGCCGATGGCACCCACTGCCACCGGGAGAGGTTCAAACTCCACAGCAGAACGGGCCTCCCACCCACCCTTCAAACTTCATACTGTGCTGCTTTGCCCTCATGTGAGTCAGCAGAGACCTGGTGAGATTCTTCCAGGGTGACAGTCTGACCATGTCCTCTTTGTTTCTGGGTTTTGTGTTTGCTCTGTTATGCTCATGCATCTCTCCATGGTGGGTTTCCTTAAGTAGCTTGAATCCCCTGACAAGTCTTGGTTCTCAACTGGGGCAGATGTTGCCCTACAGAAGGCATTTGACCAGTTGGGAGTCATTGTGATTGGTCATAACTGGTGGAGGTGTTTCTGGCATTTAGGGGGTAGAGGATGCTGCTAAATACCCTGTAGTATCCTCACATCAAACACCCTGACCACAAAGACTTACCTGTTCTCAGATATCAATAGTGCTGCAGTCGAGAAGCCCTGGTCTGCATTTCATCTTCTCTGGGAAGGCCCTCTGTCCACACCTCCCTCTTATGCGGCCTCATGCCCTTCTTGACTTTTCATCTGATATTGTCTACTCACTCATCTGCCTCCTTCTGGACATCAGGCATGGTTTGTTGCTTCTCTTTTGATTCCCAGCTTCCAGCATAGCTTCTGATAATAGTGGGCATGCAATACATGCTTGTGCATGAATAAAAACATGAATATACAAAAGTCACTCTGTCATAAGGGTCTCACATGCCACATTTATTTCAGAAAGTACATTATTTGCAATAATGCCTTGCTCTAATCCTGTCCCTGAAGCATGGCTGGGAAAATATTCTTTCAGATATTACTTGTACATTTGGGCCATAGCAAACTGTCAGCCTTCATGGGAAAATTAATATTTGAATAGTTATTGTGTTTTCTAGTGGCTTCTTTTGCCAATAATACTCCAGCCATGGAAATATCCTTACCCATAGTGTGGTGTGTACTGCAAGATTATGATTATCTATATTTCCACGACCTGACTTTCTATCTTAAATAATAGTCGAAGCAGTTTGCATTGCAACTTTCTTTTATAGTTGAAAATGCCACATAATGCAAGTTAAGGCCACATGAGCCAATATATTTCATCGCCCAGCACCATAATCTATTAAGCCGGAGATATTTTCAGGGAATTGCCTTAAATCCTTTGGTGGTTTAAAGTAGCTTCAGAGGGATTAGTGGCTTAGAGGTAATTGTTATTGCTAATATTTTATTTGAAATGTCCTGCTCAGCAAAGGTAATGTGACATTTTGCTCATTTGAAATGCTGTCTTTCTAGGAAAAAGGATGAGTCAAAAGGTCAGTGCCCAGGAGAGGGAAGGAGGGAAGGCAGCGTGTGAGACAAACGCGACAAGGGCCTGACTGAGGTGACCAGCACAGGTTAGTTGAGTTGCAGCCACTTGCATGTGGACCTTGGGGATGCAGAGTTTTAATTGTATGTCAATTGCAAGATTAATCTTGACAGTTAATCAGCTCTAAGGAGAAATCTGAGTTTTACTTTGTGCCTGTGCATGTGCATGCATGTGTTTGTGTGTGTGTGTGTGTGTGTGTGTGTGTGTGGTACTGGGGATTGAATTCAGGGGTGTTCTACTTCTGTGAGAAGGAGAAAACATCTGTTCAATGGGGAAGTGGTGCTCATTCCAGTGGGCCAAGGAAGCCACATGCGTACAGGGCTGGACCACTCCTCCTCTGTGAAGCGCCCAGTTAGATGACTGTCTGTAGGCTCGTTTCTAAATCATTTTTGTGGCTCAAGGAGGTTTAATAATTCTGCAGTCTTAATCATGGCAGAGGCACTTCATCACCAGGCAATGGATGCCTAGAGCTCCTGCGATAAGAAAGTAATGGATATGCTCATTGCCCAAGCCTCCTTCCTCCATCTACTCAGAATAGCACTTAAAGCCAGATACATGTTAAATGCTTCGCAGATTAAAAAAAGTAATAATAGGACTCTGTATTGCACTACAGAGTTACCTTCGGCTAAAATCGTCCTCTCCACCATTTATCACTCTGTTCTCCAAGCCCTGGACTCAGGTGGAAAGCAGATTGAGCAATTTGTAAACTCCATTAATTACAGATATACAAGACCTATCTTCTCTTACTCTCTTTTCTCTGGAAAGGAGACTGTGATTTGTTCTCTTTTCTATGACCTACACAGAGTAATCTTCCCAGGTAATATTAACATTTAGAATACACAGTGCCTCAAATGACCACTGACCCATTGCTTACCTATCCCATGCACCAGATATTAATAACCTTCTAAAAATGTCAAGGCCTGGCACTCTGAAGGTCCTCTAGAGACTTCAAGAGAGCACACTGGAAGTACAGAAAACTTGCTTTGTTCTTGAGAAAACTTTGTAAGAGCATTTTTTTTAATCGATTGGAACATGCTTAAATATTTTTGCCACATGGATTTGTGAGTATATGAAATACAGTCATTTTCATTAACTACTTGTTCCTCTATTCTTAATTTGACCCCAGTTTGGGGGAAGGCATTCACCAAATACCCACGTACATGCTAGAAAAATAAACCACAATGACCAAGGTACGCCTGCGATCTGGCTGATAGAGGAGGGTGGTCTCAACTCCCTGTTCTACCTTTCCCTTGGCTCTTATCCCACTCACTGTCCATGTACTTCAGGTGATTTTGTACCAGTGTAAAGAAATAAAATCAATGAGTAGAGCTGACCATAGGTAAAATGGTTAAGTGTGGCCCTTGGCCCTCTGATCTCTGTTATCTGTATCTTATAGATTCTTTAATAGTCAGTCTGATTGTACAATGGCTTGTGCCATTACAATCTAGCTTAGGGGAATTGGCAGAACCTATAGGGCTGCTAACAAGAGACAACCTTCCCAGACTCAGATCCATAGGAGCAAAAATGCAGAAACATACAGTTTTAAAGAAAACCACATTGTCAAAGATATCCAAAACTTGGTTAGCTATAGCGGGTCAATGTTTTTAGATCTTTCTTGGATTCCCAAAATGAAACCCATAAAAAATATACTACTGGGCTGGGAGTATAGCTCAGTGATAGAGTGTTTGCTTAGGAAATATGAGGCCTTGGATTTGACACCAGCAATGTGAAAGAAAGCAAGAAAGAAGAAAGAGAGAAAGAAAGAAGCCGGGCGTGGTGGCGCACGCTTGTAATCCCCGCGCTTGGGAGGCAGAGACAGGAGGATCACGCAGGTTCGAAGCCAGCCTCACGCGCTGGCTTAGGAGACCCTGTTTCCAAATAAAAATGTAAAAATAGGTCTGGAAGTGTAGCCTGGAGATAGAAGGGCTTCCAGGAACCCCAGTACCACACACACAAAAAAAAAAAAAAGAAAGAAAAAGAAGAAAAGAAAGAAAGGAAGAAAGGAAGCTTGAAGGAAGGAAGGAAGGAGCTCCTAAAATGGTATGGCTTCTGAAATGAATGCTCTCCCTTATTTCTATCTCCATTCACCTACTGATCATCTGCTTGGTCTTGCTGAAAGTCACTGGCTCAGGATCTGGATGCCTGGGAGAGGGAAGGCAGGATCTGGCCTCTTTTGGGTCTAAGTGGGAGATAGACACCTGCATTTACCAACCCAGAAAATGCAATGTACCAAACAAGCATTACTACAAAAGGGATTCTGGGTGGCATTAGAAAGGGGGAATGTATTTCAGTAGACCAATAATTTACACATTTCTATTACAGCACCCTTTCCTTCCAACCCATATATACAAAGTTACTGGCAATTAATGAGCCCCTAAAAGTATAAATGATAAAGGTTGAAAGAATTAACCTCAAGTGTTGGCAACAAACATTTCCTGAGGATGAAGAGTGCTCTTAATCTTCCCAATAATCCAATTTAAAGCCCTCTTTTAGGGTGGGAAGTCTGAGATTTGATACAGATAAAAATCACTTTTCCAAGGTCACTAAACTAATAAGTGTTCTGAGAAGCTAGAATTCAACCTCAGTCCTCCTTGTCTCTCAACTGATGCCTGTGTTACTATACTAGGAAGTCCCAGATGGGAGAGGGACAAATATCACTGACCTGATGTTTTTAGGGGGGAAATTGCTATATTAACTCACACACAATAATTGTGAGGGCTGGCATGAGAAAATTTAGAAATGTATACTTCATTTGGAAAGACTGGGTCCACTTGCTACAGATCATGGAACACATGTAATAAATGGGGAAAAGACCGAAGAGAGGGTAGGTTTCCCTGCACCTGTCATGGAGAGAGAATCAGGACAGTATGGGCAGAGAGCCCTCATGAATCCTGAGTGACACCAGCCAAGAAGTGATCAAACTTTCAATATTCTTCAGGTTCACATCTTTACAATTTATGGGATGTGTGGAAACAGGGCAATGGTAGAGCCTCCTTATGTTCCTCAGAGTAGATGTGGGTTCAGCCTATACTTAAAAGAAGACCTATTTTCAAAAGGGCTCTAAGAAACCAAATCTTTTTCAATTCTGTATGATTCGAATGGATGAACTATACTATTGGATAAACTTGAAACTAAAAAGAAAATATAGAGCACTGTGCATTTATTTCTAGAAGTGTAAGCTTGTAGATTTACACTAGAATGTGTGGGTTAAGCTGGTGGTGCTGGGGAATGCAGTTTCCCATTGCAGAAACACCCTGAGCCTAAAACTCACAGGTTTAAAAAAAAAAAAAAGGTTGCATAGCTTTTTAAAAATGCAAATGAAATCACAGTTCAGGGCAGAATCGCAGGTCCTGTTGCTCATCCTTCCTCTCCACAGCTACCCTTGGAGCATGAAACTTCGTGGGGGATGGGGAGTGTCAACCATCTGCCTTAGCAGTGTGGCTCAGTTTCCTGGGGGGCAGTAAGAAATAGGCCCACCAGGCAGCCTGACACCTCTAGGATTTTGATAGATAGGAACCTCAGAGCTAACTCAAAATTTCTAGTGATGTAGTCAAATTCTGGATGGTATTTCAGTCTACTTGGGTCTGTGAAAATGTACATAATCATGTTATCAATTAAAAAAATCATACATACACACATTTTTGGTTGCATAGACCACTCTTTGAAAGAGCTGTTTTATCACATCATTCTTATTTAGCTTTCCTCAAATAAGATCTTTAAATGGCAGATTTCTATACAAGGCTTTTCAATTTTAGTAGATATTCTTGAAAAAGGAAGTACCTTTTAAGATTTGAAACCATGAATTTTTACAATGGGTTTTCAGGCTTGTTGGAGGATGTATTTGTGGGCAATATTATTATATGGCAGTGACCTATACTGTAACTAGATAACTATGTACATCATTAAGTGTTCAGTGTCTGTCTCCCAATAGAATATAAACTCTACAAGTTCAGAGCCTGTGTTTGTGTGATACATGCCATATTCCCATCATTGAGATCTTGAAATGTTGTTAACAATTATTGATTAAGTAAATAAAAGGATGAATGAAAGAAAAGAAGTGACCTACCCAAGGACACATAGAATCAATAGCTGAAAGGAAGTCGAGGGGATAGTTGTGAAAGAAACTAAGACTAGAAGTCCAAAAACGGTTTGGGTCAAACATTATTCTCTTTTGTTAAATAGACTATGGTTTATTTTTATTTTTTTATTTTGGTGGAACTGGGGTTCCTGGAAGCCCTTCTACCTCCGGGATACACTCCCACGGGCTACACTCCCAGACCTATTTTTTAACTTTTTTTTTTTTTTAATGTGGTAATAGGGTCTCTTAAGCCAGCGAGGCTGGCGCTGAACCAGCGCAATCCTCCTGTCTCCGCCTCCAAAGTGTGGGGATTACAAGAGTGCGCCACCACGCCCGGCTCGACTATGGTTTAAATCAGAATATTAGAGGTAAATTTACAAATTGGATTTAATGACTTGAAAAATAGTTTAGTACTAAATTCTAAACCTGGTTGGAATGAATATTGATTGAAGCATGGACTAGAAAAGTTATTATTAAGCTAGGCATGGTGACACTTGCCCGTAACCCTTTTACAAAAGAGAGATAGATAGAGAGAGAGAGAGAGAGAGAGAGAGAGAGAGAGAGAGAGAGAGAGAGAAAGTTATTATTTTAACATCATTTTGCTCAAATAAAAACTTATACTATCAATGTTCATATTTGACATTATTGATGAGAACCTCAAAGTAGGAGCAATCTAATGTCCATCAACTAATAAACCCCAAAACAAAAACAAACTGTAGTATGTCCAAAAGGTGGGAGATTATCTAGTCATAAACAGCCATGAAACACTGATACATGCTAATACAACATGCAGAAGTAAAGGCAGTCACAAGAGGATACCATGTATGATTGCATTCATATAAAATGTTCCACATAGGCAATCTGTGGAGACAAAAACCAGGTTATTGGTTGCCAGAAGTTGAGAGGTAGGGAGAAATGAATAGTATCCATTTAATGGGTACTGCATTTTTTTTCTAGGTGAGGAAAATGTTATGGAATTAGAGATGATGGTTGCATAGCATTGTACATGTTCTAAAAGCCACTGAACTGTACACTTTAAAACGATTAAAATGGTGTGTTTTATGTTTTATATCATATTACCTCAGCTTAAAAAACTAAATGAAAAAATAGTAAGATACATGTCTACGCTGTAATGCTATTTGGAAGAGGAAAAATGGAAATAGTTTTTAAAACAGGTTTAAAATCCTTTTTCTGGTCTGGAAAGTAATTTTCACTCTATAAAAATAGAGTTAATTGAACAATTGACTATTCAATCTAGGCTGTGTTTTCACGCATTAGTCATCATGATGGCAAATAGCAGTATCTATTGAACAAACAGTGTGATGTCTACTCAGACTCTCTGGGTTTAGACTGCAACTTGGCCACTTAGCCTTTGGCAAATTGGCTAGACTCTCGGTATCTGAGCTTCCTTATTTGAAATGTGAGTATTATCGTAGTGCCTATCTCTAATGAGATGATGAAGAGCCATGTTTCTCAAGCCTTGGCTGCAGGCTGCTGACTTTGTTTCCAGCTAAATTCCCAGATGGTCTAATGTACAGACAGGCTAGAACACTACTGTGTATGAAAGGTATTATTATCACCATGATAAAAGAGTACTAATAATGGCGTTGTTAGGGTTTCGACCTAGAATGTCCCTAATGCAGCAGTGGGGCTTTTAGGAAGTGACTGGATCATGAGGACTGTAAGCTCACTGGTGGACTAATCCATTTGTTGGCTTAATAATTTGACGGATCTTCTAGGAGAAAAGGGAATGTGTAGGCAGGTGGGACATTGTTAGAAAAGGTCACTGGGGATGTAATCTAGGGAATTTGATCTTGTCCCCCTCCCCCTGTTTCCTGCTGCGCTGAGCGGAGTCTCTTTCCTCCACCACACCCTACTGCTACAGTGTCCTGCCTCATCTCAAGCCCAGAGCATGGAGTCAGCCATCTATGGACTGAGACCCCTGAAACCGTGGGCCCAAATACACCTTTCCTCCTCTAAATAGTTTGGCCACGGTGTTGAAAAGCTAATATCATTTTTAAGGCCCATTCATTACTTATGAGACTATACATATCATGAGGCTAAAATATATCTAATAAAGCATAAAAGGGATATCGGAAGTTGAGGGGAAAGTAAATAGCAGGAGAAAATATATTTCCATTGTTCTTCATAGTTTTTTCAACAAAAGTCATTCTGCCTTCTACAGCCAATAGGTAAAGTCTTCTGTCATAGTTGATGCCCCTGCTTTTCATTCAGTGAAATTTCCCTATATGGCTAGTTCTGCTAACATTATTGAAATGACCTTATTTATTAGCAGTTTCTGTATTATCAAGCATCTTTTTGTATTTAGTGTTCTGTGGGTGTGAAATTATCATCTTTTAAATAATAAGGGCAATACTGTTTAAAAACACAAGCAAACAAGACTTCAGTAAAGATGTGTAGTTTCTCTGGTTCAGTGGATTCATCTAACCTTTTTGCCAAGAACAGATCTGGTGGCCAGGACACAGGAGCTTCTCACTTTCCTCTGCATTTTTCACTGACAAAGAGGTTGAACCAACTGATCTCCCAGTTTCCTTGTACGGCTAACATTCTGTGAGCCAGTGAAGGTGCGGCTGGATTTGTGGTGTGGGTTGATGGCAGGTGGTTTTGTAAAATTCCAGGCAGGCTGTGAACACTCACGAGCTCTCCTCCTGGTCAGATTTCCCTGCTGCCAGCTCCACCAGGTGAACCTCTTCCCACTGTGTCTTGTTTTTTCCCAATTTAAATTTCTGGTTCTGATGTGCTTTCTTCATTTGTTTAGCATTCATTCATTCATTCATTCATTCATTCATTTTTGTGGCACTGGGGATGAAACCTAGGGGTGTTCTACCTCTGAGCTACACTCCCAGCCCTACTTTTATTTTTTTTTTTTTACTTTGAAACAGGGTCTTGCTAAGTAGAAGAGAGCCTCATTAAGTAGCAGAGGTAGGCCACAAACCTGTAATCCTCCTTTCTCAGCCTACCAAGTACTGGGATTACACGTGTGGGCCACACCCAGCCCTAGCTTTTATTTTTTAAAACTCTTTACTCAAGGATAGACCAGTTATTATCATTGGGCATGGCAGTCTCCCCATGGGATATTTTGGAAATTGTTGGGGCTTTTCGATTGTCTAATATAAACTTAAACATTTATATGTGATAACGCACATTTTTTTTTTTTTTTTGGTGGTACTGGGGTTCCTGGAAGCCCTTCTATCTCCGGGCTACACTCCCAGACCTACTTTTTGTATTTTTATTTGAAAACAGGGTCTCTTAAGCCAGCGCGGCAGGCTTTGAACCTGCGCGATCCTCCTGTCTCCGCCTTCCAAGCGTGGGGATTACAAGCGTGCACCACCATGCCCGGCTAGTAACCCACATTAAAAAAAAATAACTGGGCGTGGTGGCGTATGCTTATAATCCAAGTACTTGGGAGGCTGAGACAGGAGGATCATGCAGGTTTGAAGCCAGCCTCAGTTACTTAGTGAGGCTTTTAGCAACTTAGTGAGACCCTGTTTCCAAATAAAATATAAAATAGGTCAGGGATATAGCCCAGAGGCAGAAGGCCCCTGGGTTCCATCCCTACCTCCCCCAAAAAAAGACTTTAAATATTTTATTCTTTATATAAAGGGCATCTATATTTTTAACTTCTATAGACAGGTTATATATCATGAATTTTACACTAAGACAGTACAGAGGGCATTATAAGATAGCCATTGTGAGATTGATCTGGTGTGGTTGTGGATCAGTATTATAAACATGCCCTGAGGCTCACTGAGATTCACACACGGAGAGAAAAACACAGGAAAGAAGGTTCTTTGCATTTGCTGAATAACAGTCAACCAGTCAACGTGTTTTGCTCTGTACCGCCATCTCACTTAACATTTGCCTCGGTCGTACACAGCGTGAGATGGTATTATTCTCCCTCTCACAGATGAAAATACGGAGGTTTGGGAAATTTATTAACTTTATTTAGTCATCAAATATGTTACTGCATGCTATGCATATTTTGGGATAGGGCTAAGAAGAAAAAGGACATAATTTTTACCCTCAAGGAGCTTTTATTTTAGTGAAGGAGAGTGATCATAAAGCAAAGCAACGAATGCATAGGACAGTGTCAGGTTGTAATGGGTTTCATGAAAACACCCGAATGAAGTGGCTTGATAAGTCTTGCCCCAAGACACAGGACTAGACAATGGCAAAGGTTCCATTTGCAATGGGGACATTGCTTTTTTGGCTGCACTGCTGTTATGGAACTACAAATTCATCACTCTTAAGCTTGTCTAGAAAGATGCCAAAATGTGTGAATGAAAAGTTGGGGAGAAATTACTGTTCAGACCAGTTATTGTTTTTTTTTATTACATTCTTGTGAGACAAAGTTTTTTTTTTCTCCTCGGCCACATGACACTGGTAAATACAAGAGTTCTTGTTTCTGTGTTTTGCATTTATTTGCTAACGTTTATTAGAATACATTGCTGAGTAAATAATGTTAAATGTGTTAAATGCTTTTCCGATTTCTTATGTATAATTTTTGGAAACATTCTCAGTGTTGGTCCCCTGTGGCAATGTATCTGTCATACCCAACTTCTGATAGATGCATCCACTCCATGAGATGAAGAAAATGTGTGCTGCTGAAAACACATGTAGATGTGTTTAAAAATTAAATAGCAGGGGCTTTGGGCTAGATATTTGTAAGAATGGTTAGGGTCATCCTGTGGGTAAATGGCAGAGACATAGGTAAAGGTTTCTGTTAAAGAAAGGAAAACAAGAAAAACAAAAACAAGCAACCGCTGAGAAGAAAAAATGGCCTAAAGTCTAGATTGTGAGAATGTCTAGGAAGGGCTTTTTGATACTAAAAAACTTCGAAAAGTATGTTTTTCTCTCAAGGGGAAAAAATAGGTTTGGAGAATCCAGTGATTTCTACTATCAGATAAAGATTAGAAATATGCAAGATGTTTTATGTCTTAAAACCTTGCTCAAGTTATGTATGCCTGTAGTAAAGATAGTGCTTAGTAAGTGTTATGTTTTGTCATTTTATTCATGATTTCAACCCTAAAGAAAAAATGGAATGAAATGGAAAGGAGACCACTTTTCTATAGGTTCTGGTTATTGGTGTCAAGGAAGTCATACACTGGAGCATGTAGCCACAGAACAGTGGCATTAGTGATGCTCTGTTTTCCTAGGAGAAAACAATTTCAAGAAGAAATAAAAAGCTTGCAAGCCCCTATTAAATGACTGTCTTTTAATAGAAATTTAATACCTAGTATTCTTTTTTCATCCATTCTTTGGCTTTTATGTGATGTTCTTGTATTTCTTATTGAAAATGACCATGGAAAATAAAAGATAATTTTACACATATGTAGCATAGGCCATTCTTAGATATATTCCTGTTCTTATTCTTGACTATGTCTTTTATTTTTATAGATGCTCAATATTTTGACAAAAGCCAATATAACATTCTTATGTGAAGTATATTGCTTTAAAGGCACACTTTTCCCTAACAGAATTAGCAGTCTTACAAAGAACAGCATGGTTAATTTCTGAAGCAACATAACTTGAATTGATTTCATAAATTTGAGGGTTAACTTTAAATTGTTTCTGTAATCAGTTTTTAGTATTCACCACCAAGTCTGCCCTGGTCAGCTCAGACTCTGGGGAATTCAGTATCTATCTTGTATACTCAGTTCATCTTTTGCAACTATATTGGCCAACTTGAAAATTTATCTGTAGCATGCCTGGTTGGTTATGTAGAGAAAGCAACTACTCTCTGGGGGCTAATGTCTCTCCCCCACCAATCAGGATGCAGTTCATGATTTGTTAGGCGTGTTGGCTAGATTATTTAACTTAATTCAATATAAATTATTTAATTCCTAGAGCATTCCTAGTATTCAATATGAATGAAACAATTATTCCTGGACACAATCATCCAAATAACACCACACAGTTTTACCAAGCCCCAAGATAGACATTAAATCCCAGCTATCCACTGCTTTACATAAACTACTCATGCTGAGTTTTTGAGGGTATAATGTTTCTGAAATTGTTTGGACTCAATAAGAATATGTTATTCTATATTTAATGAGAAAACAGCCCAATTACATAGTGATGTGAGAAATCATAAAATATTTCTAGGTAGCAACTTTGCCCTTGTTTTGATAGCTTCCTTTCTTTTCTTATCTATTCTTATCACTGTGGAGGGGGACAGCTCCATTTTTTTTTCAAGTGCCAAGACTGCTGCTGAGAAGAATCCCTTTAGGCTAACCATTTCTTGACTTCATTTCTGGCTGGTCAGTGGCTGGTACATGAAGCATTATGTGGCTGGTGTGTTAGTCAGCTTTCCACCACTGTGACAAAATACCAGAGATAATCAACTTAAAAGGAGGGAAAGTTGGTTTTGGCTTATGGTTTCTGATGCCATTAGCCTGCTTACCTTTGGGCCTGTGGTGGCATAGTACATCATGGTGGGGAGCATGTGGGGTGGGGAGGGGAGCTGCTCACCTCATGGCATCCAAAAAAGCGGGGGCTCCAGTCCCACTATCCCCTTCAAGGACACACCCCCAATTACCTAACTTCCTCCTACTAGCCCCACCTCTTAAAGCTTCCATACCTTCCAATTGTCCCACAGGTTGGAGACCAAGCCTTTAACACATGGGCTTTTGGAGGACATTTATTCGAACCATAGTGGTTGGCACATTTTCTTCTTAAATGTAAGTCATAGGACATGTGTCCCCAACCATAGTGCCCATCATCCTAGATTGGGTTCCTTAGATTGGATTCTGTCTCAGTCCCTGAGACAGAAACTTGTAGAATTGCTTCAGTTAGGTTTGGTAGGTGGAGAAACCAGATACAATATCATTGCAACTGGTGTTCAGCTTTGGGACACTCTGGGATGAGCATTATCGGGTGTCCTGAATTGAGACAAAAGGGCTGCACCTTTGTATTCATACAATAGCCATTAGTCGTGGGCTGCTCTTTGGGAGGGGTGTGATGTTGTAACCAAAAGTAAGTTTTCAGTGGCCATTATTCCCAGCAGCAAGAGAAATGAGTAGTTCAGTGCTGAAGGGAGATCTTGAAGCCCCACTAATCCACTACCCTCATTCTACAGAAAACCCAGGTGAAGAATACTGACAGGGGTGTGATGTGGAGAAATAGCATTATTTCTTTTGCACAGCAACCCTGTTGTTTTCTTGCAACAAGCTCAACTTCAGTCTGCAAATATGTCCTATCTTTCCTATCCCTTCTCTTTTGTCCTTAACAAGGCCAGGGATGCAGGAAGAGAGACCCCAGAGAATTTTGACCCTGGAGAATAATAACCAACAGTGTAGTGCAATTCCTGTGAGACCAAGTAAGAAACACAGGAGGTGGAGTTCCTGAGGTCTGCTTAGAGATCTGTGAATAAAAGACTACTCTTTCCTTGAAAAAGGAAAGGAGCCAGAAAGAAGCCGCTTAGTTTAAGAGGCTGTAGGTCATACGCAACAGTTTGTTTCATTCACTTATTACTCCTCATTGAAGCCAGCGAGCTGCACGCTGACATTCTTCCTAGCTAGCTGCACTTAATCACCCTCTCCAGTCTCCAGGAGGTGCGTTACAGGGCCCAGGCAGAGGCTCAGGTCACCTTTGCCATCCAGGTCTTGCCTCCCACTCCCAACCCCACCTTATGCCTGTCCCACTGCTTGTTCTTCCACTCATTTATTTATCCACATCATTAGTTTACCCACTTATTGAATGATTACTAATGTTTCAGCTCTCTTCTGGACATCTCTGTTCTCGACTGATGGCTTAGAACTTTTGACACTAGCTTTTTTTCCTTTTTGGTTCCCATCTGTTGCTCGACCTTGGCCTCAAGGGACCCTCATTTAGCGCTGTGCGTGTTAGATTCGGTTGGCCCTCTTGTTTCTGCATGGTAAGTCTGGCCTGCTGTTTCATCTCAGACAATGCCCATTAAACAGTTTCTGGAAACTGCTTGGTCCTCAAGTCTCTCTCATTTCCTCAGATCATAGATAGTCTCCTGGCACCTATCAGCCATGGCCACCCCAGATGAGCGGAGGATAAACGTGTGCCTGAAAAAGAAGGGCTGTGGCAGACGCTACAAGGAAATGCCAGAATGTTGGGGCAACACTTCGGGATGTAGAAAGTGGAACCACCCAAACAGGACTAACAATTTGTCATTAAAACAATCTCATCTGACAATTATTTTTAATGTGAATTTGGACCTTTGAGTGTCAGTCTGCCTTAGGGCCAACACGAAGCATGGTGGTATATCCAGACTTCCCTAAGTGTGTTGCACACATTAGGCCCATAACAGCCATAGAATGTAGTCTCTGTTGTTTTCTATTTGTAGATAGAGAAACAGAGGAACAAACAAACAAACAAACAAACAAAAAAAACCTTTCCCTCTATTGCTAGGAAATTTAACTCAAAGGCCTGAGCTGTTATTCATTAAATTATACCACCTGGATAGAAATATGTACTCAGAGATAATAATAAAATCCAATTAAGAAATGCCCATTTGGTTTGGAATGCTTCCCCTCCACTCTCTTATAGGCATATTCTTCCATAACTCTGCTCTGTTTATTCAAGCCAGGAGACCACCATTGGTGCAAATGTACTTCTTATGCAGCTCAAACACATGAACCTGCTTTCTGTCTCTCTCCTTTATTGATTTTCCATATATTTTCTATTTCACTTGAAGATGTATCTGGAGTCCCTTGACTATCCCTATTAATTTTTTCCCCTTGCCATGGTTTGTTTTCATTTAAATTTCATAACAGTGTTATTTGAGTTAGTCAAGATAGAACTTTTATGAAAGATTCAATATCCAAATTAAGTTGCATTGCAAGGAATTATGGGTACAATTGAAAAGAAGGGCACTTAAAAATCTCTATTGAGGTTCTCTAACTGAGTCTATTTGAGACTAATGCAATAGTATGTGCTTGGTTTATGATGATATATTCTCAAGTATAAAATGCAGTTTGTAAATAGTTTAATAAAAGGCGATTGTACCAAATTCCAAATTAGCAATGAAGGTGATTTCTATTAGAGAAGACGTTTGTGGAGAATTTTGTTCTTGATTCTTAATAAAGTGAGTTCTCTTTCTCAATATAATTCATAGTATTGACTTGTAGCACAGCTCTGGGGGCCTACTATTGTATGCAAAAAAATAAAAACATATTTCTTCTCATTGTTTATTTACTACATTTTGGGGTACATATGGCAAAATCATTTTCCTTACAGTTCTCAGTTCAGTTTTCTCTCTTGATTATGTGTTAAAAAGCTGTGCATATGGTTTCTCAGTATCTCATTTTAACCACGTGAATCTCCAATCCTCTTTTATTCAATGACATTTCTAGTATTTTAATGAAGGTCTGACATTTTCACGTTACAATTTTGTTTTATTTTTATATTCATTGGAGTGACTTTCATGTTGCCTTTGGGTGCTGCCGATTTACAATTTCTAAAGGTGCTTGGAGACACCTTTTCAGAAAGAAGTGTATCAGGAATCATTCAGGATTCTCAGTGTTCAGAGAAGTGGACTTTTGATAAAATAACTTGCAAGCCTTTAAGTACAGGGTTTTTGTTTAAAGCAACATCAAGTACTAGATTATTTTGAAATGGCAAAGGCCAAACATGATTTAGACCAGGGCTTGCAAATTTAAACACCTGGAGGGCTCAGTGGTTACAAAAGTAAAAGAGACAGCCACTAAGGAGTGTGGAGGGCAGTGTCCATCCCCAAAGGACAGGTGGTAATTTGCTATTTCTGATGGTGTCTCTGAGGGAGTGTCTAGTAGCAATAGTTTTTTTTTTTTTTTCCAAAGGGATATGAGAATCTGGATGTTTAGGGGAAATATTATGGCTTTTAACCCTTTCTATTTCCAATTCAATGTACAATGTTACACATGTTCTTTGTTCACAGTGATTGGCTGATACTTCCAAATAGTCAAGAAGAAAAGGTTTGGTTGGAGATTGTCTTTAAAGTGGTCAGAAAAAAAAATCTCATTCCAGGAATTTTGAGTTACCTACTAAGGGCAGAACATTATGTGGGATCTCAGGTAGTAAAAAGTGACCCAAGCCATGCCTTCAGTTTTTGAAGACTGCTCTGTCTACAGGAAGGTCTTAGACATGACACACAAATAGCTAAAGTGTAAGGTGGTTGGGTAAACTCCAAAATAGATGTTCAAGGGAAATTCAAAGAAGGGTGAAATCGCACCTCGGTAAAGCCAGGGGCAGATTCGTGCCTATTGAGATGAACCTTAACAATGAACACCGGATTGTGGTTAGTGTGGGCACACATTCCAGATGGAAAAAACGGATGAGCTTCGTCGTGAAGGTGGAGAAGCACAGGTGTGGCCGGGTGCTCAGAAGCAAGAACCAGACAAAGGCGAGTTAGCAGAGCTGTGAAAGAGAAGGCAAGAGAGGGAGGATGAGGTTTGGTATGGAAGACATCAAATGCTAAACAGAAGAATTTATGCACTTATTTCATTATGTAAGGACAAACTATGGATACTTTTTGACTTAGAGAGTTCTGTGCTAATAATTTCTACAGGTGAAAATTTAAAGGACTAGATAGCAAAACAAGAGGTAGGGCCTGGTGGTTATTTAGAGAGTTTGATTCAAGCTCAATTTTGGTTGTATGTTTTGTCCTTCCAATTGCAATTTCCTTTTCATTCTCAGGTAAGAAAATCGGCAGCCTCAGGCCCCAAGAGCTGGAGCTGAACAATGCCCAGGTGAGTCTGCTTACCATTTTGCAAACGAGACATCTGCCTGGGCTGAGCAGCCCGCAAGGCCCCTTGCAGCAGGATACTGGATTCCCAAGCACCTCGTGTCCTCCTTCCTGGCTGTTACCGAGATGAGAGGAGTATTCTAAGCAGAGAAATCAGGGCCAGTGCCTTGAGGTGGGAGCATACCTCCGGGAGCATCTCACATGAGGCTGGAGGGACGCAAGTGAGGGGCTGCCCCCAGATGAGGTGGGCAGGTGATGGGCACCAGATCCTGGAGGACAATGTGTGTGCAAGAGCTAGGCCTTTACATTAGTGAGGCAGGAAGCTCTGGAGGCTATGGGGAAGAGAGTGACATGGAGTTTGAGACCTAACCAGATTGATTAGTTTTCATTTTGTCATGCTTATTTTTCACCTCTTCCTATTTTTAACCATATTTATCTATCCTTCTTTCCTTCCTTCCTTTTTTATTTTCTCAATTTTGTCTTCCAATCTACATATAGATTTTTAAGGTCTTCTATAAATTTTTCACTTCCAAATACTGTTTCTTATTCTCAGCCTTTTGAGTATCTTGTTTTATTTCATGGATATGCAAGTAACCTTCTTTTATTATCTCAAATATATGGATTACAGTGTTAGTGAACGTACCTTTCTGTCCACCTTGACTTGCTTGTTCAAATCTCAGGGCTTTCCTGATGTGTCCTCCTTCCCGACTTTCCTCCTTCCTATCTTTCACATTAGAGACTTTCCTCAAATGTCAGAGGACTTTAATAGCAATACACATTTAAAACAAGGAGCTAAAATGTCAATCAGCCCTCCTGAATGTGAGGCTTAAAAAGTGGTAGCTACTCTAGGATGATAGCATGGAGACAGCTATTTTGTCGGTGACACCAAATTGCCAGCAAATGTACAGCTTTCCTGTAAGGCTGTAAGTTTCCTCCAATCTCATGGATGGGGTGGTGGCAGAAGAGGAAGTACAGAGTTGTATGTAAACCTAAAATTCAGATTTTTGACATCATGGAGAGGTGAGTCTAGAGGATGTTGGAGGCAATATACATTTGTGTGTGTGTGTGTGTGTGTGTGTGTGTGTTTGTGTGTGTGTGTGTTTGCGTCTGTGTGTGTGTGTGTGTGTGTTATGCTGGAAATTGAACTAAGGTGCATTCTTCCTCTGAGCTACACCTCCAGCCCTTTTTATTTTTTATTTTGAAACACATTCTTACTAAGTTGTGGAGGGCCTCCTTAAGTTGATGAAGCTATCCTCAAGCCTACAATCCTCCTATCTCAGCCTCCTAAGTACTGGAATTTCAGGCATGGGCCACCACATCCAGCTCAACATGAATATTTTAATTTGGTTGTCTTGATTTTAGTAAGGTGCTTCATTTTGCCATACTGCCGGCTTCCTCAAGGTTTACCAGAGACTCCTGGGAGCTCACTGTGCTCACCTCTGCCAGCTGTTGTTATGCTTTTCATGCTCCTGCAGCAGATACAGATGCAGTTTATTGAGATGGGGGAAGAGGCCACAGTTGTGTTGCTGTCTGGCCACAGAATCCCTTCCTGCTGCTCTCCTGGAAGTAGAGGGCTGCTGCCCCTGCAGAGGCACCCTGGCCTCTCTGCTCTGCACAGATGCAGCGTCCTGCATCTGTCCTCAGTGTCTGCTTCCCTCCTGCTGACTCATGGCCTCTGTGACAGGTCCTTGTTGACTTGCCCACAAGTCAGAGACTACCTCCTATGGTCAATCAAGCTCAGAGTGAGGTTGGGAATCCCCAACCAAGCTACCTTGGACAGTTCATATGAACTGTCAAAATGAAGACCCAGTCTCTAGTCTAGGAAACTGTAATATGCTAATTGCATCAATTTCTTGGTTTTGTCCAAATACCAGAGTTCTGTAATAAGCCACCACTGGGTGGGTCTCTGTACTATTTTTCTAAGACATATATCTATCATCTATCTATCTATCTATCTATCTATCTATCTATCTATCTATCATCTATTTGAGGTGGGATCTTGCTATGTCATTCTTGAACTCCTGAATTCTTCTTGCCCCAGGCTTCTAAATGCTGGAACTACATACAGGCACATGCTAGCACACCTGGTTATCTTTGCAAGTCTTGTGAGCCTATAATAAATACAAAATAAAAAATTATTTTAAACTCTTAAAATAAGATTATAACCCAACTAAAAAAGGACTTGTATAGGAGGTGGGCAAGAATTCCTTTATTACTCTTAGCCAATTACTCTCATCTAGCCAATGAAGGAAGTTGGAGAGGGCAGAAGAGGTTCCCAGCTAAAAATCTGGGGGTGAATTTCAGGGAGAGATCAGTGCTGTGAGTCCATACTTCATCTCCTCTCTAGGGAAAACAATACTTCTAGGCACCATCTAACTAATTCTACCCAGAGTGTCATTTTGTCCAAAGATAAATTTTCTACCATTTTCTACTCTCAAATTCTACTTGTAACCTTTCACATATCTATTACTATCTTCCATAACTTAAGACCCAATCTCCACCAGACACCCACAGTACAAAAGGTTTTGGAAGAACCAAGTTGAACCATGTCTTATTCAGTTTGGGTTGCTATAACAAAATACCATAGACAGAGTAGTTTAAACAACAGGATTTTATTTCTCATAGTTCTGGAAATTGGGGGATCCAAAGCCAAAGATTCACAGTCCTTGACTTGTGAGGGCCTTCCTTGTGGCTTACAGATAGTCCTTCCATGGAGAGAGAGAAGAGAGGAGAGAGAGAGAGAGAAGTGAAAGGGGGAGATAGATGATAGATAGATAGTATTGTGTTCTGGTCTCTTCCTTGTCTTATCAGGACAGTAATTTCATTACAGGGGCCCCACTCTGATGACCTCATCTAAACCTAATTGTGTTCTAAAGTTCCCACCTCCAAATATCATCACATTGATGATTAGGACTTCCAAAAATTTTAATGTACCTGAGGAAAATACATTTATCTATCTATCTATCTATCTATCTATCTATCTATCTATCTATCTATCTATTTTTGCGGGTCTGGGGATAGAACCCAGGGGCATTCGACCTCTGAGCTACACCCCCTGCCCTGTTTTTTATCCTTTATTTTCAAAAGGTCTCACTAATTTGCGGAGGGCCTCACCAAGTAGCTGAGGCTGCCTGTGAACTGTGATCCTCTGGTCTCAGCCTCCTGAATGCTGGAATTACAAGGGTGCACCACCACACCCAGCTAGGAAAATACATTTAATTGCATGATAAGGACATTGTGAGGAAAATGATATTGTAAGCTGTGATGCCCACTATATGAGAGAGAAAAATGAGTACTTTGTATTTCCTTTTATAATAAAACTTACCAAGTCCCTCAGTAGGTCACAATTCTAGTTTTTAGCATAGAATCTAGATAGTAAGTAGCTATTAAAAATGTTGGTAGAGATGGACATGGAGGCACACACCTGTAATTCCTGTACTTGAGAGATGAAACAGGAAGATTGCATGATTTGAAGCCAGCCTCAGTAGCTTTATGAGGCTGTAAACAAGTTAGCAAGACCTTGTTTCCAAATAAAAAATAAAATAGAACTGAAGGTATAGCTCAGAGGTACCACTGGGTTCAATCCCCCCACCCCCATTACTGGTAAAATAAATGAAGAATGGTCTTAGATTGGTATTTCTTCTTTACATTAAAAAATTCATACAACCTGAACCTTGGCCAACCCTTTTTTTAACCCCCATGTTCAAACCATTATACATACTTTGTAGCTTTGGACTTTGAGAGCAAAGAGTGAGTTTATATGGAAAGGTGAGAGGCAGGAGGGCATTTTCCATAATAAATTTTTGTGTGTGGTACTGGGGATGGAACCCAGGGGCATTCTACCTTCGAGCTACACCCCTAGCTGTTTTTTTTTTTTTATTCTCTATTTTGAAACAGAGTCTTACTGAGTTGCGAAGGGCCTCACTAAGTAGCTGAGGCTGTCTGTGAACCACAACTCTCCTGTTTCAGCCTCCCAACTGCTGGGGTTACAAGCATGCACCACCATGCATGACTCTCCATAATAATTTGAACACAAAGTGAACTTATATCATACTGGAAATTAGGTTTAAAACAAACAAGCAGCTGGGTGTGGTGGCCCGCACTTGTAATCTCAGTAGTTGGGAGGCTGGGAGAAGAAGGATCTCGGGTTTGAGGACAGCTCGAGAGAGTGGTGAGACTCTCACCAACCTAGAGATACCCCGTTTTAAAAATAAAAATAAAAATAGAGCTGGGGGTATAGCTTAGAGGTAGAATGTTCCTGGGTTCAATCCCCATTGCCAGAAGAAGGAGGAGGAGGAAAAAGAGGAGGAGGAGGAAGAGGAGGGCAAGGAGGAGGAAGAGGAGGAAGAGAAGGAAGAAGAGGGGGATGCAAAATAAATGTGTAATATAGCACAAACTACTCTTGAAAATTCTTTAGGAAAGCATCACATTGGAGAAATAGAAAACACAATCAGTGTGTCTTCTGGCTTTGAAACCAGAAACTCCTTTCTTCTGCTCAGCATCAGTGAAAGTTGGCTTGAATTGAGGGGTTATATTGTACAAAGGTATTTTTAAATTCTAAAATTAACTCCATGTGGTAATATGCTGTCACTACAAAAAGCAACCCAGAATGGAGAGAGCTTGAAGGATGACAATTTTCTTTTTTGGTGTTGTGGAGAGCTGCTCTGGATCCCTGGAGGGTGTGGTGAGCTCAGCCACCACCACTGGAAGCTGTAGCCAGTGTTTGCGCAGGAAGAACTGATGGCTTACAACTCCAGTGGTCTGCCGCTGCTCACTTCAGGTACTTGGTTGTTTTCCTGTTTGTCTCTGGAGTCGGGTGCAGTGAGGTAAGATGGTGCAGCTGTGGCACCCCTGGGTGCAAGGTGGGCGGGTTTCTTTTCTGCTCTCTGATAGGTCTTCTAACCTTTTGTTTCCTGCCGCCTTGTACCTATCATGTTATTCCTCTATTAATAGTATTTTCTGGCTTTGTAGAATGCTGTTTTTAAGGCAATGGAGATTGGGTGTCAGCAGGACTGGTATGTTCTGCTTCCTTCAGTCACCATCTTCCCGGAAGTCAAATGACAATTTTCTACTTTCTCTCTTGGCCCCGTGTCAGAATATATAGCCCTTGAGTAGAAGGGTAGAAGGAAATCTCATTCTATCTCTCGCTCATTCTCTTTCTCTTTCAGTTTCCATTTCTCCTTCCACTCCTCCCTCCTTCACAAATACTTATTTGGCCTGGCAGACATAGATACAATCAGACATAAATAAGGGATTGGCAAAGAGGAGGTAATTGGTATAAAGAGCACTGGACTGTGAGACAAGAGACCTGGCCTATGGGTGGGCATTGGCTGAGACCTCTGTCTTCTCTGTTTCCTTAACAATACAATGAGAGACTGACTTGGACCATCTTTAAGATGTCTTTTAGTTTGGGTTTTTTTTTTTTTTTTTTTTTTGGTGGTACTGGGGATGGAAACCCTTTTACCTCTGGGCTATCTGCCTAGACCTATTTTATATTTAATTTGGAAACAGGGTCTCTTAAACCAGCGAGGCTGGATTCGAACCTGTGTGATCCTCCTGTTTCCACCTCCCAAGCGCGAGGATTACAAGTGTATGCCACCACATCCGGCAAGATGCCTTTTAGTTTTAAGATAATAACACTCTACTGAGTTTCCCACAAACATTTTCCTCTAACAATCCTCTGATGCATCCCAAATTAAACCCATTTCTTTGGCTGGTCTAATAGCTCAATACAAAATAGCTCCAGGGCCCCTTTTCAGCATTTTCTGCTGCTCTCTTCTTAGGAAACCCAACATTAAATAGAGCTCAATGGTAGAGTGCAGGTGTCAGGCCCTGGATTCAGTCCCTGGCATCAAAATCAAATTCAAACCAAACCCCAACACTACAGCAGTCATCGCTGCCTGTCTCTTCCCTGAATTGCCTCCTCTTTTCCTTTGCTCACTGTCCGCATATGGCACCAGGCCCATGAAGCTCTCTGCATTTCCTTAAGACATTATCCTTTATTCTTTGTGTGTGTGTGTGTGTGTGTGTGTGTGTGTGTGTGTGTGTGTGTGTGTGTCTTGGGAATGGAACCCAGGGATATTCGACCTCTGAGCTACACCCCCTTCCCTATTTTGTATTTTCATTTTGAAATAGGGTCTCACTAAGTTGCAGAGGGCCTCACTAAGTAGCTGAGGCTATCTGCGAACAGCGATCCTCCAGTCTCAGCTTCCCGAATGCTGGGATTACAAGCATGTACTGCCATACCCAGCTGTGCTGTATTCTTCTGTTGGTTTCCATTACTGTTTTCTGTGTGTCTGCTGGCAATGGAGAAACAATGAGTGGCTATGGGCAGGAAGCTTCCTGTCACCTTGAAATCACCCATCTGACCATTCCTGGCAGTTCTATCATGACAGTGGCCTATCTGGTGTCATACCTGCCTGGCCATGTGTGGCCTGGGCTGGTAGGCAAAGGAAAGATGCTTTTGCAGAGCTCTGAAAGAAACGTGCTGCTCTTCACAGTCAGGTTCTGGAAACAGTGAGGCGTAGATGACATTTCTTTTAAGCAATATGCAGAGTTTCCCCCAGAGGAAAGAGATTAGAAGACAACATTAATTATTCTCAAGACTGTGAGTTCTGATTTTTGCTAATTGCTTAAATTTGCCACCTGCCTCTTCTGACTGGTGACATTCCACTGGTAGAAATCCAGACCTGCAGAGAAGAAAATCTTCCTTCTGAAAGGGTCCGCCTGACCCCTCCAACTGGTTTAATGTGCATGAAGGCAGAGCAAGAATTCAAGGGCTTCGGTGGGGACATCTGCATCTAGGACCCTCAACCACCATTTCTCACCAGCATAGAGAATTCCAGCAATCCATCCTGCTGTATGCCACGGCAGTTAGTAGCATGGACTTGGAGCCACACTTTCTATGGTCAAATCCCAGTGCCCACCACCCCAACTGCTACCTCATGACCTTCAGCAAGTCAGCGCCTCAGAACTTTGACTAGATTTGAACTTGTTTCCATAAAAGGTCACCTTTGCTGCTCTTCTGAGGGTTTTGTCAATATGACATGGCTGGGGTTTAGACTAGTTCTGGAAATACCTGTTCTAGAGTTTATATTTATCTCATTTGCTTTTTCCCTTGGGATTCTCAAACCCTCTTTCAGCAGGCCCATGTCCTAGATGGCCCCAGGGATCCTCGGCATCCTATGTTTTGGGTATCACAGATCATTTTGGGCAAGGATGGGATTAATGGGTACAGTTATGATACATTCCTTCATCCCTGCACCCCTGCCACAGAGAGCACTTAGCATGTGAACTTGTTTGCTCATTCATTCAGCTGGTCTTCATCAAGCATCTATCTGGACACAATGGCTGGCCAGTTTCACAATGTCTGCTGAAATTGGAGGCAGTGCAAATATAACCTTTCCAAAACATACATAATACACAATTCCATCAATTTGTATTTATTAAGCATGAGAAATCCCGGTTTCTACCTTTGTCCAGCTTACCCCTATTGGCATCTAGTCAACTGCACAATGAGCACTCCAAGGGGAGCACTGTGGAAAAGGACAGCTAATTCCAAGGCTCTTGGCAGTGCTGACCCCCTAAAGGAGAGCTAAAGGGCTGAAAAACGAGCAGAATCTTAGCATCCCAAGAGTGAGGGCCAAAGCAGGGTGAGAATATTCCAGACCAAAGGGTAGCACCAGCACCAAGAGGTCTGGATGAAAGCGTTAGCATGGCCCTACTTAGGGGCCTGAAAGAAGGACTCTCGGGTAGAGGGTCGAGTCTGCGGAGGAGCTTGACCTTGAACTTCTCGGCAGAGGATGGCTATTGAGTTCAACAGTTCTCAGTTCACCTGAGAAGTTTCAAGGTGATATTCAGGTTTTAGAAAGTTGCTCTGGCTACAGCAAGAGAAGGGTGGAGACCCCGAGTGGAGGCTGCTGTCAGCTTGCTCAGTCAAGGCCAAACTGATTCTGAGGGTGAGTGAAAAGAGAGTGCTCCTCACACACTGTCAGGAGACCTGAGTTCTGATACTGGTGTCTAATGGCTGAGCAGGACTTTGCATGGCAATTTGGTTTTCAGTTTTCTTCTCTAGTGATTTCTAAAGTCATAAACCCCACTTATGTATTATTTCTAAGCCCTACTTTTTTGTGAGTGGTATTGGAGATGGAACCCAAGGGCATTCTACCTCTGATCTTCATCCCCAGCCCTATTTTTTATTCTTGATTTTGAAAGAGGGTCTCACTGAGTTGCAAAGGGCCTCACTAAGTAGCTGAGGCTGTCCAAGAACCGTGATCCTCCTGTCTCAGCCTCCCAAATGCTGGTATTACAAACATGTGCCACCATACCCAGCTTTAATCTCTATTATTAATGTGAACTTTAAAATTTTTTTTTCTTTCTTCTTTTCCTTCATTCATTCCTTCCATTTTTCTTTTACATTTTAAATCTCTCTCTGACTTCTTCTTTGGCTGCCTTAACAAAGTACCACGGCCTAGGTGACTTAAACAACAGACATTTATCTGTTGTCTCAAAGTTCTTGAGGCTAGAATTCCAAGACCAAGGTGTCAGTGGGGTGCTTTCTCTTGAGACCCCTTTTGGGCTTGTCATGGCCTCCTCTGTGTGTCCTGTCCTGGTTTTCCCTCCATGAACACACATTTCTGGTGGCTCTGTGTGACCCGATATCCTCTTATTATAGGGAATATCAGTCGGATTGAATTAGCAGCCACCCTCATTTTAACTTGATCACTTCTTTAAAGGATTTATTTCCAAATATAGTCACATTCTGAGGTACTGAGAGTTAAGGCTTTAACATATAAAAGGAGAGGGGGGAATACACAGGTGAGCCCTCAACCCTATCTCTTTCTTTATACTTGCTTTGCTGGTATGTGCTGAACCTAGAAGTATATATACTTGTTGGGAAGTGTACTCTTTCCTAAGTTTATATTCTGTTTTCTGTGCCCTTTGCCTCATGTTTGGTTTATTCATTGATGGTGATCACATGGGCCTCTCATTTGTGGGAAAGCTACACTAACCAAGATTTCCTTTCTCCTCTAGTAAAAGAACTTCTGATGTCTATGCTCTGTAACATTAAGCCTCATTCTTTCCTTTGTTTGGTTCTAGTCTTTATACCCCAGTGAGAATCCTACTTCCTGGCTATACTTGTTTTCTTTTATATTGCACTGAATAACTTTAAATGAATCGACGTCCTCCCACTCTCCCCTCCTTTGAAATCATTGCCTCACCACATCAGGATTTGTAAGAGCTCATTGCCTTAGTGTTCTCCCAGTGTTTCTCATCATCAGCCAAAGTAGGCCTGCACACACATTTCAATTGCAGTCTCTTTAAGGCCAGGTGTTCATTTTCTTGCCTTTGTCCACTGTGTTTTAGTAGCTCGAAAGGGCCACACATGCCTGGCACCCCATGAATAAATGAAATCGCACACTGTAATAAAGACAATGGTGCACTCTCTCCTCTACCTGCCTACAGAGTGAAATGCTCTTTTGACTATTTTGCAAAATCATAACGACTCACTAGAGGCTTCTTTCCACCTACCTGATTCTGAGCCCAGTGAATTATAAACATATTTTATTTAACAAATTCATTTTTTATTACTGCAGTCAGCGCCTATCACAGTAGTTAAGGTTCTGTTTGCAGGTTCATAACTTGGCCGTAAAATTTTGCTTCGGGCAGATACTTTGGTCTAATGACTCTTGGCACAAAATGTCATTATTAGAATCTTTTTTCTTTTAACACCAAAGAAAGTAAAAAAAAAAATGCTTTGACTTAAAAAACCCAACTTTTCAAACTCTATTATTGTATAGTAACTTCTACAAAAATAAAATAGCAAACCTCAGCCCTCAAGATTTGTAAAAGCAGGATGGCATGGAACTCATACTCCAGTGTTTCTCAGTATGATACAACTGGAATTTTGGATGGGGCAATCTTCTTTTGGCAGGCTGCCTCTTGCAAAGCAAGGCATACATCTAACATTCCTCATGTGGAAACACCTGCTACCCACCCTCTCCCCTATCCCCCAACTTAGGAGAGAGCTGTGTTGACCAATGGCAACTCCTCAGCTTTCTCTATTTCATTCCCATCTTTCAGGAAGACTGTGGCCTCCTGTCTTGGTGCCACTTTAATTTTCACCAGATCAAAATGCTGCTGTAGGCAAGATACAACTCAACTCAGACATAAATTGACTTGGTTAGCCATTGGCACAATGATGAAATTGGAGAGGTCTAATCTCAGGAACTGTCTGTATTCGTTTTTCTTTTCTGTAGATTACACTATATATCAAATGCCTGAGTCACTCCTGGTGGTCTGATGGTTAAGACCTGCCCTTTCTCTCTGCATCTACCATAATGTACCCACTTTTTACCTATGCTGCTAGGGCTCTATAGTTTCTTTTCAACATGGTAGTTCCACCAACAAGCGAACCTTGATAATGGATCAATTTGTTCTACCTCTTAGCGTGGTTGATATGCCAGGGATACAGTCCTTGGCATGGCATAGGAACTGACAAATTGGAATGGACACAGGTAGAGGTTCTGCATCCTGATAGCCCTTTCTTGGTCAGGTGTCACCCCTCTTGTTGCTGGATCTTGGGGTGGTGAGCAGGAATCTTAGGGGAGGGACTGGTGTGGGCATACTGTTGCGAATGACAAATCAGAATGGAAATACTTTAATATATTTACAACTGTTATTGCCACATGGGACAATAACTCTTGAGGCATTTGCTTTCCAAAAGAATACTCCTATGCTCTTATTCTTTATGCCTTATTCCAAAACGAAGAATGGCATTTTAGGTATGATGATGTAGTAGTAAGAAATGCCTTTTGAACTATAAAATCTTAAAATTTGTATAGAGTAGAAATTATACACTTATTGATTTCACTTTTATCTCTTTCATTGACTACTGATTCCCATTTTGTCAAATACATATGTTATTTTATATCATAAGTAAAATTTATTGTCAGGTATGATGTCAGGATAGAATTTAAAAGTTAAGAAAATCAACCAATCACGGTTGAAAGTCTACTTCTCTCAGCCTTGGTCCAAGCAATCTATTCAATTCCACTCTTCTGACTTGTCTTGCGTCAGCCTCACATGGTTCTGACTGTTGGGACTTCATTAAAAGATTTGGCATTGGAGGAGCCAAATCCCCACTTTTATTTTTTTTATTTATTTTTTATTTTTATTTTTATTATTTTATTTTATTTATTTTATTTTTTAAATTTTTTTAATTTTTAATTTTTTTAATTTTTTAAATTTTTATTGGTGCACTGTATTCATACATCATAGTGGGATACAAATTTTTGTAGACATACATGCACACAACGCCCAGTCAGCCCCCACCCGATCCCCACCCCATACTCTCCCCATTCCTCCCTCCCATGCTTGGCTTAGTGGTTGACATCTAGTATTATAGCAATTTATCCAAAATTAAAAATGATAATCTCACATAACAGTTTCATTTGTCTGATACCAAGCTTTTGATGACTTAAAGATAACATTTCAATATTTCTTTTTACTTTCTTTCTTACCAGAGAATATTTTTTTTCTATTTCTTTAGGTGAAACTATCATATATTTATATATTTATTTTTCAGAAAAAAAATCTATCCTAATATGGAATATGGACTCTAGATACCCAAAATGATCTTGAAAAAGAACAAAGCTGGAAGATATATATTTTCTGATTTCAAACCATATAAAGCTATAATAATTGAAACAGTGTAGTACTATTCTAAAGGCAGATATATAAAACATTGGAGTTAAATAAAAGCCTAGAGCTAAATTCTTCCCTATATTGTCAAGTTATTTTTGACAAGGTTTCCACAAACATTTGGTGGTGGAAATAATAATCTTTTAACTAAATATTGTTGAAACATAATAATTACATGGAAAAGAATAAAGTTGGAATTTTAAGATCTCTCAGCTGCTCACCCTTGGGACAAGCCTTTGCCCCACAGCTGTGGAGAGGGCCAAAACTAGGCTGCTGAAGCAGGCTCTCACTGATAGTCCAGGCCCACCTATAGCTGGAGGAGCCCCTTGCGCATACCCAGCTCTGCCAGCCTGCTTCCAGGAGTCTGGAGTGGGGGAAGGCACCTGGAGCAGCCCTGGTGAGGGGCTGAACATGACCTGTGGGGGCAGATGGGAGACCCCCAGCTCTGTTGGGTTGCTCAGCCCTGGGGGAGCAGCCTTCCATACTCACCTTCCCCTGCGGCACCAGGTGATTGCTCCTGGCAAAGCAAAAACTGGCAGACCATTCAGAGAAAGCCAGAACCCGTCACCACCCACATGGGTCTGCGACTGGGTACCGGCCATCGGAACAGGGACACCACAAAACAAGTGGGGACTACCTGGCCACCCAGCGCCTTCCCAGCCCTTAAGCAAGCACAAAGATGAGGCAGAGGACTGTTGGAGCTGCGAGTTCCTTTGGCTGCTCAACTCAGGTATGCATGCCAGGTGGCAGCTGGATAGCAGAGCCCTACTTGACCTCCAGTCCCAGGCACCTGACGCACAGGTCAGATGGTGGCTTCCGCCATTTGTAACTACAGCTGGGACAGACATCCTCCACATCGTGCACACTGGCTCTGCCTTTGTCTTCACAAGTTGATACTTGGCATTAGCATGAAACTTGTGGGCATGGGAGGGTTGAGGGAAAATTCTAACACAAGACATCCTATTAAAGTTGTACTTGAGATGAAAAAAAACCTCCTGTTGTATTTTGACAGAATTATTTTTATTAAAATACACATCCATGAGCAAAAAAAAAAAATCTCTCAGCTGTTTCTCAGAATGAAATTTATATAGGCTTATGAAATTCCTCCTCCTATAAACTTCCACCCCTATTAATCTCATTGTCATTATTAAAATTGGGATTGTATAAGCAGGTATATTCAAGAGGAAATAATTGGCAGATTTGCTCTAGTAAGTCTTTCCACTTAGAAATATGATAAACATCTTTCTTTTAAGGTCTTTGCATTTCTAAGTAAAATTTTATAGTTTTCTTGATGTAGGTTCTATATATTTCTTTTTTGATTATTTATATTTTCTTTTTCTTTTTCTTTATTTTTTTGTGGGTCTGGGAATGGAACCCAGGGGCATTCTGCCTTTGAGCTACACCCCCTACCCTATTTTTATTATTTATTTTGAAACCAGGTCTCACTGAGTTGCAGAGGGCTTCACTAAGTAGCTGAGGCTGTTCGCAAACCACGATCCTCCAGTCTCAGCCTCCCGAATGCTGGGATTACAAGCATGCGTCACCACGCCCTGCTTATTTGTATTTTTCTTTTATTTATTAGTTTTTAGTTCATCTTTGTTGCTCATCTAATTCACCCTTGGCACCAATTAACTGGCTATGGTGGAGATGGGCATTCGTTCCCTTGACCACCAGCTCCCTGTGCACTGGCAGGTGTCCAGGTGTTCTGCAGGATGCCCTCTGGACCATCTTCCCTCAAACACAGATTCTCACAGGAGTTATCAGTCTCTAAAGTGGACTCTTGTGCTTACAAATGCATTTTGATATTGTGTTGAGTTTGCTTCTGGTGAACAAAGCTTAAGAAGACATAAAAATAATTGTCTATTTTGACTAAATATGATTTTTTTCTTAAATACTCACAATGGGACCCATCTGCTGAGAAATTCTTTGTAACAAGTACAAAAGGGCTCAGGAAGCATGTTCAATAATGGTTTCTTTTAAATGCCAGTTATTTACTAAAAGGAAGAATAGCTGTAGAGGGATTAAAAGATATATTTTCTTTTGAAATCTGTGGCTTCTTTAAAGTTCAGGGATAAATGTGCCATCATCTGCGCCTTACCTGTATCCTTCTAAACAACCGACAAGCCTGCTCCAGAAGAAATTCAATTTCCCCCTTAAGGAGGAAAAGTAAAGAGAGGCTCACTCAAATTCAGATAGGGATTGCTTGACAAGCTCTCCAACAGGGGATGAAGTCAGACAGGAACTGAAATAGCTCAAAGAAGCACCAATTGGTGCCCAGTAAAATTGTGCCTGAGAAACAAGAGGGAAAGAAACTATGACTAAAAAGAGCCACATTTAAAAGATTCAGGATCATATCCCATTGCAGTTACATCATTGCATAAATAATCTGCAGAATACAAATAAAAAAAACTTAAAGCTGGTATTATTTTTTTGAGCTTACTGGGGAAGAATGTATATGATGTCCATTGCTTTTCTGCAGCCAATTAAAACTGCATTTCTATGCTTTAGGTTAAAAATGTGTGGGACTAGAAGAATATTAGATTACTGGATAAAATCATCAAAGGCTAAACATATCAGTGGTTTGAGTTTTTGCTAATACATTTTTTTTCCCAGCTCACCTTAGCTAAATGATCATCAAGGTGATAGGATGCTGGGAAATTGGGATGCCAGCTGACAGTTGATGGTGTGTTACTTAGACATGGGCATTAGGTGAAGTAATTCCAGTAAATCTTGACCTTAACCCAAGTACCTTGTAAAAGCAGTATTAAGTAGCTGGAAACAATGAATTGCAGCATTTGATGTATTTGTTCTTTTATTTGTTTCTTTTCTGCCACAGTACAAAACTAGTGCCTTCCATAAAAAGCAGTGGTATTTACTTTTGGCTAAGGCAACTGGTCCTTGACTTATGGCATCCAGTTTCTGGGGACTTGTTAGAGACACAGATAATCAGATCTGCCTCAGATCTCCCGAATCTGAAAGTTTGAGTGTGTGGTGATCTGTATTTTAACAAATGCTTTAGTGATTCTGGTGCATTCAAGGTTGAGACTCACTGGCTCTGTGGGTTGTTTTGCCTGTTGCTTTGACTCTAGTATCTGTTACCTTGTAAGTTATTTGCCGCTTCCTTTAGATGACCTTTAGATGGTCAACCTATTTTTCACAGCCTTCTTTGGAAGATTACAAAATAAATATTTTTATATTCACATGTGAAAACACATAGGAACATCTATCTTTCTTTGATGCCCAACCCCAGGGGCCAGCCCAGCCCTCAGAATCCAGGCCTTCTCCCATTGTAGTAAGACCACTGTCCGCAACACTAAGGCCAACCAAGTCAGCACTGCTAACTATAAAAGCAGGCCAATTCATAACGGAGAGGAAGGGTCAAACACACTAGGTTCACATCCTCACTTTATTGTTGGCTAAGTTATATGAACTTGAGAAGCAACATAGATTGTAATATTTACCTTCAGGTACTATTGTGAGGAGTAAATGAAGCAATCTGTCAGAACCATGGCTTATTTTTATATTATATGAAAGGAAAGAAGTGAGTTGAGATATTCTTCCTGCAACCCTCAAGGTTTCTTCCAAGAGGAACTTGACCTCTGAGCTAGTCACCTCCAGCCCAGTAGCCTCATCAATCTCTATGAGTATAATTTGAAAATATTACTAATTTCTTTGGGGACCATTATATGAACGTGATGAGAATCGCAATTTTACATAAGAATTTGTACAGCTTGTGGCACGCAGTAGGCCCTCAATAAATGGCAGTGGCTATCGAATCTCTGACTACAAATATGGGCTACCACGAAGAGTAGTGACTATTGATATGATGACCTTGCCGAAGACCTCAGTCATTGCGAAGGAAAACCTGAGGAAAGAAGGAATCCAGAGGTGCCTGACCTCAGCTACTCCACAGACTTGGGGTTGGCATCAAAAACTATCTTTATGACCATGGTATCGCCATCCACAACTATAGTTCCCTTCCCCTTGGCTTGGTGTTTCTGTAGAAGGCAAGAATTTCTAAGACAAACAGATTTCTTGTTCCTTTGTTTTGCTATACTGTTTCCTAGGGAGCATCCTGGTCTGCCAGTATTCCATATAGATATTAAATCTATTAGGATCTTAACTAGCACTGTCCAGTAAGAAGAAAGTGTGTGTGTGTGTGTGTGTGTGTGTGTGTGTGTGTGTGTGTGTAAAAAGGGAGGGAGAGACAGAGATAGAGATAGAAATAGAGGGAGAGGAGAGGAGAGAGAGAGAGGGAGGGAGGGAGGGAGAGAGAGAGAGAGAGAGAGAGAGAGAGAGAGAGAGAGAGAGAGAGAGAATTAATTGGGATCTTGATTATTCTTCAACGACCCAAGTGTTGAAGGCTTGATCCCCAGTCTGTGGCACTACTGGGAGATAGTTACCTTTGGGAGGTGGAGCCTAGTGGAAAGAAGTTAGGTTATTTGATGTTCCCTTGAAGAGGATATTGGGACCCTGGCCCCTTTCTTGATTTCTCCTTGTTCTCCTACTATCAGGAAATGCAAGGCCTCCTCCATCATGTGCTCCCAGCATGAAACTCCATGTTACAGTAGGCACAGGGTGATAGGACCAGGTAACCATGGACTGAAACCTTCGAAACCACGAGCCACAGTAAACCATTCCTCCTCTTTAGTGGATTATCTTGGGTATTTTGTTATAATAATGAAATACTGATACACACACACACACACACACACACACACACACACATTCTCTCTCTCTCTTTCTAAGTTTTATAACTTTTAATTCCTAAACCGTCAAGTTACTGGGATTTCTAAAGCAAAAACAAGACACATGATCAGACACAAGACCAGCATTTACTTAGGAAATGGATTTTCTTTAGCATGGACATGAGATATGCAGATCTTTTCTCAAGTAACAACTGGGGGAGCATATATTTTATGATGTTAAATTTTTATTTACATTCACAACTAAAATAAGTAGGATCTTAGATTTAATGCCAAAGGGAGAAAAGTATTACAGCATCTTTGGAATGTGCATGGGGATTAGGAGATGGAAAGTGACTGATACTAGGAAGTGGGTAGTTTTGTCTTGTTATACAGATGAAAAATTGGAGACCTAGTATTTTAAGCAACTGGTTTAAGGTCGTGTGGTTAATAAAGAGCAAAGCTGTTATTTAACCTGTGTGGTATAACCTGGTTTTATCTAACTTTCCTGCATGTCTTCAGTGTCTCTTTTGTGTTGCTTGCCTAAATGTTGAAGAGGACTGGTGGGGACAAGAAAGCCAAGTTGAGGAGTCAAACTAGGAGCAGGGAATGACTTAAGTTAGAAGAAATGACTTTTTAAGGATGTAGGTAACATGCAGATATAGCATGGAGGGAATATAACACAGCCCTATCCCTAGGGTGGATGGGTTAGTTATACAGTAATAGAAGGAATTAAGGAGGGGGTGCACATTTTAGATAAGCTATTAAAACCCTTAAATAGGGGTTTTATTAAATTATAAAGGTACTTAAAATGGTATAATAATCTCTTTAATACCCTTATGTTTCAGGCTATGACTTTAATCACTTTTTAAATTCTTGCATTAGGATATTAAGTAAATGGAAGACATAAAGGTTGGCTTCATTTCATTTTTCTTTCACATATGTAATGGTATAAATTAGATATCAAAGATCACTTACCTGGGCAAGGAAAGGAAGAAGGGATCCATCCATGTGTATTAGTATTATTCTTCCAATATATCTAAGTTAAGTAAGTGGACAATAAAACCAAGCACAGTAATGTGATTGACTAATAATAACTAATACACATGGAATATCCAGAGGAACATTGTATGAGAGTCCCTATCAAGATCTGCAGCTGAAATGAGAGTTTAAGCCACTGTGTTAGGAGAAGCAGGGCAGGGCCTGGCTAGTGAAGTAGAATGACTGAGCTGCTGGGCCTCCGAGGCAGCTAATCAGTGGATTAAGTGTGAGCTCATGGATCTGTCATTTCACGAAGTGATGCCCCAAGGTTCACCCTCATCACACTTACTTTTGGTTTGAGATTCACAGAACAGAGGCAAATGCTGTCTGGGACCTTCCAAGGGCAGTGACCATGAAATCAGACTGAAACCTTTGTCTCCGCTGGTTTACCAAAATGGCACTGGCTCTCCTCAAAGCTGAGTTTTTTTTTTTTGTTGTTTTTTTTTTTGTTTTTTTTTTTTAACTGAGCAAGACACACAGCCTCAGAGAAAATTTCCCAGCATGGTTTGCACAATTCTGATGTAAGCTATAACTCTCCCCAACCCCACTTACCATGACTGTACCTGGGCCATCTGGAGACAGTGGTGTTGAAATGCCATTTGGAAAGAGAGGAATGGATTCAAGAGTGAAAAAAATGAGAAGCCACAGAGAGCAAGCGAAGGGAAGAGCTTGGAGTTGAGCCAGAGCACGGAGGGGGAAGCAATCCCAGGCAGACCTTCTCTCTGGGCTGCAGCATTGCTGTGAGCTTCCACTGTTGTTCCCCAGAGGGGGCTCCTCCAGTGGATGTCTGTGAGGTGAAATGCTGCAAAGAGACAAACTGTTGGAGACACCAAGGACAGCGGTGCCGTTGAAACCGTGTGCATGTGGCTTTGGCTGCATCCTATGTGGCTTTTTCTCCTACCAGCTCCTGCAACTGTACTGTATGGCATTTGCAGACTGGGGGCATGTCCAGCCCAGGTGGAGAAGGCCAGAAGCTAATGTCCCTAAACACAGTCCTTGCCAATGATAGAAAGTTGGGTAAAAAGTAGCCCTATCTTCTCACCCTTAGGTGGGAGATAACTCAGAGGTGGATTCTCTCCTGTCTCCCAGAGGTCCCCAGGTGCTGATCCTCTGTTCCACATGATGATAATCTGGTCACAAACAAATACATATAGAACCTCCAGAGGAGCATCTGCCTTAGCATCCCCACTGAGATCCATGGCTGGAATGAGAGTCCTGGTGACTGTCCTGAATTTCTTTCATTCCCTGCCCCACTCACTCCCTTCCTGGTGTCCCCTGGGTCACATCCCAAATAAATCAGGTAATTTCAAATCCTTATCTCAGGGTATAATTCTGGGAGAATTCCAGAATCTAAAACTAGGTTAACTGATAGAAAATACCACAAAATTCCAGCTTATCATTCCTTGCATTCTAGAATGGAACATTTTAGAACTCTCTGGCTCTGGAAGGAATGTGACCCTTCAAACGGCATTTCTTTTCCATGGATCCCCAACTTTGGTTAATACACAGTCATTGGTTTTGTCACTGGAACTCCAGAATTATAATCTCTTTAAATTACTGAACTGGTTGGAGCCATGCTAATGACAGAGTCCTGAAGAAACTGACTCCGTTTCTGTGATCTGGACCCACAGGACCCTGTGGTTATTTTAGCTTTTTTTTTTTTTAACTTTCCTGAGAATTTTGTATCCTTTTACTATTGAAGTTTTGTTTTTGTTATTGTTGTTGCCCCTTGCATTTTGTCAGTTTTTGTGGTTTACAAAGAATGACGAAAGATCCATTCTCTTCATACCACAAATCCACTTAGCAAGTCTTTTCTATCTTTTCTTCAAAATGCCTTGAGTCCAGTCATTCCTAAAGCATGCCACTGTTCTCATGCAATGGTTCCTTTGATTTCCATGCATGACTATCTCCAGCTTCTCACTATAATTCTCCTTTTTTCCAGCCTCTCTTCTCTATCCACCATGGGTCAAGCCATCTATGAACACGAAATATTGGCACCTGGGATCTTGGCTGGTTAACTCTCTTAGGTCATGGGCAGGGTGCTTATTAATTCTTTTCTTTATTTCTTTTCTCTACAAAATATGGGGTTTACCTGAGCCATTGGTTCTCAGTCTGGAACCATTTAGACTATTGTGAAAACCTTAGTCATAACATTCTTTAGCAACTGTAAACTCATGAAAGCACGGGATTTATTTACTTGAGGTTGTAATTGTATTACTACAGAAATACTGGTCATCTCATGCTTATCAGAAACCTTAATGGACAAACTGGTGTTTCTCATAAGTATAAGTGCAAAAATACATTTTATTTAAAAATATATGTAGTTCTTCTTGCCTCACACCATCAATGTGGTGTTTGGGTGCTTTGTGGAGGTTGGCTGGGTGGATTACATCACCATTGGGCCTAATGCTGGAAAGCTGTTTGGGACTGTAGGTGTCAGTGATGAGAACAGGGCTTTGGTTGGTGGACCTCTCCCTCAGGTGAGCAGGCATGTGGCTCTCTGCCTCCATCTTTGAGTTCCACACATGCCTGCCTGAAGTGCCCATAAGGTTGGCAGATAGCTATGCGGAATGGGCAGCCACAAGACAGGCCAAGAAGATAAAAACTCTGACTATTCCTTCTCCGAGAGCCACAAATCAGAAGACAGCCCCTCCCCACAAAACTTAGAGGGTTGGAAAACTGAAGCCCAGAGAGTACCTTCTCCAGAGCCAAGAAAGGCTTTTATAAAAGGAATCGAAGTTCTTTTAACAACAGCAGCAACAGCAAAACATGTACATAGTGGCTGAAGTTGGGGGAGGGTAAGACGGTATGTATGTGGGGAGGAAATAACAAAACGAAGGGGGTTTGGTACCTGAGAGAGCAGAAATTCTGTGATATAATGATTATAAAGTTCATTCCAGTATATGACTCCCCTTACTCAAATGCTTCATGACCACATATCACCATTAGATTGTCACACAAATTCCTTTCTCTGACTCTCAGTGTCTTCCTCTGTCTTACTGGTACAGCTTTAGGGTTTCCTGAATCCTTAGCCCTCATTTTTGTCTGTCCTGAATTCAATATGCTCATTCCCACTGTTTTTGGCTATGAAAATCTGGTCCATCTGGAACAAAGCCCCTTGGGAAGAGATAGGGAAGAAGTTGTGCTGATATCTGGGGAAGAGCATTCCAGGCAGGACAACTGAAGAAGCACAGGTTGGGGGCAGGACTTGTCAGTCCATTTCAGGAATGGAAGGTAGCCGGCAAAGGGGCAGCACCTACCTGGGTACCACCCAGGGCAACAGGAACCTAACTGGGGAGCTGTGGAGGACATTGGCCATAGAGTTGCCCGCCAAAGGGCTGAGGAAGTTGGGATGTTTGCACACCAGGCCCTGCTAGGCAATCAAAGGCTACTCTGGGCATTGGGCATAGGGCAGGGTGCCAGCGAGCTCTCCCAGGCAAGGCTGTGTCAGTCCTAGCTGGCAGGTGAAAGTCAACCCATCCCACACCCTAAACTGGCAGAGGCAGGCTGGTGGGAGGATGCAACAGAGTTGCCAGCCCCTCTCTAACACTTGTGAATTTTATCTCTCTGCCACTTGCTAAGAGAGGACAGGATGCCCCCTCCCTTCTCCACTACAAGACAACTTTGGCTGGAATTCTCAGAAGAAGCAATGAAAACCTGAAATCAGCATATAGATAGCTGTACCTACCTCTGTTATTTTAGCAAAAGATATCTATAAAATGCATCAGTTTCAAACACCAATTTTTTAAAGGGAATGAGAGGGAATGTTTATTGCTAATTGCTGTCGTCTGAGTGAGGATTATTCTTGGCAAATAGCACAGGGAGCTTTTGCAAAGATGCTCATTAATATCATTTGTGATTCATGGAAACGTAGTGTGACAAGCGACAACCTTGCGATTCATACTGTCAGGGATTCAGACTACAAGGACAGGGCTGGGGGAGTATTTCTTCATACCACCAGCTTTTACTTGCTCATCCCAGTCAGGGTGTATTCTATGTAATGAGATGCTTGCTGTCTCATGAAAAGATCAGTAAACTCCTCCTCCCCCAGCACACATCATATGCCAAACGTCATGCCCCAGGTTACGTTATAAGGCCCTAGGGAGAGCTGAGTAGACTTTGCATAGGAGAGCCTCCTCTGTGCCAATCAGTTGCTGGTACTCTGGTAGCTCAGGGAGTTTCCACATTGGTCAGTATGCTCGGTACGATTCTCACACTTTTTAGTGGTTAGACAAAAGATCAAAAGAAGAGTTATATATACCTGATAATTATGTGACATCCAAAATTCAGTGTCATAAATGAAGTCCTACTGGAACTCACTCAGCCCTCATGTTCATTTGTTTGCATGTTGTCTGTGGTTGTTTTTCTGTACAACTTCAGAGTTTGCTATGACCGCATAGACCACAAAGTCTAAACTATTTATATGGGACCCTTTACAGAAAAATTGGCTGACTTGTGCATAAATAATGGGTGTTTTTTGTGGATTTTCACCCCTCCTTACCACTGGCTAAATGTTTAGCACTGAGAATAAAATACTAAACAACTATAATTTGGAGAAAACCACTCCCAAGGATTCTTAGCAAGTAGCCCAAGATAGAACAAATCTTGGTCCTAAAACAGACCCATCCTTGTGGCTGATTTGGAAGACTTCTCTATTTGTTCTCATCTCCATAGTGTTAAGCTAAGAGGCTTCTCCTAAAATCAACAGAAGCAGAGGAAGAACTTAATGTATTCATGTCTTCCTATATTCCTGCTTCTTCTAAAGCTATGATATCCAATATGTGACATTAGTAGAATCCAGATTTTTACCAGTATTATGACTCACCACTCACTAATTTAAATGTGATGAATAAAATTGAAAGCCTGGTGAAGATTGGTTATCTTAGGATACTTGGAGCTATATAGGAGGCCATCTTAGTAGCTATGAACATATAGGTACTGGATTCAGGTCCCTAACTTTAAATTCTCACTCAACCATTTGCTAGGTATACAGTGATGGTCATGTTAATTAATCATTTGCTATGGTTTGACGCCCCCTTCAAAATCTTTTTTGAAATTTAATTACCACTGTAATAGTATTGGGAGGTGATTAGGTCCAAAGGGCTCCATCCTCCTGACTGGGTTATGCAGGAACAGGTAAGTTATAGGGGGAGTGCTTTAAATGCTCCTGGGCTTTTTCTCTCTCCACCTCCTCATGCTCTCTCACCAAGAGATGCCCTGAACCATTATGTGATGTGGCAGGAAGGCCCTCGACAGATATGGCCCTTTGATCTTGGGCTCCACAGCCTCCAGAATATGAGAGTGAATTTCTTTAAAAATTTCCCACTCTGTAGCATCCTGTTACAGCAGCAGAAACTGGCCTAAGAGATTTTTCCATTCCCTACTTTTCCCACTTAAAAAATGAAAGCAGGAATGGAGTCCCTTCATAGGGATTCCTGTGGGGGTGTGTCATGTTCTCCCACGGTAGCTTAGCTTGGTCCCGGTCCACAGAAAGAGCTCATTAGCTATTGTTATTGTTTCAGAACCAGAGTTTAGAACTTTTAGATGACACATTGTGGGGTTTCTGTGTTAATGCTATTCATGATGAGGGACAAGACTCACCTAAATGGCATGTAAGCAGCCTCAAGAGCTGACTGTCCCTCCTTGCTCATCATGCTTGCCATACTCAAGTCTCCTACTTAATATAATTTTTATGAACTTGACCTAGTAAGATAAACTATCCTTCTAAAGAAGGGTTACTTTTCGGACCTGAGCAAATTTTAGCCACCTTTAACCCAGGATCTAACAGACAAATTTCAAAATAACAAACACTGAAACTGACATGATGGCCTTTTGTTGCCACAGAAATATAAGTAACATAATTGTTAGTCATAATGCCTAGGTATAAAGCTCTTGCCAAGAAGGTTCTCATTTAATTTGTGCAAATACTTACAAAGCATCTGCTATATTCTAAATAATATTATAGTGTCTGAATATGAAGAAGAATAAGGCACAGTCCTTCAACTCAAGGAATCACAACTGCAATCAGTTCAAATCCCAGTTTGGTTCTGGCGTGGACAGATTATGGAAGACTACAGATGTCAGAGTATAAGGTGTGGGTGATGTCAGGAGGGCTACCTCCTGACATCCAGAACCGATTAGAATGAAATTCAGAAATTGTTAGAACATTATGCCCCCCTCCCTTGGTATCAAGAATTTCAGTCACTTCTGTTCCTGGAGCTGTGTTTCTCTCTTCGTGGATTGGGGTGGTGTGTCTTGGAGTTGGGTAGTATTGCAGAGATTCTCAGTTCCAGGCATTTGTATTGGATGAAAATTGGGTCTGAGTATTCTGTATCAATAACCAGTATGTAAAATTTCCATGGTATTTCTCCTAAGGCCCAGTCCTACCACTTTCACAATGGTGTCATAGTACTGTTACTGGAGTGTGGTACAGGTACAGGGTGGATCATCATAGCCCTCTCCACAAGACAGCACCTGGGTCCAGTGGTCCATTTGGGCAAGAGCCCAGCTCAAGCTAGTATAATATTTGAATAGTCTGTCTATAGGAAACTTTCAATTATATTAACTTCAACATGCTATAACAATTATACCAATTTGCTTGATAACTAGAAATCTTAAGTTTTAAGAAAAAAGTAGGGCGGAAGAGAAGGCAAATGTATATACTTTGTTAAACATAATGGTCCATTTTCAAATCACTTGTAAATCAGGTATCATGAGCTGTGTGTAGATGTCTCAGTGGCAAAGATGATGGCAAGTTGTGGAAAAGATTAAGCCTAAGCATCTTGTGTAAGGCATTATCATCTGTGTGTGTCAGTGTGTGTAAATGCATGATATCAACAGTGAAGCCAGCCTTTCTTAAAGCAATATTCATCCTTTATAACAGAGTGAGCATACACTTCTCAAAGACAAGGATAAAAGCATATGATTGGCTTCTGTTTTCTGGTGCTCCAGGTGAGTCAACTCTAATTCTAAGTTCAAGTCATGAGCACCATCATGAGATGCACCCATATACCATCTACTGTCAGGTGTTTGCAATAAAGTACATGAGAGGTTTAGAACAGGAAAGGTAGAAGGAGTTATGGAAAACCCCCGATAGCAGCTAAAACAAATCCAGGCAAAACAATGTCTACAGTGGATTTAATGAACAGCAATTTACTTAAAATGACATCCAATATTTAGGGACACATTTCCTCTTGTACAGATGCTATCGAAGTATAAACATAATGCAAGAATAATACTTAAGGGACTCAAAACATCATACAAATTGCTTGATGAAAAGCGACAAAATAGTCTGTTGTTATTGTCTGCTGCTTGGCAGAGTTCTTCTTTTGTTGAACATTAGAATAAAGTGACATCAGTTTGTCACTTAGCAAATGGTCCTCTGCTTTCTAAACCATCCGGCAGATGGTCTAGGTGATAAAGTACAGCCTCGGCACGATCATGTTTTTGCTAGCAGCCTCTGTCCCACACTGCTGCAATCACTCAGCACCTCTCTGTCAGGCAGCCTCACGTGTAGTCATTCCTCAGTGTCTCACGCCCAGGTCACATGAAGCACAGTCAAGCTACCCGGCTCTGAAGTTAAATTACCCACCTTCTTAATGTCAGCTCCTCCTGTGGCTTTCCTTCTTCATTCTTCATGTGCCTCCTTGACCTCTTCAAGGTTTGTACCTCAATGTTCCTGCACTAAATTAAAAGCTCCAGGTCCTGGATTTTTGTAACAAAAATTGAGTTTTTCTCTGCAGAGAACACTTTCCTCTTTCTCTTTAATTCTAGACTAAATGAACATAGGATCTGAGGAACAGGCATAGATAAGAACTCCCTGGTTGCCTTAAAAGTAAAAAGACAGGA
This sequence comes from Muscardinus avellanarius, assembly GCF_963383645.1. NCBI lineage: Eukaryota > Metazoa > Chordata > Mammalia > Rodentia > Gliridae > Muscardinus > Muscardinus avellanarius. The sequence goes on along the minus strand of NC_137786.1, from coordinate 51,246,091 downwards.
ATAGTGTATAGATGTATTTAACAGACCAGAACTCCCAGTATTCCACTGATTGGATCTTTATACTCCTTCCTTCCCTATGCAGGATAGAAGCATGGGGTTCCAGCAGATAAAATGCTTATAATTTGATGGAGTGAGATTGGCCCTGCATCTTCATTTGGTCTCTTCTAAAATGTAGACATTTTTCTAGATTTATAGTTTTTTTTTATGTTGTTACTAAATGTTATTTCTTCCATGGTGAATCACAAGGTGGTTAATCTTGAATAAGAACCAAGACTTGACTATACTTCAGAGACCAGGAAAGGCAGTGGTGACCCACTAGGAAGGGAGAGAGATGGTGTCCCCTGAAAGATGAACTGCCAAGACCGGTGGCAGTTCTAGTCACCTCCTCACAGAGGGACCGGCAGGTGTGTCATGAAGGTGTGTCATGAAGGTGTGTCATTGAGGTTCTCATACTGGGGCTTGAGCAGGGAGTTTAAGAATCTGAGCTAATGGTCTTCTTTCTGTAAGTGCTCAAGCATACACATCTTTGTCCACACCAGGGCCCTTATAGTTATCGCTGCAGCTGTCAGAGTCAAGTGCAGTGGCCGCCAGCTCCAGGATGCTTGCTTAGTTGGCTCTCCATCCCAATACACTGGAGGTGATCACTTGACAAATTATGATTTTGTGCATGGCCTGGTTTGCCAGCATCCTATTTCCCCTTGGCAAGGAGCTCAGTGCAGCATTCAAACTCAAGCACATGTCCCATTGAATCTCCAGGTTCCATCTTTCCAGGCCTATATCTTGAGATACTTTGGGGACCAATTTTATATTCATCAGAGTCCAACTGAGAAACTAAAAACATAAAGTAATTTGAATAGCAGAAGTTCTATATAAAAAATATCAACAGGGAGCCGAGTATGGTGGCACACACTTATAATCCCAGCATTGGGGAGGCTGAGACAGGAGAATCTGGGTTTGTGGCCAGCCTCAGCTACTTAGTGAGGCACTCTACAACTTAATGAGACCCTGTTTCAAAAAAGAAAGAATAAAACATTGGGCTGGGAGTGTAGCTCAGAGGTAGAATGCCCCTGGGTTCAATCCCCAGCACCACAAAAAATAATCATCAACAGGGAATTGGTGTAATACAGGATTCGTTAGTAAGAGGTAAGAAGACCAAAGAATAGAAATGTATGCATGGAGCAGCCTTTATCCCTAGATCTGAGATGCACTGCCTCAGCAAGAACACTGCTTCCTTGTAAAGCTAGAGATCCAGCCCTCATAGGCAGGGGTGCAACTCTGGTTCACTGGGTGGAAGAGAAGTTCACTGAGGTACATGCTTTGGAATTCACCACAAAGACAATCTGGAGGGTAATGGGCTAAGTCTGTGGCCAGACTTCTCTATGGACACAGCTACTCTGGGTGGAATACTTTTCTACCAGCTGTGGTATAGTTCCAGTTTGTACAGATAGCTGGCCCAGCAAGGGCATCACTGCCTAAGGAGTAGATGGTTGGTGGCACAGAGCAGGCCCTGTCTTTCACAGTGACACACCACATGACAGCCAGAGGTCTTGGCCTTAGAGGCCTGGCTTGGATTGCAAAATCTCCTTGTTCCTCACTTGGAGATTGTTCTGACTCTCCTTTGGTCCAGCTGTTAATTCTCTTGGGCAAGGAGAGGCTGTAAGGGAGAGTGAGCTCTTTCTCAAAGGAGAGTGAGATCTTCAACAACTAGTTGGGACCTCCCAGTTTATATACGTCACACCAATCCCACAAGGCAAGGACCTGGTGTGGCAGTCTTTCTCATGAGGCTTGCAACACCAGTAGAAACTTTCACAACTATGTGCCATTTACCTAATCTGTCACTTTAGACAACAGCCCTGATGTCACGCAAATTGATACTAAGCTATCTGTGAAACTATCTGCATCATCAAAGTCATGCTTCGAACCTGTAAGCAAGTGGTTGGCCACAAGGAAGGGGAAGGTGACTGAGGCCCAGCTAGTGACGGGAGGACATTGTCCTTCATCCCTCAGTATGTTCATTCCTGTCTGACTCAAAGCTGGTAGGAGCAGACAAACGTCCTGGTGGTGGTTTCTAGAAAGACAGTGGTGTTTGGGGGGTTTAGCATCATTGCATGGGGTGACTGACAAAGCAGAGGAGGAACTATCTGTGTTATGCATCTATCGTGTAGGCATTTGTTTAGACTCTATATACTTTGTTTTATTTGCTCTTCACTTAAGTTAATACCATTGTGCCCATATGAGAGATATAAAAGTTTGATTAATAAAGGTTAATGATTTTCTTATGGTCATATGACTAGGAAGAAGCAAAACCTTTGGATGAGACTTGCCTGCAGGGGGTACTGCCTATAAAACTAGAGGAGAGCAAAGAGGGTGTGGGTCTCAGAGCAGGGGGCAGTGACAGGTGTGGTCACTACAAAGACAGGCTAGGGTTCTGTAGCAAGTGCACCACCACATAGGCAATGGGTCCAGCACAACAGAAGCTCCATCCCACTCACAACCCAGAGCGAGGTGGCTTCTGGGTCAGCTGACGCTTTGCTGCATGTTGGTTTAGCCACTAAGGCTCTATCCATCTCTGGCTCTCCTGCTCCCCAGGATGTGTCAACATCATCATCCAGCCAGTGGAAGAAGAGAGAGGATGGAGAAGGCACAACCATCCTTTCAAACTTTGACCTGGAAGAGATATGTGATCTTTTGGCACATATTCTATTAGAGAGAACCAGTTACATGGCCACAGAAAGATGCAAATGTAGCTGAGAAACAGAGACCTTGATCAGGCAACCACTTATAGTTGAATACAACAGAAGAGAAGAATATTTATTTATTTATTTATTTATGTATTTATTTATTTATTTATTTATTTATTTATTTATTTTCGCTACTGGGGATTGAACCCAGAGATGTTTTACTTCTGAAATATACCTATATGCCTTTTAATTTTTGTTTTAAACAAAACTTTTGCTAGGTTGGTGAAGTTCTTGCTAAGTTGCTGAGGCTAGCCTTGAACCTGTGATCTTCCTGTCTCAGCCTCCAAAGTACTGGGATTATAGACATGTGCCACCATGCCCAGCTGAGAAGCTTACTTTTAGATCAGCTCTATCTCTATCACAGGAAGGCAAATGATGATGCTTGTATGCTGTCACAATGCTTGACTTTGTTTCTGGGGTTGGGAAATAAGACTGATGAGACTGGGATCCAAACTTGGTCTCAGCAAAATAAAAGCACATTTTATATATGGTCACAGAAAATGAGAGAGAGAGAGAGAGAGAGAGAGAGAGAGAGAGAGAGAGAGAGAGAGAGAGAGAGGGAGAGAGAGAGAGTCTCTAGGAAGGGTATATTTTAACATAAGTATTTATGTACATTTTTGTCATTTCTAAAACTTAATTTCATGACCTAGTATTTTTCATTTTGAATTTTAAATTGTCTGGAGAAGAAAAATAAGGACCAGAAGAAACTACTTGATATTTAGAGCTGATTGTCACAAGATCCAGCCATGAGGACAAAGCTGGGGGCATGGTCTTTGGAATAGGGGTCTGAGGTAGGACTTTGGTCTTGGGAAAAGAGCAGGAGCATGGCCTCCAGTGGGTTCAGGGCTAGAACCTGGGATTATTGGCAAGGTGGACTGGGTGTGTGTCCTATCTGGCCTTCTCAAGTCAGCTGAGAAGGGCCCTTGTAGTGTGACAGCCTGAGATGGGCTGGTTCCTCTTAATGGAGCAGTCAGGTGGTTTCAGCTAGAGTAGAAGTAGATGTTGAAGCCAGGAGCAGGACAGGCCTGGAGCATCCCTTCAGTGACTCAAAGATGCTCTAGTAGGGGGCTGAGGAGGTAAGTGTACTGTGGACTCGGAGAGAGGAGAGCCTGGATGTCAGTTGTCAGAGGTTTTTTACTGTTGCTTTTAATATACATTTCACCTGTGTAGGGTGGAATTAAATTTATTAATGACAATACAGCCCTTTTTTTGTTTCTGTGAAGGCTGACCTTTCTGTACCTGTGGACCACTATCCTCTCACATTACAACTAAGAATATAGTCTTTGAAGAAGGGTATATCTGGCTATACTCAGCTTTGCTGCTCACTATTTTGTGATCTTGAGTGATTTGTTCAGTCCTCTAAACCTTGAAAACCTTAAATGCAAAGTGATATTCATACTAAATACCTCCTGGTGTTAATCTGAGGATTCATTCTGTTAGATATGTTCAGTGCATTTTACATTTGATATGGCATCTGGTAAAGGCTCAGTGAACTCTATTATTTTTTATCATCAATTTATCAAAAAGTCTTCTATCAAGCACTACAAATCTTTAATCTCCTCAAAGAGGCATGTATATTTCTCCCTTATTAAGAATAACTCTTTTGTATTCTAATATATTTAAAAATGTGTTCCCTTACCCACAGATTTATTGTTATACAAAATAGATCATAGAGAAAATGATAAGAATTTGTATAGTATGCTATTAGTCCATATCATTTGAATAGAATTTTATGATTAGCTAATACATTAACCTGTTTTATGGTAATTTTTAGGAAAAATTGAATTAGATACCAAATGAAGATATCTTTTAATGTTAGGACATCTTATTCTGGTTTTCCTGGGACAATACTAATTTATTTTTATTGTCCTTGAGTTATTATTTAAAGTATATACTTTTACCTCAAAAGTGTCCTGATTTATAGAATATTTACTCTATTTAAGTTAATTAAATGTTGGGTTAATGGTTGTCTCTATGATGATCTACTTGCGAACATTGTCTTCATGAACGAGACATATTAGAACTGCATTATTTCGGCTTCATTCTTCAAGGTGACTAATTCTGGTCCAAATAAGTGTGACCTTTAACACACTAGAATCTACCAAAGATGGCTATTTATAAGTTTCTACAGGAATAGATGTCTCAGTATGTTCCATTTTTTTTTTTTTTGCAATATTCAGGATTGTACCCAGAACCTCACACATACAAGGCAACTGCTCTCTAACTGAGCTACATTTTCAGCCCTCAAGTCTTAAAATCAACCTGGAAATGTGATTTGAGGAAAAGGATTATGACAACTCTTAATAATATCATTAAGATTATGATTTTCTTTCATTTCCAAAAGTGCTGAGCGCTGGGATATGATATGGGGAACGGGGTATTCATGGTCCATTCTCACCGTCACAGGGTCCCATTTCACTTAAGGGCACAAAAGAAACAAGCTCCAGCAGACACTTTAAAAATAGAAAAACAATTAGAAATCAGATCAAGTTTAATAAAGAAAAAAGGAAAACATAAGAGAGAAAGTAGTAAAAGTATGTGGGGGAAATTGACATTAAATAAGATTGCTACAGAAGTCCTGTGACATTTAAATTTAAGTGCAAAGGAGTGTGGGGAGGAGTATAACAGGTGGGGAAAAGCACTTGATACAAAGATGCTTAATCAGAAAGGAGCTGGGTGCATCCGGGAAACTAAGAGGAGGTCAGTGTGTCTAGAAATCATGAGGTAAGGGGAGAATCCAGCCTGAGATGAGGCAAGGGTGGTCTAAGACCAGATCACATGGGTCCCAGTGGTCAGTGGTAAAGAAACTAGATTTTATCCCATGTGAAACTGAAAACCATTTCAGACTTTTAAGCAGCAGTTGGCGTGGTCTGGTTTAGTTTGATATTGATCTGATATTATAATTGGCTTTCCCACTGGGTAGGAGGCTGAGTTGAGTGGGGAACAGAAGTGGAGAGAGATCAGCTGGGAGGTGTGAAGAGGACCCAGGTGACATGGTGGTGGTGTGGACTGGCATGGTGGCAGTGGAGACAGAGTTGAGACATGTTTTTCAGGTTGAATTGATAGCACTTGCTGGTGCCATTGCAGGTTGGCTATGAGGGAAAGTGAAGAATCAAGAATGACCCTTGGTTTTGGCTCCAGGTGCTGGGTGGTTTATGTGGAGGTGGAGAGGCAAGTTTTGGGGGCCAGAAATCAAGGTTTCTATTCTAAATATGTTATATCAGAGAAATTTCTGAGATATTCACATGAAGAAGACAACTAGGCAGATGGATTTGTAAATAAAAATTCAGAAAAGTGTGAGCTGTGTTTATAAATCTGGCCCTCACGGGTGTATCTGTGAGGTTCAACACTGGGGGATGATTAGATTACCTATCAGAACATATAGACAGAAGAAGGAAGGAAGGAAGGAAGGAAGGAAGGAAGGGAGGAAGGATCAAGGAAGGGAGAAAGAAAATAAGGTAGAAAAAAGGAAGTAGGGAGGAAAGAAGGAAGAAGAAAGGGAGGGAGGATGGAAGAAGAAAGAAAAAAGGAAGAAAGGAAGAAAAGGAGAAGGAAGAGCGGAAGGAAGGAAGAAGGGAGAGGAAGGAAGAGGAGAGAGGGGAAAAAGGAAGACAGCAGGGCAGTATTGAGCTCTGAGGAACATCAATATGTGAAACTGAGAGAGGAGGTAGAGACAGAGGAAGGAAAGGCGAAAGCCACAAGGTGAGGAAAACAGCGAGTTGGTGTGAGAAAAGCCAAGAGAAGAGAGTGTTCTAAGGAAGAGGAAGTAATAAACTGGTTGAGCCATCAAATAAAATGAGAACTGAGTTGGATTTGGTCACACAGGTGGAGATGGATGGGGACTTGACAAGCACAGTTGAATCCGTGTCTTTGTAATTTGTAAATGGCATGCTGGGCTCCATTACTCTGCATAGATGTGCTTGTGTTTACAGAGGTTGAAAGTTGTAACGAGTGACCTGACAGTTGCTAATCCACTCTGTTCAGCACAATGGCCTCAGCCCTGAGTCTGAAGGGATCTTCGCAGCTGGCAGTGGAGGGTCGCTGGATTCAGAGGCTGGAATGGGTAGGGCAGTGGGTACATTTGAATGTTGTAGTTTATATAATGCAGGTGGAAGATACAGAGAATGTACAGAAATGTTTGCAAATTAGCTTTCAAATAAAAGAACAATAATTACACTGCACGTCAACTCCCCCTTTTTTCTCTGTCACTCTGTGAAGGTAGTGGAGAGTTAAAAGGAAGCAGTCCATAAACTCCCAATATGAATTTCTCTAAAAAAATGCAATAAACCATTTAGTTGTACCTGTTATTTTGTGGAGTAAGCAGGGGAGTTAGTGTTGTCCCAGTTTTAAGACAACACATTGGCCAAGGCCACACAGACACCACATGGCAGAGCCCGGAGGGCCCCAGGTTGTTTGTGGGCTTCCTACTCCTCCACAGGAAAGGAAGCCACACCCCCTAATCCTCAGCCACCAGAGCTCTCAGATCACTGGCCTGGAGGAAGGCCACTTGCTTTATGCTTTTCTTCTTCTTTGAGTTCTTTCCTCCATTTCTGTGGGTAACCTTGCACTTCTACCATTTTCTTTTCTGGCCATTTTTATGCAGGGGCTGGAGAACCAGCGACGGGGAGGGGTGGGAATTGATGGTTCCTTTCACATGCCTTTTCATCCTGTGAATGGCTCAGTGTTGAAGGGTAAAAGAAGCATGCCCAAGGTCAATGGACAGCTTGTGAGGTGGGGGAGGGGCTGCACACAGGCAAGGGCCTGTCAGAGACCATGGGGGCTGTGCACATATGACTTAATGTTCAACAAAAGTTGTAATATCACATTCATGGATGGGGCTGAAGACATCCTTTTACTTAATTCTCTTGAGTGATTAAAATCAGATGGTCACACACAGTTTGGTCTTTATTCCCCAGAAGAAACCTAGACAGGCGCATACACAGTTCACACATTTTCCCAGCCTCACTTATGGACCAATACCAACCAGAAGGGCAGGGGTCCCCAGCATCCCTGTGAGAGTTCTGTTGCACAAGCCTCCCAGACAACAGGATTCTAGAGGCTCAGAGGGCAGAAGGGGTTGAGAGGATTTCTAGAGACTTTTCTACAAGGATCACTTAAAAATAACCCACCTGGAGCAGGATATTCTGGCCCACCTCTGCCACCCACTCTCCTGCTTCTGAGCTGCCTAGTGATCACAGGAAGAAAGGAATGGCTTCGTAAAAATTCCTCACACTGCTATTTTAATTAAAAGAAAATCCTTGATTGTTCAGTATCATCTGAAAGCTCCATTGTAGTAAATGTTTGTGAAAATAAAGCCTGCCTTTGTACGCCTTGCAGCACTGGGGAACCGGCCACATTTCCACAGCAGTGAGGGATGCTGGAGAGAGAGGACCTCTTCAATGTGGTATGCAAATTTATGAAAACAACATGCAAATCAGTGGAGTTCTAGTGATTTAAAACACACAAACAAATGACAGGAAAGAGTGATTACTGTGCCTCTTGGGGGATTCCTGACTATCCTCATGGTCCAGGTATGCATGTGTGTGCATGTGTAAGTCTGTGTGTGTGTGTGTCTCCATGTTCATGTTTCACAGTGTGTGTGTGTGTGTGTGTGTGTGTGTGTGTGTGTGTCTATGTGCATGTGTTTGTAGGGCAACAAAAGAAGATGGAGGGCAGTAAGGAGACTTGAGCACAATGAAGACATTAGAACTTCACGTCTTCTTTGTTATCTCTTGAGACCCCCAGAACTCCCTCCTCTGACAGGAGTAATGGTTGTTATTAAGGTAACATAGGGTTATCTGTGCATTGCATTGTGCAGAAGGGAGTGCTGTAATGCAGAAAAGATGCCCAGGACCAGGAATCAGGGCAGGAGGGGAACTCCCTTAAACATTGGCTCTAAGGACAAGACTTAGAGGACCAAGCTCTGCACTCTTTTGGCTGTGTCTCTAGCAGAGTCAAATGTACTTGCCTCTCCATAGCTTGCATCTCCCTTCTGGACCACATGCTGGATACCCAGAGAAATCCAAGATCTCTGGAATGAAAATTGGCCTTTTGGGTTGTTGGAAAGTTATGCTTGTCAAATGAGGAAAATGGTCTACATGTTACCATTTACTAGCTCTACTTGTGACAGTGTGGGAGATTCCTCTGATGCTCTTCCTCCTGCATCAGTACCCCCAGGGGTCCTGGCCAGCTGACATTTTCTAGTCTTGGGCCAGCCCTGAGTGGCTATATCATCTTGGACAAGGTGGCTTCCTCTTGTCAATCAGGATCAGGGTGAAGCTGAATTGGATGAGTATTAAGAGCTCTTAAAGAGCCAGGCGTGGTGGCACATGCTTGTAATTCCAGAGCTTGAGAGGCTAAGACAGGAGGATCACACAGATTCAAAGCCAGCCTCAGCTACTGAGGGAGGCTCTCAGCAACTTAGTGAGACCCTGTTTCCAAATGGAATATATAAAATAGGTCTGGGAGTATAGCCCAGAGGTAGAAAAGCCCCTGGGTTCCACCCCCAGTGCCACAAGAAAAGAAAAAAACCTGAAAGATGAACATCTCCAAAAAAGTGGGACTTTTAAAAAGACTCTTTTGTGCCTGGTGTCCCACAGGACTTGTGATGTGGAAAAGAGGGTGCATACCACCAGTTCCTAACAGGTTGTATAGTCCTGGTTTCTGAACTGGAATGGATTCAACGGTTTAGTAATTCATCATCTTTTTATTGCATTAATCTTGGAATAGTATATTTGCACACAGTTGTAAGGTATTATACCATTAATACAATCTAGTGTAATTATGCTTTCTTGGAGTGACAGCCCTCTGAGCTTAGTAGGTGTGTTTATGCAAATAACATGTAAATAAGAATCCGAGCACTTTAAATCGCCCATCTGAATAGGACTAAGCACCATAACTTAGGTTATGGTTATAGTTGGCACCATAACCATGGTTCACATCACGATTGTCAAAGTTTAACAACTAAGCACTACCAAGTGACACATGAATGAATTCTTGCAAGGCCTTTTTGTTCAGGACAAATAGAGGTCCCGAAAGTCCTTGTGTGGTGAAATCTGATGCAAACTGACCCGGAAGCTATACTGAACAGGTGCTCCATCTCCTACCTTCGGGCCAGTCTCCTTTCTGCTCACCCTCTTTGCCCCTCACAAGTAATTAGCAGGCATGTCTGGCAGCCATCCAGATGCCTACCAGAAGTGGGACATGACAAACCTATGGTTTGTTTACTTCTAACTGCAGAGAGGCAGCTCAAATATCCCCGGAAACCTCAGGCCCCTTTGTCTTACTGTGTTTGGTGCCAAAAATTGTCTCCCGCGTCAGGCAGGCTGAGGACTGCTTGTGCATTGTTCTCACTCCTGTCCTTCATGGCATGGAGGAGCAGCCTGAATGAGTCTCCCTGATGAGAGTTCACAGACAGGGATGTCACACAGCAGAACGTGGCCCCGAAGCCCTAGTGCTATTCCTGTCTCTAACTTCCTCTATTGCTCCCCAAACTCAGGTTCAGTAGTCCACAGCAAATTTGTCTGAGAAAAATGCTCCAAGTCATAAATGTAAGCCATAAATAGAATTTAAAATGACTGCTGGGCGTGGTGGCGCACGCTTGTAATCCCCGCGCTTGGGAGGCTGAGACAGGAGGATCACGCAGGTTTGAAGCCAGCCGTGCTGGTGTAAGAGACCCTGTTTCAAAAATATAAAATAGGTCTGGGAGTGTAGCCCGGAGGTAGAAGGGCTTCCAGGAACCTCAGTACCACCAAAAAAAAAAAAAAAAAAAAAAAAGAATTTAAAGTGATCTAGTATCTGTAGTGAAAAGGTAAGGAGAAACATTTAGATCTATTTTTAACAATATACTCTATTCAACCCAAAGATATGTAAAATATTACCATTTCCATTTAAAATACATACAAAATTATTAATGAGATATTTTAGTGAAGCCTTTAAAGCTTGGTATCTATTTTATGCTCTCAGCACATTTCATTTGGGGCTTACAGGGATAGTGGCTGTTGGGCTGGATGGTGAGAGCTGGAGTCTTCTCCTCTCCTTACCGTGTGCTTAGGACACAGTAGGCTGGGGCTGGGAGGTGGGGAGAAGCTTCACTCTCACATGCACTGCCTGCTGTTTATCTTTGCAGTCATATGAATAACCATTCCATCCTGTATGCCTACTTATGTAATTAATTAGCATTTATATAGCAGTTTATGTTTGCAGAGTGCTTTATTGATGTAGTTGCCAGTATATTTATCTACTTGTGTGTTTATACTATCATGTGTGCCTACCTGTGCTAATTACTGCTATAATTATTGAAGTTATTTAAGAACACAACTCATAGTTACCTTCAGTAGGACCAACGACTATTTTAATAGCAGCAATAAATTCCACCTTCCCTCTCCAAGTTCTGTTTACCACACTAAGAGATTTTATACCTCCATCCAGTATTCTCTAAGTTTTGCTCAGCCCCGAGTGAAAAATGCATTTAAAAGAAATCTAATAATTGTCTTTTCTCCTTTGTCAGCTTAAATTTCATATGAATGAGATAGAAATTTAATAGTCTATCTTCCAGCAACGATGGCATCAAAACACACGACATTCCAACTTGAAAAGGATAATTACAAATAATGACCACCATCATCAAATAATGCTATCTCTAATATCTAGTGTCATTTCCTACTCCTTATCTGAAGCCTCTTTCTGACAAACCACAGAGTTTATGAGCAGGAGGGGGAGCAGAGTGCAGGTGGGTGCGGGTCACAGAACCCTCTTGGTCTATGCACCTGGCTTTTTGAGGATGAAAGTGGTTCAGGCCCATTGAAGAGGCTGGCAGAGATGGATGGAATGGAAAGATAGGGGCAGTTTGAATATGCAGTTCTAAGGTACCAGAAACAGTTGTGGTGCAGTTGGGAGATCTGAGAAAACATTCCACCTTACCCATTGCCCTCCCTACCCTTTCTTTTGCTCCTTCCAAATCAGTGAGGGGGAAAAATTACAGTGCTCCAATTCATCCCGTGGTTCTGCTGATTGGAAATGCCAACGAAGGGGAATGATATACATCATGTGATGAAAAGAGAGTACAAAAATATTCACCAACAGCTCGGAAATGCAGCTGCCTCTACAGCAAAACTGGGCGGCTCTTGAATAGAACAGAGCAACATCACCCCAAGAGACTACACGCCAACTCCCGCTCTGAGGCAATTTTGTGAGCCCAATATTGGGGATTAGAGCCGAACAGGAGAGATCTTACACCACAAATCACTGCATATCCCCTGTTTCTGCTACCTGCTCTGCAGTCCCCGGGGGAGAATCATTAAGCCTCTTTCTGTCTCTCTTTAAAATGGGAGCTAAATTAGTAACTTACCACAAAGGAGTGTTTTCTTAATTACTTGCGTACAAATTGCTTGACATTATTGAATGAGAAGTATCAAGGAGAATGCAAGCTATTACCGTGATTATTTTTGTTCTAATACAAAGCAGCAGGCCAGAGCCCTTTCTATCTCTGGATTAGGTTTCATCTCAGTGATACTTCAGGGAATGGTTTCCTAAGGCTCCAACCACCATTAGTACAAGCAGCCTTTCAAAGGTGAATCAAGAGAGGCCAGCATCTCGATTCGGAGGCATGATTGATGTGGAGATGCCCTTGAAAAGAAAGAAAGAGAATGAGGGCATGGGTGGCGGCTTCATTCTGAATGACCACAACAGAAAAATATTTATCTCTTTTAACCCACAATTTCCTCTTGCCCTGAGAGTGGGTCTCCCAGTCTTGGTAAGGAGGGCTGGCCTCCTGGAAGTAGGGTGCCCTGACTGGTAATCACCAGGGTAACACTCTAACACCTGTTCATTCTGAGGAATTAAGCATATTACAGGCATCACAAATAAATAGGGATCAGCACATAGTAGCCTTGTTAGAGAGGATGGAGACACACTTTTCTCTATGTTATCTAAGGGCATGGGGAAGGAGAGATGTGGGAGGAAACTTCCCAGACAAGTACGAAAACCACAGCTTCTTTGAAATCCTACCAGAGCCAGGCCAACACCACAGTGGGCAGCATTCATTGTAAGGGTGATGGGTCCTGCCCAGGAGGGCCTGTGAGAGAAACCAACTTGCCTATGCGTTTTTAAACAAACGGTGATTGACTCTGATGGGCTAGTGCATCTTTAATCCTGCTGTGATTGTGTCTTCATTAGAAACATGGGGTTAAGAATAAGTGACACAATATAGTAATTATGCTAGAAAACAGAGTGGTATTAGAATAAGGCCTCAGAATGCTTTCTGTGGGATTCTTTTTGATCAGCCATCGCCTCTGTTGGAGATAGTATCGCAGGATGCTTTTGAATAATTAGACAAGTTCTCCAGTCCAGGGAGATACAAAGGAGAGGAAGCATATTACTCATTGGATCTCTCTTTTATACACAGAGTTATTTATTCACTTTTCTAAAAAAAACTTCCTTATGAATTCCAGTATATTATTTGTACTATTAATGCCTTAATGATAGTGACAGGAGAATGTTTAAACCCCCATTTCACTGTTGACTCTCTATGTAGAAAAATCTCTCTCTCCTCCCAAATGCAATTTATGTCCATTTATTAATTGTGCTGCTGCTTTCCTAAGTTTATTTACTGCTTCTAAATATGTATCTTAATTTATGCTTCTAGTCCCATGGGGAGGCTATAAAATGTAAAATCTTATATAATAGCAGCAGCAGTCACAAATATTTTAATATCCAGGGCTGCTTCTGAATTCTAATTTTGCAGATGGCGTGATGTTCATTTTATAGCAGCTATTGAAAACTAATAAATGCCATCCACATCACTCAGCACTGTCAATAATCGGCCAGATTGTGTCCCTAGGAATGCTGGGGAAGCAGGATCAGCTCCCGGCTCTTCCCTCCCCAGCCTCCAGCTGCAGCCCTTGTATCTGCCTTCCCTTATCAGCTGCCACACTTCTATGCAGGTCAGCAAGCAGGCGAGGCTCTCTGAACTTCTAATCTGCCAGTGGAGAGATACTTGCAAGAGGGTAATTGCTGCACAGAGCACGCAGGGGAGAGAGGTAAGCTCACCCCTCTTCTGCCTGTTGAAATTGTTCCCCTCAAAAGCAAGAGGGAAACAGAGGCGGAGGATGAGCCATGAAGTGGTAGTGATGCCACCCACCGCCAGCTCTGGTCTGGAGATCAATAGAGATCAGTCATGCACCCCTTATCCGAGGCTTTCTTTCTCTTTTTGGTAAATAAAAGCTCATCTGGTGGTGGCACACACTTGGAATCCCAGCATTTGGGAGGCTGAGACAGGAGGATCATGGTTTGTGGACAGCCTCAGCTACTTAGTGAGGCCCTTTGCAACTCAGTGAGACCTTGTTTCCAAATAAAGAATTAAAAAATAGGGCTGGGAATATAGGGCAGAGGTAGAATGCCCCTGGGTTTCATCTCCAGTGCTGAAAAAAAAAATAAATAAAAAGCTCATTTGATGAAAAAATGGCAAGGGGGTCAGAAACAGATTCAGTGAATTTTATCATTTATCTTTTTTCCCTTCATTTTGTCAAGTAGTTATCAAGCTCCTATTGTGTTCTAGGCATCATTCAAGATTATATTTAGATTTACGTCTTTATCTAGATCCATCAATTTACATTTAGTTAGAAGTTATAGTATGTTTCCCAAGTAATCCCCACCTTAAGGAACTGTCGAGAAGGGGATATTGCCATAGTAGTAAGCTGCAGTGGGAAGTACTGAGTGCTTGAGGAGAGGGTTAGAGGAGCTGAGAGGAGAGGAGAGGAGAGGGGAGGAGAGGGGAGGAGAGGGGAGGAGAGGGGAGGAGAGGAGCTAGCTGAGATTAGAGGAGAGGAGAGGAGAGGAGAGGGGGGGAGGGGAGGGGAGGGGAGGAGAGGAGAGGAGAGGAGAGGAGAGGAGAGGAGAGGAGAGGAGAGGAGAGGGGAAGAGAGGAGAGGAGAGCAGAGGGGAGGAGAGCAGAGGAGAGGAGAGGAGAGGGGATGAGAGGAGAGGAGAGGAGAGGAGAGGAGAGGAGAGGGGAGGGGAGGAGAGGAGAGGAGAGAGGAAGAGAGGAGAGGAGAGGGGAAGAGAGGAGAGGAGAGCAGAGGGGAGGAGAGCAGAGGAGAGCAGAGGAGAGGAGAGGGGGGGGGAGGAGAGGAGAGGAGAGGGGATGAGAGCAGAGGAGAGCAGAGGGGAAGAGAGGAGAAGAGAGCAGAGGGGAGGAGAGCAGAGGAGAGGAGAGGAGAGGAGAGGGGATGAGAGGAGAGGAGAGAAGAGGAGAGGAGAGCAGAGGGGAAGAGAGGAGAGGAGAGCAGAGGGGAGGAGAGGAGAGGAGAGGAGAGGAGATGAGAGGAGAGGGGATGAGAGGAGAGGAGAGGGGAGGGGAGGGGAGGGGATGAGAGGAGAGGGGAGGAGAGCAGAGGAGAGCCGAGGAGAGGAGAGGAGAGGAGAGGAGAGGGGATGAGAGGAGAGGAGAGGGGAGGGGAGGGGAGGGGAGGGGAGGGGAGGGGAGGAGAGGGGAGGAGAGGAGCTAGCTGAGGTTAGAGGAGAGGAGAGGAGAGGAGAGCAGAGGGGAAGAGAGGAGAGGAGAGCATAGGGGAGGAGAGCAGAGGAGAGGAGAGGAGAGCAGAGGGGAAGAGAGGAGAGGAGAGCAGAGGGGAGGAGAGGAGAGGAGAGGAGAGGAGAGGAGAGGGGATGAGAGGAGAGAAGAGAGGAGGGGAGGGGAGGGGAGGGGAGGGGAGGGGAGGGGAGGAGAGAGGGTAAAGTGTTATTTCAAGCTGGGTATGGTGGTGCATGCCTGTCACCACAGTACTTGGGAGGTTGAGACAGGAGGATCACAGGTCTTAAGCCAGCCAGTAAAGTAGTGGAAACACATTTCAAAATAAAAAATTAATAAGATCTGGGGGGTGGCTTGGAGGTGGAATGCCCCTGGGTTCGATGGCCAGTACTCGTACTTCCCTCCTTTCAAATGTGTATTTCCAGCCCCAAGAAGATGGGGAAGAAGGCAGGAATCCAGTGAGACCTTACGGGAGAGATGCCACTGGGACTGGATGTTATGAGCAGAAGGTGGCCAGGTGATCCTCTAGTGTCCTGAAAAAGACAGTTAATGTCAACAAAGCAGAGGCCAACTCCCTCCTCTTTTTCCCCTGCTCCTCTGGGGGCTGGTTGCCTTTTTGTGAAAATCGCTTTGCTTTTCCCTTTTACGGCTGTCTTTGCTGTTTTCTTGAACTGGATTTCATCTGGATGCAAATTCAGAAGAAGCAGGAGGGTAATCTGCTTTTAGGCAGTCCCAGGAGATGGTCTGTGAAGGCTGGGCAGAGCAGCGCATCGAGTTGGCTTGATGAGATGCATTAGTTCAGAGAAGTCAGAAAACGCCTGGTCCCAGAGCAGCTTGGACGCAGGGGGGCAAGTAAATGGCTCAATCAACTTTTGTCTTTAGATTCATCCAAGTCACCTGGATTAAAGTTACAGGAAGGACAAGCCTGGCTGCAGGAGCTCTTTGCTGTGCAGTACACCTAGCTTTAAATTGTCCCAAGTTTTTGTTGATCATAGTTTTTCATCCATACATCTATCTTATACTTAGAAGCAATATAAACAGATATTTGATAAGAATACCTATTTTTCTGAGTTAGCTTGTTTATCTCTCCTCTTTATTCTTTCTCTCCTCTTTTTTCTTTCCCCCTATCCCTTTTCCTTCCTCTTCATCCATTTCTCCCTCTCTTTCTTACAGGTTTATATAAAAGATGTGAAATAAGCCAAGCATGGTGGTGCAGACTTGTGATTCCAGTACTTAGGAGGCTGAGACAGGAGGATGGCAGGTTCATGGACAGCCTCAGCTACTTAGTGAGGCCTTCCACAATTTAGTGAGATCATGTTTCAAAATAAAGAATTAAAAAATAGGATTGGGGGTGTAGCTCAAAGGTAGAATGCCCCTAGGTTCCATCCAAAGTTCCACAGAAAAAGGATGTAAAATAAATAAATACATTTTCCTTCCTTCCTTCCTTCCTTCCTCCCTTCCTCCCTCCCTTTATATCTCTCTCTCTTGCACGCACACAAGCATTCACTCTCTTTCTCTTTCAAAGGGAGGCAGGAAGAAGAAGCAGCATTCATTGCCTTTTGCAAGCAATCAGTAATCTTCTCCATTGTCATTGCCCAGTGACCCTATCAACCCAAGCAGGGTCCCTCAGAGTGAGGAGCCTCCTGATTCAGGGGAGCATATCTGGTAAACCCTTAAGCTGTGGTGAGGAAGAAACACGAAGTCTATGCCATAAGACTTCCCATTCAGCTGTGCTTAGGGACTCTAGACAGGGCAGCATCAGTAGCCAGTTGCATGATGGGAAAATATTTTTATTATTATTATTAATTATTATTATTATTATTCATTTTGTGGAAGGAACTACAAAATGTTAGAATTAGAAGGAAAAATAAAAAGCATCTGGCTCAACCACCTCATCATAAGGATAAGGAAACTGAGGCCCAGAACGGTTAGAGGATTTATTCCAGCTTTGAGAAATTAGCTGTAGGTACAGCTAAGATAAGAAACCAGAAAGAGGTGGAAAAATGGCAGCCATCTATGTTCTCCATCTCCTGGTAAAGCATGAGAAAGAGCTGAAAGTTGCTGAACAAATTTCCTCTTCCCAGTGCCAGTAAAAACAAGTGGTGTCCAAAAATTCACCTCAGCATGTAGTGGTACACTCAGTGTAGAAAATAAGACCCTCGCTGGCACTGGTCCACCAAACAGCCTTGCAGCCCAGCATCCTGCATATGTGAGAATATGGCTTGGTTGAAAAGGGCCTTGCAGGGATATGGGGACCCTTCATCTACTGGCCCAGACTAACTAGGATGTGATTCTGACTGACTAGTCAAGAGGGGCTGCCGCCCGGCTGCTCCTATATTATTCAGGGGTGGTTGACCCTGGGCCTGATGTCTTTATTCTATCACAATATATATTTATAAGTGTATAAAATGTGGAGTAAATAAAATATTTAGACTAAAAATGTTGAGTATATAACATTATATGTGAGAAATACCGTTTTGTATATTTTGACCTTGGGGGGCAAGCATGGGTACTTGAGGTATCTTACATTAAATGTATATATGATACTGCTTGGCCATCATATCACATTTTTTTCCTTTGTTGTGGTGCTGGGGATTGAACCCAGGGGTATTCGATCTCTAAGCTATACCCCAGGCCCTATTTTATTTTTTATTTGGAAATAGAATCTTGCTAGGTTACTGAGACTGGTTTTGAACCAATGATTCTCTTGTCTCATGCTCCTAAGTACTGGGATTACAGGTATGCACCACCATGCCTGGCTAATAGCACATATTTTGAAGGGAGTTGGAGCAAAGATTAGGGTCATTGTGTGTGGGACCCCTTCCACTAGTAGATCAAATCCTAGCCTCACACAGGGCCTGATGGTCAACAGATAGTGGCTATTTTTTCTCTTCTTATGGTCATTGAGTTTCAGTGGCCAAGAACATGAACCTTTATCCGCCGAGGAAAAGTATTTAAGAAATAAGACTCCTGTCCTGGAAGAGTTACAGGAAGAAGACAGAGTATCCTGGTCTTCTGCAAAGGAGAATTCAATAATAATGGTACCATTTTACAGAGGCCCCAGTGACTAATATGAGGAACTGGGAAAATGAAGGAGAAGTCCCTAGGCTGGAGGCCTATTCCAGGCACTGTGCCATGGGGGTAAATGGGAATCGAAAATTAAGAACCAGGAGTCCAGAGCATATCGGACATCCAGAGTTCTTGGAGAATTCCCCTCATCTTGGGTTACCTTGCAAAGAAAGCCTCTGTGGAGCTGATCCTGGAAGTGGTCTCCAGGACTGGGTCTGGATACTGGGCCAAGAAAGGGGCCTTTATTCCCAGCTCACCTGTGAGGGTGGGATCACAGGGGGAGCTGTGGAGAAACTGAGGGATCAGGAGTCCAGCTCCACGGATATATTGTGGGAGTGACTGATGGAGCAGTGGCTGGCTTTCCAGTGCATTTGGAGCTCAGACAAGAAAGAATACTCCAAAGGCTTCTAGTGTTGAAAAGATGAGCAGGGTGTGGTTCATCTACAGGAACACATTAGTGCTATCTGTGCTCCAGAATGAGAAAGTCAGGCTGTTGTAAAGCACTTGTTTGTGCCCAAAGGCCGCAATTGTATACTCAACTATAACCTTATCCAGACCCAACTGTCAGTGGAGGAACAACTCACAGTGTGTTTTTTTTTTTAAGTTGCAAATCTAACTGTGTTTAAAATAATCATCCTAGATAAGTGAAGAGCTGATAAATGAGCTCAGCCTGCATACTGCCCTGTAAGAGCAGAGCTGTGTGTAATTACATGGTTGCCCCCAGGGCTGTCGCTGCACTCTGTTGAGTGGAAAAGGCGCTGCCTAGTGAAATGGGAGCCAGGGCTCTTGCAGCTTCATCTCACCCATGGCTCCTTCTGCCCTGTCATGGTTGTGGCCACAGAAACTCCCCAAAGAGAAACACAGTATTCTCGACCCCAACTGATCAAGTCTAGCCATTACTTTTTGAGATGTCATAGGACTTTTCATTTAATAGGCATGCACACCATTGATGTAAAAGGCCTGCTGATAGAGTCAGAGTTAAGAGAGGCAAGATAAGAGGATTCAAAATATACTGAAAGAATAGAAAGCATAGCAAGAGGCAAGATAAGAGGATTCAAAATATACTGAAAGAATAGAAAGCATAGGAAAGAGGAAAGTGGAGATACATGGACTGAGAAACAAAACTCCTAAACCTCAAAGTGGTTGGCTAAAGGATTCTGCCATCCGCTGTCGTTGGCTTTGCATCTTTCCTTCTGTGCCGAGTTCTTCCAAAAAAGGAATTATTTTCTTGGTTCTACCCGTCTTTGTCCTTCATTATCTATTAGACTTTCTCTTTCAGCCTATTAGATTTCCCATTTGAAACTGACTTTCTAGTGGAAGAATGTTGAAGGCCCTGGGAGGTGTCCTCATTTAACATTATGAGTGAAGGTCAAGGGCTTCAAATCCAGATCTTTGGGGGAATTTTGAGAGTGGAATTTTGAACAAACATTAGAGAACTTTGAGTTCTTTGTTTTTTTCTGCAATGGGCTTCAACACGACATCCACTCCTTATGCCCTGTCCTTCACATTTTAATGTGAGCCTGTTTGTTATCTATTAAAATTGTATTCTATACTTTGCTCAAAAGTTTATAAAACAACCTCCTCCTCCTCCTCCTCCTCCTCCTCCTCTTCCTCCTCCTCCTCCTGTACTCAGGATTGAATTCAGGGGCATTGTGTCTCTGAGCTACACCCCCAACCCTATTTTATTTTTATTTTGAAACAGGGTCTTGCTAAGTTACTGAGGCTTGCCTTGAACGTGGGATCCTCCTGTCTCAGTTTCCCAAGTGCTGGATTTATAGGCATGTTATTACTTGCCCAGCTAATTAAATGTTTTTGGTATAATTTCACAAATTCTAAAATAGTCAAATTCTAACTGGTCAAATATCCTGTTGTAAAATTTCCTGGGACCTGGGTGGACCAGGAAAAAAACTATTTAATGACATTTTAGGAGTTATTTAGAAGGCTCCATTTCAACCCTCCTCCATTGCTTTTGAAATTGTATCACACCAATCAAGACTTATCATGGGGTCATTTCTCCTTGGCATTCTCTTTGAATACATAGTAGACACTTAAGTATCTCCTCAAATTCCTTCCTTCCTTCCTTCCTTCCTTCCTTCCTTCCTTCCTTCCTTCCTTCTTTCCTTCCTTCCTTCTCTTCCTCCTCACCTTCCTCCTATACTGGGACATTGAATCCAGGAGAATTCCAACTCTGACCTACACTTCCAGCCCTATTTAATTTTTTAAAAAAGTTTTGAAACAGGGTATCACTAAGTTGTAGAGGGCCTCACTTAAGTTATCAAGGCTGTCCTTGAACCTGTGATCCTCCTGTCTCAGCCTCCTAAGTACTGCAATTACAGGTATTCTTCCCTTCTTTTAGTAATAGATTCTCCCTAAATTTTAGCAGGGAACGGGGTTTGTCATAAAAAAAAAAAACACCCTGTATTTAATGGGCCGTGTGGCTAATCTTTAACCAATGGAAAGTAAGCAGATATTTCATATCTTGCTTTTGTGGCAAAAGTGAAATAAGGAGCTAGGGAAGCCACTTTGGGCCAAAGAATAACCATTAGAATAAATGTGTTCAAGGTAAGAGAAAAAGAAAATGTGGTGTGCTGGAGAGTTGTGGGCAGGAGTCAATACCTTGAAGACTCTAATCATTTTGCTGACTAAGAAGATGCAGTACAGAAAAATCATGTAATTTCTTCAGTTTTTGAGCAAGTCACAGTTCTTAGGCCTTTCGATATCTTCCTGTGCTGAATCAAAACACTAAGAAGTACTCTAATTACCTCATGGGGTCATTATGGGAATTTGGAGATAGTAGAAGCTATTTGAAAACCATGAGTCACTTTAAAACTGCATTCAGTTGTGACTGATACAATTATAGGCAAAATAAGCATTACCCAATAGAGTGGGAGCAGATTTATTTATTTATTTATTTATTTATTTATTTATTTATTTATTTTGGTACTGGGGATTGAACCCAGAGGCATTCTACCTCTGAGCTATATTCCCGGCTCTATTTTTTATTCTTTATTTTTGAAACAGGGTCTCACTAAGTTGCAGAGGGCCTCATTACGTAACTGAGACTGGCCAAGAACCTTTAATCCTCTTGTCTCAGCCTCCCAAGTACTGGGATTACAAAAGTGCGTCACCATGTCAAACTTGAGAGCTGATATTCTGATGAAGATGTATTGCAGGTAAAGTTTCTTAGCTCAGTATTAGAGAGTTTTGCCTGTTCAAGAGCAGTTGTGTCAGCAGGAGAAATCATTTGTTCCAACACCCTAGGCTCACTAGTGTAATCTTACCCCAGATTACTAGTGACCTTCCTATGAGACTGTTCCCCTTGCAAAGGAAGGTTCTACTGTCAATGGTAACAGGTGAATTTCCCAGTTTGACAAATGCGATGAAGAAAATTATTCTGCCAGGTACCAGACAGATGTGTAACAGCTGAACCATTATGTGACAAGTTGCTTGTCATGGTGGATGTCTGTGTACCTGTATTTGTGATGTTGACATTGGGGACCCCTGATAGTGTGAAGTTTGGTGTTCTCTGTTCCCAATTCTGCTCATTGGAAGTATTCTAGTTTCAATTCAGAATGATACAGTTCATTCTCTACAAACCTATTACAAGAACCACACTGTGGATGCCCTCAGAGACTTCTAAACATGACATCCAAAATCTGAACGTGCTACCTGGTCTTCTGTGTAGATTTGAATGTATCACTAATTTTGATCCATTTTTTTTTATTATACCTAACTCAAGTGTCATGGGGAAGCTTTGAAACCATCCCATAAGATTCGCTGTAAAAATTTCAAAGCAGGAAAGCACTGGAAAGGATTTTACATGGCAGGTAGCACACCCATGCAAGATGCAAGACATCTTAAGATGGACAGTCTCGATGTAGATATAAAGCCATTGCTGAGGTCTCATCATACTGTATCTCTTACTCAACTGTTCCTAAATGATTAAATGTGTCCAATGACATTTATATGGGTCATTCCCCTAAGTATACAACAGTCCTGTTGACTATTGCATAAAGATGCATAAATCTAAAAATAAGACATGCTAAAGAACTTTTGCCAGAGGATAAAAAGAAAAAGCAACTAAAGGACGATCATAATTATCCTACAGCACTGCCACATTCTCAAACAAGGCCCAAACCTATAGGATCTTAGACATTACTGTTGGCAATGTTTCTGAAAGGGCCAGAAACAAGATTGGTGAAATATTTCATGACTCTAGTTGGCCATATGCCGGAAGTGTCACTCTGCTAAAAGTAGAACATTTGGTAAATTATTGACTTGTTGACAATTTCATAGTTTAGAAGTTAAAGGAAGAAGCAGAGAAATTTCTACCTGATTCCCAATTCTGACCATCAAGTATCAAATGGATAGTGTTATGAAAATGATAAAATAACTGGAAGAAATGATCCCATCATCTTCAAATAGGTGATCATAAAGGGAGGTTTAATAGTTTTGCATAACCAGGAACATATTATAAGATGTATTAAATATGTATAAAAATAAAATACATAATAGATGTGTTTGGGCGTGTCTGCCTCAAAAATTTCTCTCTCTCTCTCTCTCTCTCTCTCTCTCTCTCTCTCTCTCTCTCTCTCTCTCTCTCTCTCTCACTCTCACTCTCACTCTCCCTCCCTCCCTCTTCTTTCTTTGATACTGAGGATTGAACCCAGAGGCATTCTACCACTGAGATCAATCCCTAGCCATTTTATTTTTTGTTTTGAAACAGGGTTTTGCTAGGTTGCTGCGAGTTTCCCTATGTTGCTGAGTCTATCCTCAAATCTGCAATCCTCCTGTCTCAGCCTCCTAAGTTACAGGCATGCAGCACCATGCCTGGCTGATAGTCTTTTTTTTAGGAACTTTGTCCATCAGTGATCCCATTAGTAATTGTGTCCATCAATGACTCAAGTTCAAGAGATTCTGTTTGTACCCCATAACCTAAATTAGAGATGATGTCTGACCAACGCTAGCCAGTGGCTGGAATGGTTAACTAGTGTTTAGTCAACTCAAAAGTTGAAATGTTATAGAGAATCAGAGGTAGATTAACTCAGCAAGCCAATGACAATTCCAGCTGAAGTTACTGGGTTGCTGAAATTAAGAGAAAGCCAAGACAGTTCACTTGTAAAGAGGAGAATGGAACAATGGTAGATGGCAGGGAGGTATAGAGATGGGGTCAGCATGAGGAGGGAGAAAGAGAGGTAAGGCAGAATGCCAGGGTCCACAAGGATGGAGCCTTTATATGTTTTGTTTTTTGGTATAGGTGCCAATAAATATGTATTGGTGGGGAAGGAAGAGAAGAGAGACATTTAGGACCTCTGTACCAACTCTTACCTTCCAAGTTTCCAGCCCTGTGAGGTCCAGTTGGGCTTTGCTTTATGTCCTTGAGGATCGATGACTGCTAGATTAGGTCTGTCAACTGATCCATCTTTTGGACTTTGTTTTTGGTTTTTAAGTTTAAAGTGGTTGAAATGCATATTTTTCTGTTGTTACTGAAGAATTCTGAATCTTAACTAGATATGGCCAGAGACTCTGAAGGAAACACAGTACATATTTTCACTTAACGTTCCCTCTCATGAATCTCAGCTAAGCACCTCCTTGTCCATAGCCCTCCATCATTTAGGCCTATGGTCCATGCTTTTGGGACTCTTCTTTCAATAGGGAATCATTTGCAATCTGCCTCACAAGACATTCTTGGCATCCAGTAGCCTAATCATGGTTCCTTCAAATAATTTTTCCTATGCCCTTTCCTAATTGTGGTTTATTTCCCAGACCCACATTCATTGAGTATCATCCTCCCAAGTCTTTGATCAGATACTATGTTTATTAAATTTGTTTTTTAAGCCTTTCTCCATCTCAGATGGAACAATCCTGAAAACCACAATTTCTCCACTATAAGGCTTTAAAGTCCAACTGAGTCAGCTTTTCTGTGTTAGTGACACCAAAGCTAGACAGCTCAGAATTTCCGGAGTGCAAACGGGTGTATGTAATGTTGAAGATTCCGCACATCCTCCTGGAATATAGAAACAGAGGGAAGCAAACGTAATATACTACTCTTCTAATCTTTTCACCAAAATCTTAGGTTATGTTATTTGGTGATGCCAAGTTTGGGTATTTTTTTTTTTTTACTGTGAAAGCATCTGGTCCTTTTCCTATTTCTTACTGTAAGCTGAATATTTGTACTCATTTAGAAATTGCAACTTGAGAAATGGGCCTCAATTTCCACATCTGTAAAATGGAAATATTAGTCTAGTTGATGGCCTATAAGTTTTCTTTCCTTCCTTCCTTCCCACCCTTCCTTCTCTCTCTCTTCCTTCCTTCTTTCCTTCCTTTTTTCTTTTCCCCTCCTCTCCTCTTTCTTCCTTCTCCTTCTTCCTCCTCTTCTCCCTTCTCCTCCTTCTTTTTTGGTACAGGGTTCTTTTTTTTTTTACCTCCATCCCTATTTTATATTTTTATTTTGAAACAGCATCTCACTAGGTAGTAGAGGGCCTTGCTGAGTTGCTGAGGCCATGAACTTGCAATCCTCCTATCTCAGCCTCGCAAGTCCTCGGACTATAGGCATGCACCACCATGCCTGGCTAGTTTTCATCATTTCTAATAATTTTACACAATGTATTGAACTCAAATAAGATTAGATACAAATGAAAAAATGAAGGGTATGGCCCCACTGCTATGGCCCCCCCAGCTCTGTCAAGATTAGAACCAGATGGATTTAACTTGGTTAGAATGGAAACATTCTGCTAATCAAAGTAGATGATGTTTTCTTCATGAGATCTTTAAAAAAGGATGAAGAAATGACAAACTGAAATATACGAATCTGGTCCACCAGGTTGAGAGATTGTGAAGCTAAACCATGTTACAGGTCTCTGTCAAGCTATGCTGGGAAAGCCATCAAGAAAACCCAAACTCTTGATCAGATTCTTAAGATACTTGTTTTTTTTTTTTTTTTTTTTGAACACTCTTTGGTAGGAGCTCTAAACAAACTAGTGGCTGTACAGGCAGCTCTCAGATATTTTGATTGGTCCAGCTCAGGAGCATTGACCAGCTCCTATCCAAAATGAACTTTATCTTTTCATGGTGGTATATAACTATTGCTGTCACTATATGACCCATTTTCTTTTCAAAAGCCTTTTTTGCTCTACAGTTTGTAGAAACCAACATTATAAAAGGTAGTGCCAGCTTGACCTTGCAGTTGTTCAAAGAGAATAAATAGACAAGTCTGTCATCTTGGTCTTTCTTCTCTTCCTCTCTCCTTCATTTCCTACCTTTATTCATCTTTACATATTCCCTATCAGCTTATATGGCCCAGGACTCCTTGTAGTTTTTTGTTTTTTAAATAGAGGAATGCCCTTAAAAAGATGATTTTAAGGGAGAAATTGGACAAATAGAGAATTTAAAAATGAAGACTGTCCATCAAATGGAAGGAAAGTAAAGAAGGCTACCATACATTGGCTTTCAAAGTACCTCAGGAGGGGGGTGAGGGGTTAGGAACTACACAGAAAGATCTGGGTATATTTACAAGGTTGTTTTTGGCGTTGGTTCAAATGAAGAAGGAACATGCATGTCTGCTAGTTGGAAAATCCTATAGGCAACTAGCACTCCCACCAAGACCCCGTAGACATGACATCCAATCCTTGACACCAACTCTCCTCCAACTCGGCACATTTCAAATGCCTGAATTGCACCTTACCAAGTCCCAGAGTTTCTGAGAATCAAAGGAACTGATGCATGGCAAGGGTGACCAACTTGGATCCCAACCCTGGGAGACTACTGAGCTCTGTACACTGTGACCAATATAACGAGCCACTGGATGGCACTGTGGGTCCGTGCAAATGTGTGTGGGAGGACATTTATCTTTCTTTTAAAAAGGCTGTTTCACTTTGACAGGTAATTTGGCACATTTTGAGTTGAAATGTGCCAAATGATTTGGCAAATACTTCACTTACTTTCAAAATAGGCACACCTGCTATTGTGGTCTGCAGGGAGATAAAGGAGGGTAGTTTTCACCCCAAACTGCTGCTCATCACTAGTTTTAGAGCCGAAACCAAGACTTTGGTCAAGGATATTTAGGTCAACCCATTTCCAGTGTGGTACCATGTTCTAAAGAAATAGAACAAATTTGATACTTCTTATGAAACCAATCTCTCTAGTCTAAAGGGAACATCTTTTTGTCCATTTTTCCAGCAGCTGGCACATCTGGATCATGACCACATGGTTGAAGAGCCATGTCCTCTAATGGTCCTCCAACCAGAGCATCTAGGAAAATTCATCTCCAAGTTTTTCTTTTCTAAAGAATTTTCTGCTTGACATTAAGTGTGTTTTAGAAGAAGGGGATCCAGGCAATGTGAGCATGTCTCAGTAGCTGATCTTGGTGCTGCTGAAGTTGCTTCTTTGCTGTACATCATGGCTATGTTCACTTGTGGACATTCCCATTCCCATGAGTGAGGCTGGAGCATCACTACCACAGCCTGCATATGGTGGTTCATTAGATTCACTTCACCTCTCATGTTACTTGCTATTAAAGAAAACATATTGGGTGCTAGTGAATAAAAATAGTAATAGAACTTTGATGTAAATTTGAGTCTAACCTAATTTTAAATGGTAAAGCATTTTAAATACAATTATTATAGCTATTATGTTTATGAAGTGACTAGGGACCACTTTTCACAAATCATATCCTGGGAACTGGATGGGGATAGGTGAGTTATAGAGGAAAGATTCAGAACTCCTCTCTTTGCGTCTTGTCTTATCACTTATTGACTAGTGAAAGGCACAATGTTTTGTGTCAAATTTACTAATCTTTTGAAATATATCGAGGGTGCGTGGTATCATGGAATGAGTCTGGCTTTGAGTTTTAAGACTTGGCTGCTTAGTTCCAGATCTACCAAAATCTGGATGTGTGATGCTAAGGGTATCATTAACCCTTCAACTCATTTTCTACTTGAACATGAGAAAGGCAACTCAGATAAGCTTCTGTGGCTAGAAAAATATAAAAAAAATATTTTTTAGTTTAGGCTGCTTCAACAATTTAATATAGTCAGCATATATTAGGATGACATATAGCAATAGTGAATAAGGGTATGTTTGTTCAAATATCTAATCTAGGCACCTACCAATTTTTTGAATGCAATAAATACAAGTATAATAAGAAAAAGAAACTCTTGTGGTGGTAAAATATTTTTATGAAATCAATGTATATCCATCAAAAAGTGTAGATTTGCTTTTTGCGCCCAGATTAAGTTTCAGTGAAGATAAATCATAAATTGTTCTGTTGGCACCTGTTCTTTTTTAATTGTTCTGTATCATGACACTACCTTTTTCTTTCCATGTGTGGTCAGATGAAGAACGTCATGGAGGGTGTAGGTGACTTTGACGAGAGAGGCTTTTGTGGACTGATGAGTAAAAGCCCACTTGGAGCAGGATGAGAAGGAAGGAGAGATGAGAAAGTGGTAGCAGCAAGTACAGTCAGCCCTCTGAATCTGCGGGCTCTACATCTGTGGATTTAACTACACTCGGATTGAAAATATTCAGAAAAAATTTCATCTATGATAAACATGTACAGGCTTTTTTCTTGTCATTATTCCTTAAACAAAACTGTATAACAACTATTTACATAGCACTTACATTATATTAGGTATTATATAAGTAATGTAGAGATAAGTGTAAGTATATAGCAAGATGTTTGTAGGTTATATGCAAATGCCATGCCATTTTATATAAGGGAATTGAGCACCCATGGATTTAATATCTATGGGGATCCTGGGGCCAACCCTCCATGGGTGTTGAGGAAGGATAGAATTGACCACTCTTATGAAAAGTCTGTTTTAAGAGGAGACAAAGAAAAAACATGTACCTGATACATGGAATCTAGGGAGGGATTCTTTTTTCTAAGACAAGGGGACAAGGCATATTATGATTCAGGGGAAAATCATGAATATACTTATTCACAAACATATCTGATGTTCTGACCAGAGACTGGGATCGGGTTACATCTTGAACCCACTCAATTGAGATCAAGGTTGTTTCCTACTGTCTCCTGCCTTGAAGGAGAGCTGTTAGTGATTTCAGTGAGCTGATGGAGAAGGGCCCACAGGAATGCTCCTTTTTCCTGAAAAGTTAGCAGGCTTTTATTTATCAGATCATTTCAGGACTGGGAGATAGTGTCATCCAATCCCCTTATTAAGTAGACCAAGGAATTCAAGGCTCAGAAAAATTAGGTCTTGAGTTTTCCTTTCAGAGCAGTGTTGAATAGAAATTAAGAAAATAACTTTGGGGTCAAAATTACCTGGGTTTGAGTCTGACTTGACCACCACTTATTAGCTCTGTGGCCTTTAAGCAAGTCGTGATCAATTTTCTCATCAGTTAATTGAAGGACTTATATAGTATTTCACAAATAAGCATCTTAAAGGGGCCTTTCCTTATAGCATTGTTGTAAAGATAGGCTGACATAACATGAGCAATGTACCCAGTAAGGCACTGAGCTCATGGCTATAATAAACATTAATACATGTTAACTCATATTGTTCTTACCATTTTATGAAAATTTACATGAATAGATGTGATACAATATAAACTTGCATGAGCAGAATGCATTTAAAAAAATGTTATGAGGATTTCTACACATGGAATGTAACAAACACCAAAGAAGTCACACAGGCCGCAATGTTTAGTCTAAGCCTTGCAAAGTATATGACCGACTGCGGCCGCCCTACTCAAGGCTGTTACTCATGATTGACTCAAGTCTAGTTCCCCTTTTAGGAGCTTGTTTGGCCAGCAGAGGCACAATCAGTATCTTCTATATGAGAACATCAGTACTGCCTTCCTACTCCCTGGATGCTGTCAAATTCATTCTCTCTCTCTCTCTCTCTCTCTCTCTCTCTCTCTCTTTCTCTCTCTCGGCTTTTCATCTTGAAGTCACCCATGAGTTTATGTAAAGCTGGTTGTGGTTGAGGGCTCCAGGTGGCTGACAGGAGCTACAGCCAATCCTTTCAACAGCTTCAGAGTTGGCTTCATAAGAACAAAATGAAAGAGATGTGAATGTGAGGCAGAAAGGAGCGGCAGCCATAAAGAAAGCAGCCCTCCCCAGTCCCTGGACATGCACTGTAAAAAAAAAAAAAAATCTGTTTGCCCCTAGCAGGCCTGGCAAGTGCAATCCCTGATTCTGCCAAAGCTTTGGGTGGGCACCTATCTTTGCTGGTCCTCATTGGCTGGGTGCTAGGAGGTTATAGCCATTCTGTTTGTAATCCTTAAAGTAGCTTAGAATGTGAGTTTCCTCTCGAGAACCATTTGTTTAAACCCTTAGCCACCACTTTGCTTAACCTTGTTTCTTGTGTTGCTTTTCTTCTCACTGGAAGTGAGCAACACAGGCCTGAATTAAAATCCACAAAACAGTACAAGTTAATTGGAGTCTGAACGACTCAGGATACTTGGAGCTCAGCTTGATAGAACCCCACAGGGTTTGGAAATGAGTCTTATGAGAACCAAAATAATAAAAACAAAAGTCTACTTTTCATTGTCCCAGGCATCCACTAACCAACTTTCTACAGTAATTTCTGAACTATAACTAAATGTTATTTTTAAACAAACCATATGTTTATTCCTTTACTTTACATATACTGTTGTAAGAGTGGTTGAAATAAAAAAACAAAAGTTTCATAATCTTTCTAGCTGCTGCTATAGACTATAATATAGTAGGAAAATGAAAAAAGGTTGTTGATTATTTTTTCTTGCTAGAGCTGGCATATATATCTCTTTTTATTTTTCTTATTTAAATCTATCGAAAAAAAGCGCCATACAGCCAGACATAGTGGTGCATGCTTGTAATCCCAGTACTTGGGTTGAGACAAGAGGATCACAAGTTTGCAGTCAGCCTCAGGTACTCAGACTCTCTGCAACTTAGTGAGACCTGTTTCAAAATAAAGAATAATAAAAAAAAAAAGGGCTGGGGGTGTATCTCAGAGGTAGAATGCCCCTGAGTTCCGTCCCCAGCAAAACACAAACATACACACACACACACACACACACACACACACACACGCCATACTATCTGTAGCCTTGTTTTAAAGCACCTTCTCTATTTTTTCATCTTTTCTAAAACTTTCCTGAGAAATGTGGTTTCCCTGAAGAGAAAGTCTTTTGAACCTCAAACAGCAAGAAATTTAATAGGGGACTTATTGGAGGCTATCAGGGCATCACTAGGAACTACTGGTCTGGGTTGCTGGGTAATGGGAAATAGAACTGTTAACCTTTAGTCTCTCAGCTGAATTTTGGCTCAGGATATGATGACACAAAGTCATTACCCCCTGAAGGTCCATGGTCTTTGGGGAAATGAGAGTGTAGTGGTTTCAGCTCCATCCCTAACAGCTCAGAGCTTCCATCAGATTGACTGCCATTACAATTAGAGTTAATTGTCACTAGTACAGGTGCGAACAAGGATTGAATGAGATGGGAAAGGAAACTTTGCCTGTACTGCCAAAGGTAGACCCTGTAAAGCAAGGAACTGGTCTTCTCCCATACTTATGAAAAATTTGTTTTGAAAATTTAGGGAAAAACAAAAGGAAGGCACAGATATATTTATACATAGGCTTGGCCACAAAATCTTACTTTTCACACAAAGCAATGTTTCAATAGCAGATGTCATTCAAAGTATATTTGATTAAAGTCTTTTCTGTATTCAGACCATAAACAAGAGAACAGTAAACCAGCTATCTGCCCTTTTTCCAATATCTTTGATTCTTTTTGGAAGGGTACTATTGAATCTGAGTTCTTTTAGTTGGTAGATTTAACTTAGCAATTGCTTGTTTTGGAAACAAGAAGTCAATGCTGGTTCTCTTGAACAGCCACCATTGAGAGCTTTTTTTTTTTTTTTTTTGGTGGTGGTGGTACTGGGGTTCCTGGATGCCCTTCAACCTCCAGGCTACACTTTCAGACCTATTTTATACTTTTTCTTATTTGGAAACAGGGTCTCTTAAGCCAGCACAGCTGGCTTCGAACCTGTTCTATCCTCCTGTCTCTGCCTCCTAAGTGCGGGGATTACAAGTGTGTGCCACCTCACCCAGCAAGAGCTTTTAACATTGACTTTAGTTAGACATTCTAGAGGCATGATTTGTTCATTTCCTTTCTTATTTTAGGTTATATTTTGCAAATAGCAAAAATGGTGTAGCTTTAGAATAAAAGGGGCAATTAAATATAAACAGTGAATTGAAATAACCCTAGTCTCTTTCTTTTGAATATTTATGAGAGATGTTCCCTACTCTTTAACCTTAACCTATGAAACACAGTGAGGGATCATGGATAACTTGCCTTCTGATTGACGTTTCTAAATTGGTGACATGCAATTACCTTCTCCGTATTCATACTGCTGAATAAGCTGAATTTTTAAATTATATACTTGTATCTGGTTGAAATCTTTTCTAAGTATAAAATGGATGTTAAGTGTCTTGAGAGTTGATTTTCAGGTGTTTAATTCTTTACTTCCCTGAGCAAAACCATCTTAGTAGAAAATTCTTAAGAAAGGTTACTGCTGTGCTAACCATTTCCTAATCTTTGGAATCATTGCCTGATCCTGTGTCATCTCTGTGTTCCAGTGGAACCAGTTGAACTCCAACTAATGGGAAATTCTGACTGTGTTCACAGTCTAATAACAAAGACTTAGAACTTGAATGTAGATAGGCTTGGTGGGGTGGATGGGATTTTATGATATGGTAATGTGCTTGGTTATCTCAGTAATTGTTAGATTATTCATATGACAGTTTGACATAATTGGGTAAGTTCCAAAAAGGTCTGGCACAATAGCTTGAGAAATAGCAAAAACTGGGTCATTTGGGTGTTTTGTGCTTGTTTGTTCTAAAATCGGCCAGTTATGAACAGTAATTCATCACTTGGAGAGCTGTCTACAATGAAATGAGTCCTTATGTCTTTGCCTCAGCACACCCAGTCAGGATTAAACTGATCGGATCTTAAGAGAAGGGTAATGATGTCAATGAGAGAAGTCGTGCTGATCCGAAATATATTACTCATGGTCAGTATAGAAACAGAATCAATAGGGTATATAGAGATAGATAAGAGACTGATTATGTAATTAGTTCACAAAATTATGGATGTTGAAAAGTTACAGATCTGCCATCTGCAAGCTGGAGAACCAAGCTGATGGTGTGGTTCAGTTTGTGTCTGAAGACCTGAGAACTGGACGTTAGTAATAAGTCCTGGAGTCAAAAGGTCTGAGAACCAGGAGCTTTGAGATCTAAGAATAGGAGAAGATGAATGTCTCAAGTCAAGAAGAGAGTATTTCCCATTTCTTCTACTTATTTGTTCTATTCAGGTACTCAATGAATTGGATGATGCTGGTCCATGAAGTGAGGGGAGGGGAGGTCTTCTGTACTCAGTCTGGAATTCAAGTACTAATGTCTTTCAGAAACACCCAGAAGTAATATTTCATCTGCTATCTGGGCATCCTTGAGCCCAGTCAAGTTGACACATAAAATTAACCACTACACTAAAGGTACTCACACTGCCACACAGGAGGAAAAGGGTCAGGGGCTCAATGAGAAAGGGTGGGATGGATGGGTGGAGGATTGAATGTGAAAGTTATAGATATATAAGAAGTATAGAACTCACAAATTTGGTTTAACCATGAAGAACATAGAAAGGAAGACCAGATGTCTGACAGTGGAGCCCAAAGAACAAGCATCTTCTTAGTGGAGAGAAAAAGAATGAACAAAGCAAACTAAGTAATAAAGAGAGCAAAGAACTTTAAAGTAGAGTGTCTTTAAAGCAAAAGAAACAGTTTTAAGCAGGAACAAGTGGCCCATCATGTCAATACTGCAGAGAAGATAAGGATAGAAATGTCCATTGCATTTATCAATAGTGAGGCTATTAGTGACTCTGGGGTCATGAAAGACAATCCCATGGCACAGTGGAGCAAAAGCCACACTGCAAAGTTAGAAAATACTAGGAGGAGAGGAAGTTTGGCTGTGAAGGGAAATAAGAAATAGGGTGGTAACTGGAGTCGTATTTGTAATTGAAAATCTCATTTTAGAGCCGGGTGTGGTGGTGCACGCTTGTAATCCCCGTGCTTGGGAGGCGGAGACAGGAGGATTGCGCGGATTTGAAGCCAGCCGTGCTGGCTTAAGAGACCCTGTTTCCAAAAATAAAAAATAGGTCTGGGAGTGTAGCCTGGAGGTAGAAGGGCTTCCAGGAAACCCAGTACCACCAAAAAAAAAAAAAAAAAAAGAAAGAAAGAAAAAAGAAAGAGAAAAAAAATAAAATCTCATTTTCTCATTTTAACCAATATTTTAAGGAATCAAGAGGCCTGAGATTCCTTACAAAGGATTCTATCCTTTTAGAAGAAGGAGAGGGATTGAATATACAGGAAGGAGAGTCAGGGACAGAGGGAATGAGGGGTGTGTGTGTGTGTGTGTGTGTGTGTGTGTGTGTGATGAACCTGAGGCCAGATGACCCAGATACAAGAAGGAACATATACCCCAGGGCCTGGATTGGTAGGAGGGAAGAGAAGAGGGGCCTAGATTTAGATGTGTTTATACAGAAATGTATAAGAGAGAGAGAAAGAGTTCTATAATGAATTTCTTGATCCCTGCAAAGAGAAGCTGTGGTTTTTCTGCACAGAGTGAGGGAGAAACTGGAAAGGAAGGAGATTATAAGGAGGTCAAAATCTGCAATGGGCACCAGAGGTTAGGAATGGGAACTGAACAGATAGATGGAGGAGAGGGCTTTACTGGATCAACGTGTCTGTGGCTGAGTAAGCTGATGTAATGGGAAATATTGAAGCAATTATCTTTACTTTGTTCTCTAGACAGAGCGTGTACCCCCAACTCATGGCACAAATGACTGTTGTTGAATGGAAGAGGGGAGCAAATGAGAGACTGTGGGAGGGTTTAGAAGTATCTGGGAAGGGGAGGTGCAGCAGCTAAAGGATGAAAAGTAGACTAAGATAGTAGTCAACAGGCACATCTTCTGAATAATCATTAGTTTCATCTTGTATCTGAAACACAGTACCATTTTGAGTCCTTGGTTATTTCTATACTTCAACTTTCGGTCCAAATAAAAGCTGGTTCCACAATTTGACAAAGCAATAATAGCATATTACCTCAAATTGTGTAGTCTGTGTTGTCTTGAGTGCCGCACCCTCAATCTCATGTAAAATAAAATCACCTTTATCAGTTTTATTTTGGCGACTAAATGAATGTGGTTTTCCATGATTCTTCAAAATGGCTTAGGCACTTTGGTATTGTTGCATTGAGAGGGCATTTTTGTATCTTTTTGTTTGATTTGGACCTTTGTTAGGATTTCTGTGTATTTTCAACTAAGTCTTTTTTTTAATGTCACTGTAGTGGAGGAGGTCTCTATTTGTTTCACTTGAAAGAAAGAGTAACTTCTGATAAGAATTTCTCTTTCTTTCTAAAGGCCTTTGTTGCTCAGATGACACTATTCACATATGCCCTTTGCACATTCTCTTTAAAAAATTTACGGGAGGTCAAAGAATCTTCAAAAACAAAGACAAATAAACCATTTTCCTCATCTCTCTTCTTTATATCATCTTTGTCCTAGAAACACATTCACGCCAATGTCGGATAAATTTTTCTCACCGTTTAAGCTCTCATTCTCAAGATAAAGTAGGGGAAGTGGCATTGAACTAATCCATTCTTGAAAACATCTTAACATTATAAGCAGAACAAAGTGGTACAAAATGTATTCAGCCTCACGGATTTCTCTAGATTGTAACCAGAATAGAAGATGGCAGAATGTATTAATTCCTAAGATAAAATTATAATGAGAACAGAAAATGGTGCGAGATGAATTAATGTAGTGGCAGGCTTCTGTCTGCAGAGCAGGGTGCTCTCGAGATACCACCTTGCAGTGCTTTGTAGTCAGCGCTCTCTTGTAATCTATATTTTAAAGATGCTCTAAAGATAAAGCCAGGCCATATTCTCATCTCCGGGAACACTGCCACAGCACTGGGGACACAGAATAGCCTCAGGGAAGTGATGAATGGACTTACCTTGTAGGAACAAAGGAGATTTAAGTTAGATAGCAGGAAGATTTTTATTACTGTGAGCACAGACTGACATACTTCCTTTCTCGGCAGATACCTGTTAGGTCTGGCACACCAAGGAAAAATTAGTTGAAGCGGTTGTGGCTATAAAAGAAGAATTTGCTCTTTGCAGAAAAAAAAGAAAGAAAAGTTTACATTTTGCATGGTATAAAGAATTACATGGTGTTTTTTTTTTTTTGTCATTGCTGCTTAAAAATCTAGTGTTACAAAAGGATGACTGCCTTTTTTGGGGGGATGATTTTCAAATGGGTATTGCTCTAAGTATCTGGTTAAAGCTAGATTATCTTTTTATGTCCATATTACAAATATTAATAGTCCTATGGTATACCAATTGTGGTGTCGCACGCTTGTAATCCCAATGCTTAGGAAGCTGAGACAGGAGGATCGCACAGGTTCGAAAGCCAGCCTCAGCTACTTAATGAGGCTCTCAGCAACTTAGTGAGACCCTGTTTCCAAATAAAGTATAAAACAGGTCTGGGCGTATAGCCCGGAGGTAGAAAAGCCCCTATGTTCACCCCCAGTACCGGTACTACAACAACAACAACAAAACTAAAACTAAAAATAAAAAATATAAAAAAATAGTCTTATGGTGAATTTGGAGGGTTATTGAATGCAATAATGTCCCTACAGTGTCATTCAGATGCTTATTTTTAGAAGCTTTGTGTTGTTTAATGAAGGCAAATGTGTCCCAATGATAAGCGACTGAGACTCTTCACTTGGACCCTTCAAAGGTGACTCTGACTCTCGCCGTCGCAGTGGGAAACCTCGAGTGGCTATACTAGAACTTTTGTTTAATAATTGTTGAATAAATCTTGTTCTGCATAGCTTTGCATTTTCCAACACCTGATCTGATTGCAATGGTTTAATCAGAAAATCTGGTCTCTGAATCAAAACGGCTTTGGCGATTAAGTTGGCAACAATATTGCTCGTATTTAGAATTTTCATGATGCTGGAAATTCGCATCCCCCAATTTTCCTCTCTGAATTAATACTGCTGCACAGGGCATGGCTAGGTTATCCAAACTATGAATTAGGGGGTTTCATAACATCAGAGTGAGGCACTAGCTGTACTGTCTTCTTGTGGCTGGTAGTGATTTCAGATGAAATCTGCTAACTCTGTGATACTACACAAGAGTGAATCTGTGAATTAGCAGAATGTGTTAACCCCAAAAGGTATTATAATCCAGGATTAAGCACTTCATGTTTTATCTTTTCACATAATACCTGCCAAGGCAGCTCTGTGACATAACTCTCAAGCAAACCCAGAGACAGTGACTGTATTTGTCCTGGGACAAACGTCTGCTCTCACTTCCCATCTGGTCGGGCACCTTCACCTTCGAAGTACTTTGGAAATGAAGCTGTTTATTTCTTCTCAAACTTCTGATCTGTCTCTAACAACTCAACCAATAATATCATAGTCTAAGATTTCATTAAAAGGAAGAGAGGCCTGGCATGGTGGCACACGTTTGTAATCCCAGCGTTAGGGAGGTAGAGACTGGAGATTCATGGTTTTTGGATAGCCTCAGCTACTTAGCAAGGACCTTCACAACTCAGTGAGACCCTGTTTCAAAAATAAAAAAGAAAACGACTAAAAAAGAGGGCTGGAGGTGTAGCTTAGAGGTAGAATGTCCTTGGGCTCCATCCCCGGTACTGCAAAAAAAAAAAATGAGAGAGAGAGAGAGAGAGAGAGAGAAGAGAGAAGAGAGAAGAGAGAAGAGAGAAGAGAGAAGAGAGAAGAGAGAAGAGAGAAGAGAGAAGAGAGAAGAGAGAAGAGAGAAGAGAGAAGAGAGAGAGAAGAGAGAAGAGAGAAGAGAGAGAGAGAGAGAGAGAGAGAGAGAGAGAGAGAGACTCAGAATCAGAATCCAAGATTGTTCTACTGCATCATAATTTGGTAAATCAAAACTTGTAAGCAAAGCAAATGCTGTGTTTGAGCTTATTCATAGGAAGTCCAAGTGAATCAAGCCACTTCTGTTTCTGGAGAAATTTATCTGAAATGTAGTCTCCCTTCTGTTTGCCTGGCCAGTAATGCAACATTTGCATTCTATTTTTAAACTATATTGAAAATCAAAAATCCTATGATTAATCACTTAACATAAAATTAAAGGGCCATAGTTACTCATTAGCAGAGTAGTAGTATGTACCTAGAATTCAATCTGATTTCAGATAGACTTCTTTCTCTTTATATACAATTGTATGCCATGGACTTGACATTTCTGTCTATTCTTCTTGTCTTTCAGGCATAGTTTATAATATTTTATTCATATCTTCAGCATTTGAAGGGTAAAAGAACAAATTTTAGTAAGTTTAACTTAGGTTGGGCTATCAATTCCCTACAGGAATCCCACTTCTCCTTTGGGTTTCTTTAGGCTCAACAGAGAATGGTATATGACACACCCAAAGTATAATAATAAATTTGCCTGCCTGTGTGAAATGGCTTAGAAGAAAAAGCACAATTCAGAAATAGACCTTTGGATGTATAAGAACTTTGAATATGGTAAAAGACCTATGATAATTTAACAGGCAAGGTTGAACAGTAGGAAACAGTATTCAACATAGATCCTAATCTGCTATATGGCACAATCTATTCCATATAGATTAAAATAGAAATCACAAAGAGAAAGCAAAACATGAATATTGACTGTCCTTTATGTGGGAAAGGATGGCCTATATTTGAAAGCAAGAGAAAAATAATATAAGAAAGGAATTTTTTGAATAATATATTAAATTGAATTTATAAAATAAATAAAACTAAGGGACAAGAAATAAGAAAAGCATTTTTCACAATAATGAAAAATGTGCAAACTATTTATTATACAAAGAGCTCATATGCATCAATATGTGAACTAGGAAGCAATAAGTGAATAGGTAATGGGAACAGACACACTTAAAAGAGGGGAATTAAGTATTCAAAGTGAAGAAAGTATTTAACTTCACAAATGGGAAAATAAATACAAAGTAAAGTTCTAGTAGTTATCCTTAGATGGCAAAGATTATAATTGAGACAATATTTGGTGACAGCAGTTATGGAATGAGACAGCAGTTGGCTACTGTGAAGAGAACTGGCTCTGGTGTGGCCTTTCTGGACATTAATTTCACATATATGTAAACTCTTAAAAATATTGTATCCAAGAGCCTGGCGTGGTGGTGCACACTTGTAACCCCAGCATTTGGGAGGCTGAGAATGGAGGATCGCAGTTTGAGGACAGCCTCAGCTACTTAGTGAGGTCCTTTGCAACTCAGTGAGACCCTGTTTCAAAATAAAGGATAAAAAATAAGGCTGGGGGTATAGCTCGGAGGTAGAATGTTCCTGGGTTCCATCCCCAGTACTGCAAAAAAAAAAATGTTGTATTCATAGAACATAACTGGGTGAAACAAGAGAACCACAAAAAAGTTTTTAATGACATGATACTATTCTTTAGAAAGAAGATGAAAGGAAGAGAAGAAAGAAGGAAGGAAGGAATTGCATATGTGTGCAGAGACAGATAGTGATGCATTTTTATTGCCTTTAAATGTCAGAGAAGTTTGCTTGTTTTTGCAATGAGTCCATATTGTAATCAGAAAAGGGAATAAGATTATCTTTAACAAGAGGAGGAAACTTGCAAAACAATGCTCATAGCCTTCGACCCACTGGTTCCCCATTTAGAAAGTTGCCCAAAGCAAAAGGCAAAAATGTAGACAAAATTTTATGTACAAATAATGTGGTTAAAAATGAAAACAACATCAGGACATTGTTTAAATAAATTCTGGAGCATTCAAAAGATAGACTGTTATGCAGCTGTTATAAATTATATGTCAGAGGATTTTTCAATGACATGGTAAAATACATATGACAAATTTTAAGCAAACAGAATAAAACAAGACAGAATACACAATTCTATAACAAGAGCGATCCCAATCTCTAAAAATATGAAAAAGTAGAAAAATACACCAAAATGTTAACAGTTGTTGCCCATGGTAGATTAATTTTGGTGTTTTCTTCTTTGTCTTTGGTTATAGGTTTTTGTTTTGGTTTTTGTTACTTAAAACAATTGTTATGTACTACTTTTACAAATAGATACAGAGGGAACACCTGGATCATTTCACCCCTCAAATTGAACTATTTCCACTATAGCCAAGTGAAATATTTTTCTTCAGTAAAGAGCATCACTCCCTTGTCTTAAACCAGAAGTGATGAAATATCATAAAGGGGCCATAAAATCTGGATGTCATTGGGAAAATTAGATTTCTGCCAATAAGCTTTGGTGTCCTTTATCTATTTTGCCCAATGACAACATCAGTCAGCTAATGTCCATTACTTAGAATGACAAACTATATAACTAAACAGAAGCAG
Organism: Muscardinus avellanarius; assembly: GCF_963383645.1. Lineage (NCBI taxonomy): Eukaryota > Metazoa > Chordata > Mammalia > Rodentia > Gliridae > Muscardinus > Muscardinus avellanarius. Next base: position 51,206,358 of record NC_137786.1, on the reverse strand, counting down.
CCAATAATCCATACTCACGGGATGGCCTTTCCAGAAACAGCCCCCAGAAGGTCTGCTTTTCATAAGTGGTGTGCACACTCTCAGCAGCACAGATCCGTGGCATCGCCAAGCTCAGTACCTCGGCCGGCTGCATCGCCGGGTGCCTTGAGTAATCACTAGGTAAACATCCAAGCGCCAACTGCAAAAAGATACTCCTGTGGGTAGTAAAAACCATTCTCTGTTTGTAAGTTGAGGCTTACCCCTGTGTTTTGGAGATACCTGAATTGGTTTGGCTCTTTTCCAATTACAATCTGTTCGTAATCACCCAGGGTCTGTAACATCAAGCGGTGTTATGAGGGAATTAATTCTTTCTATGTGACAGTTGTTAGTGTAATTCATGTCCTTGTTTTTAATTGCTGGATCAAATTACTTTGTAGATTATTTCATATTTCATCCCAAGAGAAAGGAATAGAAAAAATGCACAGTGCCTGTGGTGACTTATTTGTTTAGTCTACTCAGGAAAAAAAAAAAGCAGAATTAAAAAGATTGACTTTCTAAACAAGATGGCTCTTCTCTATCCTTAGAGTATTATTTTTACATCATTTTAGATGGAAAGTTAGCCTGAGTACATCTTTTTGTTTAAACACTCTGAGAACTAAGTTTATTTTTATAATGGTTCTGCCAAAACAATGGCCATAAAGGTCACAGGGAAGTATCTCCTAATAAATACCTTGAAAAGGATTTACAATTCAATGCTCTTTCGCTAAAAGAAGCACCTTGAAGATAAGAAATTAATGAGATTTAGAATAATTTATTAAGGAACACCTAATAGACTCTCATGAGATTCAAATGTCAAGATGTTAAAAAAAAAACTACACACAAAAGAAACTTAGCAATTGCAAATTGTATTGGGGAAAAAAGAAAAAGTATTTGAAAAATCTTGTAAATGTTTAGTTTTGCAGCACTGGAGTTTAATCCTTGTGTTTGAATATATACCCAATAGATATTTCATCCATTTTGGGGTCATACTGGTTACTTTTTACACTCATTTGGAATCTCAGAAAGAATTAGAAATTGTATCTTAGGTGTCTCATGAGTTGAGGTTTACTTGCAGACTGAAGGGGGTGAAAACCTGCGTGAAACAAGCTCATGGAACTGGAAAGCTATGGGTACAATTCATTTTTCTATTCTACTTTGGGATGAGTTGTGTTGGGAAAGAAATGTATTCACAACAATGGAGCACTTGCAATGAACTGCTGCCAAAACTGTCCGCGACCAAACAACATGCATATTGCCTCATAAATAGTCATCTTGTAAAGTAGACCTGAGTGAGACACTCAAGAGGAATTATAGATCAGTGATCACTTAAAAGAAGGCAGGAGAAATTGATAAACACTGCCTGGCTGCATGGCAAATAAAAACAGTCATGATTAGGAATGGAGCTGGAACTTGCTGATTTCTGGGAAATTACAGTAATAGACAAATGAACAGATCTACTCACATAGGGCAAAGGTACCTTGCAGTTCAGGTAACAAAGTACCATCAGTGTGGAAGGCTCTTGAAATAGGAGCTGAACATGCTATCCTGAAAATAGAAGACAGATATATAGACAGAGTTGAAAAGCTGTAGCCCTGAATCGGCTTTCTGCACCAGAGTGTTGAATGTATTTATTGTCACTGTCATCTTTGAAAACAGAAAAGAGATCTCCATAAAAATAGATGCCTTTTACATCATTAATACTATCAAATGATTCTATAGAATTCCTGTAGTCACTTATATCTCATTATAAACCCCACATGTTCTCGTTTATTATAGGGAAACAAGATATTTATATGTGTTTCAAAAATTGATTCAATGGTTCTCTATTTTAAATATGTTGTTTGTTTGCTTATGTGTTGATCAAAAGAAGCAAGTTACCTGATACTGGCTAGGTTTATTGATTATCTGTGGGTTTCCCACTTACCCCTGGACCTTTGTAAAGCAAGTATTAACCACTGAACTGGTATAAATGCACCTGAATGAGTCTCTTCAGAAAGAAAAGACAAGGCCTGGAACTGAAGGTGGCAAGGATACCACGTCCCTTTTGTGCTTCAGGCCAACTTCCTTCTGATTGGGACAGAAAAACGTGACGATTTTAAGGAGTGCTCATTTGTAGTAACTTACCTCTATGAAATGTATTTATAGAGCCAGCTGACATACTCAGAACAGTGCTGTAAGCTGCATGTCCTCATCCCCCTTTACAAAAGAAGATTGAGGCTCAGCGTTTGGGACTTCCTCATTGTACCCGAGATGAAGCCTCAGTTTTACAAAACCATCACTAACTCAGGCTTTCCGATCTCAGCTTCCAATGTCCCTCCTCCACTTTTAGCTACAGTGAAAGCATGATTTCGCCCTGTTTGATTCAAATAAAAACCTGTAGCAAAGAGTCAAGGTCAGACACTTTATTCTTTCTGTTGATATCTTTATTGCAGACATTCATAGTTCAAATAAGCAAGAGAATTCATTGAGAATGCTGAAGTGGCAGCCTGAGAAAGAGAATACCTGCGCACTCCAGATAGGCCAACTTTCATACTTGACAAAGCCCTGCAAACCCAGAACTAGAAGAGTTTCAAGTATCAAGGATAAGTTAGTAACTCTCCAGAACACTATTACAACAGTATGTAGTACACAATTGCTAATAAGAGGAGAGTCAATGTAAGAGGTGATCCCCAATGTAAATTTTAGTTTCCTTTGATATACTTGCTCCAAAATAAGACTTTTTATTTCAAAGTTCAATTATAATGCATTCTTTCAGAAACTTGTCATGGCATTTACCATAAAATTTTACATAAAGACTGACTATTCCATCAGTTATCTTTTGTAGTATAAACAACCATCCAAAATCTAACATGTTATAAGAACATCCCTTTGGTTCAATAGACAATTCTGTGGGTTGGCTGGGACAGCTTATCTGGGGAAGCTTGGTCTAGGATGACCTTAGTTATGTATCTCTGGACAGGCAGTTGGTCTATGGGATCCTCAGCTGGATGGCTTGTCTCAGCCCTATCTGGTCTCTGTCCTTTAGTAGGCCAGCACAGATGCCTTCTCATGGTAGTCTCAAAGCTCCAAATTGCAAAGAAAGTGAGGACAAACCCTAATATGGAAGAACTTTCCAAGCCTCAGCTTATAGGACTTGCTAGGGATTGGGAAGGCCAGTTTGGGTCATACTGAAATGTGAAGGATGAGTAAGGGGTAAAACAGATTGAAGGAGAGCTGAGCAGAAGAAGTGGGCTGTTACCTCTGAAGCCCAGAGAAGTTCAGAATGGGTGTCTAGCCTAGTTTAGAAACTAAAAGACTTTTATGTGGATAAGACATGAGGAAAGTATCCTAGAGTTGAAGCTGGAGAGGAAGGGAAGGGATAGCTGAAGGTGAGGATGGAAGCTATTTTTTTTTTTTTTAAGGGGCCATGGGCGACCACTGAAGAAATTCATATAGGGGAATAATAAAATCAGATTGTTGTTCTTAAAGAACCATTTCAGCTGTAGTTGAAGACTGGATTAGAGGGAGTAATTCTGGTTGGAGGATCATTAGAAGGCAATTGTAGCAGCTCTTTGCCTTATGTCTATTTTTCTCAGACATTAGTTAAACGATTCTAACTCCTTTTTTCCCTTTTGGTTGTTTTTTTCATAATCTATTGTTTCCAATTCTTTTTTTCAAGCTATATTTATATATTTATGATGTATTTCAGATAAGCAGCATGTAATTGAGTTTTTCTTAAGCCGGGTAATGTTTATTTTTTTAATTAGAGTATTCAATCCACTCACATTTGGTTTAACTTAATAATATATTGGGCTTAAATTTACCACCTTACTTTTTCTGTCCCATCTGTTCTTTGCTCTTTTTATTCTCTTTTCTTGCCACATTTTGCATTAATCTAGTAGCTTTTATTCTATCTCCTCTAGTATCTTGTTATCTATATATATTTTATTATTCTTTTAATGGTTAGCTGGAGATCACAACATACATACTTGACTTAGAGTCCCTTTTTAAAATTAGCACTTTCCAATAAATCAGACAATGCAAGGACTTTATAAAACTTTAACTCACACACATTTTTAATCACATGAGATAGTTTTATTACATTCAGTCAGTGTTCATCTGGTTCGACTAGATTTTTTTACCCTTTCTGTTCATTATTCCTTCCTTTGCTTCTGTGCCTCCATCTGGGATCATAAAGAAAGCCTACTAGTAATTCTAGTCTAATATTTTTAGATATGATGATAAATTTGAACAGTTTTGTTGGTCTGAATATGTATTTATTTGGTCTTTAGTTTTCAAGGATTATTTTGGGGTGGGGGGGTTATAGAATTCTAGATTATTTCCTTCTAACATTTTAACGATTTACTTTCTGCTGGAGATTCCATCCAAAGTAAAAGATGGGGAGGGAAACCCTGGCTTCCCACTTGCTCCCATCTCTTATCTCTTGTAGAGTCTCCCATCACCTGCCCCTAACCCCAAGCCAGCTGGCATAGGAGCCCTGAAAGCAGCCTGCTCCAATCCTCTCATGATGCACCTTGGAACTTGCGGAGGGCGGTATGAACACATATATGTTTCCCTTCACTTTACAGAGCACATATAAAACCAGACAGTATGGTATCTAACAAAATTTTCCAGGCAGCTTGGGGATGGTAGGAAAGGACAGCTTCTAGTTGTTGACCTTCACTGATGGCTTCTTTCTGGCTCTGACTTTTCTTGGCCTCTTCAGCCTGCGGTGCCATCCACAGTGGCCAGCACTCCATAGCAGTGCCTTCCCAGTCCTTCCCACTCCAGAGGACAGATGAACTTTTATCATTCAAGAGATGAGAACTACTTTTCTCCATCAACTTTTGAGGAGAAAACAGCTGTTTTCTCCAGGGGTGAATGCTTCTCACCCATGGTGTGTGGTCTGGCCCTAAGAGTTCAGACAAAGCAATCACAAAGTTTGACGGTAGATTTCCCAAGGTCTAGATGATGCCACCTGAAATAACACCATGTGTGGGTTTCAGCCAGGGTAGACTTTGGCAATTCCCATCTGGTTCCTTTTAGAGCCAAACCCCCAAATTAGGGTAAAGACATTTCTCCTCACTCCATCCCTCCATCATATGGCTTCTGCTACCAATCTCTCATGACTAATTTTAAGATGGAATTCATGTGCACATGTGTAAACATATATACACACCTACATCCCAAGGACAAAAAAATATACAGAACCAATTAAGTTTTCAAAAATCCAAATTTAGCTAAAATATTTTAAGGATACAATCTTTCTAAAAATATCTAAATTTTCATTTTTAAATAAAGTATACCACATGATAATTTGAAGTATTTGCATGTAGATTATTAGGTGACAGTCTTCTTCAAGAGTGATACATATACATTTGCTTTATGTTTGTGTCAAAAGAGGATTGTTTTTAATTGTTTTCTTGAAATGAAGTCCTTGCCAAAGATAAATTTACTGGTCTATACTGGTAAAGATAGAAATTGCTTGCAACTTTTTAAAGAACACCTTACTTGTTTTAAAATAAATGTCTTTCCTAGCTGGACTTGGTGGTGCTTGTCTGTAATCCCATTACTTGGGAGGTTGAGACAGGAGAAAGGTAGGTATGAGGCCAGGCTCAGCAACTCAATGAGACCCTGTTTCAAAATGAAAAATAGAACGAGCTAAGGGTGTAGCTCAGTGGTGGAACACCCCTGGGTTCAAGCCCTAGTACCAATAAAATAAGATAAAAGAAAATGTATCTTTCTTATCAAGTATCTTGTTGTATTTAGGACTTGTGCCTAAAAGAAACAGCTGGGATGAGATATATTTGTTTATTATATTATAATGAAGTTTATGGTTGTAAATAGTTGTTTATGTTTACGATTGCAGGCTTGAAAAAATGGAACTTTCTAGTTATGCAACAGAAAAGTCCAGAGCAGCAGATATAATACAGTAAAATTATAAGGTAAACCGCATATATAACTTTAAGTTTTCTGGTAGCCACATTAAATAGGTTAAGAAAAAGTGAAATTACAGGCTGAGACAGGAAGATCACACAGGTTCAAAGCTAGCCTTAGCTACTTAGCAAGGCTCTTAGCAACTTAGTGAGACCCTGTTTCCCGGGATACAGAGACTCAAATGAGGCATAAGGCTCCATCCGTCTCTGGTTTATCTGTCCTTTCTTTCCTCTGTTCTCAAGGATGCTCTCTTCTCGTGGTAGTAGAGTGGCTCTAGCAGCTCCAAGTGACATCATTTCAGGTTCAGGTCCCATATCAAAGGGTGCTTCTGTCTCTTCAAAAGTGGGAACAAAATTCCTGGACTAGTTGGTCCTCCATCCATTCCTGAAGCAATCCTGGACTGGGGAGTGAGGAGTGAAGGCCAGATCACCCCTCCCCCAAGTCAATCCCATAAAACCACTTATGTGGAGAATAAAGACAGGAGTAGTTCCTCAGAGGAGAATCAGGTGTAATACTAGAAGAAGAATAGCTGGTGCTGGGCAGAAAACACGGAGACAAAAGCAAAGCCCCCAGTCAGAGGTTCTTTCTGGGATCAGCAGTGTGCAGATGGCTACTGCAGCCAAGGTATTGATTAAAATCATCCAGGACTATGTGAACAGAGGGTGAGGAGAGCCCTGGCCTGAAGGACTTCTAAGTCCAAGGAGTTGGCAGAGGAAGAGGAGATTGGGTAGGGGAAAGAGGAAGAGTTGTGAGGCTAACTAAAGGAAGGCGGGGCAGCTGTTAACCTACAGAAGTCCAAGTAAGAAGCTGTTTGGAGATGTCAGTGAAATTTAAGGTTGCTAAGAGTCAAGCAAGATGAGTACCAAGAAGTGTTCAACCGGTTGAAAGAAACATGGCCCTTTACTGACCTGGGCCAGACCAATTTTGGTGGAGTGATAGGTGGAGAGGTAGGTTTGGGGGGAGGTAAGGAAGTGAAATCAGATTGTGAAAACGCTTTCAAGAAGTTTGCATGCAGTTAGTACAATGACACATGCCTATGACCTCAATATTTGGGAGGCTGAGCTAGGATGCTCACAGGTTCAAGAATAGCTTCAATGATTTAGCAAGACCCTAAGCAACTTAGTAAAGCCTCCAACAACTTAGCAAGCTCCAATTTAAAAATGAAAAAAAAAATAAAAAGGGCTAGGGGTGTAGCTTGAAGGCAGAATACTCCTGGGTTCAATCCCTAGTATTCCCCTTCCCCCAAAAAATGTTTGAATGTGAAAAGAAAGAAATCTAGGATAGTAGCCTCTGAAGGTTGGTTTACTAAACACAATGTATATAATTTATTTTAGCATAAATATTTTGAATATAAGCTCAAATAGAATGTAGTATAGTGTAAAGGTGGGTTTGAGTTCTAGCTCAGTGACTAACTAAACTACCATTAACAAGTTACTTGGCTTCTCTGCCTTGGTTTTCTCAGATGGAAGTAATTATGCTGATTTCACGGTTTACCAGCTCTATGAGATAATGAATGAATGTAAAAGTATTCAATAAATGTAATTATTATCTTTCTTCCATAGTCACTGGGGAGTGAACCACAATGTTTCTTATTTCTCTGCCTTCACACACCCTGGGAATGTCTTCTCCCTTCTGCCATCAGCCTAGTGATCTCCTATTCATCCTGCAAGATCTAAATAAGAGTGACTCTCACTGTTGCTCTTCTTTCCCCTGCCTCTTTGACTCCTCAGAACCCTCAAATGCTCTTACTGGAGAGGAAGCAGGGCCTTGCCATCCTGGTTCTCCATTGCCCTGGGGTCCCTTCTGCCAGCATCTGCTCTGAGCATCCCAGGCACCTCTTATGTTAACCCGTACTGCCTCCTACCTGGAAGACTACTTTCTGTGCTAAAGAGGATAGACCATTCTGGAAAGATAAAGTCTTTCTTTCTGTAATTCTAGACGTTCACGTTTTGAGATAAATATTTCTCCTCTGCACTCCACAGACAGACTCCATCATCTGCCTTTCTCTCTGGAACGTTTGCTCTTCCTTTGATGATTATACAATTCTTTGCAACACTGAACAACTGGGGGTGCTGCCTCTCCACGGGTTACCTTCCAGTGACAAACATATTCTGTTATGATGCTTTGGGCAGAATGCTTCCTCCAAAATGCCACTGTCTGTAAACACTTCCTCCTACAAAACTCTGGCTGCGGGGCAGGGTGAGGAATTTTATGGACAGAAAGCAAGGCTGCATTTCTTTGTTTCTTTGTCACAGATTGCTCAACTGTTCACTCCTGTGTGGTTACTTCTGTGATCCAGTGTGAGTCCTTTCTGCATATTCTACTTGCTTACGTCTGCAGCTGAAGTTGACAGAGATCTGCCTGCTTTTTTCTTAGGCTTTTGTTACTTAAATCTTTTGTGCCATCTTGAATGTGACGATGGTGACTTGCCTGTGTCCACACAAGAGATCTAGCAGGCTCAAGGAGCATGCTGACTTCATATTTTGTGCAGTCTTTGTGTTTTTCTTCTTTTAATACATTCAGTTTTTAAAACTCATTTAAATGCAAGAACAAAAACCTGGTGTGTTTATGCATTTGGATTTTCTCCTGCCATCCTTTCCCCTTGGGACAAAACTAAGTGTGAATATTTTGCTTAGTTCCTGTTCCCCAGAAGCTGGGGTGCAGATGGGAGCAGAGGGTTAAATCTTGGCAATTAATAACTTGTACTTTTCAAATGAGTTAATGACTACAACTCTCAGTAGCCTGACTTGCTCAGTCAGTAGCTGTAGATTATAGAAACGAAGTTTAATAGAGAACGGTGTTAGATGTTGACGTTTTGTTGATTATTTCAAAATATTGCTGTTGAGAGGTCATTGTTTAAAAATGTGGTGAGAAAGACTGATTTGAATCAAAGAATAGGTAGAGATATACAGGTAGACAGGAAGAAAAAAATGGGCACATAAATCTCAGAATCTATTTTTGACACTATTTTGTTATTTAGATGTGTTTATTTACCGATGAAATCTTCTTTATATTCTGGTAATCCAGAAGTTCAGAAAGATTCCTTGCTGCTGATGAGGCAGAGTTGAGAGTGCACAGCAGCATGTCTGGAATGTAGCAGAAGCACAATTAATGTTTATCAAGGGAACTGATGCTCCATTTGGCCCGCTGGAATTAGAGCCAACTCCTCTGTGCTCTGTTCTTGTCAACAGACTCTCCCAGGCGCGCGCAGAGCAAAGCAGAGCAGGCTGATGGAGTCGGCCCAAAGTTGTTAATCTGTTAACAATTGGCTGTAAAAGTATGCGTATGGAAACAAACAGGGAAACTAAAAACCAGATTTGCAGTTGCAGTGTAAAAGATATAATTGCCATGCGTTAGCAAAAAGGAAGGCCACTCACAGATTGCAAATGTTATTTTAATACATGAGGATAATGTACTGGATTTAATGAATTCGCATTGACCATCAGCAAAATGGAATTTCAGATTTGAGGCAGCAAATTTGACTTTTTTGTTACTGTGGCTATTCTTTTTCTTTTCTTTTTTTTTTTTTTACGTAAGTCATTTGGAAAAAAATAGGTTCTTGACAAATCAACCAGGCATTTGTGCCACTTAGTATGTGACCTTAGGTAATTAACTTTCTGAGTCTAGAGTTCCTCATTTGTAAAATGGGTGTAAAAATCTATTTTAGTTGGATGATTGGATAAGATGATGTGCGCAGAACATCTTGCTGAATTCCTGGAACACATAATAGGCATTGGAAGCAGGATTTGCTGCTGCTGCTGCTGCTGCTGCCGCCACTGCTACTACTACTTGGTATCAGTGAGGGCTTCCCAGAGAAATAGAACCAATAAAATGTGCATGCATACATATGTGTATATGTGTGTGTGGGTGTATGTAGAGAAATAGTTTTCAGAATTGTCTAGGATTATGGCAAGTAGCAAGTACAAAATCTGCAGGGTGGGTCAGCAGGCCTGAGACCCAGGGACAAGCCTATGCTGCAGTCCAGCTTTGAAGGCCATCTGCTGTAGAATTTAGTTTTATGTTCTGTTTAAGTTTACAGCGGATTGGATCAGACCCACTTACATCATGATGGACAATCTATTTTACCCGAAATCAATTGATTTAATGTTAATCTCATCTAAGAACGCCGTCATAGGACATCCATAATGATGTTTGCTCACTTAGCTGGGCAGTGTGGCCCAGCCACATTGATCTGTAACATCCACCATGTCACCTCTGTTTTCTTTATTCCCCAACACTGCATCAGATGACATGAGCCTTCTGACAGGACTTGCAGCTGTATACTTTTGTTTTCTTCCAGTGCATTTATAAGCAGCAGCAAGAATGATCATAAAATGAAACCTAGACTCCTCTCTCATACTGAAATCCTTCAACAACCTCCTGCTGCACTTAAAACAAATGCTGGCTTCTGATCAGAGCTAATAAGGCATCGCTTGACCCTGCCTGCTCTGACCTCATGCCACTAGAACCTTCCTGGTCTCCCCTGGGTGATTCTAGCTGCTTCAGCAGACCAAACTGGAAACGCCAGGGGTTTCCTACAAACAGAGGCATATATCCTACTCACACCAGTAGGCAGCTTCTGACGTGGCTCTCAAAATCCCTGCTTCCTGGAATTCATCCTTTTCCCTTGAATACAGACTGGGCCAAGTGATTTGCTTCCAGCAAACAGAATATGGCAGAGGAGAAGGATGGCACTTCCACGGTGACACTACAAAAGACTGAGGCTTCCATCTTATGTTCTCTCTCCTCTCTCTCTCTCTCTCTCTCTCTCTCTCTCTCTCTCTCTCTCTCTCTCTCGTTCTTTATGTGTTTGCTCTGATGAAGTACACTGGAAGGGCCCACATCGCAAAGAACAAAGGGCAGCCTCCAACCAACCTCCAATAATCCAGCAGGACATGGAGGCCAAAGGATAACAGCCTTTGAGAAACTGAGTCCCACCAACAATCACAGGAGTGGGTTTGGAAACAAACTCTTCCCAGTTAAGACTTCAGATGAGACCACAGCCTCTGACCAATAACCAATGCTTCTTTTTTTGTGTGTGTGTGGTACTGGGGTTCCTGGAAGCCCTTCTACCTCCGGGCTACACTCCCAGACCTATTTTTTTATTTTTGGAAACAGGGTCTCTTAAGCCAGAGCAGCTGGCTTTGAACCTGAGCGATCTCCTGTCTCCGCCTCCCAAGTGCGGGGATAACAAGCGTGCGCCACCATGCCCGGCATCAATGCTTCATTTAAGCTTTATTGAGAGACCCTGTGAGCAGGAGATTGAGCTACGCCATGCCCAGATCCCGACTCATAGAGACAGTGAGGTGATGAATGTGTGTTGTTTTCCACCACTAAGTTTTGGGGTCATTTGTCGCACAGAAATACATAACAGATACCCTCACATCATGTGTCCAAGTAGCACTAAGGAGGGGCTCTACCCAGTGTAGTCATTTAGGGACCTGCACAGACAGAAACTGTGGTTTTCATTACATGACTTTGAGGTCCTTGAGTGTCAGCATCCAGGTAGCAGATGAAGGATGGGAAATAGTGGAGGATTGAGCGTGAGGATGAGGCTGGCACAGATGAAGCATAGAGAACCTTTAGTCATGCTGAGTCACATGCCCTCCCTTACCTAGGCAGTCTGGGAAATGTAGTTCCTGCTGGGCAGCCACTTCCCACCCACAGGTCAATGCTGTGGAATGAAGGTTTGGGTGGAAAGACAGTGGGTCTTGGCCATATCCCTGGACCTTCTTTTTCTAAGTGTCATAATTAGGTCAAGCTCTATCCTTCTTTGAGGTTCTCTGATCTTCCTTTTGCACAAAATGCTTGATCCACATGGCTAGTACCCTTTTACCTTACAAAGCTTAGTTTAAATGTAATTTCTTTCTGTTGGGAAAAATTTTCTGCATATTCTACATAGACTGGCCTCCACCTTCCATTTTTTTTTAATCTCAGCCATTTGCCTCCATTGTAGCACTTAAGCTGTGATTATCATATATAGCAGTTCACTTGTTTTTTAAATTTTTTATTGGTGCATTGTAGTCATACATGTTAATGTAGTACAAGATGGTGGAGGCATACATACACACATCACCCAATTAGCCCTTCCCCAATTCCTGTCCCATTCCCTCCCCTCCCTCCTTCTCATGTTTGACTTTGATATGTTAGTATACATCATGATCATTAGAGAATTTCCCTCTTCCACTCTCCCATCCCCTCAGGTCACCTTATTTGCTCATCTATAGTATCTCCTTTATCTAGAGTTCCTCCTATGACCCATTTTCTCCCTAGCTTTCATATATTAGGGAGAGCATCTGATTTCTTATTTTTTGTGACTTGACTAATCTCACTTACCATAATGTTCTCCAGTTCCATCCATTTCCCTTTAAATGACATAATTTTGTTTTTCTTTATGGCTGAGTAAAATTCCATTGTGCATATGTCCCACAGTTTTATAATCCATTCATCTGTTGATGGACATCTTGACTGGTTCCATAGTTTGGCAGTTGTGAATTGTGTAGTTCACTTGTTTTTAACTGTCTTCCCTGCTCAGGTGTAAGCTGTGTGAAGGCAAAGACCATGTTAGTAGGGCTCACCACTACATCTTTGCACCTAGCACAGTGCCTGACACACCCATTGAGAAAGTGAATGAGCAGCTGTAACCATGCTTTAAAAAGGGTAAGGAGCCATGATTCCTCATTATTGTCTGATGCAGTCAGATAAAAGTTCTCTTCTTGGTTCCTTTCAGAGAAATACCTTTACAAACTATCAGTTGTAAGGCAGGGACTGAAGTGGGGTCAAAGGCAAGGATTCATGCAAACTGAGAAAGCCTGTGTACCCTGTATGAGACAAACTGAAGGGTTGGGAACAGGATGCGGGGAGAAAGAAGAGAAAAGAAAAGAGAGGACCAGGAGCCAGTGAAGAAACAAGACGTTGGATATTTCTTAGGAGTGTAGCAAACTATGAGAAATTCTCAGGAACAGGACTAGTATGCATGGGAAGTTGCTTGCTGTGTGATTTTGATGTGACTCTGAACTCCCCAGGACCTATAAATTTTAAGAAGGATCTGCCTTATTCATGCACAGTGTGTGTGTGTGTGTGTGTGTGTGTGTGTGTGCATAGAGAGTCATTCAAAACCAAGAAAGAGCTGTTTTTTGTTGTTGTTTTATTTTTGCATTTGCACTGACTCACTGCTTCTTGAAATTTTCAGCCTCTAAGAATTCCCCAGAACCTTTGTAAGAACTTCATACTCAGATGGCTTAAGTTTTTCCATATTGAGTTTCCAGTGTGTCCGGGATGCTGGCAGACGTTCTTCTCATCAATCTTCTGACTTTCTATTGTTTCCTTCTTCACAACCAGTCTGGTGGTTCCCAGCTGGGGAGGACATTTCCCAGTCCTACTCCAATGTAGGCTAATACAACTAGTTCAGGCCAGTGAAACATGCTTGGGAGCGATATGCTCTGCATTGAGTGTGACATAGAATATCTATTCTGTGTTCTCCTGGGTTCTTGCTCACCACTTACCAGTTAGGAATGGGTGCCCAGAGTGACCTCAGAGAGTACATGTTAAAGATGGCAGCATCTCTTGGTTTCTGGATGCCTTCAGGTCAGAAAATGTCTCCAAAAAAGACATTTTCCACGTCTTATTTTCTTGCATGCTTGGAGGCAAATGTATAAGAAACACAGTTATATAAAAACATATGGACAAATCAAGCTCTTGGCAAATGGTGTCCCCAAAGCCTTTGGAATTAGAGGGACTCCTATACTGTCGTACTTGCCATGGATCAACTCATTGTAAGTAAACCACGTCCAATGATCTTTTAAGACCCACTCAGCAAGCAGGACTCTACATGGCGAGTGTATACTCAGCTCTGGGAGGAAGTTTGATTCTACCACAGCACACTTCACATAGAGCAATGAGATAAGAGAAGGAAGTGGTTCTTTCTATGAATCACCAGTATAAATATCTAAAATAACTTCAGAGTGGGTAAAAGGTGGTTAGCCATTGCAATTACCCACACACTGAGACGGGGAAAGTCTTTGCAGAGGACAGGGAAGTCAGCCAAGACTGGCTTAGTCTCCAAACATCTAGAGTCAGGATAGAGAAGTCCTGCACTATTCCAGGATGGAGTAAGAGTGAAGGCCATCACAGCTTCTGCAATGGTGGCCCTGGGGAGTCAACAAGCCCCATACAAACTTCAGGATAAATGACACAAAATCCTAGGAATCCTACAAGCTTTGTCTTTCCATGGAAAACCTTCAAATCTCTGGAGAAGTAATCATATTTAATTTTCCCTCTTGATGTACATACATTATGGAAAAATATATGTCATATTCTCTCTTTGTTAAATAAAATACCTTGGAAAAGCTTGGCAAAATCCTGGTTCAAGGGTATTTTTTTTAAGCCAGAACTATGATTTCAAGTTAAAGGCAAGCAATGGTGCTTTTCCAACTTCAGTTCCAGGGAAGCATTTGTCTTCATCACCTTCATCCAGACTAACAGTTTGTGCTTAGGAAAGACAGATGTGTCCTGGAGGTCTTACTACCCTCACACGACGAGGCCGGCAGTGCATCATACCTGGCTTGTGAACAAACAGAGAATAGCAGCTTCCATTTCACAAACACATTCATTCACTCCAAAGATATTTTTTCCTCCAGCTGAGGGAGCAAAATGCCCATTGCAGTGTATTCTCCGTGTCCCCAGGCTTTAATATATCTTAGAGCAGCTCTCCTCAGCATTCCACATTATAAAATCAATCTCTATTTAAGTAAGGGGAGATATTTATTTCTTAATTTTTTAATAATGTATTTTGTGATTTGTTATAGCTTCAGTGTTGTATTATTTATTTATTGTGCCTATAGGGTGCACTGCCACTTGGTAATAGAGGAGCTATGGAAACTTGAGACCTAAGCAGAAATGAGTTCTATAATATTGCTACACTCTAGGACTTTATCCAAAATTAACAGAAGAACAAAAGTGCAAGGCAAAGAGAAGCCATCTGACAGCTCTGGGGAAATGTGTATGAAAGAAATGGCGATGGAGATTTTACTAGAATGGCAGGCCACGGCAATTAACAAATGGGTGGGCTGTTTTAAAATTCAGAACCACTTTGTAATTTCATAAGTCCCATAAAAAGCATTTGCTATATTCTTTAAAAAATTTGATTGGTGCATTGTAGTCATACATCTTAATGAGGTATAAGATGGTAGAGACATACATGCACACATTTAGCCCTTCCTCAATTCCCGTCCACTTCCCTCTCCCCTCCCTCCTTCTCATGTTTGGTTTACTGATTGATTTGATATGTTTTTAAATGTATATCATGTACATTGGGGAGTATTTGCTGTATTCTTTTTAAAGAATTTTTTGTTGGTGCATTATAATTGTATATAGCACTTAGATTCATGATGATATGTTTGTGGATGCACATAGCATTATTTGGTCTTTTTCTTTCCCTGTAAAATTTTCTATATTGTTGGCATGTGTGTTTATTAAATATTTCACTAAGGACCTGATAGATATTACGTTTCTCCCATCTTGGAAATCACATAGGCAAGAGTAGTGATGGATATAGCTCAGGACAGAAATGCCTTTCTTTCCATTCCAAGGCTTGTTGACAATTTGCTGAAAAGAAGGGAGATCTTTATATGAAAAAAGGGAGCGTTTTGTTTTTATCTTTTGTTAAACAGCATGGAATGTGGCTCTTATGGTTATTTTTGTCTCCAAAGTTAAAGTAATAGAAGTCATGACAGCTAAAAATTGTTGCCAGTCATGGTGGCACACATCTATAATCCTAGTACTTGGGAGACTTAGACAATAAGATCTCCCATTCCAGGCCAGCCTCAGCAACTTAGTGAGATCCTGTTTCAAAATAAAATATAATTAGGGCTGGATTTATAGCTCATAGGTAGAATATCCCTAGGTAATTTCTATTGAAAAAAAGAAAAGAAAATTGCCTAATAGACATATTAATGATATAAAAATTAGGGATGTATAGATTAAAATTCAGGTTAGTTTGACATGCTTGACTTCAAAACTTTCTACACCCATAAAGCATTACTCAAACCCCAACCCCGTTACTAGTGATAGGATACTAATTATTGCTACTACTTGCCAATAAGTTTGAATTCTTTAACTCTCTCTTTAATCCTGGGGTACATTTCAGAAAAATAATCTCATGATGATGACACGGTTTGACTTTAAGCAATAGATAAAGGCAATGGGGGACACTTGTCACTGGTGAAAAGCTGCCATCTCAGGCAGCCAGCCAGCCTGTCAACATTTATTGAGGATCTAATGAGAGAAGGTCAGTGAGGGCAGTGACAGGGACCTAGGAAGGACAGGAGGCATGGCTGTGGGATTCCAGAGACGCAGCCTTTAGGAAGGGCAGCCTAAAATACTGGGGACCCCACTTTTAGCTGAGCACCTCCAGCATGCAGGCCATGCGAAGCCCCCTCCCCACCACCACTTTTTTTTTTTTTTTAATCAGTGAGTTCCTTGGAGGCTCCAGCAACCTTATGAGAGAAGTGGACTTACCTTCTCTCAGCCTCAGAGTCTCCAGCTATAAAAACAACTCCGATGAGTGGCAGTGAGTGGCAAAGCCAATGTTGGAGTGGTTCTTGTTTTGGGGTAATGGGAGTACTGGGGATTAAACCCAGGGAAGTTCTGTCACTGAGCTTTTTATTTCTATCATGCCACAGCACTTTTTATTTGATCTTTAAATTTTGGAACAGGGTCTCATTAAGTTGCTGAGGCTGACCAGGAACCCGTGATCCTCCTCTCATAGCCTCCCAAGTACTGGGATCACAGGCCTGCGCCAGCTCGCCTGGCTTGAGTGGCTCATTCTACCAGGACAAAGGCCAGCGGGCCTGGAAAAGGAAGCAGAGGAAGGCAGCGGGAGAGGGAGCCTCGGCTCCCATGGCTAGAGTATAATCCCCTTTCAGGCCCAGTAAGAACATGTGATGTTTCCAAAGAAGAGAAAAACCATGAAATTCTTGTGTTAGTGATTGGCTTCCGAAGAATAATTGTTGTGATTTCTTACAAAAGAATCACATGTTCAGTGCTGCCGGGTTTGTGGGATATCTGCCAGAGTAGCATATTTGTAGCTGGATGTTTGTGTGATCTAGCAACTTCTCAAGAGCACAGAGGGCAGAGCCTGCTGATTCCGGTCTGCCTCCCCTTGATGTGCAAAGCCGTGCATTTCAGGGATGCTTCTCTGTAATGGGCTGCAAGTCTTTATCCACTTCATGTGTGTCCTGGGGACAGAACCAACATGGAGAGGGTGGAACAAACACCTTCCTCGTTGCCTTGTTGTAGAGAAGCCTTTTCCCGTGCCCCTTGAAGATAACATTCCAGTTAGAAGGGATCCTAACTGGCCTTTGTGAATAGACAAGAGCTGTAAAGACATTCACTGTAGCCACATGAGGCTATTGAAACTGATTGCAATAATAGAACTGGGTCATCAATAAGCTGGTTGTTCAATCTTGTCAAAGGCACAAATGAAAAGTTTGATTTTCCTTTTTCTCCTTAAAGTGACTGATTTGGAGGAGGTGGGAGCTGGGGCAGAACAACTGTGTGTTCTCATCAGAAAGACAGCTTCAGGGAGCCAGCTCTTATGTGGGAAACAGGGGGCAAGAAAACAGGGGTATAATGTAGCCCTATTACCAGCTTATGAACTTGGATGTAGGGGTATACTTACTCTTTCTTTCTATCTTTTATGGTACTGAGAATTGAGCCCTAAGATACACTCCCAGTCCTATTTTATTATTTCCGTTTGAAATAGGTATAGCTAAGTTGCCTTAGCTAGCCTCAAACCTGTGTCAGCCTCCCAAATACTGGGACTACAGATGTGCCCCTCTGTGCCCAGCTTTATTTCTAAATATGGTATTTCTGTACCAATTCCTTCCATCTTAAAGGGAGGAAATAGAGTTAAATTTTGACACAATTAGCATTATTTAACCAGAACATGTGGACCACCTGCCTCTCTTGGGTCAAACAGAACACCATGTACTGGGGGGTTAGAAAAGGTCATCTTGCTCCTGTTCTCAGGGATTGTCATCTGTAGGGAGGAGCACATAGAATACAATGTGATCCCCTACCCCCCGTGCACGGTACGTACACACAGGCGGTGCTATGGCTGCCCAGAGAGGGGAGACGTGTCACATTTCTCGGCAAACATGTCAAATAGGCTTCTAGGATGGGGCTTCAAGTAAATGTTATGAAACAAAACAAATGATTTCTTAGCTTGGAGACCTGTGCAAAATTCTACTCCAGTTTGTAGGTATAAGGTCTCAGCTCTGGCAGACACAGACTTAGGGGTTCTGTAAATCATTAGCCCAGTGTGTTAAAATGGGATGGGAGAAGCTTGGAGGTGCAGGAGTCAAAGTTGCTCAGAAGCTGAATATCCATTCCCGGTTCCAGCCCCATTCCCACTGCACGTCTCCATAGCAGTCGGTGGAGAAACTTCCTGAGCTTCCTGGGAGAGGGATGAGCAGAGTGTTGGCCTGACCAGGCTCTGAGAGCCGCCATAGCCCTTGTTGGACTGGAAGAAAGGACAACAACTAAAGAATGAGGGGCTGGATTGGAGGGCGCTGGACTGGCTAGTGTATATACTCTCTTAAATTTCGGGGGGTAAAATGAATTTTGATCAGCTGAATCCTAATTCTAATGAATCAGGAAAATTTAGTTCACTAAAATACCCTGTGAATCAAACCAAAGCATCCTGTTTTGAAGTATAAAGCAGATACTGAACCAAATCAGACTGAATCTTAAAAAAAAAAACCAAAACCAAACAAAACAGAGCACTATAGAAGCAGTAATTAGCAAAATAAAAGAAGATGAGAAGTGGCAGAGATCTTAAGCTTGATTAGGTTTTTCTCCTTTTCATAATGGGAAATTCCAAACATAATAGGAGATAGAGGGACCAGTGCAATTGTTACTCGTGTTCTCAACCTCAGGCCCAGTAATCTCATTGGCACATGGCTGGCTTTGCTTTACGTATGCCCACCAGCCCAGGAGTTTGAATGTGAAATCAAAACCAAGCATATCGGGAAGGGAAGGCAGGGGCAAGGAGCAGTCTGCGCCGACTGACGTTGAGCCCGGTGGCTCTAAGCCAGGCGGTGGCATCTGTGTTCTTGGCCTGTTCATTGTCCCTTTGCCTGCTTCCAAGCTCTCTGTTTCTTTCCATTGCTCAGAGTCAGATCTTGCAGGAAGTCAGGTACAAGTGGTTTAGATGTATTCGGCTTTGATAAAGGACAATATCTGAAAAAAAGAGGGGTGGGTGGGAGAGAGGGTGGTGAGATGGAAGGAGGAGGTGGGATTGGGGTGGAGCAGGTGGAGGAAGCTGGCAAGTGGCCAGCCAGGCCCTGGGAGGGGGCAGCCCCACCACGTCCTTTGCTCCTCTCTCTACCTTCATTCCCTCCATGTCCCAGGCCGATAGGCTGAGCTCACTCAGGGCCTCTGTTGATTCCAGTGTGTGTGTGTGTGTGTGTGTGTGTGTGTGTGTGTGTGTGTGTGTGTGCTGAGATTGAACCTAGAGACATTCTACCTCTGAACTATACTTCCACCTCATGACATTTTTTATCTTTTTTTTTTTTTTTGGTGGTACTGGGGTTCCTGGAAACCCTTCTACCTCTGGGCTGCACTTCCAGACCTATTTTATATTTTTTATTTGGAAACAGGGTCTCTTAAGCCGGCGAGGCTGGCTTCAAACCTGCACGATCTTCCTGTCTGCCTCCTAAGCATGGGGATTACAAGTGTGCGCCACCACGCCCAGCCATGACATTTTTTTAAAATTTTAAAACAGAGTTTTCCCCGAATTATGGTACCCTGGCCTTGATCCTTCTGTCTCAGCCTCCCAAGTACTGGGATTAAAGGCATATACCACTACAGGTTTCTACAACTCTGTTGCTCAGCCTTGAATGCTATCCCTTCCTTTACTTTGCCAATTTTCCCTCCAGTCTCAGTTTTCACTGTTCCCCCTATGAGGTTCCTCTGCGCCTCCCAGTGGCTGGGTGGCAAGCTCTCCCTCAATAACTCCCCATGTGATTGCTTTCCTTCTGCCATTGACGGGGGGGGGGGGGGGGGGGGGGGATCCAGTAAGACAGGAGCAGTGTTTTTTTTGTAGTCGCATGCCCAGCATACATCGAGTGCTCAACATATATTGATGCTAAATATAATTTTTATCAAGTGTATAAAACAATTTGAAAACAGAATTCATATCATAGCAATGCATTTCTAAAAATAGGGAGATTAGCGGGGCGTGGTGGCGCAGCTTGGGAGGCTGAGACAGGAGGATCATGCAGGTTCGAAACCAGCTTCAGCTGGTTTAAGAGACCCTGTCTCCAAATAAAATATAAAATAGGTCTGGGAGTGTAGCCTGGAGGTAGAAGGCCCCTGGGTTCCATCCCTAGTACCATAAAAAATAATACAATAAAATAAAAATAGGGAGATTACCAATGGCCTGCTTTGTGAAAAAAAGACTATTTTTTTTTAAACAATGCTACCCCCACATCTGAACATACTCTGTGTGGGCTGAATTTTATTCTTCACTGACCCCTTCAGCAGGGTGTCCTTGTGCAGTCAACAACCTGCCCAACCATGTCTAGTGGTGTGAGAGGATCTTTACACCAGCGGTTCTCTGGCCACACATTAAAAAACAACTGGGTAGTTTATGGACGATATCCCTCTCCAAACCTCAATCTCAGACATATGAGTTTAGCTGGTTTTGAAACACTGGTTTTAAGGCCCCCCAGATATTGCAACCTGGATGTAGAGCTATAGTTTTGATCTTACTCTCATAACCATCTCAAACCGGGCTCTACTGCAGCAGGGATGTGTTTGCATCATGTAGGCACACACTGACATGCCGATGGGGTCACATGCCTCCTGAAGTGCTAACAGCCACACCTGCATGAGCTCTTCTAGAGCTACTGCCAGCTCTTCCTTTATCATCTACCCCAGGTGCCCTGAGCCATCCCTCACTGAAGAGGGAGCTCAGGGGCAATTGCTCCCCTACCCTGGAGCATGATTCTGAAAGTGCAGGCCTTGCTGGCTCCCATCTGGCGGTAGGACCTCGGGGAAGTTACCTAGCAATTCTCTTGCTTCAGCTACCTTGACTATAAAATTAACTAATAGAGCACACCTATTTGCAAGCAATGTCATAAGATTTAACGAGCAAATAATTGTAAAGTGCTCCATATTTATAAATTGTGTAGTTGCTAAATAACTTCACCGTGTAACGTTCCATAGAAAGCTATGCTGTTACTTTTTTCATTTTTAATCATTATTTATTTGATTTATACATACAAGACAGCATTTGCCTAAAATCCTTTTCTTATATGGGTATTCTCTGTGATTTATTCTCTTTCCCTTTGCCAGCACACAGCTTGACATATGTATAAAGGATTTGCAGGAAAATCACTTAATGCACAGCATTTCCTTTGTTGTGACTGTCTTATCATGAACGGTTATACTTGTCACTTATTCTCAGAATTGTTTGTCTAGTTTTCGTTCAGGCTTATAAATACTCACCTTGGACATGGTTTATAGACAGCAGAGGGAAAACAAATACATATGCTGGAATAGTCAACTTAGATTTATTCTTACTTAAGAAAAAAAAGGCTTAAAGGTTTAATGTGCACTTGATATGCTATAATTCAGCCTGAAAGATGCAGGCAGTTTATATTTACTCTCCTGGGTAGGCGCTGCAGTTAGGGTTTCAACCTTTCTCAATACCTCTCCAGCAAGTTATATCTTTCCCAGAAGGACCTATCTCAAGCACAATTTCCAAGAATGTTTCTTTCTGAGGAATAGGGACTTTGAGCTGTCTCCTGTGAAGAGTGAGTGGGAGGGACTTAAGGCTCCTGACTGTTAACCTACCCAAGGCTACCCATGGCGGCTAAGCTTTGAAAAGCTGAGGTGGTAAATCTGCCCTGAGTGTCCTCAGATCTCTTGACCACAACCTCCATTCCTAGCACTCTATCTTTCCTTTTGAGGAGAAAATCACTGGGGTTCCAGGTCGGGGTCAATACTATAAAGGGGCTTGGGTCTGCTCTTTGGAGAAGACCTAGAAAACCCAATAATAAAACATCACCCTTCACCAGAGATTCACTGTGGTGTGGTTTGAGGCCACATGACTTGCTTTTGTCTCACACTCTGAAGCTTTGGGTAAGTCCCTAATTTTTCTGATCCTCAGTTTCTTAATCCATAAAATAAAGATAAGTAAAGATAAATATACCCAAAAGGTTTATTGTGGGGGACAAATGGCCTCACCTACCTGAGATGTATATCTGTGTTGAGTACACAGAAGAGGTCCTTCAAAGATTTACTGATTTGTGTTTGTGTGGGATGGGGGGATCCTGGAGATTGAACCTAGGGGTATTCTACTTCTGAGCTAAACCTCAGCCCCTCTCCCCTTTCTCTTTGAAATAGGGTCTTGTTAGGGGCTCATGAGAGTCTTAGTAAATAGCTGTTCTTAAACTTGTGATCATTCTGTCTCAGTCTCCCAAGTATTGGGGTTATAGATGTGTACCACCACACCATGTGTTTTGCTGAATTTTAATTATGAAATATCCAGGATCTTAAACCACAGAGAAGAGCTACATTAAAAATGAGAGACAGCATAGTGATCACAAAGGAAAAGCAGCAGGATTTTGTTTCAGAAAAGCTGTAGACTTGTCCATTAACTAGTTGTATGAAAAGTAAATTTCTAACTTCTTCCATTCCCTGTACCCTAACCTGGAAAATGCGGGCAATTGTGTTTATCACATATAGCTACTAAGTAGATTAAATAAGATAACACAAATGAATTCTAGAGAAATGAAAGGGTTTGACAAAGTCAATGACAATGCTTGGCATCACTTCATTTTTAGGAAACAAATCTTTGATAGTTAGAGGTATTTTTTAAAATCAATGCTACCTTTACAAAGCAATAGACACTCTTTACAGACTATTCACTGAAAAGCCCAGTGCTAGCTACTTTTCCGCAGTTGTAAGATATAGAAATAAAATCCTTTATTCAGGCTGGTATTTCTCTCAGCTGAGATATTACATGGTAGCACTGATTAAGGCCCTGAGCCACTAGCAAGACTTTCCTCTCATAGCATGTGAGTAGGTTAACTTTGCTTCATGATTACTAATTTCACATAACTTCACGGGATGATTACATATTTATGTATTATTTATTATGCAAATCTAGCATTATAAATTATTAAAAGCCATATTAATAGTATGTATTATTTATGATGGAGCTGTATTAATATATATTATTTCAAGTAGCTTTGTCTAGAGCCTTTTCCCCCCTGTGGTTATGGTCACTGGAAGTTAGTATTCCACTGAAGAACCAATGCAGCTCTCTTGGGGAGGTTGCCACCAGTTTCACCATCAGCACAAATTCTGTACAACCAGGTCTATTATATGACTCTAATATTAAAGGACAAAGCCTGCGGGGTTCTCTAGTTGCCTACAATTGTGGCTAGGTAGTGCCACTTGTGAAAAATTGTGATGTAGGTGCTTTTTTTTTTTTTCCGGTACTGGGGTTCCCGGAAGCCCTTCTATCTCCGGGCTACACTCCCAGACCTATTTTATATTTTTTTATTTGGAAACAGGGTCTCTTAAGCCAGAGCGGCTGGCTCCGAACCAGCGCGATCCTCCTGTCTCCGCCTCCCAAGGTCAGGGATTACAGGCGTGCGCCACCACGCCCGGCGATGTAGGTGCTTTTGCCACTAGAATTCTACCTCTGATGGCAATTTTTATTTCCAAAACATCATCTTTTCTGCTCTAGAAGAAAGCACTCAGATAAATCCTTAGGTTTACCTGAGTCATGATAAACGTAGGTATCAAATAGGCTGTACTTGGCTACAGGTCACAGAAAAGCTGAAAACCACTGGCTTACATGTTGGCAATGCACATTCTTACATGGGACAGGAGGTTTATAGGCAGGTGAGCCCAAAAATGGTTCTATGGTTGAACATGGAGGTCAACCAATGGTTCTCCTGTTCTTACATTAAGTGTTTGATAATATTACTCTATATTGTTGTCACATAGTCACAAGCTACTTGACATAGATCCAAGCGTCAAATCCTTTAGAAAAATCTTCCAAGAACAGAAAAAAAAGGAGGGCAGGGAAAAAACTCGGTTCTACTTCCAGCTCTACATATTATCTGGGAGTAAATATTTTCTAGAATTTCCCCAGCCCACATGTCCTTACCTTGATCAAATCATTGACCAAGAGTAATAGAATTGCTATATAATAGAAGAAACTATTATATTCCCTGAGGCTTGAAACATTTATATCCAAAGAAAGTTGAGGCTTTAATAAGTAAAAAAAGAGACAATATTGATTTATAGTGGGTAACCATAAATACTGTCATGAGGTACCATGAATTTAGTGGATCATTCTTTATCATAAAATTTACATTTGAAAGAAGATGGGGATTTTAAATAAACATAGATAGAATTTCAGCTTACTCCCAGAATGACATAACAGGGACTAAATTTGCTTTCCCATCTGAAAAAAAAAAAAGGAAAACTGAGGAGAAATAAATGAAACAACAATTTTCAAGACATTGGATATCCAGAAATGAAGGATGGCGATTACTGGCTGACAAGAAGCAAATGAGATGGGACCTAGAAGAATGTGAGAGAAAAACTGACCATGTTAAATGGAAATGGAGAAGGTACAAATGCATAAACAGAACTTCTAAAACATCTGTGATGAAAGACACTGGATGGAATTATCAGGACATTGGAGTCTCTGGAAGAGTGGGGGAAATACAGAAAAAAGCGTTTCAACAAATAATGGCCTCCCCGAAATTCCAAAGTTGATGAAAATGACAAACTTACAGATAGAAGAAATTCAACAAAACCAGAGCACAAAATACATAAATAAAAACACTCCAAGGAACTTTATAACCTAATTGTTTAAAACTAGTGACAAAAAGAAAATTTTCAATTAAATATTTTTAAAGCTACTTATTTTTCCATAGGAGCAAATGCTTTCTAATATTTATTTGTTTTAAACAAATACACTAGAGAATCATGCAATACTGCCTGCACTGAATGCAGTCCTGGTCGCAAGACTACGCAGTGCTTTGTAGCTGGTCCTGTAATAGCAGGACCTTTTATTATTTTCTATGACTCCTGTATTATCTTAAAATTAAAATTAAATTAGTTAAAGGTACTGTCTTTTGTTGATGTAGCTTTTTTTTCTGTTGAATCCACTACTGGATGCATTTCCTTTCACAGCTCTGGTTTTGTTGCCAGAGTCTTGGTCTAGTGAGGCCTGACTTCAGAGAGTCTCAATATGCCACGTCTGACCACTCATCCCAAATATAAAATGAGAACAAAACAAAACAAAAACAAAAACAGTAATGGTGAAGTAGGAAAGGAATTTATTCACAATATCTATAATGGAAAAACAAGAGGACTAGCACCCTCATCCCTGTCTTTAGGAATATTGGAATACCAACATGAACTACAGGTTTATATAAGAGAAGAACTGGGCAGGGAGCAAGAGGTATGAATAATTGGTCTTGGTCAAATTCTGGTCTGGTTTATAATTATCTTCGGAGAGGTTTTATGAGGTCCTGGAAAAGTCATTATCATTTGAGGGGAAAATTCATCCTTCCTTGAGATGATTGTTATTGTTTTGGGCATTCTCAGTTCCTGTTATAGGGCAATTGCTTCTACATAGGTAAGAAGTCTCATCATAGGGTAGCCTCACTTGCCCACATGCCTCACTGTTCCTGGCAGGTCTAGGGCAATGACTGAAAACTTCTAGGGACACTTCTAGGCCCCTGCTACTCCAGAAGCTTGGAACAGGTCACTCAAAATGATAATCTGTTGTTTATGATATTCCTGCCAATACTAAACTCTTAGTTGCTCTTATCTTGATGCCTTCAGCCTTGAAGGAGAATGAGAGTTTAGATAAATTTAGAGCTAATTGACTTTTGTTACCAGTTTTAGACAGATACCTCTTAAGTGATTAAAAGGTATACATGCAAAGTTGAGAAGGAATCTGGCCCAAAGTTTAAGGTAATAAAGAAGCACAAAAAAACAAAGAGCTTTTATCATGCTTTTAGTCATTTGTTGGCCCAAGTGAAGAGTCAGTACCTTCAGCAAAAGCAGCTTCTAAGGATTATTCCAGTTTTCCTTTCTTGACTGTGACCATCATCTTGTTACCATACAATTGGGGGTGGGTTCTATTCAGCCATAATTTGATTCCATATCACAGAAAATTATACATATTTTTACCTCCTATTTCATCAGCATAGTGAGCATGACCTCAACTGGAAGGGAAATTTAGAATTTCTCACTGGAGGACCCACCTTTGTCTTGCCTCAAAGTTTTGAATGCCAGGAAGAGACAGAAAGCAAGAGAAAAAATTTAAGGCAGTTAAAAATGATCTGTCCAGAGGAACAACAGTAGTCATGATAGCAGATTTCTCACTAGAAACAATGCCAGCAAGAAGACAATGGAATAACATTTTCAAAGCACTGAAAGGTGAAAAAAATTCTTAACTTTAAGCCTAGAATACATAACTCAGAAGAAATAGCTTTCAAAAAACGAGGGCAAAGACTTTTCCAGACATACAAAAGCTGGAATAATTCATTCCAGCAGACCTGCATTGTAAGAAATGTAAAGAAAGTTCTTAGTGCAAAGGCAAAATATTAGAAGGCAGTTTAAAGTTCAAAGACTTAGTAAATAAATACACATAAACTTTTTTGATTGTTTAAATTTCTTAATAAAATTGCTTGCTTAAACAAAATAATTACAATGTAGTTATAACAGCTTATAATGTACATAGAAGTTAAAAGTATATTAATAGTATAGTGACCAAAAGGTTATAAATGGAAGCATACTGCTGAAAGGTTTTTGTGACATATGTGGAACACATCTATCTACATACTGTAAATCCCAGATACCCTGCTATAAAGAGGCCAACCAGCTACTCAGGCACAGTTGATCAAGTCAGACTCCTTACACACTAAAAGAGGTCACTATTTATGTTGATTAAAATTGGTAAATATTCTGAGGATGGGCTTGCTTTATAGAGTATTTAATCTACCAACACAAGACTGCACATGAAACCATGAGACTCACTCTTCTACAAAGGAGATTCAGCAGCATGTATGTGATCGCAGAATCAACTCATTTTATTGTATCTGTAACCCTCCAGAGGCTGCTGGATTTCTGGAACAACCTTTTGACAGAGAAAAATTCTGACAGTTTGGAAACAATACCCTTACAGGATGTAATGTCACCATTGAAGATGAGATGTATACCCAAGACAACAACATAATGTGTTCCCCAAGAACATGGCTAAGGATATCAAGGTGGGGGTAGCATCACTAACAGTGACCTAGGGAGTCTCTATTTGCTGTCCCTGTGGCTCTAAGCTCTATATGTGCTTGTTCCAAAAGGAGTGATTATTTCCACCAGAGGACACAGTAAGAATCATTCTGAACTGTAACCTACCACCAATATTCAGTTACTTCTGGCTCCTTAAGACAGGAAACCAGCAGTGGAGAAAAGCAATCACTATCCTGGCAGTGGTAATGGATCCAGATCTTGGAGAGGTTATACAATGGGGATGAGGAATATGTTGGCACACAAGTGCTCTACTGGAGCACATCTTGGCATTCTATACTTTGACCAGTTTTTACAGGGAATGTACTCAAGCAATGGCCATAGGCTGAGATGGACACAGTGTCTAGTGTCTCAGAACACACATGGATAAAGACTAAGTTGCTGGCCAGATTTTACATCAAGATCATCAGAGTGACAACTGAGAGTATGAGAAATCTAGAATGAGTAGCAAAGGAGGGAAGTTAAAGGTATGAATGGCTTTGAGACACTAGCTACTGGGACAAGGGAATTTATTCTCCTGCTTTAATGTTTTGAATTTTCTTTATTAAGGGAAACCAATTAAAATCCTGTGCAGCTATTTCCAGGTGGGCCTAAAGACATCTGGAAGAGTATTCAGGTGGTGCAATGGTAAGGCTGTGTGGAATGCTTGGATATGCCTGTGAGGGCCCCTTTCAGGATCAAGGTACTTATTTTTTAGGTGCAGAGCATTAATTGTTGACAACTCATGCTCAAAGCTGCCTTACCCAGGTTTACTCCTCTGCCTGGTCTGTGTTCAATGACCAAGTGGGAACTCTATTCTCTTTTTCAACTTGTTCAAAGGCAAAAGGGCCATTTGAGCTCCAACGTCATCTGGAGAGTTGTCTGAGAACTTTGCTGCAACTGCATCGCAATTCAACTCCCTCTGCTGGATCTTATTCTCCTCATGTATCACAGGTGTTAATCCCAAGATCACTCCCACTTCTGCATGCAAATCTAAGAGACTCTAGCCTGTTTCCTAGGAAACCCAATGCATGACATCCACCACACCCACACTGTCACACACATAGGAAAAGACAGACTTTAACAAGAGATATGCTTAAGATTGAAAAAGAACAGAAGTTAGGGATGTAGCTCAGTGGTAGAATGTCTGCCAAGCACCTGCAAGGCCCTGGGTTCAGCTCTAGCACCTGCCCCCTTCCTCCACCTCAGGGAACTAACAAAGAACCTTAAAAAGCTAGATCAGTCTAAGAGGAAGAAACTTGAATTATTATTTAGGCTACCACCTCCACGTACTTGAAAGACTAGCTCTGTCCCAACAGAAATATACAAGTAGTATCATATTTTAGCAATGTTGAATGCGAAGGTTCCTAGATTTCCCTATATTATTAGAATAACTCCCAAGCAAAATGGCCTCAACAAATGAGAACACAAACATCTTTGATAGGAAAACATCAAGACAGAACATGGTGATGTATGCCTGTAATCCCAATACTTGGGAGACAAGACAGGAAGATCACAGGTTCAAAGCCAGCCTCATCAACTTAGGAAGGTGCTCAGAAATATATCAAGATCCTGTTTCAAAGTAAAAATAAAATAGGGCTAGGGGCATAGGTTGGAGACAGAATGTCTCTGGGCTCAACACCCAGTACCAAAAAATAAAAATAATAAGAGAAAGAACAAATTAAACAAAATAAATACCCATGCATCCACAGTGATTGAAGACTTTAGGGAAAATGGTGGATAAATAGAAGGCATCATTAATTTATATTTTACATTTTCATCTAAATTAGTATTCTGCAATATTCCCTAAGAACTAGTTTTAATCTTTTATTTATTTATTTATTTATTTATTTTTCAGTACTGAGGATTGAACCCAGGGGCATATTACTTTTGAGCTACATACCCAGCCTGATTTTATTCTTTATTTTGAAACAGTCTCACTAAGTTGCAGAGGGCCTCACTAAGTAGCTGAGGCTGTCTGTGAACCTGGATCCTCCGGTTTCAGCCTCCCAAGTACTGGAATCACAAGCCTGCACCACCACACCTGGCTAGTTTTAATCTTACTTTCCTAATGGATGGATAAACATGTCATATCTCCCCAATACCAAACTTTCAGGTGGAGTTTTTGAAGCTCCCCTACACACACACACCCAAACTGACCTCTGTCACTTCCTGCTTGCCTTTTCTGTAACAAAATGTCCAAAATCCAGATGACCCAGATGGCTTGGACAACCTTCTGGAGGAAGAAAACCTTTGTGGAATGCCAGTTCTCTCATCCAACTTCCCATTAGTCTCTGATTATTTATTCTACAAGTGTATTATCCAGTTCTCTTTGTACTCTGGCTTTCTTGCCATTTAAAAAAAAGTATTTAAAAAACTTTTAATTTTGATTTACAGAAAAATTACAAAGATAGAACAGAAAGTTCCTGTATAGTCTTCACCGAGCTTTCTCTAATGTTAACATCTTACATAACTACAGTACACTTGTCAAAACTAAGAAATTAACATTGATAAAATACTAGGAACTAAAATATAGACTTTATTCAGATGTCACCAGTTTTTCCACTAATGTCCTTTTTCTGTTCCAGGATCCAGTCCAGGGTAGCACATGGCAATTAGTCGTCTGTTTCCTTAGGCTCCTCCAATCTGTGACAGTTTCTCATTCTTTTCCTGTTTATCATGACCTTCCAGTCTAAAGGCTTCCATTCAACAATTTGTGCAATGTTCCTCAATTGATGCTTGGTATTTTCTCATTATTAGTCTGGACTAGAGCTATGGGATGGTGAAAGAAATATCACAGAGGTGAAGTAGTCTGCTTGTCCTCATACCAGAGGGTTTCTGATATCAGCAGAACTTATTGTAAGCCAGATTTCTCTACTCCTTACTCACTCCTTTTCCTTTCCATACTTTATTTTTTGGAAACAATTCACTAAACCTGGCTGATATGTAAAGCGAAGGTAGTAGCTACATATATTATTTAAGTTATTCTGTAAGATTTTTTCTTCTACCCTTACTCATTAATCAATTATTGTATCAATAAGGGCTTATGGATATTTATTTTATTCATTATATCATAACTTTTTCAAAGAACTTATTTGGTTGCTCGACTTGTTACAATTTTGGCAACTGAGAGTTCTTTCAGATTGGCTCCTCTGACTTTCTGACATTCAGATCTCTCCTTTCCTTTCTTTTCCTTTCCTTTTTTTCTTTTATCCCTTTCTTAATTTTTGGCATTATAAGATTCACCAGACTCATCTAGTATTTGGCTCATGTATCCAAGAACCCTGGTTTCTTTTTACTTGATATTGGTTGTTAAAAACCAAGATCTAGGTGCTGGATGTGCTTTTTGTTACTGGGCTTCACTACTTCTAGGCTTTCAGTGGTCAGAGCTATGAAATACATCTGTGTATACCAACCCATATATACCCCATGTTTCTGTATATAACCATCTATGTGTGTTTGTACATATATCTATATGTACAAACATAATAAATATAATGAATATATGGGAGCTGAGTCTCTCTATATAAAGAAATGTTATAATATCAAAATGAACATAAATTTATACTGATGTTTCTGACTTTAATACCCAAAGGTCCATCCTGGCTATCCCTTTTGTTTACTTATAACTTCTTTCCCTGACCATGACAGCCTGATTCTCATTTTCTATGATTAACTTTCATATTTATTCAACACTAGTATGCACATAAAGTACTTTCCAAATTGCAGAATTCTCATATTCCTATGAGAAACAAATTTACCAACTAAAACACTTTATCCACATGCAGCTCTTTTTATCTTTAGTCTCATAGTATCCAGTCAAAACATTTTTTTTCAAAGTTACTTACATAAGCTCCTTATAACCCATTCTTTCTTTGTGTGTGTTCTTTTATTGGCGTAAATCATGTGGACAATGACATACATGCACACACTCTTGGTGCCCCCCTACCTCCTCATTTCCCTCCCTCCCAATACAGAGTACTCAGTTTGACGTTGTTATATATTCACATGTATACACATAGTCTATGGTAGCATTTCTACTAAGGAACCTAAGTCTCCCTCCACCCCTACCCTTACATCTCCTCATTGGCTCCCCTGAGGTTTTTCATCATCATCTGGAGTCTCCCTTGTATCCCAATTACTCCCTATTATGCACATATTAAAGAAAACATATGGCCTTTCACTCTCTATGATTGGCTAATCTCAGTTAACTAATGTTCTTGAGGTGCTTCCATTTTTTTTGCAAAGTATGTAATTTTATTTTTTTTATTGATGAGTAGAATTCCATTCCATTGTGTGTATTTCCCATAATTTTGTAATCCATTCATCTGTTGATGGACACCTAGGTTGGTCCCATAGTTTGGTTATTGTGAATTGTGCTGCTATGAACATGGGTATGCATATATCATTGTAGTCCTCAGATTTCAACCTCTTTGAAAAGATACCCAGTAGAGCTATGACTGAATCATATGGTGGATCCATTCCCAGTTTCTTATGCCCCATTCTCTTCAGTGAGGTTACATCATACATTTGTTATACATTTATATTTAATTGCCACAGTCTGAATTTCATACCTGATGTTGTAGTGGATTTTTAAAAATATATACATAAAGTTCACTGTTTATGGTATACAATTCTCTGAGGCTTATAAGAAGAAAGACCTGTAAAATGTTATGAAAGAGTAAAAAGGACACCTATACCTATAATTGGAAGAAACCAGGGTTCTTGAGCCTGGGAAAAGAAAATACTAGATGAGTCTGGTGAATCTTTTAATGCCAAACCTCAGCTTTTTCAAAAGTAAATTAGAACTAAGTTGTAAAAATCAAACTAATGTATCTGAATATGATTTACAAGTTGTCTAGTGAAGGGAAGCAGGATATGTTTTTCTAGTCTCTCTTCTTCCTTATCCACTTAACACTTAAGTGCATCCTATCTTCCTCTACCTTATTTCTTATCCACTGCTGGCCTGGGTGCACCAAGGTGTCATCATCTCTCACTCCTTGCCCCTCTAACCATCTATTTTACTGGTCTTTGCCTCATTCATCATCATTTTCCTTTTCTATGGACAGATATGGGTTGGGAGAGGAGAGGGCCATGGGCAGTCATGACTAATGCAAATCTGTAGTATGAAAAGAGTATGAGAGCTCTGCTACTGAGCACCTGCAAGTCATTTCATCTTTCTAGACCTTGGTGTCACCATATTTAAAATAGAAATGCTCAGGAGCCATGTCAAACATCACCTGAATAGTGGGTAATTGATGTCTCCTGACTTCAGTAGCTGTGGGATAAATAATCAGGTTCAGCAGTTTTCCCTGGCCCATCAGCTCCACCTGCAGAACCATAGTCTTTGATGGTCTGTTCTCAGAGCATCCCAGTCACCTCCTGGAGTCTTCAAAACATTTCATACTTTCTCAAGGTCACTCCTCTTTTGTTTTCTCCTGACCTTCCCCACAAAGACTTGTTGCTCCTGAAAGAGGCTGCATCCTGACTAGGTAAGGGCTTGCTTCCCTTAGCTGCTAAAGCCACCAAACACTTGAGGTGCCAAAGAATGCTAAAATTCCTCTGCCTATGGTGAGGTCACTGCAGTAATGCCATATTCCATGAACAAATATTCTAATTACCCCCTTCTTATTTCTGTGCCATAGAATCATTTGCATACCAATGAGCATTGCATGGGCTCCCAATCTCAGCCCTAGAAAAACTAGCTCCTACAGTGATTTCCCAAAGCACATCTCCTCCATCAGTGGCTCTGAGGCTGGTTTGTGGGGCTGATCTGATGGCTGATCACAGATTCTGTGACATCTCAAGCTCTTCTATGCTTCCTTTTCTTTCTCCCAGAGACCTAGATGCCAATCACTTCCTCCAGGTGGCCTCGTTGTTACCAAAGAAATCATTTGGTGAAATAGTTGTAAAAGTAGGACAAAAGGGTACAAGATTTTGTAGAATTACCCAAATAACCTCAGCTGAAGCCTGACTCAGCATAATTTTCTAAACCTTAAAGTGCTAGAATATAACTATCATCATATGATGAATATCATTATTATCTCATTCACCTTGTGAGATACTGTGCTTGTCAGCTTTTCATCATTGTGGCAAAGGCAAATGGATGAGAAAACCATCTCGCAGGAGGAAAGATATACTTTGACTCATGGTTTCAGAGGGCTTAGTCTATGGGTGGCTGGCTCCATTGCTCAGGGCCTGAGGTGAGGAGAACAACATGTCTGAAGGGTGTGGTAGAGGAAAGCTGCTCAACTCATGGCAGCTGGGAAGCAGAGGTAGGAGGGGATGGGGACAGGGACAAAAAATACCCTCCAGGTCATGTCCCTAGTGGTCTTCTTCCTCCAACGATGCATTACCACCTACAGCTTTCATTGCATTCCAATGGTCCATTCAGCTATTAATGGATTAATCTAGTTACTTCTCAAAAGCCTATCTCTGAACATGGCTTAACTAGGCACCAAGACACCAACACATGAGCCTTTGAGGATAATCTGGATTCAAACCATAACTGCTGTCTCTGAAAAACTAGAGTGCTGTCACCTTGGGGTTACAGTGATACAAATTTCAAGTCCTGTTTAGGGGCCTCGAATCACACCCCACAGATTTCCGTTCTGCAGACCTTTTTCCTCCTTCAGCTGGTCCTATCACTTACTCGGTCTCTTCAAGCAATATCTTTATGCTTCTGAACATGTAACTCAATTCCTGCTGGCAGTAATGTTTATCTAGTAGATCAGATGCAACCAACCACACAGAGAGCAGCAATAGCAAAAAGCATTTTCAAACTGTTTGAAAATGCACTTGGAAAAAAAATGAAGGTATGCAAGATAGGAGATCTGGCCTCCTGTCCCTTCCCCAGCCCTGGGGAGCCCTCTGATGGCTCACTCTCAGGGAGCACTGAGCTCAGCTGACAGTTACGCCTGAAGTATACAAGATATGGAGGAAGAACAGCCTGCTATTGATTTCTGAAGCAGACAGGCACTAATGACAGAATTTGCCTGAATGTGAGTCTCCTGTGGTTAGTGCCAGAATGGTAGGATAGAGGTAAAATATTTGCCAAATTCTTCCTTCCCTTGTCCTTCCCAACCTCAGTCCCTGGCATGAGCCTTCCTGGTGAACATGGTGGCTAACATAAACACTTATATATTGAGATAGGAGTCTTCACAATTGCCCCAGGTATAGAGGGATTTCTGGGGAGGGCTGGCTTTAGCAGTTCTAATCTCTCCTTTGATGCTTATTGTCTTTATGAAAAGTACTTGTGTGGAAACACCCATCTGGGCCTGTCTGATGGGTAGGGGAAGAGGAAGAACAGGTGGTGTGGTTCCTCTTCAAAAAGCAAAGAAAAGAAAACAAAGAATAAACACAACCCTCTCAGCGACTGGTCTCTCCACTGCTGAAAAGAGAGCCTTTTAAAACACCATCTCTAAATTGATAATGAGAACAGTTAAAATAATGCTATGCTCATGTATGAAGGTATTGCTACCAACTTAACATGTACAGGGCAACTGAGGATGGAGTGGAAGCTGGGTGATATGCAGAGGGAAACATACCATGCTTGTATCACTTTGAACCTCACTATGATGTATAATTATATTGTACCAACAAAAGCATATTAAAACAAATAGATAATGTCTGGTCTCTATAAGCAACCATGACCTTAATCCATGAGAAACATGTTTCTCTCCTGTTTCTTGGCACAGTTAAAGCAGATTAATATATTACTGGCCACACCCCACACCCAGACACTCCCAGCCATCAGGATGCCCATCCAGGAGGCTGAGCTCCAGGAGTTTGTCCCAAGTAGAGGTTGTCCCTGCACTGTTCATTTTCATTTTTGATGGCCAAAGAAGCCAGAAACCCCCAGAAGCCACAAACAGAGCTTCTACCCTATGGTATGGGTAGAACAGTGAGTAGACTCGAGCCTCTGTGATCATTCATCCTGGTTATTGACTTAACTGGATTGAGGGACACTTAGAGAGTTGGTAAAGCACACTTCTAGGTGTGGCTGTGAGGGCCTTTCCAAGGAAGATGGGTGTGTGAGTCAGTGAGCTGAGAGGAGAAGACCCACCCTGAACATGAATGGCACCACCTGATAGGCTGGGGGCTAGGATAGAACAAAGAGAGGAAGAAGGGGAAGCTCCCATGCTCTAGTTCTCAACCCTTTTTAAGTGGGTGCCCTGCCACCCATGGATGTCAGACTCCAGATTCCTCATCTTCGGATGCAGACATGAACCAGCTGTGCTTCTGGGGGCTTCCCCCTTCCACCTCAGACTGGGCTGCATTTTTGGTCTCTTTTGTTCTGAGGATCTAGATTCCAGGACCAAACAGTACTGGTTCCTTGGTTCTCCAGCCTGCAGACAGCCATTGTGGGACTATCCAGCCTTGGAGCATGGGAGCCAGTCTAATTAAGTCTTCTTGTAATTGTGCATGTACTGTACTGATTCTACTCTGGAACACTCATGTTAATGCAGCCTCTGGTTGGGGTCAGGACTTCTCTGGGCTCACATCTGTCAGAAAAATCCACCAAGAATACAAGGAAGATGTTGCCCTATGGGAAAGACATCTTAATATGTATTTCTCCATCATTTCTCCATGGAGGCCCAAGACAACACACAGAGAAGTGGGGTAGATGCAGCTACTCCATGCTGAAACTCCCTCCCAATCAGGGAAGCAAATTGTCACAGAAGAGAATGGGAGCTACACTGCTTTAGGGTTAACCTTGAAGCCACTCTCACATGGTAAAAAAAAATTTTAATTCTTTTCCAGGTATTTATTTGCTAAACATTATTTGTGAAACATCTTCTGAAGTGAGCTATGAGAGTGTGATTAGGAAAACTGTCCCAGGGTGAGCACTATGCTGGGGTGAAAGGGAGACTCATGTGTAGAAAGCCTTAAGCAGAGCATTTCTATTCTTCATTCCTTTCCACCCTGGACCATAGTCTTTGGTCTGTATCGACCTCTCTAGAAAGGTCAGAGAAAGGACCAAGAGGAACTTTTGCTTCAGATTTGAAAATTACTAATACAAGATATCTTAAGAGATCAGGAACAAACTGAAGAAGAAAATATGTCTACAGTGTGCCACTTCATGGAAGGCTATGCCTTATAACCTAACAGCAATAGTATTTATGGAATATTTGGAGAGAATGGAGAGATAATCATTATAATCCTTCTGATTAAGTTTCACAGGGAACCATCTGACTCTGTCCTATACTAATCATAACTGCAGTTTCCCCAGGTCTTACCTAGTAAGATCTTCCTTTAAACCAAATGTGGAAAATCCTGATGGGAGGTATAAATGTGTAGGAGACTAGTTTTAAAACTTAAAACATCTGAAAAAAGGCAGAATATGTAGAGTATCTCTATTTGGTGGCACAATGATTTGAGCCCAGATCAGAAAAGAGTCAAACAGAAAAATCCAAAGGTTCCTATAAGGAGTTGTGGAAGAAGTCTGGCAGTTTATCATTCCCAATTCACCTCCTACTAATTCTGGGGAAAAGAAAATCTGAAAAGAAATCTGAAGCTATAAAATCTAAATGAAAAAATATTTCAGACACAAAATGAGTCTGAGTATGAGCAAAGCAGAACAGTCTGGAAGCCGGACTAGCCTGGCACCTTCCTCAGGCTGAGCCCATGTGCAGCAGGAGAGAGAGGACTCTGTGCACACAGCTGCCAGTAATGGATGTGAGGGTGTGCAAGAATCATAGACTGAAAGCCCCACAGACAAGCAAAAAACAGAGCCAGGACAGACA
The DNA here is from genome assembly GCF_963383645.1 of Muscardinus avellanarius. Lineage (NCBI taxonomy): Eukaryota > Metazoa > Chordata > Mammalia > Rodentia > Gliridae > Muscardinus > Muscardinus avellanarius. The sequence goes on along the minus strand of NC_137786.1, from coordinate 51,169,348 downwards.
CAGGAAGGGTGAGACCTAGGCACACACCTGGAAGCTGAGCTTGAAGCAGTGGATGGTCTGAAGTGCAGTGGCACAGGAGCCACAGTTTGCAGTCACAGAGTAGGCGGAGGTAGAGATGACACTGTGTCTTTGTATCCACACTCATGCATGCACACATGTATACTCACATGCATACACGTGAGCCCCATAAGGACTTACATCTTTAAAAGACATCAGAAAGAGACCTTTAGATGTCCCTTTCTTCTGGTGTATCCTCGGCACCTATGATAGTACCAGACAACAGCAGGTGTTCAGTAAGTGATTTTAAAATTGAAGATGAACAAGTGCCTTAAGTCAAATGCGCCACTGGTCCTGGGAAGATACAGATGTGGGTGTCAAGTTAGGCATGGTGGTCTGAGCGGGCTTTGGGGGATGAGCTAAGGGATTGGTGAAATAGAAGTGTTACTGGTACCTTTGGGATAGGAATAATTAGGAACATTGGCTGAGGAAGCTGAGGTGTGCCTCTGGCCACAGAAACCATCCTTCAGCACAGGGCACAACAGCATAGTGTTCAAAGGTGCAGGGCTGGAGTCAGTGTCCTTGGGCATGTGTCTCTGCCAGCTGCTCACTAACTGAAACTGTGGCCACACACTGCTTCTCTTGTTGCTCAGATTTTTCATCTGTAAAATTAGAATGATATCAGTAAGTAGCACAAAGAGTTTTGAAAGCAATGAATTATGATATGTTTTTTTGAAGATTTAAAAAAGTTTATTAGAAAGATAGAAATACAGAAAATAGAAATACAGCCCCATGCCAGAGTGGCATGGAGGGGTGACTCGAATGAATACACCCTATGATATGTTAAGTGTTTAGAGCAGCACTTGGAATACAGTAAGTGCCCAATAATTGTTAGCTGTTAATATAATTATTCTTTTTCTCATCCAGAAAGTTCCTGTTCAATTTGTGCCAGAGTAGAATGGGTCCCCAAACCTAGATGACCCCAAGCTGTTGGAAATGAAGCCAACCTACCTCCTCTCCTCCCTCAGTGTCTTTCCTGAGCTTCTGTTCTCATAGTTTGAGATACTTAATTTTGCCTCCTCCTCCTCCTCCTCCTTCATCTTCTTCTTCCTCCTCCTCACTCTCCTCCTCCTCCTCCTCCTCCTCCTCCTTCTTCTTCTTCTTCTTCTTCTTCTTCTTCTTCTTCTCCTACTTTTTCTTCCTCCTCCTCCTCCTCCTCCTCCTCCTCCTTCTTCTTCTCTCCTTTTCCTCCTTACACAGACTTCTGCAGCAGCCTACTTTCTGGACTAACTCCCTACCTGTAGTTCTATTCATATCCAGCCAGAAGTGATCATTCTAAAATGCAAATTTAATCAAACTATTTTACTTTACAGCTTTATATTCCTTATGGCTTTTCTTTTCCCCCAAGGTCCTTATTTTTTTTTCTTTAAAAGGATAAAAGTGTTCCTTGGAGAAATAGCTAATTTGAGGACAAGGGAAATACAAGATACCAACCTGCAGCATCTTGTAGTGCTAGAAATAAAGAAATAAAATGCTAAAATAATTTTAAAAAAAGTCTCACAGTGATGGGGCAACATCACTCTCCCAATTGCCAGAAATGGAACAACTTGAATCATAAAATAAATAGTATTGTGTTATAACTCAGAATATAAAAGAAATATCCACAAGTTTATATTGACTTAAGTAAATAATTGAATAAATAAATAAATGAAGTAGACACAAATCTTCCCTGCAGAAGAATTCCAAATAAAATGTGCAGACATCCAAGTCCTTACCTTAAATGTGGGCTATGTATAATGCATTCCTTCCTTGATTAGTGAAAGAAAGAGTAACCTTATAGTGAAGAAACCTGGCCAATGCTACCTCTGACAGGCTTCATGGTCAGCATAACAGTGTAACTGATGAATGATAGGTGATAAGGAGATGTGTCCATCGTATGTACCTTTGATAGAATGAGATGAAAATGACTGTTTACCTCTGAAATCATCCTCCCCCAAACGGATAACATCAACCTAATCAGGAGAAAAGCCTCAGACAGACACCAGGAAAGAAACATCCTATAAAACTCCTAAGCAAGTCAAAACTGATGAGCTCATCAAAACCAGGAAAAGTTTAGGAAACTGTCTCAGCGAAAAGGATCCTAATGTCAACTTAAATGTAATGTGATATACAGGGACAGAACAACAATGTTAGGCAAAAAATAAGGAACTCCAAATAAAGTATAAGCTTTAGTTAATAATGATACTTCAATATTGGTTCATCAATTATGACAAATGGACCACACTAACCATCTGGTATAAATAATAGGAAAAAACTGGGTGTGGGAGTGTGTATGGGAATGCTCTGTGAGAGTTTAATAGTATTTCCATAAACTCTCCTGGACATTAACATTTATTAAAATGAAAAAAACAAATAGAAGAGAGTTAAAAGACAAACTTTATACTTGTTTTAGAATTCTGGTAGGCTCAGCTGTCATTAGACCAAGCCCAATCCCAAATTAGCAGCAACATCTCCTCTGCCCAAGAACAACTCCAACTCGAGTTCTTCAAGGGTATGGCAACAGAAGTGGCCCCACTCTCCCCATTCAATACACAGGAAGCGTGGAGTTTCATCATTCCATGGAAAGCAGGCAGCAGAATGCAGAGTTGGTGAACAACGTAGGCTTGAAAACAAGGCCAACTGAGCCTGTTTCCTCTTCTGTAATGATGAAATTATAGTACGTACCATATTAGGGTTGTTGACACGGTGCCTGATAGGTAATGCCTCTCAGACCTGCTCAGAAGAACCAAGTGTGTAGATGCTACATGCAAGAAAATATGAAATGATGTCTGCTCTTTAATAGCTTCTCATCCAAGCCAGCAGAACTCTGTTTATATATCTATTACTAACAACAGCTATTTAATCTGAGACCAATTGCATTCATTAACTCAATTATTTAGATGTTAGGTCTACACAATGACAAACACTGGAATATTTTGCAATAACCCAGTAAATTACATGGTCTTTCTTTTTGACCTGGGAGTTTGATATCCCATAGTAACAGCTTCAATATTTGGCTTGTTTTTCATATTAAGATTTTCAATATCCATTCAAGCAAGAGAGACTATTAAGTGCCATAAATTTAGCCAGGACCCTATATGAAGATGATAAACTACCAAATGGATACATATTTGAAAAAATGTTATGTTCTAATGGAATATTTGTTTAAAGATAGGCATCATAAAAATTGAGATCTCCTGAAAAATGCAGGAGACAAAAATTCTTTTGTTGATTTGGAAGTGACTTAAAATTCTAAATTATTTCTAGTTAGAAGGGGAATCTTTATAAAGCAAGAAAGTGCATGGATGAGTAATGAAATAAGAAAACAGTGAATCCTCTTTGTTTCATTCTGACATTGATAAATGGCCAATTCTGGGGAAAAAAATAAAACTATTTTGTACCAACAAGATCAACTTTGGCAAATATCATTGAGATTAGTAGTGACATGTCATAGCTGATTCTAAAATTGTATTTTGTTTAATGTTATAGATCCAATTTTATTACTTTAGTCAAAGACCACTTTGAGGATCTGATGAAAGCTATGTATACTGTCCTCAGGAAAATGTGCAATTTCAAAGAAACAAAGACTGCTGAATAAATGGTCTCCAAGTTGACATCTGCTGCTATAAGAACCCATTCCACTACGGAGAATAGCAACTCAAACAAAACTTCTATTTGTAATCATTATAGAAGTGTAAATATGGCTCTTGAGAAGATATCAATTCAATGTAACTTGGTCCTTGGTTAAGTTTGACATTATGATAATAATTCTCCTAGTCCTACAGGAAATTTGTGTTTGTAAGACAAGAAATTCATAGAAGTTATTTGTGGGATTCAGCTATTAGATAAATATCTAAAGATCCATAACTTGGGAGGTGAAGACAGGAGGACTGAAAAGTTAAGGACAGCATGCAGTAACTTAGTGAGATCCTATTTCAAAATTAAAAAAAAAAATAGGATTGGGGGTCTCGCTCAGAAAAAGAACATTTCTGGGTTCAATTCCCAGTACTACAAAAAGAAAAGAAAGGAAGGGAAAAGAGAAAAGGAAAGGGAAGGAAAGGAAAGAAGAGAAGAGAAGAAATAAAGACACGTAAATGCATGAGGATCAAAATCAATCCACCAACGGTCCCATGCTCTTGGGCATTGTGCTTGGCTCTCATACTCTAGTTCAAACTGTGTCAAGATGTCCCAAGGTGGTAACACAAACTCATAGGGACAAGGCAGGATTTTTTATATTTTTTCAGAAAAACACAGCAACACTTGCCAGGTGCCACAAGAACTCCAAGCTCAAGGTAGTTTACAGCTGGGTGTCTTAGTACACTGCATTCTACTCAGGGATGTAATATCTTTGCATAACTGGATTGAAAATTGATGTGGAGCAGGAAATGCTGGTGGTGGTTTCTGACCTGATCTCTGGATTTGAGAAGTCATTCAATGTCCAGCAAGCACACATGTTTCACTAGTTGTTGTGGTTAAGAATAGAGTTAATCTATTGTTTTCTCTTTGGGTTGTATGTCTTTTTAAAAACTACTTATTTATTAAGAAATAAATACTTATTGTTTGGGGGGCCTATTTAGTAAATGGAACCTGATAGTTCTTTCTTTTGGTCTATGGGCACAATGAAATACTGCTATCATGTTAAGGGATCTATGAATCAAAAATGTTTAAGGATGACTATTCTAGTGGGCAACTAATTTGAATAAAATGCAGTTGCCACCTTCTAGTTTCTTAGAGAGATCTATGTATACTAACCAGAGTAAAATGCCAACTAGAATATTCAGCATAACATGCATATAAATAAAATTCAATGAGCTAGGAAATCTCAAGTATCATTCTATTAGAAGAGAGAGAAAGAGAGAGAGAGAGAGAGAGAGAGAGAGAGAGAGAGAGAGAGAGTTAGAGTTGAGATCTCCTTTGGTTTAGCCTTAAAATAGTTAAGATTTCAAAAAACTAAGATTTCAAAAACTTCAAAACATACTTCTTGGAATAGCATGAACAATGGCTTAGAGGTATAAAAATGAACATGTTGTTTGGGTTATGGGAAACCCTTTGGATGGAAAGAGGAAGCACAAGAAGTGACATTGGTGGCTTTTGGATGAGAAAGGGTTATGGTTAGATTGTGCCTTAGAAAGCTAATTATTACAGCGATATGAAAGACGGAATAGAGGTTGGGAGTGAGGGAGAGGGACTGGAAATGACTAGCTCCCAGCTTAGATATGATCTCTTTTTCTTTGCATAAACCATGTCTTATTAATGTGTCTATTGGTAGCATCTAGCAGGAGCCTAATAACTTGAGAGAGAAGGTAGTCTATGGCACCAAATGGTGGAGGGCCGATCCTACCCAGAAGCTATAGCACGTGTCCATTAGCAGGTGCTTGGGAATTTGCGGAGTTCACTGCAGGTGGGTTAGAGGCAGGCTGCAGATTGCTGCGGAAGTGACCTGAGAGGCCCTTCTGGATAAATCTGGGGATGAGATGGATCTGGAGTGAGAGATTTAGAGGGAAAGGAGTTTGGAGGAAGATAATTTTAGAAAAGAAGTGACAGTGGCGGGGATGCAATCCAGAGGAACAGGGACAGGAAGCCATCCTTCAAATTTTCTCAGAGAGAGGGGAGGAAGATTAAAAGCACCATTGACTCCCTGTCTCCTTTCCTTTTTATGAGGGCAGGGAGATAACCATATGGGATGGGGGCATTGCAAGGTGTGAGACCCAGAACAGGGTGGAGAGGCCAAGCAGGGTCTTGGGGCAGGGGGTCAGCCTGCAGTGGAGGAGGGCATCCACATGGGGGCTGCTGGGGACCAGGGTCCAAAGTGCACTGAAGAAGGGGCCCATGCAGGAGAAGAAGTGGGGTGAGGAGGCAATCTGTGTGGGGGAGGGACAGCCCAGCCTGGAGTGTGAGCCCTGTCGGCGTGAGAGGGGCCTTCCGTGTGGTACTAGGTAGAGGTGAGGGAACCCAAAGGGATAGAGAAGAGGATAGCATGGGGGATTCCTCACATTCAAGAAGACTGATCAAGCTGGGTGTGGTGGTGCACACCTGTAATCCCAGTACTTGGGAGGCTGAGACAGGGGGATGGCATGTTTGGGGCCAGCACTCAGTAACTTAGCAACACTCTGTTTCAAAAACAATTTTTATTTTAAAGGGTTTGGGGTATAGCTCAGTGGTAGCATGGCTCTGGTTTCAATAACACACAGACAGACACACACATACACACACACAGAGAAATGCACTAAGAGTAGGAGAGTTCTACTGTTGGACTTCACAAAAAAGAGGAAAATTAGAATATATTTCCTGACCTGGGATTGGAATTAATTATATGAATGTAAAGATATGGGTTTCCATGTACAGATAGATGAATAAATGATAGGTAGATACAAAAACAGAGGAGTGTGTGTGTACAACATAATTTCACACATATGTTCTCTAGCCCTGTCCACTGAGTGGATAACAGTCTGGAAACAGCAACCCTCCCACAGCAACGAAAGCATTTAGTACAATGTTGAGTTTTAAATCATATTCACTCCTAGAAACAGCAGGAGAAATGGTGGACCCCAGGGCTGCGGCAGGGAAGAACAGAACCAGCATCTGCTGTGCCAGGAAGCAAGGAGACACTCATGGTCCCCCAGACGGCACAGAGGTCGCCTGCTTGGCTTCCACTAATGAAAATGGCCACAAGGTGAGGTCAGTACCATGATAACAAAAGAGTATGTTCAGTGCCTAAAACAGGAAGGGATGAGTTCATACAAATTGATGAATTAGTCTAGAGAAATCAACGCATCACAGATATTTGTGTTATTTACTAGAACTCCCACACATGTTTATTAACTACAAAGGAACAAAGAGTAACTTTACAAAGAGAAGCAGGGCTGATCCTGCTTTAATCAAGCAGCCCAGGTGGGCATCACCAGTAACAGGTGATCCCGCCCCTGAGATGTTGAAGGAGTCCTCCACCTTGCCTCTGGGATATGTCTGCTAAACATGCCTATCTAGGATCTAGTCAGATCTAAAGGAGGGAAATTCTGCAAAATAACCGGCCTGTAATCTTCAAACATGTCAAAACCTTCAAACAGGAATGAAAGCTAAGGAAAGATGGAGAAACTGTTCCAGACCAAAGAAGACCAAAGAGACACGTCAACTAAATCTATTTATCTAAATTGAATCCATTTGCTATAAAAGACATTATTGGGACAACTGGCTAAACCTGAAAGAAACTTGAGGATTAGATGATATGATGAATTAATGTAGATTTTCTGATTTAGATGGTTGCATCTTATTTATTTGGGGAATGTTCTTATTTATAAAAATACACATTGGATTAGGTGGATGGCAATATGACAAGTGTGTGTTTGGAAACTTAGTTTGTGGGGGGAGGAGTTATTGGGGCTTGAACTCAGAGCATTCTTCCTCCAAGATACAGCCCTAGCCATTTTTATTTTTTAAATATTGAAACAGGGGCTCACTAAAATTACTGAGAGCTGGCTTTAAACTTGTAATCTCCCTGTCTCAGCCTCCCAAGTACTAAGATTATAGGTGTGCACCATTCCACCCAGCTGGAAACTTACTCTTAATAGTATAAAGAAAAAGATTCCTAGATGTGTACTTGAAATTTTCAATATATTTGGGATTGTTTCAAAGATTTAAAAAATGTTTCTAAGATGGGCACAGTGGCACATACCTGTAATCCCAGTACTTGGGAAGCTAAACAGGAGGACTACAGGTTCAAGGCCAGCCTAAGAAATTTAGTGAGACTTTCAGCAACTTTGGGAGACCCTGTTTCTAAACAAAAAATTTTAAAGGGGCTGGAGGTGTAGCTTAAGGTAGGATGTATGTATTTGAGTTCAATCCCCATTACTAAAAACAAAACGAAACAAAAACCAGTGTTTCAAATTTAAAACATCATACTCTATACTTTTGCTAGTCTGCCATTGCTACAATGAACATCCTCCTAAATGGCTGATTGTGGGAACACAGGAGCCGAGCTGATAGGAGGCCAGCCAGCTGTGCCAACCAAGCCCAACCAGAAGTAATGGATCCCCAGGTTATCCCAAATGTACCTTAAATTGGAGTGGAGTGCCACAACACTGAACATGGTTGGAGCAACATTTGGTGAAACATCTCACTGCAGAACTGGGTCACCAAGGGAACCCTAGCCACTTTATGATCAGCAAACCACTGACTCTAGTTCCGTAATCAAGAGGAATCATAGTTTATTTAGGAATGAAGTACTTAAACAGTAATAAACAGAGTGAGCTACAGCTAAGAAAAGCCATGTAAATTTTAATATAACAATATTGTACCAAAAATACTCATAAGATAGTGGTGGAGAGCTTAATACCATTCATATGAAGTTAAAAACACTGCATATTTTTGGGAGGGAGAGACATGGGACAGTGAGTTTGAGGAGAACAACCAGGGTGTCTTAGTTATTGACTGCTGCATGACAGACCTCTCCAAACCTAGAGGCTTTAAAGCCACAGCTATGTATTTGCACATGATTCTGTGGGCTGGCAGTGGGGCAGGACTCGGCTGGGACAACTCCCCTGTTCCAGATGTTCCTTGCTCTCACTCATCTGATTCAGCCAGCTGGTTTGACAGCTGGGCCTACTGGTCCCAGATGTCCTCATGCATGGTTCTGGGGCCTCAGCTTCGATGCCTGGACCTCTCCCTTTCTATGAGGCCTCTCTCCATGAATTCTTCCATCCTCAATGAAGCCTGACTTGGCTTGTTCACAAAGTTACAGCATTCTAAGAGGATAAGCAAGAAAGCTGTGAGCTCCTTGAGGAAGGCCAAGGTCTGGAAGTCATAAAATGTTCTACTAGAGTCTGGTGTGCAGACAAGGAGAAAGAGACCCTTAATAGGATGAGTTGCAAAGAATTCCCATCCACATTTGATGTACCATACAAGAGCTCACATTGCATGGTATGTTAGTTTTCCATCACTATGACAAAACACTTGAGATTATTAACTTATAAAGAGAAAAGGACGTTCTTATCTCGGGGGTTTTTTTATCTTTACAAGAAACCTATTTTATTACTATTGTATGGTTTTTTTAATTAATTTTTTATTATATATATTTATGGCATATATTCACACAGTACTTGGTGTCCTTCCTTCCCTTTCCACTTTTCCCTCCCTCCCAATACTGAGTATCCAAGTTAATGCTCTTATATTCACACATATACACATATTTGGATGTAGCTTTTCCATTTATTAGCCTCAGCCTTCATCCTCCTTTATCCTTCCTTTCTGGATTTGTTGAGGTTTCCCCTCCATTATCTGGAGTCCCTCTGGTATACCTAATACTCCCTAGCTTGAGCATATTAGAGAAAACTTATGTCCCTTCTCCTTCTGTGCTTGGCTAATCTCACTTAACATAATGTTCTCCAGGTCTTTCTATCTTCTTGTGAAGGACATGATTTTGTTTTGCTTTATATCTGAGAACAATTCCATTGTGTGTATTTCCCATATTTTATAATCCATTCATCTGTTGATGGAGACCTAGGTTGGTTCCATATTTTGGCTATTGTGAATTGTGTTGTTATGAACATGGATATGTATATGTTACTGTAGTTATCTGATTTCAACCCCTTTGGAAAGATACCCAGGAGTGGTATAGCTGGATCATATGGTGGATCCATTCTCAATTTTCTAAAGAATCTCCACACTGATCTCCATAGTGACTGAACTAGTTTGCATTCCCACCAACAGTATAATAGGTTCCTCTTTCCCCACATTCTCATCAGAATTTATTGTTGTTTGACTTCTTTATGCTTGCCACTCTGATTGGGGTTAAATGAAATCTCAGTGTAGTTTTGATTTTCATCTTCCTGGTGACTAATGAAGTTGAACATCTTTCCTTGTATATATTGGCCATTTTTTATCCCTTTTTGTGAAGTGTCTATTCAATTCAGTTGTCCATTTCTTGATTGGGTTACTTGTTTTGCTAGTGTAGAGTCTTTTGAGCTCTTTGTATATTCTAGATATTAGCCCTTTATCAGAGTGGTAGCTGGTAAAGATCTTCTCCCATTCTGTAGACTTTCTCTTTAGATTCTTGATGATTTCCTTTGATCAGCAGAAACTTTTTAGTTTGATGCCATCCCACTTGTTAATTCTTGTTTTAATTTTCTGTGCTTTGGAGGGAATCATAGTTAAAACAGCATGGTATTGGCACAATAGTAGGCACACAGACCAATGGAACAGAATAGAAGATGCAGAAACAAACCCACACACATATAGTCAGTTGATTTTAGACAAAGGGGCCAAATTCATACACTGGAGAAAAGACAGCCTTTTCAACAAATGGTGCTGAGAGAATTGGCTATCCATTTGTAGAAATATGGAACTAAATCCTTATCTCTTCCCATGCACAGGAATCAACTCGAGATGGATCAAAGAGCTTGAAATCAGACCAGAGACTGTGAAGCTATTAGAAGAGGGCATAGGCTCAACACTCCAATATATAGGCACAGACAGTAACTTTCTATCTCACAGTTTTGAAGGTTTCAATCTGTGATCTGTTGGCCCCATTGTTTTGGGGCCTGTAGTGAAGCAGTATATCATGGCAGAGGCTCATGGTAGAGTGTAACTACTCACCCTCATGGTCAGAAAACAAAAAGAGAAAAAAGAAATGTTTGGGGTCTCACAGTCCCTCTCATGGGCACACCCTCAATCATTCAAGGACTTCCCATTACACCCCACATCTTAAAGGCTCCACAGCCTTCCAATACACCATCGTGGGGAACAAGACACTAATATGTAGGCCTTTGGGGGACATTGAAGATCCAAACTTAGCAAATATAGAACATATTACTTAAGCAAACCTAGTGACAACTGTATGATTCAATAATGCCAGGTAATAGTTATAGTTGTCTATTAAATTATCTCTCATCTGGTCTTTACATTTCAAGTGTGACTATACATTCATTTTTACTTCTTGGATTCCAGAGCTGTTCAGGTTTCTCCCTTTTCAGAACCTGATATTTCAGCTGGATTTTTCAATCCCAGAATATAGTTAAAAGGTTTCCAGAACACTCACTTTATGATACAACAAGCTCTATTTGGAGGAGTTTTCTGTATCACGTAAACTTGTGGCTGAGCAGGAGTTGGAACTTGGTACCTCTGGCATGAGCATTTCAGGCACTTATTTATTGTTGCCAACTTTCACAGAAGACACAGAGACTCTTTGGCCAAACTCAGCCCATCCCCATGATTCAGGGATACACAGATAGAGAGTGAAGTGGGGTAGTCCTGGTAGGATCCAGATTATGGATTGGAAGGTGATGGAGCTCCCTGGTTGAACAAGAATCTTCAGGGGAAGAGCTGGCCTTAACTCCACAGCAGGCCTCACTGTGTAGTCCAGCCAGAATTCACAGACCCCGTAGCCGCTAGTGCTGAAAATGGCCCCAGGCCAGCTTGTGCCAGGAAGAGAATCAGAGTGCACTGAAAAAGCTATTTGCAAAGGACTCAGATGCTTGGGAGCTCAAGAAGTCATGCTTGGGAATCCCTAAATTGGTGGGAGTATAGGAACATTATTTTTATATTTATTTATTTATTTATTTATTTATTTATTGGTACTGGGGGTGGGTGGAACCCAGAGGTTTTCTACCTCCGGGCTATACTCCCAGACCTATTTTTAAAAATATTTTACTTGGAAACAGCATCTCACTAAGTTGCTGAGAGCCTCACTAAGTAGCTAGGGCTGGCTTAGAACCTATGCGATCCTCCTGTCTCAGCCTCCCAAGCACGGGGATTACAAGTGTGCACCACCACGCCCAGCTGTCTAGGAGCATTATTCTTTTTAATTTGCAAGAGATACAATTGAAACTGTGACTTTGAAACTTGCCCACAATTATCAAGAAAAACCAAGGTGAATTCCCCTTATAAATGATGTTGGGGGCAAAGACCATGTGGAGACAGGCCCACAGCCCAGAGTGGTGTCTCTGGAAATACAGGCCAGGGCTCTATGGTCCAACTGGGAGGGTGACCACATACACACAGTATAGCTGTGGGATTCCCAGAAGTATTTTAGGAGGTGGCCTCACAGACAGTGTCAGTCCCTCGTGAAGGAGGGGATGGAGCCTGTGTCCCTGAGGTGGGCGTTTCCATCCACTCAAGAGACCCTGACTCTCCCTGGCGTTAGATGCTGATGCTGCGTTTGTGTTTCCTCAGCATCGAGGCAACTGACATTTTGCGGCTCGTTAATTACATGGTGTTTATGGCATTTCTAAAGAACTCATTTCAGATTCAGAGGCCTCGGGACACCGAAAACATGTTCAGACCGTGCTGGATTCGAAAATTGAATTTAGTTAAACTATTCCAGAGGGCAGCCTTGCCCTCCATCAGTGCTAGGGATTTGTGTGGCTGTTTTATTATTATTATTTGATGATGATGATGACCAGATGCCACAGTGTCTCTGATGCCCTTTTCTCCTCTTCCTCATATCAGCCCATGATGAATCTCAAATTCTTCTATTTTTACTTTGTGTGTGTGTGTGTGTGTGTGTGTGTGTGTGGTGATGGGGATCAAACCCAGGACCTTATGCACGATAGGCAAGCACTCTACCACTGACCTATAATACCTCCAGACCTCCAAATTCTACTTTTTTATAACTTTACTAAAGTATAATTTATTATTATTATTATTATTATTATTATTATTATTATTATTATTGGAAGCCCTTCTACCTCTGGGCTACGCTCCCAGACCTGTTTTTATACTTTTTTATTTGGAAACAGGGTCTCTGAAGCCAGCGCGGCTGGCGTGATCCTCCTGTTTCCGCCTCCCAAGCGCGGAGATTACAAGCGTGCACCGCCACGCCCGGTGTACTGAAGTATAATTTAGATATGCTTAGATTCACTTACTTTAGATGTACAATTTGATGGATTTTGACAAATTTATAAAATAGTGTAATTATGATAAACACTGCAATCATGACAAACACTTCCATTATCCTGAAATGTTTCTTGGTGCCCTTTGTAGTCAATCTCCTGCCTTTGCTTGCAAGGTCCTGAAAATCACTGATTTGCTTTCTATCATAATACCTAGCTAAGATAGTCATCCATTTTTGTTGAGAGTGGCACTGACTCATTACTCCTTCTAGCTCAGTGGTATCCAATTATATGGGTGTACCACAATTTGTTTATGCATTCACTCATGAAAGGACATTTGAGTCATTCCTACTTTTTGACAATTGTCACTGGAGCTATTATAAATATTTGTGTACAGGTTTTTGTGTCAATGTAAGTTTTTATTTCTTTAGTGTGGTACTCAGGAATGAGATAGCTGGCCATGAATAAATTATATATTTAAGTTTGTAAGACACTGTCAACCTGTTTTCCATTTCCATTTGCAATGTGTGAGAATTGAGTCCTGGATGCTAAGTATATTCCTAATAAATAGCATTTTAGGTCAATCATGAACGGAGGTGGAAGGAGCAGCCAAGGGAGGGAAGTGCAGAGAGCTGGTCGCTCTATAAACAAACTAACCTGCTTTAACTTAGAGAACGTATTTAGGTGCTTGAAGCAAGACTGAAAAGGAAAAAATAATGATAAAGAATCAATTATCACTTAAAAACAGCAGCAAATATGTGCTGAAACAAAAGGAATCACAGGCTGTGAAAATAGCCGGTGGCTGGCAGAGTCGGAGCAAACATGACCACGCCTTACTCAGCAAATAAGCCAACAAACAGGTGGGAAGGAAAAGAACTAATGATTAAAGAGAGGTTTAGAACATGGGCCATTTTCCTCTTTTTAAAAAATATCAGTCTAACTACAGCATGTTATTGGTATTGAGAAGTGGTTTATGCTATATGGCATATATCTCTATGGGGGAATATTGCATAGTGCAATGCAGGTTCTGACTCAGTCAGTCAGCAGGAGTGTACTTTGGCATTTTCACCAAGGTTGCAGGTGAGAACAATATTGCTGGGCTGCAGATGTGCCTCTACTGCGTAGATTCAAGTCCTGCCTCTAAAACTTACAACTGTGTCAACCAGGGCCCACATTTTTTGTATGTGTGGTACTAGGAGTGGAACCCAAGGGCATTTTACCTCTGAGCTATACCCTCAGACCTATTTTTAATTCTTTATTTTGAAACAGGGTCTCACTAAGCCGCAGAGGGCCTCACTAAGTAGCTGAGGCCGGCTGAGAACCTGTGATCCTGCTGTCTCAGCCTCCCCTGTACTGAGATTACAAGCGTGCACCACCACATCGGGCTTAGGGTCCACTTCTTAGCCTCTCCACGTCAGCTTTCTCCTCTGTGAAAGGGCATGAGAACAGCACATATGTGCTATGAGGATAATGTGAGTTACTACAAAAAACACTTAGGTGAGTGCCAGGCACATCGCAGGAGCCACATCACACTCCTCTAGCTTTCAGGGGGTTCAATGTCCAATGATTTGACCAGCCTTGCCCTTGCTGATGGAGTCTTGTGCTGTGTTTTCATTTTATTCCCAGGTCCCGCGCTGGGCTTCTGGTGGTAGCCACCAGTTCTACTAGCAGTGCTAATTAAGGGAGCGCACTTGGAGCCACTAGACAGAGATTACCTTGGAAAAAGGAAAACCCACTGAACGGATGTCAGAGATAGAAAGAGAGAGAGAGACTGACTAACCATTTGATATGCTTCACCTGGTGGAAATGTCACAGGTTCAGCCCCGTGGGGCAACAATAGATATTTCTGCATGCAGGGAGAATGCTGGGAAGGTGCTCAGATTGCCTTTGAAAGAATCTCCCGTCTAACCCAAGGGCCCTGTTGACAGGTAGGAGAGCGGTGCCATTGTGCCCTCCTCGCTCCGGGACTGGGCAGTGGCTGAGCTGCAGCAGCCGGTGAATGCTCACCCGCTTCACTGCCGTCCTGCCCTTTCATCTGCCTCCAGCGCCCGCATGGATGTCCTAATTGGTCCTCTGGATCTGGCCCTCTCTGGCCTGTCAGCTTAGCTCTGTGTACATCGCCCACTTTTATCTCCCTGCGCGTCTGGCACATTGCTCTGTTCTCATAGTTTTCTGATGTTTAAAAGCAGCTTGTAGAGCTTGGATGATCTTCATACCATGTCTGCCTCCCTGTTAGTAACTGTATTAGAAAAACAGCTGTTAATCTCAATTAGGTTTTGATTGCTAATTAGCAGCTACCTGTCAGGATCAAGCAGCCCTCTTCCTGGTCCCAGCAGTTATTTCTCATGCAACTGGTACACTTGGTTTCCATGAGAACCATTTAGCGAGATGCCTCCTCTACCAAGGCTGCCATCTCTTCTGCGGCTTTGATAATATCTCTCTGGTCCATGCAGCTTCCTTGTCTGCTTCCCACCTTCTGATTTTCTTCATTTCATTGTCTAGCCAAACTCTCCGATGAAAGCCACTCTGTCCCTATTGTGACCACAGGAGCGTCTTGGGAAGGAACCCAGTGAATAATTGGTCCATTTGTTGAACTTGGGTTTAGAGTCCATGGATTGCAGTTTCATCTTTGTAGGAGAGAATGGGTGTTCTCTTTCCTGAAGACCTGTTTGCCTCTGCTGGGAGCTGGAGATTCTGCACAAGGGCAGAATCTGGCCTGCTTCCTGTTTTCATAAACCAAGCTTTATGGACACACATGCACACAGCACCACATGTCCTTTGTGGCATGGGCGCAGTCAAGTTACAACAGCAGGTGGTTGCTTAGTTGTATCAGAGACAGCATGGCTCATGGAGCCTAAGATATTTACTACCTGGTTCTTAACAGAACCCTGCTTACTCCTGACCTGCATCTTTTCAAGATGTGGCCCCTAGAATAGCACCATCAGCCCCACTTGAAAACTTATTGGAAACTGAAATTCCCAGGTCCCACCACAAATCAGAAACTCAGAGGGCAGAGTCTGGTGATCTGAATTAAAATATTATTATTATTATTATTACTAATCATTATTATTATTGTTCTTTGTGGTACTGGGGATTTAATCCAGAGGCATTCTACCTCTGAGATACATACACCCTTAGCTTTTTTTATTTTTTATTTTGAAGCAGAGTATTACTAAGTTACCAAGAGTCTCGCTAGTCAAGTCAATGAAGATTTTACCTGTTGTGATCTTGGTAATTTCTTCTGTTTTTTCTAGTTCTTTTTCTGTAATATCTATTAAACAAACATTGAACTTCAGGAACCAGCCTCATGTATCTGGATTTTTCTCTCAATTCTTATCTCTTTACTTTCTGATTGCATCCTGGAAGAACTTTCTCTCTTTTAATTCATTTCATCCAACTAGTTAACTTATCTATTAAAGCCATTATTTTTGGTAATTTGCTATATAATTTTCAGGAATTTTGTTTCACAGTAACTTGCTCTTTTTGATGGCTCCAGGACCTCATCTCTGTCTTCTGGGAGTGTTAAGCTTTAACATGTTTCCTTCTCTTCCCCTAGTAACTATTTCCTCAAAACTCTGCCCTGGCCTTTAGAGCTTTTGTCTTAGTTTTCTGCTTATGTTTGAATTTGAGGGTCTACTCTATAAATTCAAAGTTGGCAAACGATGACCCCTGGACCAAATCCATCCCGTCTGCCACTTGCTGTATAAATAAAGTTTTATTGTAACACACCTATCCTCATTCTTTTATGTATTGTCTCTAGCCACTTCTCTATGGCTGCCTCTGTGCTCTGGTGGTGGGACTAAGTAGTTATAACAGAGAACTGAACTGCCAAGCCAAATGCATTTCCTCTAACTCTTCCCAGAAAACAATAAATGGAAATTTTTTTTAATTTTTTTTTCACAGCTAAATAGAAGTATTGCACAGGTACCCTGGCTTTTATCTTGTTTGTTTATATGTTAGTGAATAAAGGAATATAGCTGAGTAGAGTGGGCAACATGAGGACAGATAGTAGACTGAGTATGTAAACTTTGGATGAGGAGACTTTAGTTTCCACCTGCTAGCAGTCATTTGGAGTACAGGTATGTTTTCTCAGCCCCAAGACAACCCTGGCAGTTACCCGTGTTAGAAGCACTACTTCAAAGTGGGCACAATACTGGGAGGTTGACATAGGAGGATTGCTGGTTCAAGGCTAGCCTCAGCAACTTAACAAGACCTTGTTTTAAAATAAAAAGGGCTGGGAGTATAGCTTAGAAATAGAATGTCTCTGGTCTCAAAAACAAAGAAAAGAGAGAAAAAGAAAAAGGAAGGAAGAAAAGGAAGGAAGGAAGGGCTGCTTCAGAGAGCCATATTGTTTATAAATTATTCTGGAGCAAAATAATAATTTCTCCTTCTTCTCCTTCTTCTTCCTCGCTCTCTTTCTCTCTCTCACTCTCTCTCCCAGCAATGAGTAGGGAATTCTCAGGCTCTGCCCTTAGCCTCAGCACTCATCTTAGGAACCTTCCTATACACAAAGGATATTTATTTTGAAAGTCATTCCTGGAACTTAAACCGGAGGGAAAATACCCTGGCTGAGCCCTGTTCATCGCCAAGGGCAAAGGGGAGGAGGTGTTAGCCCAGCTGCTTGTAATGTGTACCACATCCTACTGACTGTCCTAGAATCCACCCAGCATCTGTATTGACTATAAGCATGAAGTTCCCCTAGGTCAAGAGTTCTCAAACTTTATGCATATCAGAATCTTCTGAAAGGCTTGTAAAAGTCCAGATTGTTGAGTCCCATCCCCAAGATGTGGATTGAGATTCAGTAGATGTGGATTGAGATTCAAGAATCTCTAGTTCTAAAAATTTCCCTGATAATGCTGGTGCTGGTCTAGGGACTCCTACTGTAGGGTCTTATTGGAAAGAAAGTTCTTACCTGTGCAGTAATTACTTATTCTCTGCTTTTCTTTGAGCTATAGTCCACCCCCCACCCCCACTTTCCATCTTCTAGGATTTCTTCAGTTTCTGGTACACTGTTGATACTTATTTGTCCATTTTTTGGAAGATTCTTTCAAACTGTTCTTTATTATTGCTTACATAGGCATTGAGAACAGGAGAGGAGATATAGACATAGGCATTCCATCTTGTATTGTGATCATATCTTCCTCTGTGGTCTCTTCTCATTCATTTAGGCTTAAAGAAGACTTCTCTCATTCTATATTTACATCAAGTATTTAATATGTTAAAAGGCTACCTAATTCAATTTATTTTAAAGTGGTAATTTAACATTTTTTCCAAGTAGTTTATCACAATATTGCTTATCTAAAACAAAAATTCTTTTTCTCATTGATTTATGATGTCACATTTAATATATACTTAGTTTGGGTGTCAATTTCTGGGCTATTAATCTATTATATCTATCTTTCCGCCAATTCTTTCATTAATATGTACTGTTTTAATTATTGGAGTAGTTATATTAGCTGGAAGGGCAAATTCTCTTCCATTAGTCTTTACTTTGAATATATTCTTGTCTATTTTAGACTTTCTTTAAGATCATGTTGTCTCAATCCCTTTTCTCCATCTATCTTGGATTTTAATGAAGATTTTATAAACATATTAAACATTTTGTAAGTTATTGGTATCACTTTTCCAATGCAAAAGCAGTATCTCAACTCATTCAAGACCGTTTTTATGTGGCTCAGACTTTTATAGTATTCTGCAAATACTTCCCTAGGATTTTTAACTTTTTGTTAAAATTATGAAATGGGACTTTACTTTTTATTACAGTTTCTTATTCTCACTTTGAGAGACATTTGGGGGTGGAGTAGAGAGAACATATGCAATAAGGCCTTTTGTGTAATAACAGAATTTGATGTGAATTGGGAGTTTTGGCTCATGAAAGTGGGTGTTTATTTTGGATTTCAGTATGTTTGAATTAATGGCAATGCTTGGTGGTTCTTGACTTTAAGCCCATAATAATAAGCTTGCATGATGCCAAATTTTTACAATAAGACAAAAATAATGTTAAAAACTTAATAAAAAATGAAATGTAATTCATAGTTGAGCTGCCTTTCAGAAGCTGGGGACAATGGAGTGTGTTGAGCATGCAGATACCCTCTTTCATTGTTACCCAAGGCCAGTTCACTCAGTGCCTCAGTATTTCCAGGCTATGCCATCCCCTTAATAATCCTCTTTAATTTAGTTGATATTCCCAAGTGATGTTTCCAATTTTGGATGATGTTTTACATATTGTCTTTAGTTCACAAAACAAAATGTATTTTTCAAGTAATAAAATCTTATCCTGGTACTCAAATCTAGTCAGATATGCCCTGAAAAATATAAAAATGCTGCTTCATATTACTCAGTGATAAAACTTAAAAGCTATCAATAGGCTATCTATACACACTACATATACAACACCAAAGAAAGGCTTACTCAGAAAGTTAACCATAAGTACTCCCCCCCAAAATGGGGGGTTATAAAGAGAGAAACAAAACCCCAAAGCCTGAAATATCAGCAAATATAAAGTATTTCATCAAGTCCAAGACATCACCAAAGATATTTCTACCACCAAACATATTTACACTATTATTATGTATACCCCAAAGGAGGGAATGAATTCTTCCAGATAAATTAAGGCATGCATATCTCATCCAAGTTTTAGAAATTTTTAAAAGAGGAGGAATTTGTGCTTCTTAGAATCAAGGATATATGTTAGACAGTTTTGGATCATAACTAAAAGGAATCTAATTCAGAAATTTTTTGGCTTACATCCCAGATAGCAAAGAGGAAAGGCTGGCTTCAGGAAGAGGATGATTCAGAAGTTCAATATTGTCATTAAGGGCCCACTAACCTATCCACAAGATCAACTTCATTCCAAGGCTAGTTTCCATTGTAGGTAAAACATAGATATTCAGCAGCAAATGTCCTACAGAGACCAGTGTTTGCATCAAAGACAGAGGATTATTTCCAAAAAATCTAAAAGAAATTTCCCAGATGTTATCAACAGTCAAACTCCAAACATAGTCATCTGTCCTTCTTTGAACACACTGTGACCTAAATCTGTGTTATACAATATAATGACTTGTTGTTTCCGTCACCTACAGAAGCCAATGAAACCCCTACGCAAAATGTGGTCCACATGTCAAGACTAATGTGACTCACACACACGCAGAGGATTTGAAAAGGTTCATAATGTACATAACTGAAGTCTCTGGAGAGAACATGGTCAGCATTTAAAAAGGCCCAAAATGGTTTGATAGAGTAAGGAGTCTGGCCTGGGTTTTTATTGCCTGCTCCCAGCATGAGAGTCCTGGGAGCAGGCTAGTGCTTGTTAGAGTCTTCCTTCAGTGCCAAAAGAGGGAGCATCCAGGCTTTTTTTTATTAGCTTACACACACAAGTGTGGGGCAGAAAGAAAAAGCAAAAGATGAGGCTGAATGCTGCTGGCAGTCAAACATTTTAAAAAATAGTTTGAGACTACTCATACTTGCCAAATATGGTTGATTATATTTAAATTAGTAGAAAATAAACAAAATTTACAAATTCTATTGAGACTATTTGCTAAAAGTGGTTGCTTATATTTAAATTAATAAAAATTAAACACAATTTAGAAATGTTATTTACTCTTCAGTCACACCTAACACATTTTGAGTACTTAACAGCTTCTTCTGGCAGACTTTAAGGTCATTTTTCTTACTGAAGAAAGTACTACTGGACCATGCTGGTCTAGCACAAAGTCAGCAAGCTGTAACCAACACCAGTTCCATCCAGTATTTATTTTTATATAGCCTGATAACTAAAAGTGGCTCTTGCATTTTGAAATAGTTGAAAAAAGTCAAAAGAAGAATTTTTCATGATGTGAAAATTATATGAAATTCAAATTTCAGTCTCTACAAATAAAGTTTTATTGGAACTCAGCCACATTTATTCATGTATGTAGGGTCTGTGTTACTTTCATATCACAGTGGCATGAGTACTTATGATGCACTATATGATCACAAAGACTAAACTATAGATTAACTCTACAGAAAATATTTATTGCTCCTGGTCTGCAGAAACAGGATGGCGTTTCTGCATTCAAGCCCACAGGTCTGTGAAAGGTGGTGGGGTTGGGTTCCCTGAGTCTCATCAGGTGTGTGGAGGCCTGAGGGATCCTGGAACAAATGCAAAGATCTGCTTGGAAGGAGGGAACAGAATGAGCCGCTGGGTAGGCCACCAACCATGCTTTCCATACCTAGTAAGAAACATAAACCAATGTTTAACCTCTGAATGGAGCTGAACCCATAATCTTCAAAGTGGATCTCTCTACACACTAAAGAAGTACTGTTTCTTGCTATAAGCACTGTAGTCTGTCCACACTAAGACACAATACTTTGATTCTATTTTATGTTCATAATTTCATCAATATTCATGTTTTCTCAGCTCTGAAAAAAAATTTACATTCATCCATCTCTTATTTTCATTGTTACTGCTGACATGCATTATACAAAATGTCAGACTGATTCTTTTTGCCACAACCTTCATTCTCCTCTCTCTCTCTCTCTCTCTCTCTCTCTCTCTCTCTCTCTCTCTCTCTCCTCTTTCTCTCCAACCTTCTTCCTGAGACAAGTTGACTTTTATTTTTCTGCTGATTACTTAGCTTTCTTACTTTTAGCAGGCCCCTGCCTACTTAACTTTGGTCTGATAATTTTGAAAAGTGGGGCGGTGGGCGCCATCTTTCCTTGCAGCACCAGGCCCCAGAGAGGAGGGGGACTCAGAATGGAGCTCAGAGCAACAGAGGAGATACGCCGGCCTCATGGCCGAGGACGCAGCAGCAGCACCTTACTGCAGGCAGCATTGGCGAGTTCACCAAATGGCACCAGACCAACATACTCAACAGCCCACCAGGCTCCAGAGAGGAGGGGTGGACAGCAAGCCAAGGTGAACCGCTGTGGAACAGCCGGGCGGGATTCGGCAGATTTTTTGGCTCAGGGAGCGTCTAAAGCTCCCAGTGGCTGGGCTCAGCACACCCTGAAGGGACTCAGAGCAGAGCTCAAAACCAGAGAAGAAATATGCCAGCCTCACGGCTGAGGGCATGACAGCGGTGCCATATTGCAACCGGCGGCAACAGCAGTGAATTCACCAAGTCCACTACAGCTCCATCGGCGCACTCAACAACAGTGAGTCAAATTGCAGCTTCTAGAGAAGAAATCCCAATACTGCACTCCCAGGTACTTGACCCAGTGGGGGAGTGGCGGTGGCAGAGATATCACACCATAGGAGAACGCCCAACCTGGCACCCCCCATGGCCTAAAGCAGCCTCGTTTGACTCGCTGGGTTTGAGACTCTGCAATACAACTTAGTAAAGGAATAGTGGGGACTGAGATACCACAGACTTGAGATTCAGAGCACCTTAAGTGAAGTCATAGTGACCCAAGGAAAGAACCCAGAGAAGGCACAAACTCCCGAAATCATGGGAAAGAGGAATAACAATGGAGCAATGAATGCCCACAACCCCACAACATCAGAACCTGATAAAACAGAAAGTCAGAGATTTCTAGAAGATCAAACCAGGAAACTAACTATAGAAATAATAGAGGTGTTTTGAAAAGAATTCAGAGAGTGCCAAAAAGAGATAAAGGATGCAATTAATGAAGTAAAGGCCTCAATTCAAAGTATAAACAACAGATTAGACCACATGGAGAATAGAATCTCGCTCTTAGAAAATGAGCACTCCAAAAATGAATGCATAGTTTCTAATCTAGAAAAAAATATCCGACAGCAGGAATCTGACATTGAAGAAATATGGGCCCATTTTAAGAGAGCTAACCTAAGAATAATTGGAATAGAGGAGGGAAAAGAAGGTGAAACCAAAGGGATCAACAATCTCTTCAAGGAAGTAATAGCAGAAAATTTTCCAAACATAGAGCAAGAGGTCGATACACAGGTCCAGGAAACTTATAGAACTCCCTTTAGACAGGATCGGAGAAGAGGATCCCCAAGCCACATAATTGTCAAAATGACCAATGTGGAAGCCAAGCAGAGAATCTTAAAGGCAACAGAAACAAAAGGCAAGTGACATTCAGTGGCAAACCAATTAGAATCACTCCAGACTTCCCCAACCAAGTCATGAGAGCCAGAAGGGCTTGGAGTACCATACTCCAAACTCTGAAAGAAAACAACTTCCAGCCAAAAATTTCCTACCCAGCAAAACTTTCTATCAAATTAGATGGGGAAATAAGAAGCTTCCATGAAGAAAACTGAAGAAATTTATGTCTTCAAAACCAGCACTAGAGAAAATACTCAAAGAGATTAACTACAAAGAAGAAATAGGTAACACACACCAGAACCAGAGAAACATGATTTTCCATCCAATAGACAACTAAGATTGGTTATCTGTGGAGATTCATTATTTATGTTAGTCTTTTACATAGCTCTAAATTGTATTGTTTGCTTTTATTGTTGTTAATTTTTAGGATTTCTAGTTGGAATATTAATATACCTTCAGATATAGCAATTGGAAATATTTTATCCCATTCTATCAGTAACTTTTAATTCTGTTTACATTCTCTTTGGATATACAATTTTTTTTTTAGGGAGTTTGTTTACCCTTCTGTTGCCTGTGCCATTGAAATCATATCCAAGAAATCACTGCCAATTTCAATGTTGTGAGGTTTTATGACCCAGATTTTCTCCTAAAAGTTTATAGTCTTAAGATTTATATTTAGGTCTTTTATCTATTTTTAGTTAATATTTGCATATGGTGTTAGGTAAGGGTCCAATTTTATTCTTTTTCATGTAATTATTATTTTTCAACAATATTTAGTTAAAAGATTATTATTTCCTCCACCAAATGTTCGTGGAAACCTTGTCAAAAATAACTTGACAATATATGGAAGAATTTATCTCTAGGATTTTATTTAACTCCAATGGTTTATAAATCTGCCTTTAGAACAGTACTACACTGTTTTAATTATTGTAGCTTTATATGGTTTGAAATCAGAAAATATACATCTTCTAGCTTTGTTCTTTTTTCGAGATCATTTTGGGTATCTAGAGTCCATATTCCATATTAGGATAGATTTTTTTCTGAAAAAAAAAGAAAAAAATATTCTCTAGTAAGAAAGAAAGCAAAAAGAAATATTGAAATGTTATGCTTAAGTCATCAAAAGCTTGGTATCAGACAAATGAAACTGTTTTGTGAGATTATCATTGTTAATTTTGGATAAATTGCTATAATACTAGATGTCAACCACTAAGCCAAGCATGGGAAGGAGGGATGGGGAGGGAACTGGGTGGGGATCGGGTAGGGGCTAATTGGGCGATGTGTGCATGTATGTCTACAAAAGTTTTTTTTTTATCCCATTATGATGTATGAATACAGTGCACCAATAAAAAAAGTAAAAACAAATTTTTGAAAAGTGGTACCCAGTATTAATATGGAGTATTTAAACATTAGAAAGTTTTAGTATAGACATTTAATCACTGCCCATTCATGAATTCCCCCCCAAATAGGCTACACATTCTAGAATACATGTTAAGTCATATTTCATCCAAGTTATGGGAACAAGTTATTAAAACTTTAGTTTTTAGAGCACTTTCAGGTTGATGGTAAAATTGAGCATAAGTACAGAGATTCCCTGCCCCTCCTCCATAGCCTCTGGCATTACACACACACACACACACACACACACACACACACACACACACACACACACCAGGGTGGTATATTTGTTACAGTAAATGAACCTATGCTGTCCATAGTTTACATTATTAAGGGGTGCCTCTTGGTGTTATGCATTCTACCAGTTTGGGCAAATGTGGAATAACATGTATTCGCCATTATAATATCACATGGAGTCATTTCATTGTCATAAAAATCCATGTTTTTCACCTATCCATCCCTCTCTTCCCCTGACCTCTGGCAGCCACTGCTATTTTTATTATCTCCATCATTTTGTCTTTCCCCAAAGACAACTGTGGAACCACACAGTATGCAACCTTTTCAGATTGGATCTTTTCACTCAGTGATACACATGTAAGTTTATTCTGACTTTGTATCACTTGACAACTCATTTCACTGTAGTGCTAAGTAATAACTACATTCTTTTGGATATGAAGGGCGTTTTGATTGCTTCCAGGTTTTAGCAACCATTGACCCACTTCCACCTCTCAGCCTTGTGCTGCCAACATAGGAGCTCTTCTGAGGAAGCATCCCATAGCTGAACCATAACACTGATCTATATATTTTTCTTCTTTCTAAAGAACTTTTAACATTTCTTTCAAGGCATATCTATTGGAAAAAAATTCACTTTTATTTGTATGTGAAAGTCTTTATTTTTCCTTTACTTTTTAAGGACATTTCCATAAGAGTACAGAATTCTAGGTTGGTGAAGCTTATTTCTATCAAAACTTTAAATATTCTGCTCTACTCTCTTCTAGTTTGCATGGTTTCTGAGAAGTCAGATGAAACTCTTATCTTTGTTCCTCTATGGGTATTTTTCCCCTTTGTATTCTTTTGGGATTTTTTTTTTTTTACATTGGATTTCCTATAGTTTGAAAAGGATTTCCCCAGATATAGTTCTCACATTTGTCTTGCTTAGTATTCTCTGACTTCTTGGAGCTATCATTTGATGTCTACATTAATTTAGGGTAAAACTCACAGTTATTATTTTAAAAAGGCTTCTTCTATTCGTTTTCCCCTTTCTCCTTCTGGTATTCCCATTACATTCTGTTACAATATTTAGAATCATTAAGAGAAGTTTCATATTTATTGTATATTCTGGGTTTTTTTCCAGGTTTTTTTCTTTTTAATTTTGATGGCATCTACTGGGATACTCTCAAGTTCAGAAATTCTTTCTTCAGCTGTGTTTATTCTACAAATAAGCACATCAAAGATATTCTTCATTTCTGCCATAGTGTTTTTGATCTCTAAGATTTCTTTTTGTTGCATTCTTTAGAATATTTTTTCATGCCTGTTTACATTGTCCATTTGTTTTTGAGTAGTATCTACCCATGAGAATCCCAAGTATATTCATCATAGCTGTGTCTAAATCCCTGGTTAGGTATTTCAACATCTCTTCTATATCTGAGTCTAATTCTGATGCTTGCCCTCTTTTGTAAAATTGTGATTTTTATCTTTTAGTATTTATTGTAATTTTTTCCTTGATAATTGGGTATGATGTTCTGGATAGAAATTTCTGTGTGTAAGCTCTTAATAATGTGGCGTTCAGTTATGGAAGAGAGGAAGTATTCTGGAGTTCCGTCATCAAATCTCAGTCTCTTAGTGATCCTGTGCCTCTGGACTATGAACTTCACAAGTGCTTATCAGTTTCTCTCCTGTACCCCACTTAGGTGGGTCACGATTGCTGGCAGGGGCCTGGAGTTGGCTATTTCCCTTCTTTCAGGTCCATTAGGCGCTGATAAAAAGCTCAGCAGGTGAAGTTCTGATTAGTTTTTCCTGAAGGCCAAGCTTGTTAAAGAACAGAATACTCTGGTGTGTTTTAAAAATGGTTCTTTTTTTCCCTTCCCCTGCTGAAAGTATGAGAGCGTTTTTCTCTGATATTTACTGTGAGAACCCGGTAGAGCTCCAGGAGATAAAACTTGCAAAATCATTAGGGCCCTCTGATGACTTGATTCCCCTGGAGTTTTTTAACTCTCAGACTTGTCCACACTGAGTCTCCAGTAACTCATCAATTATCCTATGCATCAGGTTCCCCTATGCACTGGTTCCTAGAATGGTGGTTTCTGCTCCAGTGAATTCTTTTTTCCTGTACTTGCCTATTTTTTAGTAGTTGGACTTTATTTCTCTTTCAGATCTAAGTGTTATTTTTTAGCTTTTTGGTTTGCTTTTTTTGTTTGTTTTAGCTTTTTCTTGATGTTGGGCTAAAGTGGTATCTTCTGATCTCCTTCTATGCAAAATCAGAAATTAGAAGCCTGAAGTCTTATAGTATCTTATCATCTGCTTGTGATACCCTGGTTGTGGATACACACGGTAAGATGTAAATGAACTGTAATTAGAAAATCACTTTTCAAAATGGTTCTTTTATCCATAAGGTGGGAAATAAGTTTGATTCTAAAATATCTTAGCTTTTTTATTTTTCTACCAGATATATAATCTCACTGCCAATTCAGATGTACAAAGGGTCAGTGAGCTTTGAATGAGAAGCTTTGGCTCTGATTTAATTAGTGCTATAATACTATACACGTTTTCCCATGGCTTACCAATGAGCGATGCTTGTGGATATTAAGAAAAGTAAATCAGTATTAGAAAGGCTGAGACAGGAGGATCACCGATGCAAGGATAACCTGGGTAACTTCGTGAGACCCAATTTCAATATAAAAAAATAAAAAGGGGTGGGGTATAGCTCAGAGGTAGACAAACCATGGTAACACACACACACACACACACACACACACACACACACACACACAGAGTAAATTAGAAAAGAGGAGAATTTGAATTAACTGAAAGCATGTGAGAAATGTCAAATGAAAATATTTCACGTTGACTAGTTTTGAGGAAGCTGTTGTGATATTGATGCTTTGTAACCCCGGAAGAAGCCCACATGTTGCTGATTGCTGATTGGTTTTGAATGGAACAAATTGTGGATTTTAGAATTTGTGTTGCCCCCAGAGCTATTATCTTCTTAAAAGCAAAAGAGAACACTGTCTTTATTGAAAGCATTAATAGCTTCGGGCAGAAGTGGAATTTAAATACACAGCTCTACTGAAACACTTCACCCCCTCACCCTCTGCTAACTGAGGTGGGAGGATTCGCAGGTGTCTCTATCAGAAATGCTGATGTGCATCACTGGAGGGAGGGAGGGAGGCTGCCAAGTCCCCAAGGGATAGGCTGTAGGGACCAAATGAGACTGAATTTCAGGAGAGAAAGAAAACAAAGAAAAACAGGAGCATCCTTGTGTCTGTTCAACTTTACTTCCTGCTTCTCTGAGTGGGCGAGGTTTAGACCTCAGGTGGGTAATAGGACTGTAAAAGGATCACAAAATAGCTGCTTCCACAGTGCATTCTAGGCATATTGAGGGTACCTGGCTGCGCCTGCCCACTGCACTGCCCCTTTTAGCCAGGCTAGCAAGACCCTCCCCTGTGACTGCTCCCATTTCTGCATCCTCATCCATTAGCCATGGCCACCCAGATATTTCAAAGTCTTCTGCCTTTCTAGCACAATAGCAGTGGAAGAAGTCAGGCTGGGATTTATTCATACCCTTTCTACTGGAATGGATCTTATTTGGGGGAAGGAATGGAGAAGAAGGGGCTTGACACTGATTTTAAAATGTTAATACTTTCCCTACCTCACACAGCTGATTCCCTCATTTGCACAGGCTTTTCTCCATATATCCTTTGAAGCTCTTTGAAGACAAAGAAACCTTCTATCCTTTGCCCAGAAAAGTTCCACATGCAAAGAGGTCCTTTCAAGTGAGCTTTTAATCACCCCAGAAACAAGTTTGCCCTGTGGTTTTCTGCATGTGGCTGACATACTGAAGCCCGTGCTATTCTCAAATTGAAGATGCTATTTCCTAGTGCCTGAGATTTTGTTTCTAGATACCTCAGAATAGAAGGGTTGTGCTGATAACCATATTAAAATCATAAAAATACCATTATGGTTTTCAAAGTAGAGTCAGGTTTAGTTAATCAGAATTGGTTTGTGAGATTTCATTTGTTTCTATGTTTAAAATAGTGTCAGGTTGACAAGTCTTTTGTTCCCACACTATCACCGTGGCTTCTATTCTAATCTGTGTGATACTGGAACAATACAGATAAGCTAAACGTGGTTTAATCAATTCTGACTCTTCTGATCTGACTGATACTTTTTGTGTGGATTTTGATTAATCAGAAACGTATAGAATATTCATGCCTCATCTCATAGTTATGACAGGTACAGACTTTGTTTTTCATATGTTCAGAATGATGCCACAATTCAAAGTGTCCCTTTCATCTGACATCTAACTAATTGAATGATTTCTTTTGTGAAATAACAGAATAGCCTGTTGGCTGTATGCTTTTGAAATGGGAAATGTGGTTTAGAAAAGCTTCTGTGAAGTGTTATCAAGGGTAAATAAATTTGTAATGATGTAATTCATATCCTCTCTGAACATAAGAGAACTTCTGGAGGTTTTATTGACTTGATAAGGAGAATAACAGGAAAATATCCAAAATGGACTCTAAAGAGAATGTCAAAAGATGAAAATCTACATGAAGGTGGTATCAATTGCCTTCAAGGGGAATATGTTTTTGGTTTTTTTTTTTTTTTCTGTTTCCCATCAGGACATATAAACCTAAACCACTTGGAAATTCTCCCAAGGGGAAGATAGAGGCATAGAAGGGTTATGAAATCCAGTCTCAAACACAGGTCAGGTGACATTGGTCTCATCAAAATTGGATAGAATTTCTGCTCCATTTGGAAGTGCATAATGCTGGAAAGAGCATCACTCTTACTTTATGGGAACAATAGCAACACAACACACATGCATACACATGAAACCCAGACAAACAGCAAATCCACCACTTTCATTGATCCTGTCAGAGAGCTAAATGGATGTCAGACACGCCTGCCTGCAAAAAGAGATGAGCTGAGAACATTTTCTTACCTGGGACAGAGGGAAGTTGGACACTGGTAAGAATAACTTAGCTAAAACTGTTAACAAAGATGGAGTGTCGGTTAGTAATGTAGAATACTGAATGTCCAGAGCCATGGATATAAGGATTATTCGCTCACTCATATCTTATTTTCCACTAACTTCACCATGTGCTCAGCAAGAAAAGAACACAGACAAGCAAACAAATAAATAAATAAAAAAGGAACCTTTGTCTGGGCATGATTGCACACGCTTATAATCCCAGGACTTGAGAGGCTTAGACAGGAGGATCACAGTTGCCAGCCTCAGCAACTTAGTGAAGTCCTCTCCAGCTTACTAAGACCCTGTTTCAAAAATAAAATAAATAAAATTGGTCTGGAAGTGTAGTTTCTAGGTAAATCCCCAATAACACACACACACACACACACACACACACACACACACACACACACACCTTCTATACCCAAGATAGGGACAGGAGAAACGAGAAAGTAGTGACAACTTTGGAGACTCGGGCACAATGACTACTTAAGTTTGAAGCATTGTCTGGACAACAGAGAAAACCTCTGTCACCACCACCAGGCTAACAGGTGTCAAGGAGCTCTGATGGGAAATGTACAAGGGTGTGAAAGGAGGTCTCCGAGGTGCAGCAAAAAGAGAGGGCTAACCTAAGAGTGAAGTAGACATTGGGGAAAGGTCTAGGTTGATTTGGCCCCCATCCTAAACACAAGTTGTCACGTGGGTAACCATAGAAACAGTAAACCCTAAACACAGCTCAGTTGCTTACTAGGTGTTTTAAAACTCCACATTAAAGGTCTACATATGAAAGGTACACTCAGCTCCTGATATAAAATGATTAACCTCAGTCTCTACCATTCTACATGAGGTGTGCAGCTCTCAGCAAAAATATTGAGTTAGGTGAAAAAGCAATTAAAAATGACACCATGCAAAGAAATAAAGCAAACAACAGAAGCAGACTCAAATATGGCATACATGTTGGAACTTTGAGACAAGAAAGTAAAAGAACCATGATTAATATGTTGAAGCTGCCAATAGAAAAAGAGAAAAATATATAAGGTCAGATGGATAATTTTAGTAAAGGGATAGAAATTATATGCAAAACTCACATGAAAATGCTTAAAATGATAAAACCACAATGGCAAAGAATGCCTTGGAGAGACTTAACAGTAGATTCAATCCTTTCAATGAGGAAAGGATCAGTGACCTTGAAGTTCCATAGAAATTACCCAAACTGTAGCACATAAAGCAAAATTAGGGGTGGGGGCAAGAGTAGAGCATCTAAGAGCCATGGGAAAATACATGGTTTGTTTGTTTGTTTCTTTGTTTGTTTGTTTAGTGGTTCTGGGGATGGAACCCAGGGACATTCTACCTCTGAGCTACACCCCCAGCTCTATCTTTTAGTCTTTATTTTGAAACAGGGTCTCACTGAGTTGCAAATGGCCTCACTAAGTAGTAGCTGAGGCTATCCGTGAACCCAGATCGTCCTGTTTCAGCCTCCCAAATGCTGAGATTACAAGCGTGTGCCACTATGCCTGCCTAAAATACATGGTTTAAATAAATAAATAAAATAGAACTAGCCAGGCATGGTGGCACATGCTTGTAATCTCGGTAGTTGGGAAACTGAGAAAGGAGGATCACAGGTTCTACAACTTAGTGATACCCTGTTGAGAGAAAGAGAGAGAGAAACAGAGAAAGAGAGAGAGGGGGGGATGCTTGGAATCCCAGAGAGAGAAAAGAAAAGAAGAAATAATATCTGATATTTTTTCCAATATAACTGACAGGTATGAAATCATAGATTTGAAAAGTTCAGAGAAGATCAAGCAAGATAATTAAACCTTCCCCCACACTAATAGTCATATTGTCTCTAAACTGCTAAAAACCAGAGGAGGGATTGTAATGGCAATTTGGGGTACAGTGAACATCACATATAACATATAGAGAAAAAGTACAAATACAAATTATGGCAGACTTCTTGTTGAAAACTGTAGAACCAAAAAATATTAAAAGGACAAAAGTACTGAAAGAAAAAAAAAAACAGGTCAGGTTCTATACTTGGAAAAATATCTTTTAAGAATGAAGGAGAAATCAAGATTTTATCAGACAAACAAAGACATAGTATTTTCTTGCCAACATTTCTACCCTGAAGGAAACATTTTCAAAATATATTTAGGTAGAAGGAATATGATATTAGACAAAAATTTGGATCTATACAAAATTAAGAAATCTGGTATAGGGATAAATTAATATTTTCATATTTTTAAATCTTCTAAAAGGTAACAGTACAGCAAGAATAATGGTTTTTACAAAATTCAGCATCCATTCATGATCTAAACTTTTCAGTGAATTCGGAATAGATGGGAACTTATTTAAGATAAAAGGCATCACCTACAAGCCTACAACTGACATCATAGATGAAGACTGGATGGTTCCTTTATCACACTGGGAATGAGGCAGGCACTTCCACTTTTACCAGCCCTATTCAACATAATACTATAGCAAGGGCAATAAAGCAATGAAAAGAAAGAAAAAGCTCACATATTGGGAAAGAAGAGATAAAATTCTCTATTCACAGATGACATAATTGACTAGATCTAAAACCCCAAAGAACTCCAAAAGGTGTTATTAGAACTAGTAAGTGAATTCTGCCAAGCTACAAAATATGTCACCAATATACAATATATATATATATATATATATATATATATATATATATATATATATATATATTAGAGTTTGGTATTTTTAAAAATATTATTTACAATAGCACTGAGTACAGGATCTCTCTCTCAAAAGCTGAAAAATGCTGATAAAAATAAAAAATAAAAGAAGACCTAAGGAAATGGAGAGAGACTGTGTTCAGAGAGTGACTAAATATTATTAACATGGCATTTCTCTCCAAACTGATCTAGATACTCAAATAAATACCCCCCCAAAACCCAGCATAATTGTTTATTGATGTTGATAAGCTATTTAGATTATTTACATGGATTAGGAAAGGAAACAGAAAGCCCAAAAACATTTAGAAGAAAAGCAAAGGTGCAGGACTCACCCTACTAGGTTTCAAGGCTTCCTGCACAGCTGTAGTGATGCAGGGCAGGTACTGAGCCACAGGTGAGGGCTGGACACATAGATCAATGGAACAGAACAACGATTCCAGGTGACTCGCACCTATGTGGCATTCAAAGGGAAAGAATAGTCTTCTCCAATGGTGCTGACTGCCCATATGCAAACAAAACAGAACAAAACCAGGACCCATATCTCCCACTTATTGCATAAAGATAATTAAAATAAAATAAAATAATAAAATAAAACCCAGGTGTGGTGGCCCATACCTGTAATCCCAGGATTTAAGAGACCAAGACAGGAAGATGGCAGGTTTGAGGCCAGTCTTAGCACTTAGTGAGACCCTCGGCAATCTGTCCTTACCCTTTCAAATAAAAAAAAAAGTAAATAGGGCTGGCAGTATAGTCCATAGAAGAAAAGAGGTGGAAGGCCCCTGGTTTCATTCCAAAAGATCTTGGATAAGAAGTCAAAACCATGATCAGAAATGAAGAAATGAACAGGCTTTATCAGAAAGTGGAAAGCAACTGAAATGTTCATAGACAAACTGTGGTCTAGCCATGGAATACTACTTTACAACAGTAACAATGATACACTCAGCGATGTGGATGAATCACAAGTTCACTTTGCTAAGTAAAGACTGTATGCTTCCACCTCCATGACATTCTGGAAAAGACAAAAGTATAGATGGAGAACAGATCAATAGTTGCCAGGAGTTGAAAGGTAAGGAAGGATTGACTGCAAAGCAGTAGCAGGAGGGAATATTTTGGTGTCAAGAGGCTGTTCTCTATCTTGAATTATGTATCTACCGCATGACTCTGCACTTGTCAAAACTCTTAGAAAGTGTGCCACAAAGAGTTAACTTTACTGTATGTAAGCTTACATTTTGAAAAATGAGGAGTAGGCTATGTTACCTTTCCCTGTGACACATTTCCTGGTGCTTCTTTGACACACCTGTCTTCCAAATCACAGATGTTTTAAACTAGCTTCTGGGACGCCTCTCTTCCTCTCCCCTGAGCAGTATAGAATTAAACTCTCCAATACGATAGCACTAGCTATGTGAGATAATGCAACACTTTATGGGTAGCTAGTCCAAATGGAGTTGTGCTATATATGCAAAAGATATGCCAGATCTCTAAAGAATTAGGGAAATTGTAATATTTCATTTATATATTTATATTATTGTATTTTCAATAATATTCTTATATATTGGCCTAAGTGAAATACGGTATTAAACTATTTTTACCTGCCCATCTACTTTTAAACTGTGGTTTCTGGAAAAGTTAAGATTATATATCTGGTTCCTATTACATGCACTGGTATAGAAATTCTGTATTGACCAGATATTTGTTTCTTTAAGCTTGTGACTCTAGGCTATTTGGAATAGACTGAAGTTGGGTTCTTCCTCCCTCTTCCTTTCTTCTCCTTTGGAGTACAATAACAGAATGGAATGATATTGCCTACCATCAGACTGCATTGTTTGATCAGCAGTGTTTTCCAAATTTCAAATGCCCTTAGTTGGTGTGAGAAAGTGCCCATTTCCTCTTGACCCACTGCCACCTTTGGAAACTTTATGCAATTGCATTATTTTTTTGGACCCTGAAGGAATCTGAGCTTGTGGATCCTGAACTAACCCAGCTTTTTCATTGTACAGATGAGTTAACCAATGCCCAGGGTGGGACGTGACTTTCCTGGACTGGCATGGTCAGTGCGATAACTAGGACCAGCTCTGAGTCTCCTGTTCCTTCCTGGCTCCTCACTACCCAAAACAAACCTGCTCTCACTTGGTTGATTTCCAAAACCCCATGGGACTTCAGCACAGCAGTGAGTCATCACAACTACTCTCCCACTGACCCAAGCCCTCTCCATCAACTATGCCCCAATAACAACTTCCACCATTTCCCCTTTGAGGTGCCTGCCAGAGTCCATTTAAAACCTTGTTTCATCTCCCTCCTATTGATCACTGCGGCTGAAGGAAGTTATTTTTGTACAAATTGTTTGTGTACAGACACCTCTCTGAACAGTTGATCACCTGCTGTGAGAATTTTCTGCTACTATAGAATCATGCTCATTGAAATCAAGGGAGTCAATTTATACTTCCTGAGGAAGAACCGGATTATGAAAAATGTCGACTTCGATCCTACCTGGGATTCTTCTAACTGAGGCTCCTCTGAGCACCTACTCACCAAGTATGAAGTCCAAGTACAGAACTTGGCACATTATGGACCATGAGCAAATACTAGTTTTTCCTATTGTTCACATGCCCCCTCTCCCAGCAAGTCTAGGTAGCTCTATTTTGCTATCAATTTCTCACTCGACTCACTGCAAAAAAAGGTAAATCAAAACAGACCTAAAGCGCTTGCTTTTCTCAATCGGTTATTGCTTCTGTCCGATTTTCCCCTTTCTTTTGGGACCCCTTCGTGTCAGTCTTTGGCTAATTGGTGTTACTGCCGCAATCTGATTTAGTACAACCTGCAATTTTCATGAACACAGAAGGCGATTCACTCCTTTTTCCAAATTAATGATGAAGACATTAAAGAAGACCAGCCCTGACAGCCATCTCTGTACTTGCCTGTAACCAGATCCTTTGCAATTCATCAATAACCTTTCTTTGTGATCTGGGAGATAATTTTGTAAATAAAATTTCCTGAGACATATTAAATCTTTACCAACGTAAGATGTATCTCTTGCATTTACCCTTCATCTATTCATCACTCTGTCAAAGAAGCTATTGTACTGGAATGATTTGTTTCTTTGAAGCATAAGCCACTTCTTGTTCTTGATATCATCACTCTTCTGCTACTTAGAGATGTATATGTATACACATATATATTAATATATATTACTATGACTGGAAGTGATACCTATAGGGCCATAATTGCCAGTATCTTTCCTCCCTTCTTTTTCTCTCTGAAGATCAGGCTGTGTTTCATATTCACATCACTCCACTCATCTGGCAGCTTTCCTGATTCTACACTGTGCTCAGCCTGATTTTTGATGATTACTATGTGAATCTTATGAAACTCCAGCGCCCATTCTCTAGATCTTGAGCTACGTCAAGGCCAATGTCAAGGAGGTCCCTGTCCTCTCTCAGCCTTAGGGAAAAGTACTTCCCAGGCACCAAAAGAGAAATACATTTATTGATTTGCCATTAGTGGATATTTTTTCCCAGGGAGTTTTTATAAAGATAGAGGGTTTTATAAAATGAAAAAATAAAAAAAATCATAGAAATCAATTAAAAGTATTTGCCCCATTCCATTTACATGTGGCCTAAAATAAATTGGGAAAGGTAACTAAAATCTTGATATTTTACTCATTTGAGTATCTTGTCTTTTAAACCGAGGAAATTAATATTTATTGAAAATGTATCCTGAGCCAGACATTCTCCTGTCATTTAATCCACAAAACCCCTAATATATATTTTATTATCCCTCCTTTCTAGATGATATTATGAACACTGCAGTTATGTAATTATGTCTGAGGCCACAAGGGCAAGGTGTAGGGCTGGGGCTCAGCCCATGTAATGCAGAGACCCATCATTTTCCACAATTCATGCTGATTTTATTTTGCAGAAAATTATTCTGTGACCCCAGATAGACAATCTTATAACTACTCTCAGCCCAATTTTCTCCCTTGTAAAATGGAGGGGTTGGAAAGTTCACAGGTAAGGTTACTGCTTGTTGTAACACTCTGAGAGCCTTGGAGAATTTGCTCTGAGGCAAGAAAGGGCCTGATTGTCTGTACTAGGCATCAATTTTTTTTTTTTTTTTTGTGGTACTGGGGTTCCTGGAAACCCTTCTACCTCTGGGCTACACTCCCAGACACCTATTTTTTTATATTTTTATTTGGAAACAGGGTCTCTTAAGCCAGTGCAGCTGGCTTCGAACCTGTGCGATCCTCCTGTCTCTGCCTCCCTAGTACGGGGATTACAAGCGCGCGCCACCACGCCCGGCTAGACATCAATTTTAATTTAGAGGAAAAAAGAAAGGAACATCTATAGTTCCAGTTATCGGGAGGCTGAGGTGGGAGAAACATTGGAATTTAGGAGTTCGATACAAGCCTGGGTAACTCAATGAGACCCCATCGCTAAATAAATGAATAAGTACTAAAATTTTTAAAAACAGGAAAATGCCTAGATTGAAATTTTTATGGCTTCCAAATTGCTAATTCCAGTCCTCAGATTAAGATACTTCTCCAGGTTACTACAAAGAGACTTCTACAGAGAGTGTTTGAATTGGAGACTCAGCCCTGTGAAGAACATGCATACTATAATTTTTAGAATTTGTACACTGTAATTTTTAGAAATCCTTACCAACTAAAAAAGTTAAATTACTGAATGATACTGTATTTTATTTTATACCACTTCCCCAACCCACCTCCTTTTCATTTAATCTATACCTCTGATAGGAAGAAAATGGACCTATGGTTATGTGAGGTGCCAGGATTTACGTAGTTGACTATGTTCTCAATGTTCCCTCCCTCTTCTCCTTTCTTTCTTCTTTGTACTTTAGGGGGATTGTGGTGTGGTAGGGAGGAGGCAGGATTTTGCTTTCTGGAGCTGCGGTATTCTGATTTGTAGCTTCTACGAACTATTATATTTTAAAGAAGTTCGTGGACACAGCTTTACATAAAGATTCTCTGTATTTCCCTAGAGTGAAGTCAGCGTATGTCTTTTGATACCCTCTGATGGACCAAATACCTTAAGCAAGTATTCCTTCCATGATAGAATTAAATCTTATAAGACTGATTCCTGTGAACATTTTGAGGAATGGAGAAATGCAGTCTAGCTGGCAAAAACTCAAGAACAAAGTACTCTTTCAATCAAATTGTAAAATGTATGTATTTTTAAAAATTGAGATTCATGTAATTTTCTGACTTGATTGAACTAGAATTCTCAGCAAGAGCTTGATTTCCGGTCCATTATCCAGACCAAGAGCTTTGGATGAACTTCTGTTAAGTATACAATTCTTGAGCTCTCTGAATTCTGCTCATCAACAGTAAAGGCATGCTGTGGATGACAAGCGGAGGCACTTTTGTGTCCTCTAATCTCCACTGTCTGGGCCATCAGCCCTCTAATATACTGTGCCAGCACACACCGTTTCCCATAATAGCTGTGGATACTTTCCTTTGGTTACCTCTCCGGGCTATGAACAAAAAAAGGGTGGACAAATCTAGGATAACAAATGTCACTGAAAACATCAGTGGGAACACAGAGTGTTAGTTATTAAGCCACTCAAAATCTCAGTTTTTATATCTTTAACATAGAGGGGGTGGGTAACAGCTACTATTCAGATGTAAAAAGAAAGTTGTGTGTGTATGTGTGAGAGAGAGAATATCAAGTGTCATGCAAAATGCTTAGTATAGGTAGCATAATAAAGTGTTAATGGCATCTAGTCTTGGCTGGTGTTGTTTAATAGATGCAACAGACACTTACTGAGGGCTTGTTTCATGTCCTTCACTTCTAAGGCTCTGGAGATGACATCTAGATTCCTGTTGAGGTAGAGCCTGTGTGGACCCCTCCTGCAGCCTATGATCTGTAGGCAAACTTGCCCAGAACCCCTCACCCTTGTCAGGCCTCCACCAGGTGCCCTGTGGGCTACAGTGCTACAGTATCTTATCTATCTCACCAGGGCTATTGTAAATGCAATTTTGAGCAGAGAAGAAACCTTTGCCAACAAAATTAAAGAGGAGTTCTAGTTTCTTCCTTGTTCTTGAGCCTAGATGGTCATGATAACTTAGATGCATATTGCCTTTCCAGTGCCTCAAAATGCATGTACTTCTTAGCTCAGGCCTAAGAGTGATTTGTTCTTAATGGATATAATATTCAAGGCATCAGAGCTCAATTTGAATGCATGTTAAAATTGTAGCTGAGATGCCTTTTATCATGAAAAGGTGTTAGAAACCTGCAGTTGTCTGGTGTGTGTCAGTAGTTTATATATGTGTATGTTTTATGTGTATTAGCATAAATTTTGCATGCTTTATTAGAAAAAGATCAAGATAAAATGTGAGTGACCCAAAGTCTCATAAAGCAGTCTCTTCCATTTTAATCTTCTAGATATTTTGATTATCCACATCTGTGCATCTAAATTAAAAATGTAAAGGAGCTGGTGTGTAGCTAGTGGTAGAGCACTTGCCTAACATACATGAGACCCTAACTTAGATCCCCAGCACCAAGATATAATTAAATAGCCTATAATAAAACAGGGCCATATTTTCATATACTGGTTTCATTCTATTCAATAATATTGAAGTGCCCCCCCCCCCTCTCTCTCTCTCTCTCTCACACACACACACACACACACACACACACACACACACACACATATTCATTCCAAGTAACCATATTTATTTTATCAATTCATTTTAATATTTTCTGCACAAATGTGATCCAAACATCTTAGGCTTTAATAGCCAATGAGTACAAATGTAGTAACATTACTTCCTCACATTTAATATCACTAAGGACTCAACTCCCACAATTTTTAGAGTCTTTATTCTTAAGTATTTTCAAGGAACCTCAGGCGTTCTCAAGTGTGTCTGATTCCTGGCTCCGTGCACATCACCGGGCAGCTGAACCAGAGCAATGTGTCCCTGTGCTATGGGCTGGCACTCTGCTCCTGTTGTACCAACTCATCATCAAGTTCTGGAAACCTACCCTTCCAAATCTAGTGCAACCAAAATGCCTTTAGCGTACTTCAGCGCTGATGTTCCTCATTGCTGTTAGCACCCCCTGAAAGTGAGAAGGAAATCATTTGCACTATGCTTAGCAAAGTTCTCAAAGCTCAATGAACCAGTGTTGAGTTACATATTCTAGCAATTTGTATCACATAACTTCTTTCTCTGAGCATCCACACACACTTTTCTAGTAGAGGATAAGATGATCAGACATCTAAGTTATCTGGGATTCTTCTTGTAGCACTGAAAGTCCTACATCTCAAGAAACTCTCTAATTCCAGGCCAAACATTCTAGCAGAGGAGTTAGATCAAGTGTTGACATCAGCCAACACTCTGAGCTCAGTACCACAGCTTTCTTCTAATGATGAGGCTTGTTGCTAAGTGTGGGCACTGCTTTCTCCTTTATTAAAAAAAAGAAAAATTTACCAGGTGTGGTAGCATATGTTTGTGATGACAGTAGGATCTGGGTTCAAGAATAGCCTTAGCTACTTAGTGAGGCTTTCCACAACTTAGTTGTTTCACAACTAAGACCTTGTTTCAAAATAAAGAATAAAAATTTGGCTGGGGGTGTAGCTTAGAGGTAGAATACCCCTGGGTTTCATCCCCAGTACTGCAAAAAAAAAAAAAAAAAAAAAAAAAAAAAAAATATATATATATATATATATATATATATATATATATATATATATATATATATGGATTCCTCCATCTGGTTTCCAGTGGAGCCACATTCACCAGACATGCTTGTGAACATTACCTTCCAAAAAAAAAAGACAATGTTTCAGAAATTTTACCCTAAATATTCTCTCTGGCTCCTCAGTTAGCCTGGTGTTAACTTCTTAAACCAGTGATCTCACTCTTTAGAAACTGAGGAATCCCATTTCTTTTACATAAACAATAGTATGATGAACATCCTTATTCTTTTTTTTTTTTTTTTTTTTTTGGTGGTACTGGGGTTCCTGGAAACCCTTCTACCTCCGGGCTCCACTCCCAGGCCTATTTTATATTTTTGAAACAGGGTCTCTTAACGCCAGCGCGGCTGGCTTCAAACCTGTGCGATCCTCCTGTCTCCACCTCCCAACGCGGGGATTACAAGCGTGCGCCACCACGCCCGGCAAACATCCTTATTCTTAGGCCTCTATGAATCTGTCTGATTATTTCTTTAGGTTAAATCCTTAAGAATGTAATTGCTTTTTGGTTCTTGATATATTGCCTGCTTTCTTCCAGAAAGTCTATTTTAATTTGCTCTTTGGGGTTTATTTTTTAAACCATGCAAAAATATGTCCAGAATAAAAGTTGCTCTATTCTTTTTCTAGGAGAACTGAACATATTTCATGCCAGAGAGTCATTGCCAAAGAGAAGAAGGAGAGGGCACAAGGATGGCCAGGGAGGGCAAAAAGCCCTCAGTACCTTATGCTCAGTGATTCGTGGCTTTTACAGGAAGCCTTCTTCTAGAATATCCATGGCATCCCTCTGAACACAGTGTTTCTTCTTCCGTGTCCAAATTTCTGTAGATTGCAGCCAAAGAATCTGCACTTGAAAGAAACAGAGGCTGGGAAAATTCCACTCTGATGTGACTATTTTACTTGTTAGATTCCCACAGAATCTGACTGTTGGCCCCCAGAAAATAAAAGTGGTGAGAAACCCAGATCTAGGTTACCATTCACAAAATGAAGCAGTTTGGGGGCTGCCTAAGATGAGGAAGGGGACTTGGCCTTAGAAAAGGCTTCATAAATGGTGAAGGAGACTGGTGGGGTAATGACAGGCCTTGGTATATCACATATACTGGTTATCAGGGCTCAGCTTCCTAGTGAAGATAGGGCTTGTGCTCCCAGAGTCCTGTAGGGGTGAAATCTGAGAGCATGGAGAATCAAGTGATTTTACCACATAAAACATATTCAACACCTTCTCTGGGATGGAAAACAAAGGGAGACACGTACAAAGGGCACATATATGTGTATCTTTTTTCAGATTTATGTAAAAATGTATCATCTAAAAGGAAGAGAATGCCATGTTTATGCAAACACTGTGCTTCTTTGTGTGCAAAAGTGACTGACAATGATCTGTTCCTCACTGGATAGTATGCAAATCAGCATCACCATTAGATGTGACTTAAACGCTGAGTACACTGAATAGACACCTACTTACATAATTAACTGTCCAAACACAAATAAAAGACCCAGGCTCTCAATACTCCTGAAGGGTCCTAGTCAGTCCCAAGATTAGTCCTGATTCTGATCTTAGTCTTTGGTGACCGAGATTTTATAACCAAATGTGATCTTCTGGGATACTCCTACATGGCTCATATAAGACTTTTCCTTGAGCTGTCTGGACTTGGGTGGGAAATAAGGGACAAAAAGTCACTGCACAGGTGATTATGGTTGAGATACTTTTGTGTACTTAACTTTCCTACATCTCATGGGGAAAACATTCCACAGGAAATGTAGAAAACTTGAGTTCTAGTCCTGGAGCATCTAACTGTAAGCTTCTATTTAGAGTCCAAATTCTAAATCAACTTCTACTTCCTCTGAATTTACTCCAGGTTCCAATCAAATTAACATCTGAAATAAGGTAACTTTTACATTTATTGTAACAGTGTTGTCTGGTTTCCATTGTTGACACTGAGAAGTCAGCTGTCAATCTGATCATGGGTCCTATGGAGATAACCTGTCTTTCTGATTGCACTCTTATTTCTTGTTCACGATGGTTTATCATGTTTTTAGCAATTTCTCATTGTTATGTCCTGTTACTTACAATGTAATAATTATTTGAAGACTCTTCTCTTCAGAGAGGATCATTATCAACCTAGAATTACTTTAATCACATTTTTTAAGATCATTGTGATATAGGTGTGGGTCTAAATTCCCAAATCTAAGACTGGCAGGCAAATGTTGCTCTGTGAGGCATGTTCTCCCTCTACAGGTATAGCCTTTTAGGGTGATGTTTTATTCAGAGTCTTGGGCTTGATCTCTAGTCCCCTTTAAATACAGCCAGGCCATCAGGCTAGCTGTACTGATTTTAAAATATGTCCATACCTTCTCCAGCACTTCTCCTTTTAAGGGAACTAATCACCTTTCCCTTGTGTGTGGGACAGGCTTAATGGCTTGCTTCTAATGAACAGATGATAGAAGTGCTGGGGAGTGACTTTTAAGACTGGTCCATAAAAGGCATTGGGGTTTTTTCCTTGATCTTGTATCAATGCTCTGTGGGAGAAGTTAGCTACTACCATATCAGGACACTGAATCAGCTCTATGGAGGGGCACATGTAACATAGACCTGAAACTTCCTGTCAATAGCTGTGTGATCATGCCATCTTGAGACAACTTCCAGCCCCAGTCCAGCCTTCAGGAGACTGTAGCCATGGTAAGTACCTTGATGACAACCTCTGAGCCTGAACTGCCCACCTCAGCAGCTCTAAAATCCCTGACCTACAGAAACTATGAGATGATATTTATCATTTCAATGCATTCAGTTTTAGGGTAATTTGTTACTCAGCTCTAACTTATCTCCTGGAATTCTGCTTTCTTGTCATTTTTGGTTTCCAATTATTTACCTTATTTCTGGAAGTCATGCACTTGTGATTCTTCAGTGGATCTTCCAACTGTTCCTTGGGAGGGCATTTGAACTCATGGCTGACTTCTACTTCCCAAGGTGTACTCCAGGGACCCATTCTAAATCGTCTTGAACACTCTCCCCTTCTACTCCTATTCTCAAGTTGACTGGGGTGCCCAGTGGCTTCCATTACTGCTCATTTGCAGATACCTCCTACTCTCTGAGTCCCAGCTCTCTCAATCTTTCTGGGACTTGTCAACTGGTAGGTTGTGTAACCAAATGAGGAATTCACAATATCACATGGCCAGTGGGCCAGTTATTTCACTTAGCTAACCCTCTGATTGCTCTTCATCAAAATGAAAGCAATAGCTCCTATCTTCTGTCCTCGTTGTAAACATTAAATGCTATTCCCATGCTGGGCATGGTGGCGCACGCTTGTAATCCCAGCATTTGGGAGTCTGAGACAGGAGGATCATGGTTTGTGGACAGCTTCAGCTACTTAGTGAGGCCTTCTGCAACTTAGTGAGACCCTGTTTCAAAATAAAGAATAAAAAATAGGGCAGGAGGTGTACCTCAGAGGTAGAATGCCCCTGGGTTTCATCCCCAGACCCACATACACAAAAAATGCTATTCCCAGGGTTTAGCATATAGTAAAATTTGAAAAAATATTGCAGTAATTCAGAAAGTTTAACAAAAATACTTGGTGTTGGCTGGTGGCAGACCATTTTTATGTATTTTACAGGTTTCACATTTCACTGTACACAAGTGTAATTCCAGTGAAAGCAGCAGGGTGAGAATATGCAAAGCCTTTCCTCTGGTCTCTACCAACACTGGGATTTAACATCATTAAGAGGGCTATTTAGACAGTTTAAGGCTGCATATTTGCAGATGGGATTTTAAGGGGAAAAGCCCATTTGTAACCGTAAGGCATTTAAACAACCCGGCAATTTGGTCTCAAATCCCCCCAGTACTATCTTAACTCCTCCTGCCTCCCCTCTGCCAATCCCAGTCCTAGATCCAGTACTACCTGTCAATTGTTAGAATTATAAGGGCTTTGTGAGGTCCTTTGTGAGGTCCTCAGATCCTGTCACTAAACCTCCACAAGTATACAAGAGGTGTTGCAGCTACCATAGACTTGTAAGTAAACGTGTAAACCTGTGAGTTTTATAGTGTTGTGTGATGGCAGTGGTTCAGTGGCACATCTCTGAAACATTTCCTCCCATTCATTTACTCAAAATATGCTGAGTATTTACCAAGGGTTCACAAAGTCCTAGAAATCAAAGTAGAGTCCTCTAGAGCCCCTGTCTTCAGGGGTGTCTCAGATCAGTAGCTGTCAGAGACAGGCAAAGACATACTACTGTGCATGGAGCAGATGTGACACAGAAATAGAAACAGGCCACACTTGGGAGAAAGT
This sequence comes from Muscardinus avellanarius, assembly GCF_963383645.1. Classification (NCBI taxonomy): domain Eukaryota; kingdom Metazoa; phylum Chordata; class Mammalia; order Rodentia; family Gliridae; genus Muscardinus; species Muscardinus avellanarius. Next base: position 51,125,215 of record NC_137786.1, on the reverse strand, counting down.
AATTGACCATCCATGGTGGGTGGTGGAAGAGATTCCTTCCTTCAAGAGGGATATTTGAGCAGCCTATTAAATGCTTCTCTGGATTGTCCTGCCAACTCCTGTGTTTAACCCACCCTACTTTTGTTGTTCTTATCTGCCTGCCCCAAGTCCTTTTATAGTTCTCACATTATTGCCAAATAAGTTCCCAGTGTCTTTCCTCATCTTTGCACTGCATCTCCCTCCTGCAACGCATCCAGAAGCACTTTCCGTTCAATGTTATATACTGCCATTTCTTCTTCTTTCTTCCTTCTTCTGTCCATGACTCTAGTCTAAGCCATAATCATCGCACACCTGGACTCTTGCCTCCTAATTAGCTCATGGTCCTCCAGCCTGGGGCTCCCATCTCATCTATCAGACACACATCATCAAGAATCATTGTCCTCTAGTGTCACGTAGATCACATCGCTGCCCTCTTCCCATGGCCATAAAAGCTCCCAGTTGTCTCCCAAATCATATTAAAACTCCTCTAGCCTCAGGTTTCAAGGCCCACTACCAACTAGCCCTGCTTTACCTAAGGCCATCTGCCCTCACTAAGCTCAGCTTGCCCCACTCCGCTCTAGCCAGGCAGGGCTCCTCCACCTGCTCCTTTGCACCTGCACTGCCCTCCCTAAGTGCATGGCTCTGAAATCCTGTGTGCATACACAACTCACAGTACATGTGCATTGGCAGGGAAGAGGAAAACAGAAGAGAACACCCAAGGTAGAGCTAAGAGGAAACAGACGACAACACTGTGGCTGAAGGCAAGAGGGCTGCTGTCCTATGCCCCAGTGCTACTTACCTCACAGGCAGGTGATGGACATGGGCGCCCACACTGGTTGCTTTGCTAATTGTCTTTCACTGTCCCCCTGGCTTCCATCTGCAGCACCCCCCACCTTCCCACCCAGGGCAATCTCTCAAGACCACATCATTCCTAGTCTGAAAACCCATCTCCAGCTTCCTCTCTGGGGAGAATAGAGCTCACAATTTTCATCTCGCCCCACCCACTTCTCCAGCATCCTCTTCTCCTTGCTCATGGTATGTGTTCTCTTTCAGGTTTGGAAATATTCCCAGCACTCCCACTCACTTCAGGGGCCTTGCTCGGGCTGTCCCCGTGCTTTCCTGATCAGGTCTCTTGTCAGGCTGGCTCTTCTCATGTTTAGACCTCGGTTTCCCCATCACCTTTCCTAACCACCTTCACTGTAATTCTCCAGGATAGTACTGTTTATTCTCTCACGGTACTACCTACAGCTAATCAATCTACATGGTATAGTTGTTTGCTCACTAACTGGCCACCTCCACTAGGGGTTTGTAAGCCCTGTGAAGCAGGAAGCCATTTGTCTTGTTCACAGGTGAGCTCCTATAAAGTGCCTGGTATGGTACCGGAGCTCAGTAAATATCTGTTGGATGACAGCATCTTGTTCACTCCACATCATCTAATTTTTCCCAGATCTCAGGCACTTTGTGACAGATCAGTGGTCAAGAGGAAAGACTGTGCTCTTGTAGGAATTTTCACTCTAGAAATGTTGCACAGAGACAATCCACCAAGCCATTATCCCCACCTGTCACAATCTGCCCCAGCGTCTCCTGCTTCTGAAACACTTTCCCAAACCAGTGCTGCCTAAGTCTAGTCCAGGACTTGTACGTGGAAATTTCTACAGAGACCAGGTGAGTGAGTGAGATGGGCCAGTGTAAAATATTAGGGAGTATTGGGGACCATAGTTACCTGATAAGCTCATGTGTCATAGAAAGAGGGTCCACTCAGCTCCTGTGGGTTGTTAGCATTCAAGAAAAGCAGGCCCCATATTGTTAGATTTTTCAATTTTTCAAAAAATCATAAAAATATGATTTTATATATAAAAAATTAATCTCTCTCTTCACCTGGTAGTGAGAATTGAATCCCGGGGTACTCTACCACTGAGCTATATTCCCAGCCCTTTTAATTGTTTAGTTTGAGACAGGGTCTCCCTACATTGCCCAGAAAGAGCTGGCCTGGAAGTTGTGATCCTTCTGTCTCAGGCATCCAAGTAGCTAGGATTATAGGCATACATACACCAATGTGCTCAGAAAAAATATCTGTTTTTAAGCCAGTTGTGGTGGTACATGTCTGTAATCTCAGTACTTGGGAGGCTGAGACAGGAGGATCCCAGGCTTGAGGCCAGCCTTGGCAACTTAACAATACTTTTAGCTATTTATCAAGACCCTGTTTCAAAATAAAAATTAAAAGGGCTGGGGGTGGGTAGCTCAGAAATAGATTGCCCTGGATTCAATCCCTAGTACTGTGCATGCACCCCACACACACACACACACACAATTTTAAGGCATGCTGGAGGCATCCTTCTGTGATCTCTTAATAGCCTAATGGTCAGCCTCTGTCCTATAGTCCCGAGGAAGTTGCTTGGCACTTGGGTTCATCTGTGGCAGGCACACTTATGTTCCTGAGTCCCGTGTTACACCCTGTAGCCAAGGTTAGGCTTCAAGTCCCGGGAGACAGAGCAGTGTCTTCATCTTCTGTAGGATTCCTCTGAAGCAGCTAGTGGGCCCTGTGCCTGCTCTCCCCTCCGATGTCACTTCTTAGGAGGGTAGAGTCAGATTTGCTGTGTGGGGACAGAAGCCTTGCCTGTGTCGTGCAGAAGCCCAGCACATCACACAAGGCTCGTCTGTTTGTTCGCTATGCCTCATCTCCCCATCACTGTGAGAGTTACAGGCTCTCCTTCGGCCTGTATCCTTGTTGGAATATATCCTTGTCCTTTGTTCTAAGTCCCAACCTCTTTTGTGCTATGATGATCATGTTAACTTTGTGCATAAGTCAGCAAACTAAAGTAATGCCTTATTCACCCAGCATCATCAGGAAATGAGGTGTTCCACATAATTAAGCTGTCCAGAGAACTAGAGCTAACCAACATTTTAAATATCAACATGTCCAAAAGCGCAAATGGAAACATCCCCAAATGCATTATACACCCTCTTGCCTTCTTTATCTTAAAATTATTTTTCATCTTATTTCCCTCAGAAATAAAAGGGTAGAAGTTGGGCATAGGGATGCATGCCTGTAATATCAGTACCTGGAAGGCTGAGATCATAGGATTATAGATTCAAGAGCAGCCTCTGCAATTTAGCAGGAATTTCAGCAACCCAGCAAGACCTTCTTTAAAAAAAAAAAAAAAAACAGCCAATCAAAGAAACAAAAAGAAGGACTGGGGGTGTATCTCAGAAGTAGAATGCTCCTAGGTTCAATCCTCAGGACCACAAAAAAAAAAAGAAAGAAAAAAGAAAGAAGGAAAGGAAGGAAGGAAGGAAGGAAGGAAAACAAAGGGTGGAAAGTGAATTGCTCCATGAATTGTTTCTCCCATCCAGTGCCCCACGCCCCTGCTTCCCAACAGGTTTTGGGTGCCACCAGGACTAGCTGTCAGGTGTGTCCTTCCTGTGCCAGTCTATGTGTCTATAAGCAAAAGGGCAGCATGGGATGATACTGTACCTCACCTGGCTTTTAGAATTTACATCTTGGTCACCATTCTTCAGCAAGACATGAAAATCTGCCTTATTCTGTATAGCAGCTCCTTCTGTTTCATTTTATAGATACAGCATTATTTAATTAAGGCACTGTCCTAATGATGGGCATCTGGTCACTTCCAATCTTTCACTATTACAAAAAATGGTATAATTATAATCTTTGTGTTTACTGCATTTGGCATATGTTTGAGTATATCTATAGGTTTGATGTGCAGAAGAGGATCACTGGTTCTAGGAAACGTGTACATTTGTCATCTTAATAACTGTCACAGCATCACCTCCCATAGAGTTTGATCTGTTTCTTTCTCCTGCCGTAACTGTGTGAGCAACATGGTACACAACCAAACTCTTCTTTTGTTTTTTATTTTTTATTTTTTATTTTTATTTTTTGTGGGTCTAGAGATGGAACCCAGAAGCATTTGACCTCCGAGCTACACCCCCTGCCCTATTTTTTATTCTTTATTTTGAAATAGGGTCTCACTAAGTTGCGGAGGGCCTCACTAAGTAGCTGAGGCTCTCCGCAAACCTTGATCCTCCTCCAGTCTCAGCCTCCCGAATGCTGGGATTACAAGCATGCGCCACCATGCCCGGCTCAAACTCTTCTTTTAAATTTTTGTCAATCAATGAGTAAAGGATATTAGTGTCATTTATTTATTTATTTATTTATTTATTTATTTTTTATTTATGGTACTGGGGGATGGAACCCTTCTACCTCCGGGCTACACTCCCAGACCTATTTTATATTTTATTTGGAAACAGGGTCTCTTAAACCAGTAAGGCTGGCTTCAAACCTGCACGATCCTCCTGTCTCCACCTCCCAAGCGCGGGGATTACAAGCGTGCGCCACCACGCTCAGCTAGTGCCCTTTATTTTTGAAAAATATTTTCACTGTGAAATGTGGCTTTGGTAAAGTATCTCTCTTTGTCTCTTCTAATATGTTTCTGCTTGAATTTTACTTTGTCTGACATTAGGATTGCAGTGTCTACTTTCTAGTTGTTTCCATTTTTCTTATAATTCTCTGTGTATGCCTCTTTCCTTTAGTTAATATACTACTTTTTAGAACACCTTCAGGATTATAGAAAGCTCTTCACAAAGTACAGAGAATTCTCATAAACCTCACTCCTGTCCTGCCTTCCTCTCAGTTTCCCATTCTTAACATCTTGCACTAACATGGCAGATTTGTTATAACTGATAAACTAAGGCCAATACATTACTACTAACTGAGGTTCGTAGTTTATATTAAGGTTCATTCTTAGTTTTGTAGAGTCTATGGGTTTGAAGAAAAGAATAGCGGTGTGTATCCTCCTCCATAGTACCACCCACAGTGGTTTCACTGCCCCAGAGGTCCCCTGCCCTCCCCTATTGCCCCCCATGCTCCTCCAGATCTTCTGGCATCCGCGGGTCCTGCCTTGTCCAGAATGTCCTACAGTTGCCTCCTCAAAGTGGCTTCTTTTCATTATGCATTTCATCACTTAATACCTTCTCGTGGCTTGATAGCTCATTTTGTTTCAGTGCTGAATAACTAAATAATATTCAATTGTCTAGATGTACCACAATTTGTTTATCCATAGACCCACTGAAGCACTTCGTGGTTGCTTCCAACTAGGGGTGATGATGAATGAAGCTGCTATCAACATTCATGTGCAGGTTTTTATGTGGACATAAGTTTTCAACTCATTTGGATAAAAACCTAGGAACATGTTCGCTGGATCATATAGTAGGTTGTGTTTAGCTTTCTAAGAAACCGCCAAATTGTTTTCCGAAGTAGCTGTGCCATTTTGAATTCCAAACAACACTGAATGAGAATTCCTGTTGCTTCACGTTCTTTTCTTTTTCTGTTGTGCTGGTAATTGAAACCAGGGGTGCTTTACCACTGAGCTACATCTCAGCCTCCCCACCCCCATCTTTATTTTTTAAAATTTGAAACAAAATCTTCTTAAGTTGCCCAGGCTGGCCTTGATCTTAAGATTCTCCTTCCTCAGTCTCCCGAGGATCCGGAATAATAGGCGTGAGCCACAGCACTTGCTGTTGCTTCTCATTTTTGCCAGCATCAAGTGCTGTCAGTAGTTTGGATTTTAGTCCTTCTAATAGATGTGCAGTACTATCTCATTGTTAACTTTTTTTTTTTTTTTTGTACTGAGGATGAAATATGAAATCCAGGGGCCTTCTAACCCTTAAGCTACACTCCCAGCCCTATTTTATTTTTTATTTGAAAACAAGGCCTCACTAAGTTTCAGAGGGCCTAAGTTCCTGAGGTTGGCCATGAACCTGTGATCTTCCTGTCTCAGCCTCCCAAGTACTGTGATTAAAAACATGTGCCAGCAGGCCTGGTTTATCACTACATATTTTAATTTTTGTTTTCCTGATGACATTGAACATCTTTTTATCTGAGTATTTACCATCTATCTATCTGTCTTTATTTGGTAAGATATCTGTTCAATCTTTAGGCGACCTTTTAATTGCATCGCTCTTTTCTATTGCTTGATTTTAAAAGTTATTTGTATATTTTGAATACAAATCCTTTACTTGATATTTGTTTTGCAAATATTTTCTCCCAGGGGCTTTTCTGAAACTCATTCCCTTTTAATTTGCAGCTCTCTCCTGAGTGAGGTTGAATATCCGTTCACATTTGAGGGTTCCATGTATTCCCTGTCTGTGAACTCTGCATTGACTTCCTTTGGTCCTTAATGTGAATGACTTAGCCTAACCAAATGTATTTACTACTTGAGGGTTGAGTCCTTAATATGAACACTGATTGCTTTGCTGGACTGCGATGGTCCAAATGCTTTGCTCTCTTGAGCCATCGTATCTGTTGTGTTTTAATAGTTTCTTCTCTCCCGAGCATTTAGGACTTGCACCCTTATGCCTTACTTCTCTTAGGTGTCTGTCTTCCAAAACTCCTGTCCCTCTTGTAGTTTTCTGCCTTTGACCATAAAGGTTTCTACTGTTAAAACAATAGAATTTTTTTTGTAATATCCTGGGAAGCCTGATTCATGACTTAAGTTCATAGGCCATGACATGTATACTTTATATATCTATTTGGGCCACTCAAGAACCTTCATCATTTCCTGGTTTGGGACCTCTTCAGATCATTCAGAGTTGTCCAGCAAGTGAATTCCTACTTGTAGCATTCTCTGCTAAGATGTTTGAGCATAATCACAGGCTGGAAGCCTGGTTATGAGTGGAACCCACAGGCCCATATGCTACTATAAATACAATTGCCTTGAATACATGAAACTTTGTTCCCTCACTCCCCAACGTAGCAACACGAACTTATATTTCTGGAAATTTTTAAACAAACGATTTTCCAATAGTGTTTTCACAGGGAGGGGCTCAGTACAATCACTTTGCTTGCAACATGCAGACTCTCTTGCATGGCCTGGGAATCAAGGTTTCCCTGCGCTGCATGAGAAAGGGACCTGCTGCTGTGGTAGCCCTCACCATCCCATAGATGGCAGTAAACACACTTTTTAGCACTTTTCATCTTCCTTGGAAATGGTCTCCTTCAGGGAAAGAAAATGAATGCAGAAACTGTGGGGTAATAATTAGCAAACAGACTCTAGTCATTTGAAAAATTGGCAAGAAGCCTTATTAAAGGAGGTAATAATAGTCATATTTTGCACTTCTAATAGGGCCTTTTATCTCAAAGCCTCCAAGAGCCTGTCTGAGTCATGTATAGACGGGGGAAAAAAACTCTGAGCTGGGTCAGAAGTCAGAAAGCATTGGCTGTGTTTGACATTCTGCATGGCTCTCTCATTTCAGAGTGAAGGTAGACTGTCTCCCTCGCATTTAAATGCAAGGGATTTATGCAGGTTAGAAAAAGAAAAGGCTGCGAGCAACGCACGGTGAGATAAATACCCATTCCCAGGATAATCTGGAAAACATGCTTTTCTCAAAGTTGTTTTCCTGCAAAAATAACAATAGAGCCTTAAATACATTGCCTCCTATAAACATATGGATGGCATTATTATTCACAGTGCGCTAGACAAATTGAGAAAGCATTTTGATATCGTCTTGCGTGTATCAAGGAGTAATTATCAGCACATCCTTGTATTTATTCCTATGAGGCTGGAATAAATACTGCTGCAGATGGATATCAGTCCTGTGAACTCAGTATCACTTATTCTTTATCTCTGGCAATGGAGGTAGCAGAAGAAAACAACTCCTAACATGTACACACCGCAAATGCCTTCCATCTACAAGATAGGGCTGTTCTCCTGGTCCCACATTAAACCTGCATCTTCAATTTCCCACAGAAACTCCAGATCTATTGAAATCTTGAAACATTAAAATTCTTCTTCATTGTTGTCAAGGTTTAGTAACTTGACAACCTGAAGACAGACACCCTGACTATTCAAGGGAACGTAGGTTGAGAAATAAAGTAGAGCAGCTTTCCCTGGTGCATTAAAATTCACTCGGGGCTGGGGTGGATGAAAATTTTTATAATAACCACCTTTTCTTTGGCTGTGGGACTTTTGCCTTGGGTAAGTTGATTAACCTCTCTGAGCATCAACTTGCTGATTGTAAGAATTTCAGCCTTCCAAGATTTGGTATAAGGATTAAATGAGATCTGAATGTAAAGCCATTCAGCACAATATCTGTTATGCAGTAGGTATTCAATAACTTGGTCATTGAAAATAAAATACATATGTGCAAATAGATATGTGTATGGGAGAGAGAGAGAGAGAGAGAGAGAGAGAGAGAGAGAGAGAGAGAGAATGAGATTCTGATTTCTTTTGAACACCTCTGGGCTTTAGAGATTCAGGTAAATTTGTTCAAATCCCCAAATTCTGAACCCACCACTCATCCTTAGAGTTTCTACAAATTCATGACCTTATTCTCTCATAATTTCCTCCAATTCTGCTCCTTCTTTCTTTGTGGTACTGGGGACTGAACCAAGGGAGATTCTACCTTCCAGTAACATACCCAGCCCTATTTTATTTTATTCTTTTGTTTCAAAACAGGTTCTTACTAGGCTGATGGGAGTCTTGCTACATTACTGAGGCTGTCTTCAAGCTTGTGGTCCTCCTTTCTCAGCTTCTCAAGTAGTGGAATGACAGGCATGCACCACCATGACCACCCTTACGATTCTTCTAAATCCAACACTCCCAGATTAATGTAGTACCCAGCCTGCTAGTACACAGACCTCAACCCCTTAGCCATTTCCACACATGAAAAAATCCGAATCTCTCGTGGTAATACTGTAAATCTGGCTTGGTTAGGACCTCATATCTGATGAGAAAGCACAGTCTTCTGTCATCCTGCTGGTTCCCCTCATGCCTCACTGTCTTCCAAAACTGCAGTCTAGCAACACAGACCTTAGCAGCCATGAGCTCCACTCCTGAGCAGTGGAGCCTTGTCTTTTCCTACCCTCTCCAGCTACTTCTAGGTGGTGACAGCTTGACTTGACCAACAAATTGTTCTAGCTCCCTGGGATTTTGGAAAATAAAATTTCACACTCTCTCTCTCTCTCTCTCTCTCTCTCTCTCTCTCTCTCTCTCTCTCTCTCCACCCCCATCCTGCTTTATTTCTATTTTGAAATAGGATCTCACTAAATTCTTGAGTCTGGCTTCAAACTCATGATCCTCTTGTCTCAAACTCCTAGTACTGGGATTAGCGGCATATGCCACCATGCTCACCTCACAAGCTATTCTTTTACGGTTACTTAGAGTTTTCTTTTGGAATTTTAATCTGTTTGTTTATATGTAGAGTTTTTCTGATCACTGTATTCCTCCTTGTCAGAACACAAATTCATGTTTTCTTAGTGGTTCAAAGTTCTGAGCATATACAATCATAATTGTGCTCTAGCTCTGAGTTTTTGGTTGGAGTATCAGGAGCAATCGGCCCCTGCACTAAATGTCCCCAGATTCTGGTGTGTTAGGAGTTACTGTGTCTTGTTCTCTTTTTCCACTCTTTGGTCTCCTTGCCTCCTTTTGCTATTATCACCGTGTACCATCTCCAGTAGTAATCCTTCCCCCTGCAGTTCCCATTTTTGGCTTCCTGCCTACTGATTGATGGAAACAAGGCAAACATTAAGGTGGTTTTAAAGTCAAAGCCACTGGCAGAGACTCTCTCTTAGAAACTCTACTGTGAGCAAGACCTGTGAGCTTCACCGTGCACTCTCTTCTCTGTAACATTGGCTGCTCAGTGGTCTTTTTGCTGAGCTCTTCTTGTTTGGGGCTGTGCTTTAGATTATATAAATCCCAGGGGGGAAAAATGACCTGAGGAAAGTGACATGTTGCTGCATTCTTTTCCTACTGGTCTTATTTTAAAACTCCAGATCAGTGGTATCCTGGAGTGGGAACCGGTTAGTCTTCAAGGATATCACATACCAGGATGCTGGTCAAAATGATTATAAACAAATTTTGAATATCACCTGGGTCATGCTATTCTAAGACTTCAGGAAATTTCCAGTAATGAAAATCAGAAATCAAAGTATTTCTTATGAAGGTAAAAAGAATCACCTAACAAAAGGGAATTGTCTGTACAATCAACAAGGCGAGATAATTTAGGTGATCAAATTATATTCCTGTTTGCAGCTGGCATGGTTTGCTCTAAGAAGAAGGCACTTCATTTTCCTGCCTTCACCAGCACCCTCCTATACTCCTTTCCTTTCTTATGTTTTCATATACAAATCAAGGATTTGATGGCAGCCAAAAATATAAAAATATAAAATGACTTTACTTTTAGACCCGGACAAACTGTTAATAAATGCCAACATCAAGGAACTTGTTCTCTAACTTTGAGAATAACTATGCTAATTAAAAAACAAACCACCTAATCTCTTTTAGGATTTTTTTTTTCAATATGAACATGTTTCTCCTGCTTTTCACGTTATTAACACTTAAAAACTAAAGCCTTCGTATCATTCAGGAAACATCTATGATTCCTCTCTCACAGTGGGAGAGTCCAACAACAAAGACAGTGACCCAGGGACATGCATCTGACTGGCGTTAGATATTCTCTGGCTGTGGAGTTCAGTTTAGGGAGGAGGACCAGGTAAGGTGCTTCAGGTCCACACCAGGTGTCATCGTCCCTGAAAAGATCATTCCTCATGCCGGGCGTGGTGACGCACGCTTGTAATCCCAGCACTTGGGAGGCTGAGACAGGAGGAACACACAGGTTCAAGGCCAACCTCAGCTACTGAGTGAGGCTCTCAGTAACTTAGTGAGACCCTGTTTCCAAATAAAGTATCAAATAGGTCTGGGAGTATAGCCTGGATGTAGAAAAGACCCTGGGTTCCACCCCCAGTACCACTACCAAAAACAAAATCATTCCTCACAAGTCACACATGTCTACTTTCTGAGCTTCTAGGCACAGAGTCCAAGTGTAATAAGTAAGCGCTGGACTGCCCAAGTTGAAATTCTGACCTTGAGCAAGTTACTTAACCTCTCTGTGCCTCGATTTGATTATCTCTAAAAAGTAGATAATAATAGTGTTTGCCTTGCAGGACTGTGTTGAAGTTAATAGAATTGACTAATGTAAAGTCTTAAAAAAAGCCTGAAATGCAGTAGTGCTGTGTCCATGTTTTTTCTGTTGTTTCAGAGCATGAGCTTGGGGCCCTCAAGAACAGGAGGGCGTAGCCTGTTGTGCCAGGTTCTAAGCACTGGGATTCCATTCCGTTCCCATGGGAATCCTGGCGTCCTTCTACTCCTATCCTGGCTCTATGGTTTTGGTCAAGTAGCTTCAACCTAAGCTTCACGTTCCTTATCTGGAAAAGGCAGTTAGTCACAATATTGTCCAAGTCTTGGAAGTACCTGAGTTCAGACACTTCTAGAAGGGAATCCCGGGCTTGAACTTGTACCCTAGCTCCTGAAGCATAGCCGCTCAGCCAGAGATGCAAATAAACAGCCTTAGTACAGGAATTAGCTGAGAAGAGAACTGGATTCTATTTTATAAATTTTCCTTCAATTCTCAAACTCATTGGAAGAAGGCAGGAGAGGGTGACAATTTATACTCTGCTATTTATTTCATTCTGGAAGACAACCCCCCAACACACACACACACACACACACACACCCTTTTCTCTGAAGGCCAAGCTCAAATCTCACTTTTTTTTTTCTTTTTTTCTTTTTGCAGTACTGGGGATTGAACCCAGGTGCATTCGACCTCCAAACTACACCCCCACTACTATTTTTTGTTTTTTATTTTGAAACAGGGTCTCACTAAGTTGCAGATGGCCTCATTAAATAGCTGAGGTTGGTCTCAAACCTGCAATCCTCCTGTCTCGGCCTCTCAAGTACTGAGATTATAAGCGTGTGCCACCATGCCTGGCTTTCAAATCTCACTCTTAAAAGCCTGTCTTCTACAGATGAACTTGTGCATTATGGAGGGCATTTGAGGAACAGCTGGGGCAGCTGTCTTTGGACATCCAGGATTTGTATTTGGTACAAATTGCCATGTGAACTCCATGTATGTTGTGATAGATAGTCCTCCACTCAGCATCTAGATAGAATGAGATGGCACTGGATGGAGAGTCATGAGTTTTATATGAACTTGAAGGTCTGTATCAAGCAATGGAACTTTTCTTTTGCCTGGCATTGTTTGGGAAAATCCAATAGCAAACCACTTAAACTTGTATTTTCCTCCCTTCCTGCGCTGGACGCTCCTTGAAGGTTGAGACTTTCACTCATCGTGACACTTGCCTGGCATGGAAGTCATTCAACAGAGAGATGGGAGTGACCGTCTCACTCTACCCTCATCCCAATTCTGTCTCTGTAACCATCACCATCTTCCAAGTACAGGCCTCTCAGGCCACTAAGTGTATGGCTTTTCATACATTTTTCACAACTGCCACACCGTGGCTGTCGCTTTCTCCCCCATAGCTCCCTGTCCTTGGCCCGCATTGTCCTCATGCACCATGGCTTTAAATTTAGTCACCTCCTGGTGGTCTCCCCAGACCCATTCCAGTTCCTCAAAACAACTCTAAGATGCTGCTTATGAAATGGAACTCATGTGGCCCTCCTCTGGCCCGCCGTTTCTCTGCTTTCTTGTTTCCTTGTTCACTGAACTGCCCATCATCTACGCAGGCCACTTCAGGCTGTCCCTGGGCCTCCTCCGGCATCTCCCCACCCACCTCCTGTCAGACACCACGGCTATTGATTGTTCCCACTGAAGACTGAGCAACTGTAGTAAGTACTCAGACAGAATATGGCAAAAGAATATAAATGGATAACACTTATCGCTTCATATTCATTCCTGTTACTTCTGTTTCAAGCAAGCGTTTTGTTTTGCTTTGCTTTTATTTTTTAAAACTTCAAATGTACAGAGACATTGAAAGAAATTGTGATAAACACCCACAGACCAGTCCCCTAGATTCATCCATTGCTAACATTTTGTCTCAATTGCCTTTCTCTCGCTCCTTTTTCACTCTCCCAAACACACACACACACACACACACACACACACACACACACACACACACTTCAAAAATTATGGCAAACCTTTCGAAAGTAAGTTGCAGATATTGTGACATATCTTTAAATACCATAACACATACCTAAAAACTACGAAATTCTCCTTAGAGAACAAATTGTTTTTCACAACTACCTTTTGAGTGAGGGCTTATAAACTGGGGTGCAAGGGTGGGCATCAGGGAGTTCAGGAACCCCATGAAATCATATACCAAATTTTGACCTTATGAGCACTCTGTATGTGTGTGTGTGCGTGGGAGGAAGCCCACAGCTTCATCAACGTCTCACATACTCTGGACTAATGTGAGTCTTGCCTCTAGACTCTCCCACTTTAGCCCAAGTAGAGAAATAATGTGACCAGTTGTGATTCAACAAACTCAGGCTGATGGTGATTCTGAAGCTCCCCAGCATCCTCCATTGGCTTCCCACGGACTGCAGGAGGGGACAGAGCAGGACACACAGAGCCTTTGTGATCGCGGCTCCAGTGACAGCTCCAGTCTCTTCATCTACAGTCCTTGCCCCCAGAGGGCAGGCCACCGGCTTTCACTCAGGACATGCTCTGACCTTCATCCCCCCACACCACACATCCACACTTCCCACCTACCCACCTTGACAGCTTCTGCTTTTTTTTTTTTTTCAAAACCCAGCTCAGTTGCCATCTCCAACCCTCTCCTTATGGCTTTTTCCTGTTGCTGTGCATGTTCTTATATCACATGTCAAGTTTTCTCTATCTGGTTGTCATGTAACCTCATTGCCAGCAATACTGTGAAGCACTCAACACACAATGACTGGCTGTGGGATGAAAGGCCTGCATGGCACCTGGGCACTCGCCTGGGCCCTGACTTTCCTGCCCTCTCCGTTCTCTGGATCTCAGTTACACCCTGGCTCGCGGGGGCAGCCCTAGTTCCTGGTTCTGCCTTCACAAAACACTTCTGTGTCTCTCTACACGTGATGCTCCCACTCCTCTAATTTTGGCAGATTTCTTGTAGGCACATCCCTACTGCCCCTTCGCTGTCCAAATTTGACCACTCTAATAGAAAACCCTCTAACCATGCACAGGAACGATGTGCAATACTTAGAAAGTAGCAGATACTTTCAGAAAAAGATGTCTGTCCAGGCACAGGACACCAGGAAAAGCATGACATGGGATCAGTGTGGAAAGGTACTAGACATACTGCAGACATATGCAGAATAGAATGTGAACCGGTGGCAGACTGATAATAGAAGCTGGCATCAGAGAGGTGGCCAGGCGCCCGGCAATGCCCTTGAGCGAGGCGGGAAGCTGAGAGCACAAGCTCAAAGCTGTTTTCTTTCATTGTTCCAGGGTGACTCCAATGTTCCTTTCCAATATTGGTACTAACACATCTAATCTAGAAATCAGATCCTGACTTGCAAGATGGCACGCAGCTGGCCCTTGGGCTGGAGTCCAGGCCTGCAGTACAGGTAGAGACCTGCATTGTGTTACTCTGACACAGGGGATTGTCAAGTGAGATAGAGTAGCAGATTGGGGGGGGGTATTCTGTGGTGGTTCTTTGCCTGCCAAAGCAAAGATTCTCAGGAAGGGCTGGGGACTCAGAAGAGAGGGGCTGGGACATCCTGCCGAGCCTCTCGTTCTCCGGGGAGATACTCCCCAGCAGCCATGGAACTGCGCTGGGAAGCTCAGAGGCTGCTAAGCTGTCTGCTAATGTCAAGGCTGACCTCAGCTGGCAGTGCCCTTCTCCTCCCACTTCCCTGGGGAGTCAGCCCCTGTGGGACGTTAGCCCATCTGCTTTCAGAAATGTGGCCGTCCTCAGCCCGTTTCCCTCTATAGCCATCCCCAGCAGGAGCGCCTGGGCCGCGGTGAGCGATGTTTCTGTACAGATTCAATCCCCTGTGCTCCAATCGGAATGTATTACCAGGCAGGGCGCGTCAGCGCGGCGATTTGGCTTCAACAATAAATCTCCTTGCTTTCATGAGTTTAAATCAGACTTTAAAACATCGCCCTTAATGTTCTTTTAATGCAGTTTTCTTCCGAATGAGTTCCCTTTAGGTCCAGTCCTTGTCATTAATACACTCTCTTGGCAAAGGAAGGAGGGCTTCTTCGAGGAAAATCCTGCCAGTTTAGGAAACCAGTTGAATTGCCTTGGTGATGCCAGGAGGCTCTTTTGCATTTTACAAGGACACTTGAGGAAACAAAACTCTCTGACTGTAAATTTAATTTTCTCTTGACAGCCTCAGTGTCTCCGCAGCACCAGAAGTTATCCATTACTTCTTTCTTCTGTAATTAAAAATCAAGGGGGGAAATGTACAGGATTAGCAAGTTCTAATTTTCATTGATGAGCTCCAAGAGCTTATCAATAATAGGATCAGAAAAGCCGCCTCGCCTAAGCTCTATTTTTCCAGGGCGGCTGATTTTGATGGAGGAGCATGCTTGCAGTAGAAAATGCTGGCTTCCCAAAGAGTCCCCTAGCTAGAGTTAGGAAGAAGAGCAGGGCAGACCGTGCAAGTCTCCAGCAGGAGTGTGCAGAAAAGCAGCCTGGCTTGGCAACTTCTACCGACTCAGCATTTGGGCTTGGGGGAGCTGATTACAGGGAAAGATTAAAAGGCTGTCTTTCACACACATGTTCCTCTTCTATAGATGGCTTCTGTGGGAAAGGGGCTTGCACGTATCTGCTTAGGAGGAAGAAAGATATTTCCAATTAAAAGAATATGGGTGGTAATTCCTTTTGAGTTATGCACTTGTAGATAATACTTTATCAGGGGATAAAGACATAGGGGCATCCATCCTGTTTATTACCCACAGGGATGTGGTCGAGCCTGGGTTTCTCTGGGAGATGTTGAGCTGGCCAATAGTATCTGGGCTGCATCATCTCAAAAGCTGTGGCACACAACTCTCGGTGAATGTGACAGGCATATGACAGGAATTAGATATTAACATGCACAGGTTCAATAAGATTCCCAACAAACAGGTGCAAAGACGTGATTTAAGCTAGTTTTTTTTTTTTTTAAGATAAGGTGAGGGGCTAGGATGTAGCTCAGTGGCAAAGCGCCTGCTTTGCAGGTGTGGCACTCTGGGTTTGATCCCCAGTTCCAAAAAAGACAAAAAAAAAAAGAACCCCTTTAAAAAATAAGGTGAGCTAAGTGGAGATACCGTGAAGCCAGGGCCTTAGCACATGACCTTGGGGCTTTTTTGTAGTACAAAGATCCCCCACTACGTTCAACAGGGGTTGGATGTGCAAGTTTCAAACAGAAATTGAGTAATTTGGTTCCAAAGCATTCTTGCTCAGAACTGTAAACTTCAGGATATCTCTGAAGACAATACAAAACAAAACAAAACAGGATAGCAAGAA
Organism: Muscardinus avellanarius; assembly: GCF_963383645.1. NCBI lineage: Eukaryota > Metazoa > Chordata > Mammalia > Rodentia > Gliridae > Muscardinus > Muscardinus avellanarius. The sequence continues at coordinate 51,108,945 of NC_137786.1, read as the reverse complement.
GAAAAAATGCCAGCAACTATAGATTCTGTCAAAATGATACAAGTTTGGTTCATGTCACAAAGGGACTTCTTAAACCAAGTCTAGAGAGTCACAGGTGACTGGAGTGTACTCTCCAACAGGTCAGCTTTCCCTAGTATCCCACCAGCCGTTCAATCACATGTCCATTTCTATAACAATAACAGGTTCCACTGCCTCAAATTCTAGGTGCTAAGGACAGCCTCACCTATATAGTATTTGAACATCAAGACTTAATGGAGATAATATTATACAAATAGGGTAAGAGAATTGACCCTAGTAAGAGTTGTTTGAATACGAGGTCACCTCTTATTAGCCATGTGACCTTGGGCAAGTTAACTGCTCCGATCCTCCATCTTCTTTTCTATAAAATAAAGATGATTTGGGTAGCATCTCTTAGGGCTATAATAAAGATTAAATGAATGTACCTATTTAAGGCATGGAGAATAGTGCCCAGCATGGAGGAAGCGCTCAGTGAGCATTAGCCACTTAAACACTAACTATGCCATTCAAGCAGCAATCTTGCCAGAGACAGACTCCCTAGCCCTCTCCAGCTCCAGCTTGGTGCTTTTGAAGAGCCAGATTGCCTAGTTCCCTGGCTGGGAAAGGTGGGGTACACAGGTGACCTAAGGGCTTGTAGGTATGAATGTTTTTCATTTGAATAACTATGCATTTATTATTATGTATCAGGAAAAAAAATTTCATCTTTTATTTCCTGAGCATTGTTGACTAGGTTTAAGATAAAGCTTCTAAAAAGTGAACCTGTATTGGAACACGTGCAACACAACGTGTGCGGGACAGCAATGACAAGAGCTCGATCTCAAAGGATTAATGACATAGTGGAAGGCCCCCTGGCAGAGAGGGCTGTAATGCAAAGGGCCAGAGGAGACTCTACCGTGATCTCGGGAAGAGATAGGCTGGAGAAGGGGCAATCAGAACAGAGGGCCTTATATGCCATGCTAATGGGCTTGGGGTTTGTCCCAGAGGTGATGGGATACATTGGTGAATGAGGTTGACAGGGACAGGGAGCAGGGAGCTGGTTGGGATGCCAGTGCTCATTGAGAGATGATGAGAATAGGAACAGGAGCACTGGTGGTGAAGAAAGTGAGAAAGCAGATGAAGTTGAGAAATTTTTACAAGATGGAGGAAGATGCTTGATATTTTAGCTGGGTATTCAGATGGATAATGTGCCATCAACTGAGCCTGAGCATACAGTAGGCTGAGTGAAGAAGGTGATCTCCTGCAAGGGAAGGAGAGACAACCCGCTCAGCTTGCACCTCAGTGTGTTACCGCTCAAGACTAGAAGACAGTAGAGGAGGGCAGTTGAACACCAGCAGTTCCTTCAAGCCCTGGGCCAATGTTGTTAGCGTCCTGTATGTGATCTCCCACATCTTCACACATGTACCTGTCATGCTTTTATTTCTCTACCTGTACCCATCCTCCAGCCCACTCAGGCCAGCCTCCTGCTCTTCTTTTCTTTCTTCCCTCATCCAGAAATTATTTACTGAGTATCTATTGGATGTTCTAGGAGAAATGAGGCAGGTAAAACATGGAGTATTTATTCTTTTTTTTTTTTTTTTTTTTTTTTTTGGTGGTACTGGGGATGGAACTCTTCTACCTCTGGGCTACACTCCCAGACCTATTATTTTATTTGGAAACAGGGTCTCTTAAGCCAGCGAGGCTGGCTTCAAACCTGCATGATCCTCCTGTCTCTGCCTCCCAAGCACAGGGATTACAAGCATGTGCCACCATGCCCGGCAGAGTATTTATTCTGGAGAACAGAGGCAGACAATCAACAAAACATCAAGCCAAATGCATGGTGTATGAGATAATGATATCCACGCTGCATGAGAAGCAAAGCGGAAGGGAAGCTAGAGAGTGCCTTGCTAAGTGAGGAGTGGTGAGGAGTGAGTTCAGGGTAGGTGTCACCGTGAAGGTGATGGAGTAAAGATCTGAAGGTGGCGAGGGAAGGATCAAGGTCAGTGTCAAGGGGAAATGTTCTAAGTGGAGGGAAGCATGAGGGCAAACACCCTGACAGGAGGGAGCCATGCTGTCCAGAGTGGTCCAGCAGCCTCTCACCCTGGAAATGTTCAGGGCAACACTGAGGAATCTGCTCAGGTGTCATCAGGACTCTTCATCACCACGGACTGGAGTTTGCAGCTCATGATCTCTGTGGCTACATTTGGCATTTGACTATCATTACATGGAATATTTCTCTCCCTTTTGGCTGCTCATCTTTTTTGCCTGTGAGCAATTTACCCCAGTCTATCCCAAGTTATCATGTTCACCTTCCTCCAACCCCACAGGGAGTTCCACCAAACTCACAAGTGAGACCTGCTCTTGACTCTTGGCACTGAATGGATTTCCAGTCTGAGAGCCAGGCTTGGGAGAAAGAGGAGATAAGATGGGGGCCAAGACCATAAGTTCAGGCTAACTCCTAGGGCCGAGAAAAGTCAGATTACAGCAAAAGAGAAAGGGGAAGACATTCTCATTCCTGAATCTGGAGATCCTGCAGGAAATGTGGCTCTGCCCTGGAGAAATGGTCAGACAAAAAACAAATAGTAGTGATTTCAAGATTAAATGTTCCCCAAGGCAATTCAGAAAAGGCCTTACTACAGGGAAACTTGGGTAACCAAGAAGATGGGTAAAAAAAAACAAAAAAAAACCAAAAACAAAAAAAAAACAATGTTAGAGCAGATCCAGAGGCAGATAGGTGGGACAGTCAAGTTCAAGGACCAGAAAATACAGTTACTAGAGGATTGAGGACTCAGATGAATCAGATTAGGTTTATGTGGGTGATAAGCCACGCTGTCAGCTTGAGATCTATGATTTTCTGCCTAGGGACTAGTCAGGTCCCCACATCTAGGCTGGGGTCAACACTAATTGTCGGCTTCAATTAGTGTTCAAATGAGGTTTGGGGAGTAGACACAGTCCAGAACCCAGCCAACATTTAGAATCACGCAAGTGATTTAATTTTGGTCCTTGGTTATTAGCCAGTTCCTGTAACCACATGCTTGCCATGCTGTGCTTTATCCCTATCAAGTGGACAAGCCCTGGTTCCCACTAATCGCTCATACAGATGAGGACTTGGGACACTTCCCAGACTTGAACTTAGCCACATGACCTGCTTTGGTCACCAGTGAATGGGTTAAAGCAATAGCACATCAGTACTAAGCCTACGCCTTGCAAGGCCTTGAGCATGCCTTTTCTATCTGTCTCCCTAAGCTTCTACACCACCATAGGATGAACATGCATTTACTGATCCTCTGGTCCCAAAAGGAAGATGGAGGCATGAAGACCAGAGCTGCTCCAGCCCCTGGAGTCTGAAGCAGAGCTGCCAGCCAAGCCCAGTCTAGACCAGCCCAACCCTGATGGCCTGCAGATTTGGGAGCAATGGTGAATGATTACTGCTTTAAGCTGTGAAGGCAAAGACCAAACAACTTTTTACCTAGGCTGATGGTGCCTAGCACAGTGCTTTGTCCTCAAAAGCCTCAAAGTTGATTTGTTAGTTGCATTTAAGATACTTATTGGAAATCAACCATATATCTAGGTTCATTATGGCAGGAAGACTAGATGCTCCCATACAGGTGACAGAAAGTAAAAAGCTACAAGATGATTTCCTTAGACACCAGGGGCAATGCCTGAGCCTGCTGCGTGTGCCTGCCAGTTGCCTCATCACAGCATCTGAAGAACACTGAAGGTCTACAGTAGTTTGGGACTCACAAAAAATAATTCATTATGCATAATGGTGATGTTGGCAGTGCATGCCAAATGGTTAAATCTAATGTAGCATACAGTTTCATTAAGGCACAACAAAATTAATCTATCCCTTCCCACCAGGAGGTTTAAACAAAAGCAATGGGGAAGGAGCTGCATGTAAAAAAGCAGCAATTCATTAATGAAATGAAGACATGTAAAATAATTAGGCTTATAACAAGAGATTAGAGAACTAAATTAACCCTTCTGTTTACTTTGCACAGGATGCAACAGAGAACTTTGGCAAATGTTAAGTTATTAGGGAAATGTCACTTCAAAAGATTAGCCCAGTGGCCTCCCATGAAAGGAATGACCTGTGTTGATCCCCAGTCTAATGACTTCTCTGGGTGATAGTGGAAGCCGTATCTGTGAGGCGTTTCTGCGAGGGTCCTGGAGGCAGGACAGAAAGGAGGAGAGCCCTGAAAGTAAAGCCGCAAATGAAACAGTTAATTCAGAAAAAGTCGGGTTTTGATGTTGACATGCGGTATGCTAACTTGGGTAATTAATAATATTGAAACGAAAGGCCTAATCTAAATCAACGGTGGGCTGAAGCTTTCCTCTGCCTGTTTAGTAATGATAAGCCAAGGGGGACAATTGAGCTTCTTTTCTTAATAACTCCCAAGTCCTCATCTGCATGGGGGGGTTGCTGGGAACAAGGGCCCGTCCACTTGATGGTGATAAAAAAAAATGCAGCTCAGGACAAACATGCTGGGAAAAGGGATGTGTATGCCAGGCTTTGCAACTTGACTCTGGTTTCTTGCATCTCCCTTCCCTATTGCAGGGCTCACAGTACAGGTTTGCAGGAGCTCAGCTAGTCTAAGCTTTTCCACACACTGTTGGACAATATGTAGATTCTGAACAGGCTTACACTGCACATCTGGACATCTGGATTCTGTGTATCCTGCCTCTGAGGGCTGGGTCATGCCTGAGAGTTCAGAAGTGAATGGCCACAGTGAGTCCATGCCCATCCTCTATGGGGTGAGTCAGCTGGAAGGGACAGTAAGTAAGCACAGTGGCCAGGAAGGGTGAGGGCAGCAGAACGTGGCCCAACCTGCTGACCGTGTGGGTTCTTTCAAGTAGAGGTGGGAGACAATGGCCCTTAAGGACCCACCCCATAGTGGCAGTCTCACAAAGGACGGCTTGGCCCAGATCAATGACTATGGAACCCAGACAGCCCACAAGCTATGCCCAAGGCCACACAGGTTTTTGTGTCTTACGCAGTAGTGACACCATCTCTCTTCAGCTCGCCTTCTACTTGTGAAAATCAGTGGCCACTAATTTATTCTACACAGTGAACTGAGTATCAGAAGGTTGTGTGGGATACTGTAGGAATGAAATTTGCCATGTCTTTAGTACCTAGTTTGTGACAGGTCTTTTCTCTTCATTATCTCATTTTATCATCAGTGTAAAAGGTATTATGTTCCATTTTATAAACCAGTAAACTGGAGCTAAAACACATTAAGGAATTAGTCCAAAATCATTTTAAAGATAACTATGACACAAATCATCATCTCTGGCACCTCCCAAAATATTTGGAGAAAAGATGAGGTGAGATTATGATGAGGGAGAGAGGAGAGACTAGGAGTGAAGTTCTGCAAAGATAATTAATTACTAATATCTGTCCAGCCTCTTGTCCACGGCTGAGCCCGGACTGAATGTCTTTAGCTCCCACCATCCTGCCTCAGCCTGATTTCAAGAGGGGAAAGGTACACAAGGTGGGAGGGAGAGGAAAGCGATAGGGTGCTTAGACAAACTCATAGCACAGCTGGAAGAAATCCTGGCAGCCTGGTTTTCTAAAGAGGTCAGCAACCAGAATTTACAAACTAAAATGTGGGGCAATTGCCTTAGTGTGAGCACAGTGTCTTAAAGGAAGACTCTTTAAAAATCTGGAGTCGCTGTAGACATAGGATCATCCTCTTGTAGACATAGAATCATCCTACTTGAGTGAACAATGTGGAGAGCACCCTTCCTTGTGTGTGTCCTTGTTAGTCCAGAAAAGCCACTGGCACAGCAGCATTGGCGTTTCCATTCAAGGTCCTCCTGGCCCACCCTGGCCCAGGCCAGAGAGGAAAGGGGGCAGGTTCAAGGAGAAAAGGCACCCTGGTTTTCCTCATTGGAGCTCCTGCTCCTCAGTCCTATTCTTCAGCTTCTGCAGGAGCTGATTCTCTATTCCCTTCTTTTTTCATTCAGAGCGGATCTGGGACCTACCACATTGTGCCAAGCACTTACTCCCTGGTATCTTATTTGATCATTATACCAACCTGATAGAAGGGCACTGATATCTCTGGTTTTAAAATGAGCCAATGAGCTGGGTGTGGTGGTGCATGCCTGTAATCCCAGCACCTGGGAGGCTGGGGCAGAAGGATCACAGGTTCAAGGCAGCTTCAGCAACTTAGTGAGGCTCTGTTTCACAATTTAAAAAATACATAAAAATAGAGCTGGGGTATAGTTCAGAGCTAGAATGTCCCTGGGTTCAATCCAGAGTACAGAGAGAGAGGGATGGATGGAGAGAGAGAGAGAGAGAGAGAGAGAGGGAGAGAGAAAGAGAGAGAGAGAGAGAGAGAGAGAGAGAGAGAGAGAGAGAGAGAGAGAGAGAGAGAGAAATGGAGGTACTGAGTAGCTGAATGACTTCCCTGCGAATCCCAGCTCAGGTGCTGGAGACAGCTCATGAACCCAGGGCTCCCCGGCCCTCCCCACTCTATTCACTGGCTCTCCCGGTCCATAATTTTAGCCTCCCTCTTGTTAGAAATCTGCCATTATTGTCCCCGAGGCAAAAGGCATTTTCCACATTATCCTTCTATTCCAATTGAGGACCCAGAATAATTCTGGAATCCATGAGCACTCAGAGCCCTGTTAGACTGTAGTAATCTTTATTAATTGTTGGCGATCGACTTTACCTGCTGAGCCACACTGTAATTTCCAATGCTAAGTAGAACAAACCCCCTGAGAGGTTGTGTCCTTGATGGTACTTCCAACGAAGACAACAGTTTGAAAAACTTCGAAGGCCTGTGAATAGATGGTGTCCAGAGCCTAGCAGCATCTTGTGAATATTAAGCGTTGAGACCTATTTGATTTGAATAAGTGAGTGAATGAGCCAGTGAATGGCTCTGAAAGGTCCTGAGGTTTCTCTTGTCTTCTCTGGTTGTGGCTATTGATGCAGACTTGTGTGGGAGGTGGACAAACAGCAGCCAACCATGTCAGCACGGTCCTGCTCCTAAGGTGGCCTACGGTGGGGTTGCAAAGTCCACAGCTCCTGTGAGATGCTTCTTGACATTGGTGCTGAGCATTATCTGAGATTCCCCACAAAGGTTGGTGGAATTTATTTTTGGGATTACCTGACATGCAATTGAGTTCAGAGCAAATACTAAAGCATCACTTTGTTCATTGTCGCTGATTCAGTAAGAACCCAAAAGAAAATTGGGTGCAAACCTATTTTTTTTAAAAGAATTATTCTTTATTGAAGGTGGAGAAATTCCTGTCCCATGACTAAGTAAATTAAGTTAAGGTGCAAATTCCTAATTCACTATATATGGAGTTTTTAATAAAATATATATTAATAATATATATCTATAATAAGTAAGTAAATAAAGTAGATCCTTTGTGTCTAAGTGACATGGAAATGGCTAAGGCCCTAAGTAAAATGTAAGTATTTTTATTTTGTGATTTTTTTTTCTCCTGTAATCTGCCCCCCCCTTATATTTTACTTGGATCTCATATTTTAGGCTACAAAAACCATAAGGAATGTATTGTCAGCCACATCCAGGGGTAATTGTCATTGACCTCCTGGTAGATTTGGCACTCTGAGTCATGGTTACTTTGGGACCATTTTATTTCTGTCTCTGAAGTTGCTTGCTCCTTCTCCACAGCCTTTGATTCTTGCTGAGGCATCCAATGACACCCCAGGCCCATGATCAGGGCTTGAGAGCTCCTAGTCCTAACCAAGATACTTTGGGCCTCAGTTCTCTTAGTGGCTCTGGATCAAATCCCTCATATTCTCATGTTCTAATCTGTGCCTGGCTTGAGTTCAAGATGAAAAACCTTCATCTATACTCTTCAGAAAGGAAAGAAAGACAGTTGCCCAAAAAGTGATTAGAGAGATACCAAGAAGTATTGCTAGAAGAGAAATCCTCTTTCATCACATGTGAAGTTCATTCTTTTGGGTTATTCCTATTAAATTATAGACAACTGGCTGGGCGTGGTGGCGCACGCTTGTAATCCCCGCACTTGAGAGGCGGAGACAGGAGGATCATGCAGATTCGAAGCCAGCCACACTGGCTTAAAGACCCTGTTTCCAAATAAAAAGTATAAAATAGGTCTGGGTGTGTAGCCTGGAGGTAGAAGGGTTTCCAGGAACCTCGGTACCATAAAAAATAAAAATTAAATAAAATTATAGACAACTTACAGTGGTGACATATTGTTTGATGTTAAGTAATTTTATCATCAATTTACAACTAAGATAACCGAATAGGTTCAAGAAAGGGAGAAAGAATCTAAACGGACTCCAAAAGTAATCTCAGGCAGGTTTGTAGAGGTTTGAGTGAGGAAAGCATCACTTACGTGCTGCCCTTTGGAAATGACTAATTACAGGACATACTTCCCCAGTACATAAGAGTCAGTATGCTTTAAAAAAAAAAGTTGGTATGACTTTGGTGTCTTTGATGAAATATTTTGTGCTCAGAAAAGATTATTCAAGATGTTATCTTAATTTTAAACATGAATATTTAACTTATTAAGTTAGCTTTTAAAAAACATTTGGCTTTTAAATTTGACTTACAAATGTTATTTTATTTCAAAGTCAAATTTTAACACTTTTGAAGGGCCCTTGGACCAGGTGCATGGTGGCACACACTTGTAATCCCAGCATTTGGGAAGCTGAGACAGGAGGATCATAGGTTCATGGCCTGCCTCAGATACTTAGTAAGGCCATCCACAACATAGTGAGATCCTGTTTCAGAATACTCCTGGGTTCAATCTGCAGTACTGCAAAAAAAAAAAGGCTTTTGATTAATTTTTGGTCTAATTTGCAAATCAATCATTATACTTTTAAAGATATTTTAAACTGAGTATATAAATTTCATTTATTCAATTTTCTTTTTAAGTATATCATTATCATTTTACTAGTAAGAATATTTTTAAAAGGTTTAAACTTAAAATCACAAGTCTATTCACTTAAATTGGAATTGTAATACTGACATCCTAATAGGTTAAATTCTGCTAATCATTACAAGTTCTTAAAAATAGTAAACATGCCTCTATTACTGCTAAATTCCCAGCTATTAATATTATGAGATTGATATTCTCCTAAAAAATTTTATATGTTATATATAGATATATATTTTGTATAGAAAAGAAATATATATATATATATATATATATATATAATCTCTGTAGGGTTAAAAGATATATATCCACCAAGGAAAAAAATTATGCCATTCCCCCAAATTTTTTAGTAGCCTTCACAAGCAGTTTTAGGGCAGCATGTTTTGCTGGATTAAATTTCTTAGTGATTAAAGACTAAGATGCCAGGACACTAACTGAATTTATGTCGATGGCTCTGAAGCGACATAGGAAGTCCCTCCCAAGTTTATGGTTGCTATGTCAATACTTGCCAAACGTTTGAATCATCATTACCTAATGTTTAAGCCTGGCTTTTAGAATCCATAATCCTTATATTTTGCTTCACCATCTGCTTGGATTCAATTTCGGTCTTTACTACTTTATTCCAATATATCATACATACATATCTATCATTGGGCCACAAGTTAGAGATACTTAAATGACATGATTGGATTTCTTCTTGTTTTGTATGTGGCCACCATTCCAATAAGACCATGCCAATGACAGAAAGCAGTCATGATACTTTATTACTATGCTTTATTAATACATATGGATTGCTGATCTTTAAGGATATCTCTCTGAACAAGTTACTAATTGTCTCTATTCCCAATACTCCCATTAATATTCAACCCACAGGGAACTACACCCTTGGTGAAATGGGTAAGACAGTATTTCTGATACCCACAAATGGAATTCACAAAAAATGTCCCTGTGAACATTGCTAGACAAGTCGCTTAGTTCCCATGAGGATGCTGTTCCGTGCCCTACTAAGCTGGACACAGGGTTATGTTGTAGTGACCATCATGGAGGACAGCCGGCCTCTTCATAGCCTAAGTTACTTTGTTGTTGGAGCAGACAGGGCAGCTCTAGGTAAAATCAGCAGGAAGGTATTAAATGTTCTATTGCTTTCCTCAGTCACATTTTCTAGAATTCTCTTTTTCCCCTAGGTTCTTCTCTGTTTCCCAGAGAGAGCCTCTGTCTGGGAATTACCTCCAATCTACTGGAAAAAAAGAACAGTTTGGCCACCTGCACTGGGATTGAAGGGGAAAAGTGGAACACAAGGGGAACCCTAAGAGGTGATGAGGCCAGGAAGTGTGCCACCTTGAAACAGAAGGAAGGTGCTCAGCAGGCAGGGCTGAGGTGCTGCTGCTGGTAGTGCATTAAAAATGGTTAAGGAAGATTCCATTTTGTTCTGGAAAAAAAAATCCAGTAAAAAAAAAAAAAGTCAATTTGAGCAGCACGTAATGAGAGATTCAAAATCACTTCCTCCTTCTCCGTATGACTCAGTCTTTGGACCAGTCTGATGCCCTTGACTTTCACTTAAAGTGATTTCTGTCCAGGGAGTTCCTCTGTCTTTTATGTGAAGAACTCCCAGCAGGCCCCACCCCATGGAGTTATCAGGCCTGCTATAACAGGGATAGATGAATAGCTTGTAAGAAAACTCACTGCCTGGTACCCCCACTTACCCAAAGTCCATACCCAAAATCAAGTCAAGATGAAGCAGACTGTCTAGGGAGCTGGTGATTTCCCATAACCATTCCTGAAGTATTCATACAATGCCATCATAATACTCAGAAGATTCAATTGTAGAAATGAGTTTATATCTTTGGTAGATGTTCCTTGGGCTTGGATGCCTACTCCAAATCATATCAAATATATTAAAATATGTTCACACTACATACTAAAGATGATATTTTTGCTGGAAAAAATGAAAGAATCTTTTATAGTTTTGTGGTTTAAAATTATTTTATTTCAAATATTTAGAACCATTTATAATCTATGATTCATTTTTCCATATTCAATGATTCCAATGCCCAGTTGACCCCAGTCTGCATTGATTAATAATGCTCCTTTCATCAAATAGCACATTCACATATGTATGAGGGTCTATTTGTCCTCTATGTCCTTCATCTCCTTATCTAGGCCTGAAAGAATCCAACCGCCTCACTCGCTCCCACCACCCCCCTGCCACCCTCAGCCACCTTCTTCCTCTGTAAAATTGTCTTAGCTATCCATTTGAACTATTGATCACCTTACTAATTATCACTAAAAACTTTGTGTCTCGATCAAAATTACATTGACTCTATAGATTAATTTGGAGAGGACTGACATATTTTCTATCCTTCAATAAATTTCTATGATTATCTCTACAAAATCTTGCATATATTATGTTAGATTTGTTTTTAGGGTGCCTCGTGGCTCTTGTTGCACTTTAAACTAGTATCTGGCAAATCAAAACTACGCTGAGATTCCATCCTAACCCCAGTCAGAGTGGCAAGCATAAAGAAATCAAACAACAACAAATGCTGGCGAGGATGTGGAGAAAGAGGAACTCTTTTACACTGTTGGTGGGAGTGCAAACTAGTTCAGCCACTATGGAGATCTGTGTGGAGATTCCTAAGAAAGGTGGGAATAGATCCACCATATGATCCAGCTCTACCACTCCTGGGTATCTTTCCAAAGGGGTTGAATTCAGAGAACTACAGCAACATATGCATACTTATGTTCATAGCAGCACAATTTGTACTTGCCCAAATATGGAAACAACCTAGGTCCCCATCAACAGATGAATGGTTTGCAAAAATTATGGGAAATACACATAATGGAATTCTATTCAGCTGTAAAAAAGAACAAAATCACGTCATTCATAAGAAGATGGAAAGTGCTGGAAAGCATTATGTTAAGTGAGATCAGCCAAACACAGAAAGAGAAGGGACATATGTTTCCTCTAATATGCCCAAATGAGTGAGCACTGGGGATACCAGAGGGACTCCAGATAATGGAAGGGAAACCTCAGCAAAGCTTGAATGGAAAGCTAAGAGAGGAAGGACGCTGAGCTTGATTGATGAGGGGCTATTTCCAAATAGGTGTAAAAGTACGAATATAGCAAGGTTAGCCTGGGTATTAATTGTTGGGAGTGGGGAAAGGGAAAACAAGGGGGGAGAGAGGGCACCAAATACAGATTAAATGTATAACATTTACTTTCAATAAAAATATATTTAAAAAATAAATAAATAAAAATAAAATATCTTAAAAAATAAAAAAAATAAATTACTGCAAAAAAAAAACACCCCAGTATCTGTTTAAATTTCCATGTTCTAATTGTTTGTTACAAGTACATAGAAATGCTATCAATTTGGGCATATTGATCACACTGAGTTTTTTTATTATTTATTTTTATTGTGGTAATGTGGATTGAACCCAGGGTATTCTACCTCCGGGCTGCAACCCCAGCCCTTTTATTCTACTTTTTAAACATTGAAACAAGGTCTTGCTAAGTTGCTAGTCTGGCCTCAAATCTGAAATCCTCTTGTCTCAGCCTCCCAAGTACTGGATTACTAAGTTCTTATATATTTTAATAGTGTATGTAGGGGACATTACTGGTACACTTTGTATGGTCAGGTCTTTCTGAACATAGCCAAAAAAACCCACTACACTTCCAAAGTACATGTGACCAGCTGTAACCAATGAAATGGGCGTGGAAGTGGTGATGCCACTTCCAAGCTGAGACCAAGAAAATCTCCTGCTGAAACAGGCAACGATGCCTAGAGTTGGGGGGCAGAGCCCAAGTGGACAAATCCCTCCACTGAAGAGAGTCACTCGTGGATTCCTAAGCTCGTGGAGGAGAAGAAAACAACCTGCGGCCGTGTTAAGTCGCTGGCATTTCAGGGCTAACTTGCCGCAGTACATCCCAGCCTCTGACTAATAGTTTGCCTATAGATTCCCTTGGATGTTTTTATGTAGACCATTCTAGCAGCCATGAACAATGACAATTCTGTTTCTTCCTTTCTAATTCTTAGGGAATTAAATTTTCATGAATACCAAACTTAACAATTAATGAAGTTGACACAGTGTTACATTTTGTACATCTTTAATTAAACATTTATTAATTTTGATTTGCACTTTTCCTTTGTGTTCTTTCAGGTCTCGGGCATTTGTGGAGTCCATTAAAAGGCAGATAGGCCTGGAGTCCGCGATGGAGTGCCTAAGGGTTAACAGGCCCTGGTTAGGCTGGTTGTCATTTTCATAACCTTACCAGACCGGGAGCCTGCAATTCCAGGATGCAGACATGTAACACAGGTGCAGAGAGACCTGGCCAAGGTCGGTCAACTGGGCTAGGACCAAAAAATTACAATAGTACTATGGGGATCCCTACAAATCAGTGCTAGGATCTTCCCCTTTTCCAGTCTATCTTCTCTTTTGGGAGGAAAACCAGTTTGTTTTCACTTTCTCTTATTTCTAGAACTTGGTGAAGGCTCTGAGTATCTTACTATTACCACTACAACACGGTAGGTATGCTCTAGTTCAAAAAAGTCCCAGATAATAAAACCTGACCTTATCAAAAAATATATGAATTGGAGGATGGCAATTTACTTTACAAAGGGTTCCCCGCTCCACAAAATGAATTCAACTTTGGTGTCCCTAAAATAGCCAGTTCCCCTGGTGCATGTTAAATATAATTCAATTTACAAAAATTCAATTTGCATATAACCTTTTCAGTAGCACATCCATTGTGCAAAGCAATGTATGCTTGTAATTGGCTGCAAATTGCCAGGAGACCACCCTTGCACATATTGTTCCTAGATGTGCAATTTTTTCTTAATTTCCATGGGCTTGAGGAGTGGCTGGAATTCCAGTTGTTCATCTGATCCCATTGGCCATGCTGAGGAGGGAGATTAGTCAATTATTTTGGGTTTGCATGTGTTTTATATATATATATATATATATATATATATATATATATATATATATATATATATCAGTGCCGTGTGTTTAGAAACAGAAAAGGAGGAGAGCATAGGTGAACTGAACGTGGGTAGTCTGGCTGGTTTGTGACAATTGGGTGTGCTGGAGAAGCCCTCCTTATCTTGGGGACCTGACAAACAGCAGCAGGTGAAACAAAGCACGAGACAACTAGTGATGGTGGTTGGGTTATCATTTTTTCCCAAGATTTCATGAACCTGCAGGAGAATCTTCCAAGGGAAAGAGTAGCACAATGTGGTGACCTGAGCCATAGGGAGCGACAGCCACAGCCGGCCTCCAGCTACTGTAGCCTGGCTGGGGTGGTCCTTCTCTCTGTGGTGTGCTCTGGCCCCAGGAGCGCAGCCAAGGCACTGAGCATGGTAAGCAAGTGGGGGCATTTTCTCATGTGTCTAAGTAAAAAAGCAAAGCAGCATCTTTTTAATGACAAATTGAATTAAAGTAGATTATTGCAGATGATGCCAAGTTGCATCTAAAAACCCTTTTCAACCTGAATATTAAAAACCCTGCTTGGCGCATCATGCTCTCTTTTCAGAAATGATACCTTTCTCTCACATCCCCACTGCCTCCCTTCCCCTGTCTGCTGCCAGGGCCCTTCTCCTCCCATTAGGAGGGTCCCTTCAGGATTTCATCTGGGTGGTTAACAGCTCTCCTGCCCTGGGCTAGCTGCAGGGGATGTCAGACCCCTACCCCTGGAGACCCTGGGCGTGCCCCCTTGCTCCTGGGGATACACCGAAAGGAGCAGAGCAGGTGCCTATCTAGACCTAGCCTTTGGGGTGCCCTTTCTTTGCCAGAGGGAACAGCTCCTGAGCACCCCACCTCCATGCAGCCGAGCAGGCTCTCACACTGCAAGATCAACTCCCTGGAGGCAATGCTGGGCTCCTTCTGGCTCATAGATAGGTGTTATAAATTGCTATGAACTCCCTGGAGGAGATGAGATGCATACATCAATTAATAAGTAACAATGACTTCAAAATAGGAGTTTCTGCTAAACTAAATTAAAAAAAAATACTGTGATCTTTCTCAGAAGCCCAAGTTTGGGCTAGCTGAATAAACACTTTATCTCACTCTCCAAAATAGAGTTGCTTGTTTGACTTTCTTTTTTGCTACAGTAGGAGGCAGAGCTGTAAGTGTACGCCCCACAACTCTGCTGTATGCCATTAGCATGGCCACCAAAAGGGTGCCCCTCAGAGCCAAGGCACAATTTGCAAGGTTGTGCCCCGCAGTGCTGGCTCTGGGAAGAGTAGAGCTGGCATATTTCTATCTAGGTCTGAATTCAAGAAAAGGGGAGAGCTTTGGGCTCAAACCCACCTGGCTCCAGATAGTTGTAAGGCCATTTACAACCTGTGTGATCCTGGGCACTCGAGTAGCCTCGAAGTAACTGAGCAAGTGCAGACACTCCAACTCACAACTAACAGAGAAGATTAACTAAGAGGATGAGGCGGCAGTGCCTGGCCCTGGTCACCTACAGCCAGGTGAAGGAAGTCAACGTTTGTTTCCTGCTTCCTCTACTTTGGTCCTGGAAGAGTACAGAATGAGAAACAAACAGAAGGCAGGGCATGGCGTGGTGGCCTCCACAAGGTCTGTGTTCGAGGATATGCTAAGGCTGTGTTAGCTGAGTATGCCGAGGCCCTGACCCCCCAGGCAACCTAAGCCCCTTTCAGAAGAGGACCCCCATGCTCTTTTTATTTACAGCAAAGCCAAGTGGTTGCAGCTGGTGAAGGAAGACAGAGGCCATGTTGGGTTTTGGAGGCCTCCCCAATCTGCTTTACCCTGAACAGGGATGGGAGAAGCCACAAGGACCTGGGATGGAGTGCCCTCCTATGCTTGTGGAAGAGAACAGATTTGGTTTTCTTTTCTCTTTAGTTTCCCTTGAGGACCTTACACCTGAGGTCATAGCTGTTCAGATTCAGTACCACACACTGAGGAACAGCTTCCGTGGGTCACCCCTCAGCCAACTGGGAGATGCTAGTTTCATTTCTTTTTCCTGGAAAAAGTACGATGTCAGTCCTAACCATGGAATGTGAGAGCCAGAGAACCTCAGAGGGTCCTCAAAGCAGCTCCTGGCCTTATTCAACTCTCTTCTTCTCTACACTCCAGCTGCCCAGAATTGCTTTTCCTCTTCTAGTGCCACTACGTTTTCAGGACTTGATTGTTCCCTGCCCTTCTGTGCAGATAGAGTAGAGATGGTGCCCAGATCAGGGGATGCTCAGGCAGGCACAGCATCTCCCTAAGTCTGTACAGTGAGGATTTTAAAAGGTGAAGGGTTATTTCACTTAAGTGAATAATTTAAAAATCATGCCTAGCCTACCTGTTTCTCCTTACTGAGAAATTCACGTCAGATGTAGACATGAAAATACTTTGTAAACCATGACACACTGTGCTGTGTTTTGGCTGAGGTCTGAGTGTGTTTCCCGAGGCTCGTGTGATGAGTAAGAGGAGGTGGGGCCTTGAGAGGTGGAGCTTGGTGAGAGGTCAGTGGGGGCATTGCCCTTGAAAGGAAATGATGTAGTGCTTATGTGACCTGGATAGTTCTCAGGAGAGTGAGTTATAAAAATGGCAAGTGGCCTGTTCCATCTCTGGTTTCTGTAATTGGCATGCGATCTCTATGACTGCATGCATTCTCACCACGATGTCATCTACCATGATGCGATACAGTTAAGGAAAGCCCTCACTTGGTCCGGTGCCTGTGGTTGGGACTTCTAGCCTCCCAAACTGTAAGCTAAGTAAGCCTCTTTCTAATTAAAGCACCCAGCCTCAGGAGTGTTGTTCTAGCAAAAGAAAGCTGACTAACACATACTCCATAGATGAGGGCATTATTTTCCATGGAGGGGAACGAGCAGCCTTTGGATCCCAAGGTATGTTGTGTTTATAAAGCATTTCAAGATACTTAACAATTCATTGCCAAAGTTTTATTTTTAAAAGTGAATTTCTAGCCAGGCTTGATGGCGCATGCTTGTAATCCCAGCATTTTGGAGGCTGAGACAGGAGGGTTGCTGTTCACAGACAGCCTCAGCTACTTAGGGAGGCCCTTTGAAACTCAGTGAGACCCTGTTTCAAAATAAGGAATAAAAAATAGCGCTGGGGTGTAGCTTGGAGGTAGAGTGTCCCTGTTTCCAACCCCAGTACTGCACAAATAAATTAATAAAACTGAATTTCCAACTTTATTTTAAAAATTAGAAGACCTAGAAATAGTGGCTACAATGGCCACCTTGGGCCATGGCAGCTGCTCCCTGTAGATAATCACGTGCTCCACTAATTTTTTTTTTTTTTTTGGTGGTACTGGGGTTCCTGGAAGCCCTTCTACCTCCGGGCTACACTCCCAGACCTATTTTTTATATTTTTATTTGGAAACAGGGTCTCTTAAGCCAGTGCGGCTGGCTTCGAACCTGCGCGATCCTCCTGTCTCTGCCTCCCAAGTGCAGGGATTACAAGCGTCGCCACCACGCCTGGCAGTGCTCCACTAATTTAACACAGTCTCTACCCCCCACCCCAGTGTACCATACCCTCATCATTTTATCACCATACCTGCTTAATATGTATAGGCATCTTTATTTGTAACCACGAGCCTAAACTGAGGCCCATTAGGGATTTACCTGAGAAAGCTACCTCTTATTTCACACTTTATTTTCAGACTCCTCCCCTCCACTACCATGCTCCCTTTTCATGGACAGGATTTCTCCCTTTTTCAGAAGGAAGGAAGGAAGGAAGGAAGGAAGGAAGGAAGGAAGGAAGGAAGGAAGGACGGACTAGGAGGAGCAGCACTCAGGATTTCTTCAAAAGACAAGAAAAACTTGTTTAGGGATTCATGGTCTCCAACAGCTCTTTCAAGAAGACAAGATTAGATATCCAACAAGTAGCATCTACTCAAAAATTAAGGGTGGTGTTCTAGCCTGCCATGGCTATGTAAGCAACCGCCCCAAGGATTGGAGGTTTAAAATAATTTATTTATTTTTCTGATAGTTCTGTGCCTCTAAGCATTATTCTCTTGGGCTATGTAATCCTGTTGAGGGCCAGTGGCAGCTGGGGTTGGAGGCACCTGAAGGCTCAGCTGAGCTGCAGCCCAGGATGGCTCATTCACCAGCACACAGTTGATGCTGGCTCTCTGCTGGGAGCTCGCTGAGGGCTGTTGACTGGAGCACATATGTGTCTCTCTCCATGTAGCTTGGCCTTCTCAGTATGAGGCAGCTGGGTTCTAAGACAGAGTGTCCTAAGAGTGAGTCTTCCAAAGGCCCCAGGAAGAAGATGCAGGACTTCTTATGCACAAGCTTAAAAAGTCATACAATGTCACTTCTGCCCCCCATTTTATTGGTTAATTGAAAATCACAGAAGCTGCCAGTTTCCAGAAAAGGGGAATACCTAATGCATGAATAATGGGACCTGTGACTCACTGAAGGGCCATCTGTGAAACTCACCATCACAGGTAGCATTGCTGAGGATGGTCCTTATGTCACGGCTGCATTTGCATGTATACATTTTTAAGAGTAACTTACTTTCTTTCCCACCAGCTCTCCCCAGGGTAAGATACTAATGATATTATATTTGAACTCTGATAAAGTAATGCCTCCTTATAAAGCACACCATTATTATTAGCCTGTCTGATCGCTTCCACCTGGAGTCCACAGAAAACAGGATGGGGACAATATTGCGTGTATTTCAACAACAAACAAAGCTTCATTAAATCCAACGAAATAACACAGACATTCAGATTTAGTACAGATCAAATCCTATTACCAACAAATTGCATTGAATTGCCTCCTCAACCCGTGGAACCAGATGTTCCGCAAGTCCTACTTCCTTTAAGCAAATACTGAATGTAAGCAATGTGAAGGACTACCAAAGAATAGTTACATCCCCTGAGATTTGTGAAGATGGAATCTGGCCCATTTTCTTTGAGACATAGGTTTGGGCATCATAAAACCAGAAAGAAATCTTTGCAGGATTCATGAATGTGAACTAGCTAGGAAATGGTCTCATTTAAATTGTAGAAAATGCATCTTTATTGCTGCTATTGGGGTTTCCTCCCAGGCCCTGGGAGTTTCTATTTGAATCTCTGCTCAATATTTGGTAATCTCACAGTAGAAAAATCTATCTGGCAGCTGGAAGTCCCACCCAACTCCATAACCTTGCGTGCCATGAGAGTAAACTCAAAAATGTAAGGGCTTCAAACCAGTGAACTTCTGGGGTTGTAGTTGAGGTACTGAATTAGCAAAACATTTAAACATCTCCTCACGTAGAGCTTCTGTTTTTACTTTTTCTAAATACACACTTTTCTCAGTCCTTTCCTGGTTATTTCTGCTTAAAGTCTTAAGGTTTGGGCCAGGTATACAAAGTCCATCGAGGAGTGCTACTGCGATGGCAAGCACTCTCCCAATGCAGCTGTTTCCAAAGTCATTCCCAGCCTCCCTTCGTGCACTGAGCCTTTGGCCACTCACAGTCCCTGTGTTAGGCGGCATTTAGTTTCTTCCACTAAAGGTCAGAACACTCTACTTAGTCGGTTTCACCCTTCAGATCTGACTTTCTTCCCTTTGACCAATACACACATGGTCAGAAGGATCAGGGTTCCTCTACAGAATGGGAAAGGATCTTTACCAGCCACCATTCTGATAGGGGGCTAATATCCAGAGTATACAAAGAGCGCAAAAGACTCTACACTAGCAAAACAAACAACCCAATCAAGAAATGCACAAATGAACTAAATAGACACTTCACAAAAGAAGAGATACAAAGGGCTAATAGATACATGAAAAGATGTTCTTCATCACTGGCCATCAGGGAGATGCAAATCAAAACTACACTGAGAGTCCATCTAACCCCAGTCAGAGTAGCAAGCATAAAGAAATCAAACAACAACAAATGCTGGCGAGGATGTGGAGAAAGAGGAACTCTTTTACACTGTTGGTGGGAGTGCAAACTAGTTCAGCCACTATGGAAATATGTGTGGAGATTCCTAAGAAAGGTGGGAATAGATCCACCATATGATCCAGCTATACCACTCCTGGGTATCTTTCCAAAGGGGTTGAATTCAGAGAAATACAGCAACATATGCATACTTATGTTCATAGCAGCACAATTTGTAATAGCCAAAATATGGAACCAACCCAGATCACCATCAACAGATGAATGGATAGCAAAACTGTGGGAAATACACACAATGGAATTCTATTCAGCCATAAAGAAGAACAAAATTATATCATTTGCAAGAAGATGGAAAGCCCTGGAGAGCATCATGTTAAGTGAGATCAGCCAAGCACAGAAGGAGAAGATACACATGTTTCCTCTAATATGCCCAAACTAGAAAACACAAAGGATACCAGTGGGACTCCAGAGATTAGAGGGGAAATACTAGCTAAGTTTTAATGGAAAGATAGGAGAGGAGAAAGGCCGATCTTGATTAATGAGGGTCTACACCTGAACATGTGTAAAATTATGAATAAGACATGGTTAACCTGGACAACCATTGGTGGGAGGGGGGAAGAGAAAACGGGGGCAGGGGGGGGAGAGGGCACCAAATATAGTGTAAATGTATACTATTTATGTTCAATAAAAAAATTGTTAAAAAAAAATAAAGGGAAGAATGCTGAGCTGAAAAAAAAAAAAAAAGAAGGATCAGGGTTCCTCTGACTGGATGGAAGGTGATCCATCTTCTCACGTGGCTCCCAGAAATATTACTTAACTAAAACTGGAGATCCCCATACTGTAAGCCAAAGGTCCTTTGTTCAAGCCATCTTCATCTTATCCTCCCTTGTGAATTCATCCATTTCTATCCCCGTGTCTTTTTTTTATTCAAAAATCCCATTTCCTACCTTCCTCCTTAGTCCACTGCCAAATTAACCTCATTCAAGCTACCAGCAGTCATTTAATTGACTATTTTGTTTTGTCTCACAGATGCCATATGTACTACATTATTTATGTTTGGCTTTCCTCTAATTTTGTCTTAAATGCTACGAGCTTGGGCTGAGAATTCACTAGAATGCTGGAGATCCTGCTAAGTTCAGGGATACAGAAATCCTGTACAAAAGGAGACAGAATTGGAAATAGGACGTACCAAGCTGGGCACGCTTTTTTTTTTTTTTTTTTTCATATGAGTTTGTCTTGTCCATCCCACTGGATTATCAACACTTGAAAAGTGAGACATTTCCATTTATACCTCTCCTTCCAGCTCACCCAGCACAAGTGGACACCTCCATCTGCCCAAGAAATGGACCCCCTCCCACTACCACCATGTTAATATCAGGAGGGCCAGCGGTTCCAGGCTCTACCCTCAGGCCAGAGGCTCACTTTATTTGTAAAGAGGACAGCCCCCAAGGAGCGACTTGAGTGGTCTTTAACTTCTACATTGTGACCCACAAGGAGATCCCAACCAGTTGTCAGATCCACTGCAAAAAAATTGTTTCTCTTACTTTGGGTACATTCTTAAAGGACATATTCTATTTTTACAAGTTGGAAAGAGTTAAGGCTGTCTGCATGTAACTTTCTTGGTTCATTGTAAGCTGCTGTAACAGAATCCTGGGCTGGGTTATCTATAATTGACACAGTTTTACCAACTTACAGTGCTGGAGGTTGAGAAGTCTGATTAAGCACTGAAGACTTGGTGTCTGGTGAGGGCCTGGTCTCCACTTCCAAGATGGTACCTTGACTCTGGGAGGGAGGAAGACTATTCCTTAAGTGGCAGGAGACCAGGGGAGGGAGAGAGAAAGCCCCCTCCCAAAGCCCTAATACTAAAGCAGTTCCCAAGGCCAAATCACCGCTTAAAGGCCCCATCTCCCAATACTATGACATTGACAATTTAATTTCAATGTGAGAGATTTGGAGAGAACAAACTTTCAAACTATGGTGATAACTGCCCTCTTTCTTTGCTTGCCTTGGAATATTCTTTCTCCAGTGGTGTTGGCATCAACATTTTTAGGAGTGCTGCCCAAGCTTCAATCTGTCCAGCTGGCCTGGGCCAGTAGAGATTAGTCACTGGTCATGTATCATTAATCATTAGCAACTATTAATTATCATAGAGATTGGCTTTTCCAAATTTTTATATTTTTGTCAATAAATACTTGCACCAGTAACAGTGGTACACACCTGTATCCCAGTACCTGGTAAGCTGAGACAGGAGAGTTGCAGGTTCAACACAAGCCTCAACAACTTAGTGAAACCCTCAGCAATTTAGCAAAACCCTGTTTCAAAAAAATTTTTTTAAATGTTGAGCTGGGGATGAAGTTCAGAGGTAGGAAGCTCCTGGTAGCCCTGCTTCTCCCTGCTCCCCCCCCCAAAAAAAAAGCTACTCCTGGGAGTGTATTAGATCTGTGAACAGCATATTTACATGTGTTTGAGAAAGATAGGGTTGAGTATATTTTTTTAATTTCTTTTTTTTATATTTAATCTTATTATTCCTTTTTTATTGGTGCATTATATTCATACAACTTATTGGGGTAAAAAACTTGTGTGTACAAACATGTACTCATCGCTGATTTAAGGGTTGAGTATCTTTAAGATCACCTGTTGCCTTGTCTTTGTGACAGTTGAGAACAATCACAGTGCCTTGCTGCAAGTTCCCACCTTCCTTCTGCTGGGAGGTAGAAGCCCTGGAAGGAAAGATCTTTATAGCACTTGCCTAAGGAATTTTGTGCTTGCCCCAAACATGACAGAGATGCCGTACGCTAGCCTCGGGGTATGGCGGGAAGCTCGCCTTTTTAAAAGGCTGTTTTATTGATCACCATGTATGACAGTAATTGCCTCTTCAGCTTTATCTATTTTAATTACTTGCCTTTTCCCTTGTCTTTGAGTCTCTGAGTGATTGGATCACCAAGGGCACAACTTTAAATAATTCCAATAGAGAAATGAGTCCCTTACAGTTGGGTGAGGGGCCCCTCTTTATTAGGCCAACTGCAAAATCAAAATTACTCTTAAGAGATGCTGTGAAAGCAGAACTCACATCTTGGCTGTAGTGTGTGAGAAGAGCTCAGGACACACCGGCTCAGCAAACCCAAGGAGGCCATGGGCTGTGTGTGTACATGTGCATATGTGTGTGCACATCTGGGCTCTCTTCTCCCCTGACAGGAAGGACAAAGTTGCCACCCTTGTCCCGGGCATGGGGCCCAGTCCGGGATGGGGAGCATCATTAGAACAAAGATCATCAGCTGTCCAAGATCAAAAGGAGTTGCTATATTCTCAGAATACTTTATTCCCTTCCCTTTAATATTTTCTCCCCTATTCTCTACAAGGCTATGGGGATGCAAAGTCTTTACTGCACCTTGGGACAGAGACAAGTGGAGAAAAGTAGAACTGTATCCCTCATAGCATTCCAGGAATATACACATCACTCTTAGTGTACCAGGATTGGGAATGGCTTAGGAAGATTTGAGAAAGCTCTGATTATTAATAGATATATTTCAAAAATAATTGTGTCAAAATGGCGGCAGACCTGGGGAAAGAAAGATTTGGTTTTGATTTCAGACAGGAAGCAAACAACTATTGAAACTTACTTAAATTAACCTAGCTAAAGGTAATTAGCAAGTCTAAAGGAGAGGGGAACTAGGACTTCCTCATCCTCATTCTAAAGACAGGTTTACATAATGACTGGATAATCTAGCTAGGATGGGAGGAGGGGTCGACCTTCGTGAAAAGAGACACCTTGGTGGGGGAAGGACCTTACAGGGTTTTTACTATGTCAGAATTACATAAACAGATGGAGGTCATGGGTATAAAAAAGTCTGGTCCACGTGTTGTATCTGGGTGAATTCATTTGAACCCCCCCCATGCCTGAATGGCATGGGACTGTAACTATCTTCTGTATTTCTATCTTTTTAATAAACTTCTTTAAATCTTCAGCAAGAGTCCAAGCTAATGAGTATTTACCCTTAGCTCAGAACAAGAACCCGTGGTTTTTCTGTTTTTCTGTTTTTGTGTTTTGTTGTGGTTTGAGGGAAATTGTGTCTGGGACCCTAACAGGGGTCCCCGGGAACAGTTTCCCCAAACTGTAACATATTCTCAAAACCGTAACACTTAGTTTGTCATAAGATGGCACCACCTTTTAGATGCCACTTCAGAGACTGGTCTTCTCGGTTGGTTTGGAGGAAATCAGCCCATTACATTATGGTTTCAATCCAGGTGTCCGCACACAAGTAGCCTCAGTCTAAGCATTTCAATTCTCAGGCTATGAGACCAGTTGGATGAGATTCTCCCTCTTGCCATGAGGACCCAGGTCTTGGTGCGGCTGCTCAGCTTCTCAGGCACAGGGCTTGCTCTGGATCTTAGAGAACGTTGTCTCCAGCTGGAGGAGCTGCCTTTAGATATCTGGTGGGCTCATTGCTCTCCACATGTGGGTTTTCCTCTTCACAAGAACTCTACAAGATGTGACTTGATAGTGATGACTCCCTGCTTACGGATTAGGAGATGAAAGTTCAAGTGTTTGTGTTCACCATCAATGCAGATCTGAAGTTTATTCTGACTCCAGAGCCCAGACTTTTTTCTTTGTATTCCTTTTAACCTTGTTTTGGTATTGATTGTTTTTTAGTAAGGGAGCAAAAATATTTGAGATTTCTTAGTGACTAAAAACATTATAAGCACCAGAATCAGTGCCCACAAAGTCACCCTTAAGGTCGAAATATAATGCTTGGAGCCTGAGGCTCAAAAATGGTGAGTCAGCCCCAAGGATATGAGAATCAGGAGTCCCAGCTTCTAATTCCAACACTCCAGCTAAGCACTAACACCTGCATGGCTTTGGGTATGTTGCTTTTCCTCTCTAGACCTCCATTTCCTCACTATATAATTAAGAGTTTGGAGCAGGCCCTCTCTGAAGTCCCATCTTATTCCAAGATTCCTATCTAAGATTTCTAAAGCACACCTACGGGGACATGTTCTTCTTTAGAACAGTTCTGCCACCTGGAATCTCATGAAGCAATAAGAATCAATTCCCCGTAGCCACCACATTGAGCTTTCCCACTTCCCCAAAGCATATGGTGCTGTGGATGCCCGCCAGAAAGTTCTGCGAACGGAAGTGAGGAATGAATGAACATCAGCAGCCAACATATTGGCTTGGTCCTTCTCTCATTACTGAACATCAACGATGGGGTTGGGAGACAGGGCTTCTACAGACCATTCCAAGGGCAGGGTCTCTGCCTTCATAGAGTGAATTATTTCAGGTCTTCTTTATCATTTGCTCCACCAGCAACACCTGCTCCGTAGTCTTGTTTTTTGGAGTGTTCTATTTCTCAGTGTGTTGAGTATACTAATATCAAAAAAAAAAAAAAGGAAGCTTCAAATAGGGAAAAAAAGTAAGTTCCAGTGCCTCACATCGGCCTTTGTTAGTGAGGAAAAAGTCAAAGAAGACTGTTCTATATGTGCAAGAAAAAGAGTCCAGCAGAGGGAGCTGGAAAGGGCAAGGCTTTTGGTTTGGGTTTAATTGGCTTATTGTTTTTTCTCAGTCCTTTAAATCTCTACCCCAACTTCACCTTTTATTATAAAGCTCAAGACCTTGATGGGAAATCGGGGGAGGGGTGTAGGGAGAGAGGGGCATACAGCCAATTAAATCTATTTCATGAGCTATCACTTGCTATAAAATTCACCAGAATCCTAATACTCGAGACTTAAGTCAGACGTTCGTTTTCCAAAACCCAGTCTTTTGTTTGCTTTTGCTGTCTGCAAGGTGATGATGATTATTTTATTTTCTGTGTTAATTAAAAAACTCTATGCCTACTCGTGGTTGCTCATAAAAATTTGCTCTGTGGCCAGGCTGTGGGTAGCCCAGGCCGGAAGGCCCGCTCGTTGCAGTTTGTGTTTCACTGGGGCTTGGAGTGGGAGCTGGTTCCGCAGACGTTCCCTCCCCAAGGCTTCACAGGGCAGCAGAGGAAGGGACTAAGGTAGGTGGACACAACGTTGATCTTTGATGATGACCTGTGGAGGCATGAAAAAGTTTTTATTAATGATGCAAGTTGGTGCCAGTGCTGCCAGCTACCAATGACATCTGCCAAGGCTCAGGTTCAAATGCCCTGGAACTGCCTGGGGTGGGGGAGCGGCGTGGTAGAAAGGAGCGCACAGCTGGCTGGGGGCTCAGACCCAGTTCCAGGAGACTCCAGCATCTGCAGGGGTTCCCTCCCTTGGGGTGGGAATGATGTGATCCACCCATGTAACAACAAGCTTTTTTATGATGAGGGTGGGGAGGGAGCACAAGTACTGTATTTACATTTCTATATTAGTGACCTGCCATAGCTCCATAAAAACAGCATGAATTCAAGAAGAGGCTCTAGAGCACCGTGGCTGTGTGTCCAGGGTCCCCAGAAACACTGAAGTAGAAATAAACAACAACAAATTTCTAATACAAAAGGAATCAACGGGTCACTTTGTCCTAACAGGTTAAAAATTGGTTTGCATTCATCTTCCTTCCTTAACTGATGTTTCTGGTCACTGAAATAATGAATCTGGTCTCTGTTCCCTTTTGCTTTGACTTGGCTGTAAATATTTGGAGGAAAGTCTTGGATGTGTATCTGTTCTAGACAGCTGTTAGTATTGGGACAGCTGAGAAATATAAAGGCAGGAAAAATGACAGCAGAGTAGAGGTGGCCAGAGGTAGGGCAGGGCAAGGAATCGTCGAGGGTGTCGGCATAAAGGACCAAGACAAAACTGAAACTAGAGCAAGGGGGATCTTTGAGATTAATGATTTCTGAAATGCAGCTTACAGTACCGTCCCAGGTGTCTTACAAAAATATTTTGAAGTTCTTGTGACTTGCATAGAATATTTAATACGTGCACATTTTTAATATTACTAGGCATCGTTTTAAGTTGAAACCAGTTTATGAAGGTTTAATAGGATATCCACTTAGCGTGGGTGGAGGAGGGGAGAACGTGGATCTGAGACCCCTGGGAAAGGTGTTCCTCTATTGTGTAGGATTAATCATCCTCTAAAACCTCAAATTCATTTACATATGTTTCTGTGAGACACCGAGCCACATTCTTTCCTCTATTTGTTCAGTTTGCTGACACGGGATTCTACAAGGCTATTGTCAGGATGGTACTTAAAGTCCATTTGAATTGGGTCGAAACATCCTTTGAAATAGTCTCATACCTACTTTTCTCAGAATGTGTACAATGAGGAAAATTCATTTGATTCCTGTTGAGAAGAGTTAATGATCATTTTGCATTATATTAAAATATTACCCATTGTTATGACTTAGGTTTAGTGTTCCTGCAGAAATCACCATGCGCTGCAGAGTTTGGCTTTGCCAAGGCAGAGGCACCCACGTGTTGTCTTTCTCCTAAAAAATGGGTTGTTTCAGATGAATTATAATTTTTAAAATAATGGCAAATCACACCATTTCGGGGGAAAATTAATAGGTAATTAGGTATTTTTAAATCACTTTTAGCATGAAAGACCAAAATTTTTCACAATGTTGTCTCCGGAATATAATTTTAAATGCCACATTGACTCTGAACCAGAAATAAAAGACTTCCCTTAAGATATAATAAATGCTTTAAGTATTAGGACAATGTTTCTTTTTCAGGAGAGATGGAAAGCAAAATTACAGGATACTGCTATATTCTAATTCCTCAAGTAGTTTATTTATTTTTAAATTCTAATTCTCTTGGAGGAAGTATTATATGTGCCCAAAAGACCAGGAAGGAGATAGACCAAAAAGACCAGAGTGGCCTCAAAAGATTCCTGCTACTTGGAGTCAGGAGGTGTTATTTCTCCTGGTGTTTTGGCAAATGTAAGATCACTACACTGGGGTTTTAATGGTATGAAGTACACAGCAGCAGAAGCAAAGAAAGGGAGGAAGAAAGATGGTGGACTCTGAAAGCAGAGTGAGATGCTAGTGGGGAAAAAGGAGAGTAGCCTGGAATTCATCCACCTGGTGCAACAGAGGCAGAGCCAGTCTCAGTTCAGCTCCCTCTTGTATTAGTCTGCTTAGGCTTTGTAACAAAACCCCACAGACTTTAAGGATGAAGCAGTAGTTCTGAAGGCTAGAAGCACTTGATCAAGGTGCAGACAGGGCTGGCTTCCTCTGAGGAGATCTCCTTGGCTTTTACCATCTTCTTGCTTCTCTTCTCCTGGGGTATCCTCTGCTCTCCCCATCCCACCCTTCCTTTTTCTTCTTTGATACTGGGGATTGACCCCAGGGTCATTCTTTATCTGAGCTACACCCCCATCCCTTTTTTATCTTTTATTTTGAGGAAAACAGAGTCTTGGTAAGTTGCTGAGGCTGACCTCTAACCTGTGATCCTCCTTTCTCAGTTTCCCAAGCATTTGGGATCACAGGTGTGCATGACCACATCCAGATCTTTCTCCACTTTTATAAGAACATCAAGCACACTGAATTAGGATCCAGCCTAACAGCTTCAGTTTAACTTAATCGCCTCCTTGAAAGCTCTATATCTAAAGTCAGTCACATATATTAGCACCCAAGCATATAACTTCATTTTACCTTCATATCCTTCTTACAGACACTGTCTCCAAATACAGTCACGTTCTGAGGTCCTAGGGGTTGGGACTTCCGTACATGAATTTGCAGGAACACGATTTATTCCTACTACCTTCAAATTGTTATTTTTAAAATGCAAGGACAGGTGATGTTCCTGTGGTAGACAGATGTTGTCTAAGTCTTAGCTAGAAAGATGAGTAAAAGGAGGTGAGTGTTAGCTTCTCTGGGATGTTGGAAACACTGAACATTGAAAGGGCCCAGTTTCATTTTGGTTGAACATTTTTTTTTTTTAGAATTTTGTACTGAAAATTTCAGATATGCACAAAGTGGAAAGAATAAGCTCCCATATGTCCATCTACTAGGTTCAATAGTATCCTGGTTCTGAGACTCTTGCTTGATCTATTCTCTCCTGTCTCTCTCTTTCTCTCTCTCTCTCTCTCTCTCTCTCTGGCTGAAACAAAATTGTTATTACATCTGGC
Organism: Muscardinus avellanarius; assembly: GCF_963383645.1. Taxonomy (NCBI): domain Eukaryota; kingdom Metazoa; phylum Chordata; class Mammalia; order Rodentia; family Gliridae; genus Muscardinus; species Muscardinus avellanarius. Next base: position 51,080,186 of record NC_137786.1, on the reverse strand, counting down.
TCTTAGTGGGCCATTTATTTTGGAAAAGATGTCCTGTAAGGATTATTTATTGTGGTGGTGGCTTCCTTCTCTTCTTTCTCTTTCTTTTTTCTTTTCTTTTTTTCTTCTTTAACTTGGAAATGGTCCTGAATGTCAGAAATAAGCTTCCCCTCTGATGGAGTGGGCCTGGATAGGATTGCTTCTTTCACAAAGCCTTGCTAGGTGCTGTGTATTTACCTGGCTAGTGGTCAACCTTACTATACAGATGATTACACTTGCTTTTGTTTAAATAATATCTTGGTTTCTGTGAGTAGTCATTGCATCCTTTTATTTTAAATAATATTTCTCAGTACAAAACATAGAAGAATCAGACATTGTTAGACATTCCATTTCATCTAGGGCAGAGGTTTCCAAACTTATTTGGCTCACCCAGAAAAAAAAATTGCTCAGTGTTCTCCATCCTAGAAATCTACCTCCTTTAAGCAAATAAATGGAAAGATGGAATGATAAGTTTGCCTTCTTTTATGTGTCTCTATTCCATCCCAACAACACCAGGGAGATGATATCACCCACTTTAGGAACCTACGCTCTCTGGCTGTTCACATATGACCTGGATTTCAGCTGCCTTCCTGCCATGAACCTTTGTGATAACAAGATAAAACTTGGTTGGAAACCAGTTCCTCCACCCAAAGTTCTGGTTCCTATAACATCCATAACTAAGGTCCTTATGGCTTCTTCTTGTTTGCAAGCATGGGAACTGCTTCTATTTCACCCACCTCAGCCAGACATGACACTCAGTTATTTGAAAAGTTTCCATAAACTTGCACCCACATCCACCTGTCATTTTATGAACATTATCACTTTATGTAGGGTGCCTGGACCAAGAGAGGCGCCCTCCTCACACAGTGACAACATTTCACCTCTTGCTGATCTCTTTCTGGCCCCTACCTCACTCTCACTTCCCTTGCTTCTCTTTTCTCTCCTCTCTCTCTCTTGTCAGTTTGACATATTATTTTCTCTTTATCTCATTCAGAGCAGTTTAATAATAATTTTCCCATCTTGGATATATTCTCAGGTCTCACCCTGCACCTCAAATGGCTTACTAAAATATTTCTTCATCCTGACAGATTCAGGGCTCTGTTTAGGAGAAATTCTGGCAAGTGCACTCTTCCCAACCTTGTTATAAGTAGATAGTGGCCCCTATTTCTGATCCAGCTCCTGTGCTCATCCTGCACACCTACACCAGGGTGCTAATTTCATCTCCCCAAATTCCTTCTTCTAACAGACCACAGTGTACACCCACAACTCTTCAAAAGCCAGCATCAGGGCTGTGTAAAAAGATGCTACCCCCCTCTAAAAGACTTATTTTGTTTAAATACAACACTTCCTGAGTGCCAAAGGCTAGTAGTTTTCCTATAAGCAACTCCCATCAGCCACAAAGCAAGCCCACGGCTGGAATCAGAGTATTTAAAGCTGCCTTTCCCCAACACCCAAGTTTTCTCAACTCACTGTCGGTATGCCTGTGGCCAAGGAATTTTCACTTGTCACAAGGAAAAAAAAGTCTCTGAATATTTGTGCCTCGCCCAGTTCAGCAGATCACAAAGGATAAATGGGCACACTTTCTTTGAACTGGGCTTGTGGGGAGGGTCCATCAATCCAAGCAATCCTGGATGCTAGCGGCTGCAGAATCTATCAACCCAGGACCTGATTCCAGCCTGGTATCTTGAATCTGCGGACAATTCTCCCTCTCCCCCCTCCACTTGAGTAGGGATGATCAGGATTCTTTATGTTTCCCTCCGTTCAAGTCCCTTAGGTTACTTTCCTTAGCCCTAGTCCTCTTTATGTGCATGCCCCTCCCTAAGACTCAAACACCAGATGGTGGCCTATTATTTGATGAAAGCTCTCCATACAAGTGAGGGTATTGAATCCGGGTGTGAGTGCACTGGAACTCTGCGGTACTTTCAACTCATGCAAGCTGCCCAAAGTGCAGAAAGAGACTTCAAAGAATGGACATGGTCACATAATGGTTCCTGCAAGATGCATCCTCATCAGAAGCCACAGAGTCACAAGCCCTCAACTCAGTGTCCTTGAAATAAAATAATCATAACATCTTAATTTCCTCCCTTCTGAGCCACAGAGTCAGCCATTTTTGTTAGTTTCAGAACTTCCCGTCAAGAAAATTTGCTTCCCCTCTGACCTAGCATTCCCCTGAGTCTGTTTGCAAAAGGATAATGGGTCCGATACTTGAATACCACCATTATACCTGCCTCGTTATTATCTTACAGGAATCTATCTCGCCTTTGTTTAGAAATGCATTTCTTGTAAAGCCTGGTAAGTCTCAGTTGAAAACAGTAGATTTATGAGCTGTCCTCTAGTTCCTGTCTGTTCTCTCCTAAGGCCACAACCCTCAAAGATCAGTCACTGGAACGTGTTTTGGTGTCAACTTTGAAATTCTGCTTTTTAAGAACATTTCATAATGAAACCTTGGAAATGGCACACAGAGGTTTCACTCCTGACAAAGCCCAGAAGGTCACATGCTCTAATTCAGCTTAAAGGGACACTAATCACATTCAGTGTGTGAGTAGAGAGGCTTCCAGTTGGAGATGACACCAACATTTGCATAGGATGTAAAAATGAAGGACCATTAATTTTATAGCATTAATTGAAGAGCAGAAGTGTTAGACCTCTATAATTATCTTCAGTGAATACATTTCAAAGACATCTCCACAAATGAGGCTCGTGTGTGTGAATGTGCAGGGGTAGAGACACAAAGAGCGAAGGGAAGCTCCACTTTGTCCCCCTTCAAGATGCACAGATTAGCGTCTCGTTAAGTTAAAAGCTTAGCTGAAGTCTAAATTGCTTCCTCTGTATGGAAACAAGACGTGTGTGGATTCTGGGCTCCTGGAAGAGAGTCTATTCTGCCCAGAAGAATAGCGCACCCACCAGCACCTGGCTTCCCCACCACAGGTCCTTCCTCTGCTCTGCATTCACCAGTCCTATTTATTGTCCCCACAGGTCAAATTCAGGTCAGCACCCATGAGTACAAGTAGGAGATCACTCTGCACACCCCAAGGTCAGCAGTAAAGGATCATTGCTAAGGATTTGAACAGTAGATCATAGGAATCGATTCAGTGACATTTGTTTGTTAGCAAACAACAGCAAAGTAGAATACAGGGTATGATTTGGGAGGGTAGGGAAAGGGATGGGCAGGAAGCAACTGCAAAGAGAAGCCAGCCCAGACGACATCACAGACAGCACGGCAGCAGGTCAAAGGAGCAGCCACACTCCTGATGGCCCATCACAGCTTCTGTGTGGTGGGGGACAGGTGGAGAAGGGAACTGGGAACAGAGAGACTGGATGAAGATAGGTACAGGTTTAAGAGATGCTTAGGAGTTTGGGTAATTATATTGACATGAAAGACTCATCACTTTAAAAAATATGAGCTACCTCTGGACCTCAGAGTCCCAGATCTCCCTGGGGTATGATTTAGGGTTCCTGAGGGGAAGGCTGGTAGCCAGTAGAGTAAATCAAGCAAGGCATTAGCTAATGAGGTAACAGGATGCACACACTCAGTTTAAACACCCTGTCTCCAGGGACCCCCCTGGAGTGATAGTGCTGGTAGGAATTCTAGGTACCACTACATACAGGTAGAGGAGACACATGGATGCACAGAGGGCTTTGGGGATCCTTATACTGGGGACACTGTCTATCTCCATGACCTGCTTCTCTAAGAATAAGAGTAACTCAGGATGGTGAAGGCTTCCCCTAAATCCTTCTATACCTCCCAGATCAATTTGCTCTTTATTTCATGATTCATTTAGTTTGGTAATACATTCTTTTTCATTTTATGGCTTTCTTGAGGTAGATTTTATATACAATAAACTTTACATAGTTAAAGTGTGCACTTTGATGTGTGTATGTGTGCGCGCGCGCGCGCACACACACACACACACACACACACACACACTTCAAACATTTCTGTCACCTCCCAAAGTTTCCTACATCAGTGTTCAGTTCCCCTCCTCCCCTCATCGACCCTTGTCCTCAGACACCACTGATCTGTTTCCTGTCACTTCAGGTTAGTGTACATTTTCTAGAATTTTATGCACATGGAAACAGGCAGCATGCACCCTTCTTTTGTTAGGCATCTCTCATCCAGCTGTTCTGTATTCCTTAGTACTCTGCTAGAGATATTTTCCCTCCTCATGCTAGAAATAGCCTTGTGTTCCAAGAAAATTCATTTGTGATGTCACAAGTTATGTATGTTGCAAAGTTTTGTATTTAACCTTGTTTTGAAGACATTCATGGAACTGTACAGATGGAAGACCCCACTTTGTTGATTTTTCTAAAAAGCATATGATTTTCGGGGGTGGGAGAAGCTGCACCAATTCCTATAGTTTGTTCTTGTTCTAGGATTGAAAAATCTAGGGCTGAAGGGAATTTTCTTCCAAACAGTCCATGCTCCTGGGTGTGGGGCATCCTGATTTTATTTTCTTACTTCAAAAAGTGGCATGGCGGCTGGCATGGTGGTGCACGCTTGTAATCCCAGTACTTGGGAGGCTGGGACAGGAGGATCCCACAGGTTCAAAGCCAGCCTCAGCAGCTTAGTGAGGCATCAGTAACTTAATGAGACCCCGTTTCCAAATAAAATATAAAATATGTCTGGGTGTAGCCTGGAGGTAGAAACCCCATGGGTTCCATCCCTAGAACCATAAAATAAAATAAAATAAAATAAAATAAAATAAAATAAAATACAAGTGGCATGGCAAATTTTTTGTGTGGAATGTAAGCATGGCATGTGATACACCTAGGGGTTATAATGATTTCGCCTGTGGGTTAAAACTTTATGCTTGTTTTTCGAAGAGCCCATTGGAGGAACTGGAAATACAGAGTAGAGAGGATTGGATGAAACAACTTCCTGGCCTTCCATTTCCCATGACCCTATCTCAGAGGCTGAATGACTCACCCAGAGGTCACTAGGATTGGCATACCTGAGGCTGAAGTCCACTTACATATTTCAGGCAGGACTCCCATCATTGAAAGTGTCAGAAATGTAACAAAAAGCAATATAAGTTTAAAAGGGGGCGAGGGGTGCAAATGAAATGTAATGTTTCAAGCTGGGCTTAAACATGTTAGTACCCAGACTCTTTCTTGTCTCTCCGCTCTGCTTTGCTCTGGGCAGCTCTCTCAGCATGGGGATCCCCCAGGAGCTCAGAGCATACATTCTCTTACCTCAAGCCTAGGAGTTTCTTAACCAGTAACCCAACTAAAGCCTAAGTTTTAATGTACTGATTTGGATCATCAAAGCAGGGGTTGGGGGGTGGAATATTCTAGTTGCTTGGTATTGCCTTGGGTGTGAACCTATGGCTGAGGAACAGGTAGTCCCACCAATGACATGGACTGATATGAGGAGAAGTCGCCCAGTGAAATCTAAATACTATTTCCAAAAGAAAGATGAACAGATACTCAGCACATAGCCTGAGGTACCCAGTAGAGTTAGCTTCCTTATGACATTGTATAACATTCCTATGAAGGTCCTTAAGCATACCTTTCTTTCTATTTTTTCATCCTTCTCTTGAATATAGAGTTGTGCCTGTCATTAAAAAAATTATAAGCAAGATTACTCTATACTTCTAAGACCACGAAGACATGGTCTCTCGGTCAAGGATATCAAAGAGCCAAATCAAAGTACAATAACATCACAGCAGGAATTTGGAGATCAGTGTCCAGGGCACTCAACTTCCTCAGGACTCATTTGTTTCACACGTGCAGTAGGAATAAAGAACCCTATGCCTTCCAGATCTGGGGTTGGGGTTTGATCAGATAATCTCTGGACATCCCATCTTTATCTGATTCTACTTGTGATTTTAGCTGGGTTGTCTGGTCAAAATCAAAGTTTTACTCAAATTAAAAATAGGGGCTAGCCACGTGAGGACAAAAAGTAGATGTACGAGGCATACTTTTATGTTGTAGGTCAACACTGACTTTTTGAACATCCTTTTAATATCAGAGATTTTTTGTCTTTCCAGGGTAGAGGTTAGATACTTGCTCTCGCAAATGTCACTGCACAGCTGGAGACTAGCTGTGTGGCCAGATGTGCCACATTGAGATTTCACCCTGAAAGAGAATGTAATGCCAGTGAGAGAGAGAGGTGATATTACAGGCAATGTGTTGTGGTCAGGGAGGCAGATACTCAGAGGCCCTGGCCATGGTCTCCCAGGCTGTATTGGCAGTAGATCTATGCCATCTGCCCCATGGAGCAGTCTGGTGATGCCTGGGCACTGTTCAAAATCTGCAAAACCTTCTAACATGATTCTGTGACCTCTTAGAAATTCCTTAGGCCACCACAATTTCCTTACCAAACTCTCTTTCCTGCTTCATCTAGCTAGAGTAGGTTCGTTGTTTACAATGAAGAACCCTCACTGATACTCAGAGAAGCTTCTCTTGCTTGTCACAGCCAGTGCTAAAGAGCACAAAGAGGGGAATCTTCTCTTCCTGCAGATGTTGCCGTATCCCAGTTGTCCCTGGCTCAAAACTCTGAATACACATCAGGTAAAAGGAAGTGGTTCAACTTAAACAATTCTTTACACAAAGGGACATTAGCACAGCTGCGGTTTGCCTGGAAAACTTAAGAGTGGCCCATAAAGGGAAAGCCCATCTGTTTGGGGACACTAAATCTGCTTGTAGTCCACAGGATACCACACACCCAAAGCAGGGACTCTAACTGCGAAGCCTAATTCTATAGACAAATTGTATTTGCCCCTTATGGCAGCCTAGTGGGATGCGTAACCGTGTGCAGGGGACTGTTTATTGGATTAGTTGGTGACTGCTCTGTGTTAACAGGTTTGCAATGTAGTTTTACTAAATCTAAGTTTCATATCAGCATTGAAGAAAATTCTGAAACAGTTTATCCCCAAAGAACACAGAATGTATTTTGTTTCAAAATTCAAGGAAAGTCCTTTAAAGGAACCTCATGCTTTGTAGCCAAGAATTTTTAATAAGCCAGAATTCTAAGCATGCTTAATTAAGTTGTCACCTATCAGACATGCACAACAATTGTGATTTTTTCATAACTTGTACTAAAAAAATATAAGGACTGGATGGATGCTAGTAAAGTTGTCCATTCCCTTAAACTCATGTCATTTTGGGCTACTGAACTCAAGGTGATGAGAATGAGAATTATCTAAGGGACAGTTTGCTTCCCAACTACTTACACATACAAACTATCATTCCTTTATAGCCCATTTTAGTACAAGTGCCCAACATCCCTGTGCTTTGCTGATACCATATGGTGTTGATGTAAGTTTATTTAGGCTCTGTGTTATCTGGGGAACTGAAAATTGACTGGGGAGTTAGACAAACTCTTATCTCCTGCTGGCTTCTTTGCTTGCTTATGCTGCACTTTAAATAAATCACTCAACCTCTGCGCCTCTGTTTTCCCATTTAGAGAATGGGATCCGTGATGTCTACTTTACAGGCTCTTGGGAAGCAGGGCTCTGTTGTTTCCTGGAAGGAGAGGAGCTACTGGATGCAAATGCAAGAGTGGTGTTTGTGGGAAGGTAGTGAGAGCCTGCAAAATGAAGGTATTGGCTTTCCCTAGACTCATTATCCAGAGAGCCCAAAGCAAGTGCCTCCCCTTTCATATTTCCTTCCCCAGATTCTTCTGTTATTTTTCTGGTATTAATTGAAGGTGGTCACCCAAATGCTGGCCACTCGAAGGAAGAAAGTGCTTCCTCCTCTGGGCATTGGTTATTTTCTTTTTTCATGTGTTATGTTTATTTGTTTTCTCGAGAAGGTAAAAAGGAGAGACTGTGACTTCAGGGACTAACCTTATGGATTAGTATATGCATGCATGGTACGACGAGGCCAAGCTCTGATTCTGTGCCTCTCCACAGAGCTTCCCTTGCAGGAGATGTTTGGGGCAAGAGAGAATAAATTACCTCTCTTGTCCTAAAAAGTTTGCAAGGGTATAAAATCATTTAGATTAGTCCAAGATAAATTTCTATAACAAAGAGCAATGGTTTGAATTTAGAATACCCTCCTAGCCCTCACTTATCACCACTGGTAAACAAGTACATGGATCACTTGGTAAGGTAGCAATGTTGGAAGAGGGGCTTGGTTGTTAAGGAGGGGGTCTGTGACCTTGTGGACTATAAAGTCTGTCCTCCCCTGCTGTCTTTCTCTACTGCTGGCCTCCAGGATGTGAGAACAGAGAACCTTGCTCTCTCCCTCCCTTTGCTTCCTTCTATTATCCCTGTGCTATTAAGACCTGGCATAACATGGACTGAACCTCTAAGTATCCCAAACTGTGGGAAAATAAATCTACCCTTCTCTAAGTTGTGTGGTCAGTTATTTTGTATTACAGCAGTGAGAATGTGGACCGACACAGAGACCCAACCATATAATAACCTTCTGAGAATGCCCTCTCCCTCTTTCTCTCCCCCCCTTACACACACACACACACACACACACACACACACACACACACACACGAGTACTGACACAAACAGGCTAGAATAGCAGCAGACTCTTCCTCAGTGATCACACAGGCCCGTATTTCTTCCATCCTGGCACCCTGTCATCCAGATTGTGATTATTTTCAGCTTGGATGGTAAAACATCACTCAGCCAGTCTGGGATGGGGCGTTGCTGGTCTAGTAAGCTGGTCTGTTTGGGTGGAACCCCCAAATTAAAAGTACTGGAGCACAGTATGGTCTGGCAAACTTGCTCCTGTAAGCAGCCACTTTCTGTTGGTGTTCCAGCTCTTATTGACTATAACAGTGAGGTGACATTGCAAATGCAAAAATACTGAACAGAAGGGAGGCCACATCAGCAGGAGGACGTGGTCACTTCTCCAGAAGTTTGTTTTGATCAGAGCAGCAACAGTTCCCAGTTATTTCTGTCCTGATTGGCTCCCCTCAGGAGCTGCCCTTTGGACCCGCCTTTGCTCACCATTGATTGTCCTTGTCCTTAGCCTGGTTCCCTGTAGGCCAAAGCTGATGAATACATGATCCTTGGCCAGGAGGGGTTCTGCCTCCAGTGTGGGACACTGACTGGTGAAGGGTGACTACAGCAGGGGTGATAAGTGCTCTCAGAAGGCAGAGGACATGCAGAGAGCTCTAAGCACAGAGGAGGGACACTTCTTTTCAAGGACCAGGTCTCAGATGGCACAAGCTAGCCAGGCAAAGACTATGGGAACAGGGAACGGCCCCAGGTAAAACAGACTGACATTCACAGGGCAGGAATCCTTAAGACAAACACACTCAGAGCATCTGAAATAAATAAGAGAAGGGAACCGGCGATGAGAACTGACACTGGAGAAGCAGGTGTGGGTGGTGCCTGGCAAGCTCTGATTTACCACCCAAAAGTCTAGAATAAATCCTGACACCAATGTGAAATCATCGAGGAATTTTTAAAGTGTATACTATGACCCTATTTTTGTTGTAGAAGGATCAGTCACAGCCCCAAAGAAGGGGTGCTCCTAAATGGGTGGTCTCAGATCTACCAGCATTGGATTCATGTAAGACATCAATTAAAATGATAGACTCTTGGTCCCCATCTTATATTTGCTGAATCAAAATCCCAAGAAGTAAACCCCAGGAGCCTGCTCACAATAAGATGCTCTCAAAGTGATTCTATTGCCTACTAGATATTTAAACATCAGTGGTGGCAATTATTTGAGAGCTGAGGGCCCTGTAGTGGGACATCCAGTACTAGGGACACAAAAGGAGTCTCAGGTGGTGCCAGATACTGGTGGGGAAGGTAGGGAAAGCTCTAATCCTTGCCTTCGAGAATTAGGGATCTCTGACTCTTTGAGCAAACTTTGGTCCCAAAAACAATTTCTTCAGTTGCTTCTCCACAGAAGCAAACATAGAAAAGTCTGGCAGAAGAAGTTAAGGAATAACTATCCCTCCCCAAGGTGGATCACAGACACTCCAGGAGCCTGTTCACAGGATGAGGATGTGATAGGACAGATGCTGGAAAAACAGATTATACTCCAGGCCAGAAAAGTTTGCAGCTGGCCACATTGATTGGTGGGCTCCAGCAATACACTGCACCTTCTGGCGTTTTTATTTGTCTATTAAATAAGTTAACTCAATATTCATCCTATGGTGTAGAAAGCTGACACTGACAAGGGCAGAGATATTTTGATTGGTACATCTGCAGTCTGCCTGCACCAAAGAAAGGTCAAAATGCTCCTGTTGGCTGGCCTGGGTTGGAATCAGTAAGCAGTGTCTGCAAGATTTGAAGGCATCGCATGTTAAGACTACCGAAGCCTAGAAGAGACCAGTTGTAAGAGCAGGCTGATCTCCTGCAGCAGGAATTAACATCACCTGCATTACTGCGGGGGCAATTGATTTTGCTTTTATGCATTTTCCCCACGGTTGGGTTGTTTTAGCATCTGTGACGCAATTTTCCTTGGCTGGGTACCCAAAGCCAGTGGGGGGCAGACCCAGGAATAGAACCTAAACTCAACATAGTCTACCACCCCCAAACTGCCCAGCTGCCTCATACTCCCAGTGACCTTTTCCTCAGACATAGGAGGCCAGAGACAACAGGGAGGTGTTCTAGAATATAGTTCTTCCCTGTATATAACACTCACCACACTTAAAACCTGATTTGTACTGAGAGAATTCTATTGATACCTATATCAGTAAAAGCAATGTAAGTTGTTATGTGAAAAAGAAATAACCCTCCAAATTGCAGCGACTTGACAAAATAGAAGTTTCTTTCTCCCTACTGTAATATACAGTACAGGTGTTCTTGGTCAGCCATTGCTGGGGGAGGCAAGGGCTCTGCCTCCAGGCATCGAGTTGTTTAAGGATTCAGGATGATGGGCCTCAGCTACCTTCAATCCTTGATTTCCAAGGTCATTTGGGGCATTCCTGAGCCAATAGGGAAGGAAACATGAAGGATAGTAATTTTGCAGTCCAGACCTGGAAGTACTGCACCTTACTGCAGCAAAATCAGTTCCATGGCCAGGTTTAACTAAAAAGTAAATTGGAATAAATTATAGTCAAGGAATAAGAAATTCCTAGCAATCTGTGGGCCAAAGTCAGGGAGCTTCCAGGAATAGTTGTAGAAGAGCCAGGGGACTCTGGAAACAGACTCTTCATTTATTAAACTTGCTGATTCTAAATGACACATGCACTCTTTATCCCACAGGCATTTATTAAGCTCTTACTGTATATCAGGTACTGGGCTAAGACTTTTGGGGGAAATTGAGGCATAAAAAACTCAGTCTCGGTCCGGGCCGCTGGCCCCGACCCTAGGCGGGTGGGCAGGTGCTGGTGGGGCACCCTTCGGCGACCCCCTTTCCACCCGGAAGGACCCTGTGGTCCGGGCCTCTGGCCCCCACCCTGGGCGGGTGGGCAGGCACTGGCGGGGCACCCCTAGACGACCCCCTTTCCACCCAGAAGGACCCTGTGGTCCGGGCCTCTGGCCCCGACCCTGGGCAGGTGGGCAGGCACTGGTGGGGCACCCCTAGGTGACCCCCACTCTACCCGGAAGGACCCTGTGGTCCGGGCCCCTGGCCCTGACCCTGGGCGGGTGGGCAGGCGCTGGCAGGGCACCCCTAGGCGAACTCCTTTCCACCCAGAAGGACCCTGTAAAAAAGGAAAAGAAAAAGAAAAAAGGAAAATATCAGAGAGGGGTCAAGGAGGTGGAGGATGCCAGGATACTGGAGATGCAGACAAAACTTATCCAAATGAACTGGAATTATTGGAAAAATTCCCCACTAAGGAGGACTGCTTCTTCTCTACATTGTTAAGAATCTTGGACATCACCTGTAAGGAGAGAGACTTTAGCGGAGACCAAGGAGAAAGGCGGTGCTGAAAGCAGTCTGCACATTGGCAGTGGAGACTTGTATTCAGGAGAAGCAGAAATCGGAGCCTAACAACCTTATTTTTATTTTTATTTTTTTTGGAGAAATTACACCAAAGGTTGAATGCTACCATCGCGCATGCTTAGGAAGACTGGACGACATTCAGAGTGGAAAAAGAGCTTGGGAAAGATTTGAAATGGTGGAGGCAGTGGCAATGGCAGTGGCCAGTACTCAGGGGAGGCAGAGATCTCATGCATTACATCTGGAACCTTTGAAGTAATGACCCCAGAGGCAGAATGCTACCACCATGCAGCCTCGAGAACGTGGGACAAATGGTTGGGTAAAGAGGGTGCTCGGATTAGAGCCTGCCAAGGGGTGAGGCTGGCGACGGACACAGCAAAGCTGGGATTGGAGCCTGTCATGAGGCAAGGCTGGTGCTGAAGCCTCCAAGGCCGGGATCAGAGCCTGCCGAGTGTTTAGGCCGGTGCTGGAGCCAGTGAAGCCGGGATCGGATCATGTCGTGAGGCAAGGCCGGTGTTGAGGCCTTCGAGGCCAGGAACGGAGCCTGCTGAGGGGTTAGGCAGGTGCTGGAGCCAACAGGGCCGGGATTGGAGCCTTCCATGAGGCAAGGCCGGTGCTGGGGCCTCCGAGGCCGGGATCGGAGCCTGCCGAGGGGTTAGGCTGGTACCAGGGCCAATGGCTGGCATCGGAGCCAGTTGTGAGGCAAGGCTGCTACTCGGGCCTCCGAGGCCAGGATCAGAGTCTGCCGAGGGGTTAGGGTGGTTCCGGGGCCAATGACCAGCATCGGAGCCAGCCGTGAGGCAAGGCCGGTGCTGGGGCCTCTGAGGCCGGGATTGGAGCCTGCCGAGGGGTTAGGCCAGTGCCGGGACCAGCGGCCGGCATTGGAGCCTTCTGTGAGGTAAGGCCGCTATTGAGGCCTCCGAGGCCGGGATCAGAGCCTGCCGAGAGGTTAGGCCGGTGCTGGGGCCAGCGAGGTCGGAATCGGAGCCTGCCATGAGGCAAGGCCAGTGCTGGGGCCTCTGAGGCCGGGATCAGAGCCTTCTGAGGGGTTAGGCCGGTGCTGGGGCCACTGGCCGGCATTGGAGCCTTCCGTGAGGTAAGGCCGCTATTGAGGCCTCCGAGGCCGGGATCGGAGCCTGCCGAGAAGTTAGGCCAGTGCTGGGGCCAGCGAGGTTGGAATCGGAGCCTGCCGTGAGGCAAGGCCAGTGCTGGGGGCCTCTGAGGCCAGGATCAGAGCCTTCTGAGGGGTTAGGCCGGTGCTGGGGCCACTGGCCGGCATTGGAGCCTTCCGTGAGGTAAGGCCGCTATTGAGGCCTCCGAGGCCGGGATCGGAGCCTGCCGAGAGGTTAGGCCGGTGCTGGGGCCAGCGAGGTCGGAATTGGAGCCTGCCGTGAGGCAAAGCCAGTGCTGGGGCCTCTGAGGCCGGGATCAGAGCCTTCTGAGGGGTTAGGCCGGTGCTGGGGCCACTGTCCGGCATTGGAGCCTTCCGTGAGGTAAGGCCGCTATTGAGGCCTTCGAGGCTGGGATCAGAGCCTGCCGAGAGGTTAGGCCAGTGCTGGGGCCAGCAAGGCCGGGATCGGAGCCTGCCGTGAGGCAAGACTGGTGCTGAGGGCCTCTGAGGCCAGGATCAGAGCCTGCCGAGGGGTTAGGCCGGTGCTGGGGCCAGCGAGGCCGGGATTGGAGCCTGCTGTGAGGCAAGGCCGGTGCTGGGGCCTCCGAGGCCGGGATTGGAGCCTGCCGAGGGGTTAGGCTGGTGCTGGGGCCAGCAAGGCCGGGATCAGAGCCTGCCATGAGGCAAGGCCGGTGCTGGGGCCTCCAAGGCCGGGATTGGAGCCTGCCGAGGGGTCAGGCCAGTGCCAGGGCCAGCGTGGCTGGGATCGGAGCCTGCTGTGAGGCAAGGCTGGTGCTGGGGCCTCCAAGGCCAGGACCAGAGCCTGCTGAGGGGTTAGGCTGGTGCCGGGGCCAGCAGCCGGCATCGGAGCCTTCTGTGAGGCGAGGCCGCTATTGTGGCCTCCGAGGCCAGGATCAGAGCCTGCCAAGGGGTTAGGCCGGTGCTGGAGCTATCGAGGCTGGCATTGGAGCCTGCTGTGAGACAAGGCCAGTGTTGGGGCCTCTGAGGCCAGGATCGGAGCCTGCTGAGGGGTTAGGCCGGTGCCGGGACCAGCGGCCTGCATTGGAGCCTGCCGCGAGGCAAGGCCAGTGCCGGGGCTTCCAAGGCCAGGATTGGAGTCTGCCAAGGGGTTGGGCCAGTGCCGGGACCAGCGGCCGGCATCGGAGCCTTCCGTGAGGCAAGGCCACTATTGAGGCCTCCGAGGCCGGGATCGGAGCCTGCCGAGGGGTTAGGCCAGTGCTGGGGCCAGCGAGGTCAGGATCGGAGCCTGCTGCGAGGCAAGGCCGGTGCTGGGGCTTCTGAGGCCGGGATCAGAGCCTGTTGAGGGGTTAGGCCAGTGCCGGGGCCGGCGGCCAGCATAGGAGCCTTCCGTGAAGCAAGGCTGCTACTGAGGCCTCCGAGGCCTGGATCGGAGCCTGCTGAGGGGTTAGGCCGATGCTGGGGCCATCGGCTAGCATCGGAGCCTGCCATGAGGAAGGCCAGTGATGGGGCCTCCGAGGCCGGGATCAGAGCCAGCTGAGGGGTTAGGCCAGTGTCAGGGCCCGCGAGACCAGAATCGGGGCCTCCCATGAGGCAAGGCCGCTGCTTGAGCCAGCGAGGTCTGGATCAGTCCACCGGGTAGCCAGGCCACAACTGGGGCCGTCAAGAGTGGGATCGGTATTTGCAACGCGGCATGCACAGAGAAATATTGCATAAAATTAAAACCAGATGCTTCCCCTAATCAGCAATAACTAGGAGTAAAGGGGCAACAGGAAGTGGTCAAGCTATAGAAAGGGCCCTATAGTGAAGCAATTAAGGTGACCAATCAGAGGGTATGGAATAAGGGAGGATGAAGCCTCTTTAAAAAGCAGGAGGTACATAAACATATGTATCAAAGTTAATCACCAAACAAGCATAGGATCGAGGGGGATGGGATGGGGACTGGATGAGGGCTAATTGGATGATGTGTGCTTGTATATCCTCTCAAGTCTTGTATTCCAATGTGATAAATGATTACAATGCACCAATAAAAATAAATTTAAAAATCAGTCTCTACCTCATGGAGTTCACAAAATAACAAGAGAAATATTTTAAAAAAATACTAAACAATGAAGTAAATGCTATAATAGAGAAGTGTATAAATTATTACACAAGCACATGAGGCATTCACCCAGGTGAGACTTCAAAGATAATGGAGGAGTTTTCCACAATAAAAAGGAAAGGAAAGGTGATTTGAGATAGGAAACAGGATTGACAAATGCATAAAGTTATGCAAGAGTGAGGAGTATTCAGAAAATGAAATTTGGTATAAAAAAACAGGTAAAGCAAAAAAACAGGAGAGAAAGAGGCAGTGCAGGCAAAGGTGAAAAAATAGGTTGGTGCTAGATTTCAAAAGGCCATGAAAGCCTGCAAAATATTTTTGGCATTTCCCCTTAAGCCAATGATATTTTCCTTTTTAAAATAATACACTGTTTTCGGCCGGCCATGGTGGTGCATGCTTGTAATCCCCGCGCTTGGAAGGCAGAGACAGTCTAGCTGGCTTAAGAGACCTTGTTTCCAAATAAATTATAAAAAATATGTCTGGGAGTATAGCCTGGAGATAGAAGGGTTCCATCCCCAGTACCATACACACACACACACAAAAATACTGTTTTCTCATCGTTATTCTCAGATATCTAATTCAAATTTTTGTTTCATATACATGTTGTGTGCTGTCTCTGAGTATTTTGGAATAAAGCTGCAGGTTTGGATGGATTCAGGACTCAGGTTCTCTCCTTCCAAGTCAGTGTCCTCAGGCTGTTCATTGGGTGAAGGCCTGAGGCCCTGCACGGGAGCACACCTGACCCTGAATCCTCTCAGATTCACATTCAGCAGTTCCAGCAAAGTCCTCTTGATGTGTCATTGGTTTCAATGGACTCGTAGCTCTATTCCTAAACCAATATTATATCTTGTTTTTAGCTAGGCTTCAGATTCATGCTCCACTTCTGAGCCTGGAATAGTGGAAAGATGGTTGCTCAAAAGAAAAACAAGGCACAGTTACCAGGTGATGGTGAATAAAGGCTCAGGCAAGGGAAAAAAAAGTCCACTACCTAGAATTTCACTGGACACACTTTTCAGCCAGGGTCCAAAATATGACTTGGTGTTTCTAACACATTTGCCTTTTAACAACCACATCCCTTTTTTAATTCCTCCTAGTTCCTTCAGATCCAAATTCTATCTTCTTTTAAAACTAAGAAAAAATAAACTGAAATCCATTTCCTTCATGAGACCTGATGGGTTGTCTCCTTCCTGGAAACAGAGAATGTCTTGTCTACACAACTCTTTGGGAAACGAATGTTCTCTACCTCCTATTGTTTCCTGACTGTTAATGACTATAGTTTTTCTGTCCAGCTTAACTCTAAATTCCTTTAGGGAAACTACTATACATGTTCCTATCTTCTCTTGTTTCTTAATTTATATTTCATTCAATTTACATGTTTGTATCCCACCTTCTTCTAAAGTGAATTTAAGATAGCTTTTTAAAGTGCCTATATATCACAAAGTAGAATAAAACTAAAAAAGTAAGTGGGTGAAGTTCTCTGGGGACTCTAATTACTCTATAAGAAGTTGGAGTACTCTGTGACTGTCTTGCCATGAAGAAGTCCATTCCAGTCTCCTGGAGAGTGAGCTGGTAGCCAGCCCCTCCTTTCCCCCCACTCTCCCTTTCAGGCACCAAACAAGCGAAGAAGCCATTTCTGGCATTCCAGCCTAGGAAAACACCAGTGTAGAAGAACAGAGAGTATCTGTCCAATAGCCAGAAGTTAGGACTCAGAAATATGACCAGAGCTAAACCTTCCCTGATGTGTTCATTTATTTGAGCCCTTCTGTTGAGGCCTTAAATATGATAGGGTAAACACAAGTCCCCCAACATACCCTGATCACTCTTGACCTGACTCACAAAAACTGATTCCAGGCACTTCACTAGTCTTGGAATGCAAAGATGAGAGGCCTTGTTTCTGTCCTCGCAGAATATAGAAACCAGAGGTCTGAGGGAACAGGAAGACTAAGACTTACAGCTAACTGTTCTAGTTCTGGGTAAGAAAGAGCAATCACACTTCACTCTGTCTCTCCCAGCCATTAAGCCTGGGCTAAAGAGATTGAAGACTCTGAAAGTAGATAAACCTTTGCATGTTGGAAGAGAATGCAAGAATTTGAAGCACCATTTATTTCCTGCTGATACTCCTTGGACTGGATTGAATGCTGCCTAAAACCTGGAAATGGTCTGCCAACATGGCTCCGGGAGCAGCCATCTAGCTCTGGCTGAAGGAGCAGAAAAATGCTCTAATACTCAGATAGGAAGATATTCCTCAGTGTTTTCTTGTATCTGTTCTCCCATATACTAGCTTCCAAGTGGTTTCACTAAGGCATCAATATAGCCTAAACCTGAGGGAGGGATACCTTCCTCTCTGATCAGTGGATCTGTGGCACCAAACTACTGTTGCTTTCCTTTTGGGGGGATCTGAGAACAACTGCAAAAATTATGTAAGAGAGTGGTATAAATAAGGCCCCATATTTCTGACTATAGAATTAAAAAGGGGAAGCAAGTCAGGTCGATGGAAAATATCCAGAAGATAGCAAAGTAGGAGAAGCTTGGGAGACTGTCCTAAAAAGTTGTTTATGAACTCCTGGATGTACTCTCGAACTATAATGTGTGGATTTGGCTCTAAATAGCATACTACAAACTGAGAGAACTGAATTATGATATAGACCTCTACCCAGGTCTCAGATTGTCCAAAGGATGTCATATATGTGGGTCAAATCTAAATGGCTCTGCAAGGACTTTGAAATCAAAACTGACACTGAAACCACAGCCCACATAAGACTGGACTATGTTGCCTAAAACCAACCATAAACTTTTTTTTTTTTTGCGGGTCTGGGGATGGAACCCAGGGGCATTTGACCTCTGAGCTACACCCCCTGCCCTTTTTTTTGTGGTACTGGGGTTCCTGGAAGCCCTTCTACCTTCGGGCTGCACTCTCAGACCTATATTTTTTTTATATATTTTTGAAACAGGGTCTCTTATGCCAGCACGGCTGGCTTCGAACCTGCGCGATCCTCCTGTCTCCGCCTCCCAAGCGCGGGGATTACAAACGTGCGCCACCACGCCCGACGTCCCTGCCCTATTTTTTATTCTTTATTTTGAAACAGGGTCTCACTGAGTTGCAGAGGGCCTCACTAAGTAGCTGAGGCTGTCCGTGAACCGCGATCCTCGAGGCCTTAGCCTCCCGGATGCTGGGATTACCATAAACATTTTTTGCTAAAACAAAAATACTAATATTCTTCATAGGATTTAAACAAGACCCAAGATTTCTAACTATATACTCCAAATGTCCAGTACACAATCCAGAATTACTCAGCAACAAAAAAAAACCAGAAAATTCCATGCAATTTATGTGATGTCAATCAACAGATGTCAGCGATTAGATGCAAAGATTTGAAGCAGCTATTACAGAAATGCATTAGCAGGGAGGGACAAGAACCCTCAAAATAAATGGGAACATAAATAACCTCAGCAAAAGAAATAGGAAGGACACATGGAAATTGTACAATGGAAAAAACAACTGGAATTTTTAAAAGTTGCTGGATTGGCTCAACAGCAGAATAGAAATGGAAGAGGAAAGACCCAATGAACTAAAAGATAGACCAGTAGAAATTAGCCAATCTGAGGAAGAAAAAAAGAGAGAGACACTGAGGAATCCAATAAGTATAACCTCAGAAACTATGATTAGAATATGTAAAGTTATAACATTCCCATCATCAGAGTCTCTGAAGGAGAGAAGAGAGAACATAGTATAGGAAATATAGTTGAAGAAGTGACTAAAAACATCACAATTCAGTGAGAAGTAAAAATACACAGATTCAAGGAGCTCAGTAAACTCAAATAGGAAATTAAAAAAAATACATGTCTAGACACACCACAAGTACAATTCCTGAAAACAAAAGGTAGGGGTAATGTCTCCACAGGAGCCAGAGAAACAACTGCAGATTTCTCGTCAAAAACCAGGGAGACCAGAAGGAAGTGGCACAAATGTTCTTTTTAAGTGACAAAAGAAACTCAACCAAGAATTTCTATCCAGAAAGAATAAGCTTCAGAACTGAGATGAAATAAAGGAATTCTCAGATGAAGAAAACCAAGAGAATTTGTTGCTTGGAGGACTACCTTAAAAGAAGTGCTAGAAGGGGAGAGATACCAGAGAAAACTTACTACATTCGGAATTAATAAAGAACAACAGATATGATAAGTATATCAACAGATATAATAAACTATTCTCATGTGGGGATTTCCAATACATGTAGATGAAATACACAAGCAACTTCATCATAAAGGGCTAAAGGCATGGGGTCTATATGATGGTATATACTGGTAAGTTTTTATATTCCACTTAAAGTGATAAAATGTTGATTTTTAAGCAGGCTTAAAGGCCTGCTTAAAAATATATTATCATTACTGAATATATTACTGAAAAATATATTATCATTACTGAAGTATTATTATCATTACTGAAGCAACTACTAGAAAATTCATATAAAGAAATACAGATAAAATCACAGTATACCATTTAAAATAAAATACTAAGATATGTTCAAATGACACAAACTAAGGTAGGAAGGAGGAAATGAAAAATAAATAAAAATGGGCATAAAACATGAAAAATTACATTAAACACAAATGGTCTAAAATCACCAGAAAAATACATACATTATCAGGATGGATAAAAGCACATGGTCTAATTATATTCTGTCTACAAGATATTTACTTCAACTATAAAGATAAAGGTATATTAAAAGTAAAGAACAGAAAAAGAAATACCACTCAAACACTAACCAAACAAAAGCTGGAAGGGCTATGTTAAAGAAAAGTAGACTTCATACCTAAAAAATTACCAGGGATAAGAGAAACATTACATAATTATAAAAAGACCAATTTACCAAAAAGGAATAACATCTACTTAAATGTGCCTATATCTAATATCAGAGTTTTGAAGTAGACTAATGAAACCTTAACAGAACTGGAAGGAAAAATAGACAAATTAAAAATTATATTTGGAGAGATTTTTTCGCAGTATCAAGAGGATTAGTTGGCACTTAATCAGTCAGGATGTGAAGGTCTGAAGGGCACTATTAGATGGATCTAACTGACATTCACAAACCACTCCACCAAAAAACAGCAAACTTTCAGCTTTCTATGTGTACATAAAGTGTTCATCAAGGTAGATTATATCTGGATCATAATATAAACATTAACTACTTTTAAAAAATTTGAAGTCATGCAAAGTATTTTTCTGATGACAATGGAATAGAAAATTGTCCAAAAACTCAGAAATTAAGCAACATGTCTAAAAATAGGCCATGGTTCAAAGAAAAACTCAAAATAAATTTTTAAATATTTTTAACTAAATGTAAATGAAACTACAATATGTCACAATTTGTGGATGATGCAAAATAGAATTTAGAAGGATATTAATAATAATAAATGGTTATATTTGGAAAGAAGAAAATTTCAAATTAATAATTTAAGCTGACAATTGAAGAAACTTGATAAAAGAGAAAAAATGAACTTAAACACACAGAAAGAATATTATAATAAGTATAAAATCAGAAATGAATGGAATTGAAAATAAGGAAAAAATACTGAAAAATCAATGGAACTAAAACTGGGTTTTTGAAAAGATTAATAAAAATTGATTAATCTCTGGCATATTGACAAAGAAAAAAGATAGAATGTACAAGTTACCAGTATGGTGAATGAAACAGAAAATATAACAGGACTCCCAGACAACAAATGAATAATAAAAAATATTATTAATAACTTTGCACACATAAATTATACAACTAAAATGGACTATTTCATTAAAAACCTCAAAGTAACAGACTCACTCAAAATAAAACATATAATTTTAGTAGTCCTATAGCTATTAAAGTAATTTGATTCATAGTTAAAATTCTCCCCCAAAATCTCCAGGCCTAAATGGCTTCACTAGTTAACAATAACTGAAAAATGAAACACAATACCAAGTGATGGCGGGAATGAGGAGCAACTATATCTCTCATGCATTTCTGGTGGGAATGCAAAATAATTATGGCCACTCTGGAAAACATGTTGGCAGTTTCCTAGAAAATTAAATATACATGCCTCACATACGCCAGCACTTTTACTGTGCTGGCGTATGTGATGCATATGTACTCCTGCAAATATACAAAGCTCCATGTTTATGAAGTTCTAACTCAATTGCAGAGGCTAACCTTGAACTTTCAATTCCTCTGCTTCAGCCTCCCAAGTAGTTGGGATAACTAGGTGTTAACCATTCTTTTTCTTTTCTTTTTTCTTTTTTTGGTGGTACTGGGGATGGAACCTTCTATCTCCGGGCTACACTCCTACACCTATTTTTTATATTTTACTTGGAAACAGGGTCTCTTAAGCCAGGGAGTTTGGCTTCGAACCTGCATGATCCTCCTGTCTCCGCCTCCCAAGCACGGGGATTACAAGCGTGCATCCCCACGCCTGGCAAGTATTAACAATTTCTTGAAGAGGAAGTAAGAGGTATCAACTGACCTCCATCCTATGGGAACACTATACATCTCCACCATCCCCAGTGAACCAGGTAACACGCTTCACCTTGCCCTTATTCTTTAAAATTGAAAATACTTTCATGAGTGCTCCCTCTTTCAAACATCATTTCTGTAGAAGTTGGGGTGGGTGTTATTTTTGTTTTATGAAGGAGGAAACTCATACTGAAGAGTTAAGAGATTTGACTGGTCAAACAGCAGGAGAAAAGTCCACAGGCAGGGACCCAGAAGTTCTGGCTTGTGCCCTCCACTCAATCATTCATCCATCTAAGCATAGTCACTGAAAGCCCACTATTCAACACTGGGGCCAGCTCCAAATTCCATCTGAAAAAAAGACACATGCATAAGTCTTTAGAACAAGAGGTTAAATGATAAAAACAATAAGAGTTACAGTAGGAGTGCTATGTGTCCATAGATCAGGGAAGACCTTGTGGAAGAGAAGAACTTTGATCTTCGTATGGAAAATGGGAGAAAGTTTTGAAAGGTTGAGACCGAGGGAGGGATCTGGTCCAAATACAGTCTGTGTAGTGGGTGGTCTCCCGGTTGGCCCATGATATTCATGCTCTGTGGAGTCTCTTTCCTCAGTGAATAGGGCTGTTCTGTATGAACAATGGAAAGTGGCAGAGGTGACAGAGTGGGACTTCTGAGGTCAGGTCCAAAAGGGCATGAATTGTTCATTCCGGGAGGAGTCAGCCACCATGTCATGGAGTTACTCCTATGGCCCTGCTGGCAGTCCTGCTAGCAGAGGACTGAGACATCTTGCCTACAGACAGTATGGATTTGCATCTATTTGAGTGAGCTACATTGGGAGTGAACTTTCAGCCTCAGTTAAGTCTTCAGATAACTATAAACCCCAGAAGATTCCTCAGTGCAACCCCATTAGATACCCCAAGCCAAAACCACTCACTTAAGCTGGTTTCTAAATTGCTGAACCACAAAAGCCATGAGGGATATAAATAATTATTGCTGTTTTAAACCATAGATTTTGGGGTAGTTTGTACACAGCTTGAGGTAACAACAATGCATGTAAGCCAATGTGCAGAAGAAAACAAGCACTAAACATATTCAGAAGATAGACTTCTGAGGCAAGAAGGCAGGTCCTAGCAAGCTGGACACAAGAGAGAAAACACCCAAACAGAGGTCATGGCAGAAAGATTGAGCAGAGGAGATGGAGGGAAAGATGTCATGGAGAAAGAATTCCCTGGACACCCTGGGGGTTCTGTTCCTGAGCAATTAATGGTTATTTCTGCGAATGCAAATGATTCTGCTAAAGTTATCAGCAGAAATATCTTCGTGAGTTGCCTCCTTTAAACCTTACTTTTTATACTGAGAAGTACTCATTTCACTTTCTTCCCAGGCACAATGCTAGATTACTGGTGTTTGTGTCTGTGTTTTTTTTAACCTTCTCTTACCGCCAGGTGTGTTTATGTGGTTTCAATGTGAAATATAAGCTCACATCATGTGTGAACCCATATCTTCTCTCTTTGCTCCTGTGCTGACATCCTGCAGAGAATAGAAGACCCTAGAGGATGGCAGATCAATATGGTAAAAGATCAAGAATATCCCAATTACCTTGCAGAATGCCCCCTGTAAAATATCCGCACTTAGCTGGGTGTGGTGGTGCACACTTAAAATCCCAGCATTCGGGAGGTTGAGACTGGAGGATCGTGGTTCACAGACAGCCTCAGCTACTTAGTGAGGCCCTGTGCAAGCTAGTGAGACCCTGTTTCAAAATAAATAATCAAAAATAGGGCAGGAGGTGTAGCTCAGAGGTCAAATGCCCCTGGGTTCCATCCCCAGGCCCACAAAAAAAAAAAAAATTTGCACTCAACAAGGATGTGAACAAGAAATAAACTTTTATTGTGTGGAAAAAAATTAGTGGAGCCATTGGAATGAAGGAAGTACCAAGAAAAACGAGATGGAGCAAAGAGAAAACCCAGTGCACACGCAGGTAGAGGAGGTCCTTCTTAGAGATAACCCACAGCATTATGTGCTGAGTTTTCTAGCAGCCAGTGCAAAACTCACATAGACCTTGACATAACTCACATAGACCTTGACATTTTTAAAAGGAATTTAAAAAAAGTTGCTGAGGAGAAGTGTGATTACTTCCAACACTGAAATTAAACAGAAGCTTTCCCATTAGGTCCTCATAAAAGATACAGCACAAGGTCCTCAACAGGACCTATACCCTAGCAGCCACTAGAACAAGTTTCATAATAACTATTTTTTTATTACGTTCTTTAATGAAGGATAAAATAAATGATAAAACAACATAGTAAAATTATGCCTTTGAGGTATGGGGGAAAACACAAAGCTTTGTGGCTGAGTTGTGGCTGAGTTGTTGGCTTGATTATACCTAGTAACAAATGTGAATAAACTGTGAATCTCTTAGTACCCCCTTAAGCTAGTAATAGATAATTAGTAAATATATTTTGATCAATTGACTCACTAGCAATTATGTGTGTGGTTTTGGGTGTAGAAAAATGAAGGTAGGATAAGGAGGCCCAAATATCCTGGGGTAATACCTTATGGCTACCAAACTTCATCTGGCCATTGTGGTGGCCAGAGTGTTTCACCAGCTCATGTGTGTGGCTGTATTTTCTCTCAGTGCCTTTTCCTGGGGCAGCATAATTGGAAACACTGACTAGAGAATAAGGAAGGAAGAACAATAAAGTATAAGTACAATTGTAAAAAGTCATTATGATATGCTTTCAAAGCCAGTAATTACTACCCTTGCTTATCATGCAAATAACTATTAGTATTTTTATTTAAGCTACCACTGTGTTTTGTTATTTGACACAAAAACGCTTTTGAGAAAGACCTAACATCTGCCCACAATTGGATTCCTTTCCAAGCATTCCTTGGAAGAAGAGGGAAAGGCACATACGTCAGGAGGGTAATTTAATGCTTGTAGTTAAAACCTTGAAAAGGACCCATTGTAAGGGAGAAAGCCAAAGGGGATGAATTATGAAACATGCTCAATAATATCTGGTTGTCCTTGTAAAGCAAATCTAGAGATCTGTCTTTAAAGTGAGGAGCTTCAAATTTGGCCTTTTGCAAAACTAAAAAGGTTATATAGCATAATGGGAAATCAAGACTCTTTTGAAGAACCGGCAGGATTTGAGGATGGCTGTCCTGGGAAGTGAGGACAGAGGGAATGTAGGAATATGAAAGGGGTCTGGGTCCAGAGACCTGGGAGGCTGATTTAGTCACCCTGGCCAGTGAACATTACCAGACGTGGTAGTGAGCAGTTAAAGTAGAAAAAACTGACCACTTGGTGGCTGGTGGAGTTTCTACTGCAGGGGGAAATGGTATTGCAACAGTCGTTTGCAATCTTCACATAGGGGGCATGATAGAAGGAGGATGTTTGGAATTGAATGCATTTAAAATATGACTTGTACACCATGGATAGTGATAGTCATTTAGATTCCCCTAGAGTCAGGCAAACTAGCTGTGAATCTGACAAGATAGATAAATTATTATCCTGACAACTCAAAATCTAGCAAGAGCTGGAGAGCTGTTCCAATGGTAATGACAGAAACAGGTCAGGCTCGAATTGAGCAAGAGCTAAGTAACAAATATTTCTAGTATTTTATACAAAACACTACTCAACCATTCTTCTTTCAGTTCAGTGAGGCTTAGAAACAACAAACTTCAGAGGAATTCAGGAAAGCTACAAGGACGCTTAAAATTAGAAGAATCAATGGGCAAAGATGGATTTAGGTTAGTCTTCTTTTAACTACTGCTATAATTTTGGACTTCACATTCTGCCTTCAGAGTAACATAAATCTAATAATCTTTCCCAGGCTTGGAAATTCTTCTCTTTCAAACTCCAAGGTGACTTCTCTCTTCAATCTCCTACTCTGTTTTTCCAGAAGATAATACTACCTATATCTTTGTCCCATAGATAGGGCAGATACCTCAGCTGTCACTCAACATTAATCCCACCCTTTTTCCTTGCAAACAAAACATTAAATTTGTTTGGAAAGTTCTTCCTCTTCTGCCTTTCCATGAGCTTCACTGAATAAGGAATAGAAATCCCATTCCTATTACCAGTGCTTGCTTGGGAATAAGTTTGTGATACTATTCTCTGTGCTAAGATGTGAGAAGAAATGTAGTGGGGGAGGGGTTCTAGGAAAGGTTTCCTAGCTTTGAAAAGGAGATGCATGGGGTAAAATTGTCATACTGCTGCTGAGCACTGTCATAGCTGTGTGTACTTTGAACTAGAATACCAATCTTGCAACCAATGTGTGCACCAGTCTAGGAAAAGTCAACTAAATAACAAGAGCAGAGTAGAAAGATGCAAAGAACCAAAATCTTTGATGCCATGGAATCAGCCAGGCTGGAACTATCTATCCTAGGACTTTAAATGTTCTCATTGATTAAGCAATTTTGTCTTGCACTTTCTATTACTTGCAGCTGAAAGCATGGTAACTAACAAAGTGTAAACTTGTGTACTTGTACTCCTCATTTCATATGATGGTAAACATGTATGGAATTACCCATAGTACTTGCTATATACCAGGTGTTAATGAAAGGTGGGTCCCTAAGGAAATAAATGTAGATGGATACAGAGATGTGCTACTCTTTTTTTGTTGCTGTTGTGGTACTGTACTGGGGATGAAACTTAGGGGCATTGTACCTCCAAGCTACACCCCCAGACTTATATTTTAGTCTATTTATTTATTTATTTATTTATTTATTTATTTATTTATTGTACTGAGGATGGAGCCCAGGGGCATTCTATCTCTGAGCTATACCTCAAGCCCTATTTTTTTTATCCTTTATTTTAAAACAGGGTCTCACTGAGTTGCAAAGGGCCTTGCAAAGTAGCTGCGGCTGGCCAAGAACTGCGATCCTCCTGTCTCAGCCTCCCAAATGCTGGGATTAGAAGCGTGTGCCACCAGGCCTGGCTGTCTTTTTATTTTTGAAACAGGGTCTCATTGAGTTGCAAAGGGCCTCACTAAGTAGCTGAGGCCGTCCTCGAGTTATGATTCTCCGGTCTCAGCCTCCTGAATGCTGGGAATACAAGAGTGCACCACCATGCCCAGCTGCTACATCTTAATACAAGATATATTCCCTGGCACAGTGAACAGCATTGCTATCACTGAGGTATGTAAGCCAGAACTCACTTCTAAATACTTTCCTATTTCTCCCTTCTCACAATCAATCCGTCCTCAAGTTCTGTTCATTTTGCCTTCTACACTCTTTCCAAATCCACTTATTTTCATCTCCTTCACCATTCTAACTCAAGCTACTATCTAGTTGTAGTATAGTAACCTTCTAACTAGCTTCCTGGACTTTTAGAAATCTGTTCTCTGTTCTGCAAAGGGAATCTTTTCAAAATGCTCACTTCCCTTTCTCCTCTACCTCTGTCTTTGATGAAAGAAAAAAGAAGGTATTTCCAAAATTCATAAAATGTCAACAAGGCTGACATGGTCTGTACCTTCTACCTGTTCAAGGCTACCTCTTGCCTTGATATGCTACCATGACAGGCCTTACTTATGCCTGATGGGGTTCTGCTCTCTCACCCCACCCCTATCCAGTCACAGAGATCATGTGTCCCATCCTCTTTTCCAGTTCAGCCTTGCCTTTTCCCAGGAAGCCATCTCTCGACTCCCTGAGTGGCCGGTTCTCCGTGCACCTCTCAGTCACAGCCAGAATGACCATCCAAACTGGGACACTTCTGAGAGTGGCCAGGGGTTCTTTAAACAATTACATGGAAATAATAGTCATCTACAGAGATTGTCCTGGGCTAACAGAATGTTTGGTTGTAAATTTTGTTCAGCAGGCAGGAACAATGTTCCTGCCTTCCAGTTCACTATCATTTCCTTCATGCCAAGCTTAGTGCCAGATTCAATAATAGACAATAAATATTCATTTTGAGAATATAGGAATGAATTAGTATGATAACTTAATTCACACTTTTCTGCTTTTTTTCTGTTTAGACTAGCATTGATATAAGACCATGCCACATTCCTGCTCCTTGTGTCTTAACATCTAATCATTTGGCACAACATTGTTTTATTGCTGACCCTAAATATGATTCTGGGGGTAAAACAGCAAATTAGACACAGTTCTGGCTCTCAGGGAATTCACAGTCCCGTGAGGGAGATACCTAAAATCCACTAGGATTCTAGATCTATTTCTATCCCATGAATGCCTAGCCAATAAGAATCTGTCAGGGACCTGAAAGACATAGTTTGACTTTTTTTTTTTTTTTTTTTACATTTTCTTTTCAAGCTCTGTCATTTCCCTAGTTCAGGTCCAAGGTCTGTGCTCCCATGATTTCCATTTTTAAGTAAAATCTAGCTCCAGGAAACATTCAACTGCTTTGTGGAGATTTCAGATTCTGGCTATATGTTTAAAATGATATTAATGCATAGCAACTTGCAAGGAATAAATGGAAACCTCAAGGTGCTTGAAATTAAGAGCTATAAGTGTAGGATCTGATCCTAAAGCTTCCCCATGGGTGGTTATCAAATTCAGTAATAGCTGGTAGTTTGAGTTTTAATACACAATCAGGCCAGATATGAGGCTGTGGGTCCTGTGAGACACTGAATGAAGAACTAATACCTCTTTATGACGTTGTAATGCTCAGAGGGATATAGCCTCAGTATAATTAGGGGCATAGAAAAAAGGTCTGCCCACCTTAAGAGAGAGATGATGCAATTTAGTGTTCCAGGCTATAGAAAAGTAAGAGGAAAAAGTTATTTCTAAAGAAATGAAAATTGCAGGCCACTGCCTCATGTTGTATTGAGTTAGAATGTATACTTCTGTAGCAGTCTAGGAACTGTCAAGATGAGAAGTTTACATAAAATTTAATCCTGGGGCAGGGATATCACTGGAGTACCTGGTAGAAGTCAACAGAAAATCATCATGGAGTGACTTCCACAGTCTATGGCAAGGCAGGACTTTTCATTGGAAGGTTTCCACTGAAGAAGGATAGTAACCTAGGAATCTGTGTTAATAGAAATGTTATCTGGAAAAGATGATGTCTTAAGTAGAATCTCCTGGAAACAGATTCTGAAAAGGAAATTTGCATGCAGGAGGTTTTATGGAGTGTGCTCTAAAGAACATCTTTGAGAGAATGAAAGAAGATTAGTCAGGAGAAGATACAGTAAGACAGTTGTGACAGTAGCCTCAGCTGATCCTCCAGGGGTGTCTGGAGCTAGGATAATTCTTAATAATTATCCTGAATTAAGACAATTATGCTAGGCCTTTATACCCCAATATCAGCCAGTCATTGGAACAAGTTGCCTCTGGGAAGAAGTCATAAATTTGAGAAAGATGGCTGGCTCTCTTTGGCCAAGGACAATTTGCAGAGAGACCCAGAAGTGAGCCATCAGCATCCAATGTACACAACAGCAGGGAAATGCCTGCCACAGCCTTGAAAACCTGGATGGGTGGGAGATTTCTGAGCAGCACAGAACATGCTCACTATGGTCCGCCTCATTGAACCGCTCAGATCCATTGGCTTGCATTTGGTTTGTCTCATCTAGGAAGAACATCATGGGGTTTCTGGTCATTCTCAATTCCTAAGGAATCTTATATAAGTAAATTTAGTGGAGAAAATCAACAGTTCCTGCTGCTGCAACTGGTTTCAAAAACACAACAAATTTCCATCATTTCCTTTCTCTGGTACCTGTTCTAGATTCTCTTCACTTTTATCAAGTACCTCTCATGGTCTTAGTGTAAACTGGTGGAAACTGAGGATCCCCATGCCCTTCTGAGCCTGTGTTGACTGTACTTACCCACTAAACATTCAAATTAGTCATACGAGTAACAAGAGATGTCCCAGTGGTTCATTAGGATGTGAAACATATTATTGCTTTTCTTCATTATGTAACAAGAGCTATGCCAGATGTGTCTCCTCCTGATGATTAGTGCAAATTACCCCTGCAGGGAAGGCCTGTTCTTCCCTTGCCTGCTGGCCTCTTGAGATGAAGAGTCCTAAGAAGCCTGGTGGCAGCCATAGTTTCAAGCAAGATGGGACTCTTACCATACCATACTTCCCCTGGCAGGCTTTACTCTCTGGAAATCAGAACTTTTACCACAGCCTAAAGTTTCTGGGATAGGAAACACAAATTTCCCAAGTGGGTCACTGTGACTGATACTAAGATAAAAAGGAAAAAAATAGAAAAGAGTAGCTAAGAAACATGGTGGCTAGAAAGGCCCAAAACACTTCTTTGAACACTTGAAAAAAAAGGTGTGGGATAAGAAATAAGCAATGACAAAACATGGCATGCTAAAAACAGAAACTAATATAGATAAAAGACCAAATATATGCAACCACAATAAATATAAATGGACTAAACTCAATATTCAAGTCAGAAAAGATCATACTGGGTTTTAAAATAGAGTTGTATAAAACAGAGATATCTAAAACATAATGGCACGAAAGACTGAGAGTTAAATCATGAGAAAAATTATTAGGCAAATTTTTACCAAAAAAATGCTGTTGTATTACCTTTACCAAACAAATTGGTCTTTAAGTCAAGACATAATTTTATGACTAAAGAAAATCATTTAAAAAACATTTACTGGGAAGGTATATTGTTTTAAATCTATATGTACATAACATCAGATTCAAAACATATCAAGAAATTCAGGGGTTGGTGGCAACTCATCTAAAATGCTACATTTCCTGTGAGTTTTATCTTTTCACAAGGCTAGCTCCTCATGAAGAAAAAATAAATTTAAGAAAGTGGTTGTTGGATCGATGTAATTTTAACTATTCAGAAGCAAGGTTAATTTATAAATATAGTCTGGAAAGTAAAAAAATAGATACTTTTTATCTTGTTTAGGTTGTTTGCCAAGTACAGCTGTGTTTATGAAATTGAGGGTTTTTGCTTACTGATTTTAGGAAGCAAATTCAGTAAGTGAATTATGGAATTGAACTGAACGTCCATAAAGAAATATAAACCTTTGCCAATTGTCAAAGATTCATGTGCTATCATAGACTTTTCTAGGTGAGTTTATTTTAATACCAAATTAACTTTTAAGAACATTGGATTGACCAACAGCTTTGTAACAGAGCAAAAATCTGGAAATAAAAATATTTTAAGTGTTAGTTGTTAAATATTTTTGTTTATGTTTTATTTCTGTTTTATTTTGCCTTGGCTGAAAACAATTTCTTTGAAAAAAATAAATGTCACTGACATGACTTATACAAACCAAGAATCAACAAAAATTGTCTCCCAATGGACTAAAATTCTAAGAAAACCACATAATTTTGTCTTCCAAAATGTGTTTGCCAGACAATCTTTCTCTCTTGAATGTGGGTTCATCCCCTTTCTTAAGTCTCTATAGATTTTTCACACATCCTTACATGTCCTTTCTGAAACAAAAATGAATTTGAATAACTTCATCACGGCTTTAATCAGGTAGGATTTTGTAACTGGTAGTTTTGAAACAGGATGAATGGGTACAAAGAGAGAAGAGGGAGGGATAGGGGAGAGGGAGAGAGAAATAGAGAAAACATAAGCATTTAGGCTCTTTGCAGGGGGAGTAGCCTTAGGAAGGAGGTGACAGATAGTGTCTAGATGGCCTCACTAAAGGGGAGATTGGGCTGCTAAATTTGACCTTGCTCCCAAGTAATTGATGAGACGTAACATTATCATCAGAATGATGGTAATGAGCTATAGATGCAGACTCTGTGCCTGTGGAGATTGCAGACAAAATAGACTGTAAGGCAAAACGCATTATTCAGGCTAAAGAGACTCATTACAGAAATCCCTGTTATGGAAGCTTTGGTGGAGTTATTTGATTAAAGTGAGCTCAATTCTTCCACATCCTAAAATCCATTGCAGGAAAATGCAATGGGTGGGGAGGGAAGGAGATGGCCTAAACTGGACTTGGTGGTGATGTTTGTGCTTCACATTTCTCGCCCTTGTTATCATAAAGAGCTGGATTTCACTGTTCCCTCAGAATCGGGTTCGACACCAAGTTCATTACTAGATTCTGTCCTAGTTACACTTTTAGGGCTGCTTCTCTGGCACTTGAAAATGCCAAATATTCTTCTAGTTGTGTTGTTAGAATAAATTAACTTCACCTCTACTTTCTTTGCATTCTTTTAAAAGAATTTTCCTTTGAAGAAAGCTTCTGTGTTTTTATCCACGGTAATTTCAGTAGACATTCTGCAGTTAAGGCGGCTCATTTCTGAGCTACCGTTTGTCTTGTTAAATGAGATTTCAGTCATGCATGTTTGAAAAGCTCTGTTTCTGGAACTTTGGTTTACCCTTGCAAATGTTCTCATTGAATCTGGAAGCAGTTCTTTATTGTTCCCTCTTCTCTGTCTCTCTCTCTCTCTCTCTGTCTCTCTCTCTCTCTCTCTCTCTCTCTCTCTCTCTCTCTCTGTTTGGCAGCAGCCTTTCTACTGATGTCTACATTTTATCGATTTATGGTAATAGATGACCAGCCCCTTCTCTTCTGTCACTTACAGGTTGACCTCCTTAGTTGAAGTTTTTCTAAAACTCACACACAAGGTATAAGCACAGATAACCTTATAAATTCAAAGGCTGGTTCCACTAAGTTAAAATTCTATAACATCCAGGTGCCCGATCTTGACATGAATGGAAATTTAAACTCGCAGCTTAGTGCTTGATGTCTCACACTGGGAATGATTCCCATAAATCTAGGTTTATGAACCTAGGTTTGTGACATTTCTCTTTTTAGACCACTGGCTTTTGAATTCTGGTATGCATCAGAATGATGCAGCAAGCTGATTAAAAATACAGATACCTGGGTCATTGACCTAGAGACTCCGTATTTGTAGGGCCCTAGGATATACATTTTCAAAAGTTTTCTGCAGTGATTTCAATGCAGATCGTACTTTAGTCTGCATGAAGGAGACTGAGGATGAGGAAAGCAGCTCCCAACATCCACCTGGGACTTTGTATTGACAGAAGTTAGCCCGACACTGACAGGCCCTGGTTTCTCCTGATGGACATAGACAACTTCACAGAACATCAGCATCAAACAAGGCCACTCTGACCATGATGGAGCAAGCAAAAACAAAACAACACCACTTGTTTTGTCAGACTTCATGTTGGAAGTCAGACAAAAATGAGAACAATGTCCAAACTACCAAATACCAAACATCCCCCAGCAAGTATGAGTGACTAAGCGTCTTCACTGATTATAACTCTGTCCTCATTCTGAGCTGACTCCCTATACATGAGATTGAGAGACACAATCATAGAATTACACTGCTTCTTCGTGACATCCAATTCAGAGGGAAGCCCCACTTCCTAAACCTTTCCCAAGATCACTGAACCCAAGCCCCAGTCCTACAAAAGTCTCTTCTGACATTGTCTGGTGGAGACACCCCCATCGTTTCCCTTATTGCAACAATTAATGCACCTAACTAGCTCAACTACAGGTGTGTGCCTGGCAATCTTTTGCTGGAGGACCTCGACCTGACTCACTAACTAGACCAGTGCTTTCCATTCTTCGCTGTGCCCAAAATATGCAGATGGCTAGAATGCCACTCAGGGATCTTATAGTGTGCCTGGGTATTTCTTCTCCCAGGAAATTTACTGTATGATTCACATAAGACAAGATGCACAGTCGGGGTCATCAAGCCCAATGAATCTGCAAAGTTATTGTCAACAGAGGATGATGAAGCACTAGAAACTAGCAGTAGCAGGGAGATGCTCTTTCCAGCAAAGAGTGTGCAGCTCTGCCCACTGACTGGCTAGCAAGGAAGGGGCTGGGGACAGATGCCCTGATTTTGCTTTCCTTCCTCCATTCAATCTCCTGCCAAACATCTTTATAGAAACCAATTGAAGCCAGAAGATGTAGTGAATCTTTATCTCCCACTTTGCCTCAGCATCTAGTTTGAATACAGGTTTCACTTGCTCATTCCAGAAGCCGAGCTTAGCCACCCTCAGCACAGTTGTCATTTCTTTACCTCCTCTCAGTTCCTCGATGTGGTTGGTCCAGATATCCACCTGCACAACTGGTGACCACCTCCCTGTGGGACAGCTGGGTACGAACTGCTGGACTTGCTCCTTTGACTCTCACATCCCATGTGGATTATGTAGGAATGCTATGGTGACCACCTCTCAGTCACAGCATGACTCCATGGAACTCAAGTTGGCTTGCTCTACACCTACCAGTTAGCCCTCCCCAAGGGAAATCCGCTTGGGGAATGAATGGCCTGGGCCCAATAGAGGCTTAGGCCAATATGTCCCTTTCTCTCTCTCTTTTTGTCTCCCTACCCTTTGCTGGAGCACTTCTGTCCTGAATGGCTCCCACCTTCCCACTGGACCTGAGAGCCATGCTGTCCTTTCTTTCTGGAATCTGTGAGTAGTCACATTGCTTCTGTTCTTTTATGTGCTTTTCTTTTTTTCTTTTCTTTCTTTCTTTTTTTTTGGTGCAGGGGATTGAATCCAGGGACATTTTACCTCTAAGCTACAACCCTAGCCCAATTAATTAATTAACTAATTAATTAATTTTATGTTGGAACAGAGTCTCGCTAAGTTGCTGACACTGGCCTCAAACCCACAGTACTCCTATTTCATCCTCCCAAGTACTGGGTTATAGGTGGGCACCTCTGTGCCCAACTCTTTTTCTGTCCTTTCTTGTGCTGCCTCTTCTGTGTCTCACTTGAGCCACACTTTTGAACCTAACCTCTCTAGGCCAGTGTTCCTCTGGAGAGTAGCTAGCTGGCCAGGAATAAACTGGACACACACCAGACAAGAGCCGCAGGGCATCTGCCAGTTTAAACAAGCTTCCTGTGAGAGGCATACCTAGTCACAAGCCAGACACCTAGACATTAGGTACAACGCCAGGCTAAAGAACCCCAGGAGGGGCACAAAGTAAACATCCCTGACCACGTCTGCTGGAGCACCACTGGAGCAGGGCTGAAGTTTACAGCCACTCTCCAGAGAAGACTCCAAGCCCAAATTAGAGAGAAATATGACAAAGGGCAAGGGAGCCCATTGTGCTGTTTATGTGCTCTGGCTCCAGAGGTGCATAGCAGGGCGGTGTGAGGGGTAAATACAGACTGCAGCGCACTTACAAAGAGGCCATGCTGTGTATTCATAAACCTATGTATACCACCTGCCCTGTAGACATTAATGTTATCAAGGATTTTATAAATCCACACAACCCAAGTATGAAGACAGAGTTCTTGCTCCTATGAAAACTAAACTGAACACTCTGCCGGGCGTGGTGGCGCACGCTTGTAATCCCAGCATTCGGGAGGCTGAGACTAGAGAATCACTGTTCGCGAACAGCCTCAGCTACTTAGTGAGGCCCTCTGCAACTCAGTGAGACCCGGTTTCAAAATAAAGAATAAAAAATAGGACAGGGGCTGTAGCTCGGAGGTAAAATGCCCCTGGGTTCCATCCCCAGACCCGAAAAAAAAAAAAAAAGAATAAAAAAGAAAACTAAGCCGAACACTTTAAAAAGACTAAGTAGCAACAACAATAATATTAGTAAACAAATGTTTGTGATTATTTGTGCTAGGTATCCCTTTAAGCTCTTTACACCTATTGTATTAGTTTACTATTGCTGCTATAACAAATTATCACAACTATTGATTTTTAAAAATGCAAATTTAGCCAGGTTCAGTGGTGTATGCATGTAATGCCAGTCTTTGGGAAACTGAAACAGGAGGATTGTAGGTTCAAGGCCAGCACACAGTTACTTAGAGAAACCCTATTTCTAAAAAAAAATAAAAAAAATTAAAAATTAAAGGGGCTGCGGAGGTAGTTCAGTGGTAGAAAGGCCCCGGGTAAAACACACACACACACACACACACACACACACACACACACACACACACACACACGATGCAAATTTATTTTCTCTTACTGTCTGGAATAAAATTAATAAAAACTTCAATATGGGTCTAATAAAACCAAAATGAAGGTGTTAGCTGGGCCGAATTCCTTCTGGAGGCTCTAGGGAGGAACATGCTCCCTGCCTTTTCCAGCTTCTAGAGGTGGCCCACATTCTAAGGCTCACATCTCCCTTCCCAAACTTGCATTATTCCACCCTGTGCTTCCATCTTCACACCTTCTCCCCCGTTACTCTGCTGCCTCTCTCTTTCATTTAAAAGGATTCATGTGATTACACTTGAAAATTCCCTTGGACTCTATTTCAAAATATTAACTAATCACATCTGCAGTCTCCTTGCCAGGTGAGGTAACACATTTATAAGTTCTAGGAATTGGGATGTGTATTTCCTACAAACAAGGACATTCTCCTATGTATACAGTATAACTGTCAAAATGAGAAAACACATTGGTACATCACTACTCTACTCTTCAGACCCACTGAAGCTTTAACAATTGTCCTCAAATTATACTTTAAAGTGAAAGAATCCATTTCAAATCATGGATCGCAATTGTCATCTCTCTTTAGCCGGCTTCAATTTGGAAGTGGTCCTCTATCTTTTCTAGACTTTCATGATATTGACTTCGATGACTAGGCCAGTTATTTTGTACAATGTTCCTAAATTTGAATTTGTCCAATATTTCTTCATTCTTTTACTCAGGAATTTCTTACAAAGGAAGAAACGCTGTGTTCCTTCCAAGGCATTTTATCCCAAGTCCCTGAGGGGACTGTGGGACCCCGGTCCCTGGGCTCTCTTTTACTTTCAGGCCATGAAATGAGCACTTTGCTCCCTGCCATGCCCCCCCCCGTCATTGCTACAGTTGATGATACCCTCTCAGATCATTTTATTAAGGTACAAGCAGAAAGACTTGTCCCATAGAGATACTATTTTCCTTCATAGTTAATAATGAATAAATACTTTGTGAGGAGGTATTTGAAACTATGTACAGACCCTGTTCTCCTCAAACTTCAATCCATTCTTAGTTATCTCTATAAGGCTTCTATTCATGAGTTATGATATATTCATATAATTATTTTGGCTCTTAATCTGCCACCAGTTTTGCAGTAGAATTCCTCTTCTCCTAGTTCAACATAGCCCCTTCATTCTTGAAATTTTCTTCCTTCTGAACCCCCCAAGAAGATACTCCAGGCTCCTTTGATGCTTCTTCTGCATGAAACCTGGAAATCAGTCATTTCTCCAAAGGATCTCTAATCCTCTTAGTGAGAAATGGTATTAGAAACCAAAACTGGGCACTAGATTTACAGTTCTTAGGTGGACAAAGCTAAAAATTGCATGTCACATCTATGTTTATTCCTCTATTTATATTAAAAATTATGAGTCTCACTGGTACCTTCAATTGCAAATACCACTGCCAAATTCATTACAGTTTTCTTCCTTTCCTTATTGGGAAAGGAAGGGAATTATTTTATTGGGAATTATTTTACCTACCAAATATAGTAACATTTCTTTAATTATTATGATTTACTATTTATTTATTTATTTATTTATTTATTGGTATCAGGGATTGAATCCAGAAACATTCTATCTCTGAGCTACACCCTCAGCCCTATTTTATTTTTTATTTTGAAACAGTATCTGACTAAGTTTCTTGGTGTCTTCCTAAATTGCAGAAGCTAGCCTCAAACCTGAAGTCCTCCAGTCTCAGCATCCCAAGTCTGAGATTATGTGTCACTGCACTGAGCTTGGTTAAGATTTTTAAAGTTCCAAGCCTGATGTCTCATCATCCCCAAACAGTACAAGGTGTTTTTCAAATGGCTAGGGGTGGTGCTAGTGGGTTCTTTGTAGTGTATTTGCAACTTTTCAGTAAGGTTGTGACTGCTACAAAATTTTAACAAGTTTATGTTTAAACAGGCTCATTGGGCCTATAGACTACGAGATGCTCTAATGTTCATAGTTTTCCCCGTAATCTGAATGATATAAAGACTTACTATAGTTTGAATGTTGAATGACCCCAAGAGGTACATGCATTAAAGGCTTGGTCCACAGGGTAGTACTGTTGGGAGGTGGTGGAGCCTTTAGGAGATGAATTCACTGGAAGGAATGTGCTCTTCCAGTAAATTATGGAGCCCCAACCCCTTCTCCTCTCTCTCTTTTGCTTCCTGGCCATGAGATGAACACTTTGTCTTACCACATGCTCCCCACCATTTCCCACAAGAGGTCCAAAGCAATGGGCTTACCCAGCTTTGGACCAGAACTTCAAGACTGTGGCCAAATAAGACATTTTCTCTTTACAAGTTAATTATCTTAGGTATTTTGTTGTATTGATGGAAAAGTGACTAGTATAGATGTTAACCATTTTCCAAGTCAGAGGAAAGAAAGAAAAAGAGAGAGGCAGGATTTTAATCTCAGAAGGGTCGGAGCTAAGAAAGGCAATTTGTCTTTCACAACCTGGTCTGGTGGTTCAGAATTGCAATCTTCAGCTGGTCACTTTGTTTATCACTCACATATGGCCGTGTGACAGCCATCCTGGCCTGGAGTCCACTCAGAAGTGGGAGGTTCCTGATTAGCTCATTAGCCATCCTGGCTGGGAAAAGTCCATCAACATGGTAACAACTGGATGAACTTCCTAAGTTGTCTTCAGCCCCTCAGTGAGAGAGATGTTTTAGAAACAAAATGTGATGACAAATTGGGATCTTGGAGATTATCCTGTCCAAGTCCCTCAGTTTACAAAGAAACCCAAACCCAAATTGGTCGAGGGTTTGGGCAAGGTTCCGAGGTTTCACAGCTACCGTTCCAGAAGCAAAGGGGACATGGAAAGTAAGTGCTCCTCTTTTTATCTTAAAACCT
Organism: Muscardinus avellanarius; assembly: GCF_963383645.1. NCBI lineage: Eukaryota > Metazoa > Chordata > Mammalia > Rodentia > Gliridae > Muscardinus > Muscardinus avellanarius. The sequence continues at coordinate 51,042,009 of NC_137786.1, read as the reverse complement.
TCTCTGACACAATGAAGGTCGTCTGTAGGAAAAAGAAACAGAAGGAAATATTTATGTTTCTCCACTGATGCCTGACACCTTGGCTTTATATATGCACAGAAAATGATTTTTATATTTATTTATCCTCCAAAGTGTATTGCCACCAAAAACACTACTTATTTAATCCAAGCTTTCTCATCATTCAGATATTTGTTATTATTGTCAAGATAGATATTATTGTCAAGATAGATACTAATTGATAGATACTGCCTTTTTTTTCTCTTTATTTTCTCAGTGCAAAGGCCTTACCTACTCCATCTCTTGGGAGCTCTTTATATTTTTTGATAGACTGTTGAAGAGCTGGCACACATTGTATACTTCAATCAGCAAGAGTTTAGGAGCTGGACTGAGTTGCATTCAAATCACCCTATGAGCTAGGTGAATTTAGGCAAATTATCAAACTGCCCACTCACCTCAGTTTCTCTAACTATAAAATTGGTGGTGACATCTACCCATTAATATTTTATAAGAATGAAATATTGTATACACACACACACACACACACACACACACACACACACACACACACCATAGCAGAGCATTAGCTAAATGTCCGTTCACTTCTACCTTCTTGGCAAAGCCCATGTACAATTGTGTATGTGTGCGTGTGTGCATGTGTGTGTACATCTGTCTGGTTCTCTGCTCATTCTTTCCCCTTTGAGACCTGAGAAAGTGAAAAAATTCTGGTATGTAAAAACGAATCAATAACAATAGTTCTGAGAACCTGAGAATTGGCCTAATCTCCCACTGAATTTTAAATAAATTTATCACCTACTTTTCTTGGAAGCCTTTGAACATTCCCTAGGCTTCCCTGAAGAATCTGAATGCTGACAGTTTCAGGACTGCCCTCAGGTCTTTAGCCTTAGCCCAATGGGACTTGCGTTATAACCAATACAAAGGAAGGCAGAAGCATCATGTCAGAAAACCGGCCTCCTCCTGCACTCAGTATACCAAGAGGACAGACACCCTATCATGCAGTCTTCCTCTGTTCCAGCCTGCTTGCCTTACTCTCTCCCTCAACCACTCACGGTGAGAGTCCCTGTTTCCCTCGTGTTTCATAGGCCATCCCACGAGAATTAGAACTGGAAGACCTGTAAAGAGTTTATTGGTCCTATCCACCCCAGTTAGTTGGAGAAATCTATATTTGTTGCCATATAAAAACATTTTGCAGTATCCTGTATTCCATTCTTGTCTCTGCACCACTTCTGTTGAAATAATACTTTTCCCTTGGTTATTTTATTGTAATTTCATAGTGTAAAACCTTCCTCTGATTATACCCAAGCCTTGTGCAGAGTGAAGTATAGCTCTATCTTGCATGATGAGATGGAAATTGTTATCCCTGCCCCCATGACGCCAGAGTAAAATAGAAAACTGCACTTGTCTAATCAACAGAGTACAGACCATGGCAGAGGAGTATAGAATTGTTTCCTTTTTAGGGGTTTAATTAAAATCATTACTTAAAAATAAGCATCATGACAACATCATGATCAAGCTATTTTCAAAGTGTGAAACACCTATGAGAATTCAGGGTTCCACAAGGAAGTGTCTCTCGCTTTATACATGTATGTTTGCTGGTTTTACTGATTCCAAGAAACCCATCAATCTTTTGGTAATGGCGGCACTGATTATTTTACAGTGGTCTAAAAATGAGAGGCATGTGAAAAGAATTTAATATTTTACAGTATTTTAGAGGGTCATTTTATGACGCTCTCTTTTACTCAGTAAGGATTAAATAACTACATCTATGTTTTTTATTGCTGATTTCTACGATTAACGCAAGTACATATAAGCCGAGCTGATTGCAATATAAAGAATTATTCTCTTGGGTCCTACTTGTATTCATTCTCTTCCCACATTTTAAAAAACCCATTCATCAATGACTCTGCAGCAGCACCAGGACTTAGCATGCGCATATTAACTTCTCATATTCTGTTGCAGCCTTCCAAAATCACGCGTGTGCATGTGGGTATGTCTACACACGCCCACACTCACAAACATATACACATGCGAGCACTCATAATGGCATCCAAACATATTTACCCATAATTATATTCTAGGCACTTTCTCAAACACAGATATTTTTGCATTCATTTGC